>NC_137148.1:107813648-108433797 GCF_951394435.1 Stenella coeruleoalba
TGTTTGCACCTTTGTTAAAAGCCCATTGTATCCTTATTCGTGCAGACCTATTTCTGAATTGATTTGTATCTCCCTGATGATCAGTGATGTAGAGCATCTTTTTGTGTGCCTGTTGGCCATCTGTATGTCTTCTTTGGAAAATTGTCTATGTAGGTCCTAAGTTCACTTTTCAATCAGATAATTTGTGTTTTTGCTATTGAGTTTTATGAGTTCTTTGTATATTTTGGTTATTAACTCTTTCCCTGATATATGGTTTGCAAATATTTTCTTCTGTTCCATACATTGCCTCTTCATTTAGTTAACTGTTTCTTTTTCTTTGTAGAGCTTTCAATTTGATGTAGTCCCAACTGTTTATTTTTGCTTTTGTTGCCTATGTTTTTGGTCTCATATCCAAGAAATTGTTTCTAATTGTCAGGGAGATTTTCCCCATGTTTTCTTCTAGCAGTTTTATAGTTTCATGTCTCCTATATTTAAGTCTAGAATCCATTTTGATTTAATTTTTTGTGAGTGTTTTAAAACAGGGGTCTAATTTCATTCTTTTGCATGTGAATATACAGTTTTCCAAGCACCAGTTATTGAAGAGACTATGTTTTCCACATTGAGTATTCTTTTTTTTTTTTTGCGGTACATGGGCCTCTCACCGCTGCGGCCTCTCCCGTCGCGGAGCACAGGCTCCGGACGCGCAGGCCCAGCGGCCATGGCTCACGGGCCCAGCCATTCCACGGCACATGGGATCCTCCCAGACCGGGGCACGAACCCACGTCCCCTGCATTGGCAGGTGGACTCTCAACCACTGCACCACCAGGGAAACCCCACATTGAGTATTCTTGGTTCTCCTTTTCCTCTGTCAAATATTAGTTGGTTGTATATGCACAGGTTGATTTCTGGGCTCTCAATCCTGTTCCATTGGTCTGTGTGTCCATTTTTATGCCAGTACCATACTGTTTTGATTACTATGACTTTGTAAAATAGTTTGAAATCAGGCAGTGTGATTCTTTCAGCTTTGTTGTTCTTTATCAATATTGCTTTGGCTACTAGGGGTCTTTTGTGGTTCCACACAAATTTTAGGATTTTTTTTTCTATTTTTGTGAAAAATGCCATTGGAATTTTGATGGTAATAACTGTATTGAATGTATGGATGGCTTTGGGTAGTTTGGACATTTTAACAATATTAATTCTTCTGATTCATGATCATGAACATGTTTCATTATTTGTGTCCTCTTCAGTTTCTTTCCTCAGTGTCTAATAGTTTGCAAAATGCAGGTCTTTCACCTCCTTGGTTAAATTTATTCCTAAGTATTTTATTCTTTTTCATACTATTGTAAATGGGACTGACTTCCTTATTTCTCTTTTAGATCTTTTGTTGTTAGTGTATAGAAATGCAAATGATTTTTGCATGCCTCTTCTGTCTTTTGCAACTTTACTGAATTCTAACAGTTCTTCTAACAGTTTTTTGTTGTAGTCTTTGCAGTTTTCTATATATAAGATCGTGTCATCTACAGAGACAACTTTACTTCTTTTCTTATTTATTTGACTTTTATTTATTTTTCTTGCCTACTTGCTGTGGCTAAGACTTCCAATACTATATTGAACAAGAGTGGTGAGAGTGGGCATCCTTGTCTTGTTCCAAATCTTAAAGGGAAAGCTTTCAGCTTTTTATCATGGAGTATGATGTTAGCTGTGAGTTTGTCATATATCGTTTTTATTATGTCAAGTTATGTTCCCTCTATACCCATGTTTTGAGAGTTTTTATCATTAAAGAATGTTGAATTTTGTCAATTGATTTGTCTATATTTATTGAGAAAATCACATGCTTTCTATCCTTCATTCTATTAATGTGGTATATCACATGTTTTGATTTGTGTATGTTGAACCATCCTTGGTGGGATGAAACCCACTTGATCGTGTATGATCATTTAATGTGCTGTTAAATTCCAGTTTGCTAGAATTTTGTTAAAAATTTTTAGGGCTTCCCTGGTGGCGCAGTGGTTGAGAGTCCGCCTGCCGATGCAGGGGACGCGGGTTCGTGCCCCCGTCCGGGAAGATCCCACATGCCGCGTAGCGGCTGGACCCGTGAGCCATGGCCGCTGAGCCTGCGCGTCCGGAGCCTGTGCTCCGCAACGGGATAGGCCGCAACAGTGAGAGGCCCGCGTACCGCAAAAAAAAAAAAAAAAAAAATTTTTAGATCTATGTTCATCAGGGATATTGGCCTATAGTTTACTTTTTTTGTAGTGTCCTTATCTGGCTTTGGTATCAAGGGTAGTGCTGTCCTTATAAAATGAGTTTGGAAGTGTTCCTTACTCTTCAGTTTTTTGGAAGAGTTTGAGAGGATTGACATTAATTCTTTAAATGTTTCGTAGAATCACCAGTGAAACATCTGGTATAGGGTTTTTCTTTGTTAGGAGGCTTTTGATTACTGTTTCAGTCTCCTTACTCATAGGTCTGTTCAGACTTTCTGCTTCTTCATGATTCAGTCTTGGCGGGTTATATGTTTCTAGGAATTTATCCCTTTCTTCCAGGTTACCCAATTTGTTGATGTATAATTTTTCACAGTGGCCTCTTACAATCCTTTGTATTGGGTTGGCCAAAAAGTTTGTTCAATTAGTGAACACATTGTTCAATAAAATTCTTGGTAAAAATAAAAAAATGTCTTTTTTCTTAAAACAGAATGAACTTTTTGGCCAACCCAGTATTTTGCAGTGTCAGTTGTGATGTCTTCTCGTTCATTTATAGTTTTGTTTATTTAAAACCTCTCTCTGTTTTTCTTGGTTAGTCTAGCTAAAAGCTTGTACATTTTGTTTACCTTTTCAAAAAACAGTTTCATTAGTATTTTTCTTTGTTTCTCTCATCTCTATTTATTTCTGCTCTGATCTTTGTTGTTCCTTCCTTGTCCTAACTGGGTTTAGTTTTCTTTTTCTGATTCCTTGAGGTGTAAAGTTAGGTTGTTTATTTATTTAAGGTTTTTTTCCCTTAATGTAGGCATCTGTCACTATAAACTTTCCTCTTAGAACCATTTTTGCTGCATCTCATAAGTTTTGGTATGTTGTATTTTTACTTTCATTTGTCTCAAGATACTCTCTGATTTCCTTTTTGGTTTCTTCTTTGGTCCATCAGTTGCTTAGGAGTGTGTTGTTTAATTTCCACATATTGGTGAATCTTTCAGCTTTCTTCCTGTTATTGATTTCTCATTTCATACCTTCGTGGTTGTGAAAAAGAAACGTGAAATGATTTCTATCTTCTTAAATTTGTTAAGGCTTGTTTCATGGCCCAACATATGATCTATCCTTGAGAATGTTCTGTGAAGCGATGCTTTGTAAGTATTTTGATTGTTTTGTAAATATTTGTTGGATGGAAGAATGAATCTGCTTTTATTTATCTCATTCCTAGGTCAAATTCCCTGGTAATCCATTTCCCACCTAACAGCCACAATGACATTTTAGAAATACAAACTCAAAGATTTCCCTGATAACTTGGAATGAAAATAAAATTTTTAACCAGGCCTGAAAAGCACTAAATGATCCGACTCCTCTGCTTACCTCGAAGACTTCATCTTGCTTCACTCACATTCTCTTTTGCAGTTCCGGCCACCTGTCTTTCTTAAGGTTCTGTGAGGACACCAAGTTCGTCCCTGCCTCAGGGCCTACACTGCTTAGAATACTCCCACCCCCTACTAGTTCTTTGGGTAAGTTTATTTTCAGTCAAGTCTCACGTTTCAAATGCAAGAACTTTACTGTTAATACTATTTTTTCTAATGTTAAAAAGTGACAAAATATACTCAAAACATCAGAAAATCTAGTGACAGAGAGTATGATTTGCCTATCCTTATTCAGGATATTTAATGGTTTTTATATTTATTGAGGATTTCAGTGTATTATTTAAAAACAGTATAGATTTTCAATTTATTGTAATTATAGATACGGGGAGTATCTCAATTCTGGGGCAAAAGATTAAGAACAGGAAGAGGAAAGGGTGGGGGAGATGGAGAGATTTCAAGAAGCAGATGCTGTTTCAACCAGTCTCCTACTTAAGCTAACAAATTGCAATGGTGCAATTTTTACAAACAATAAGGAGTGTCTTTTATGCTCTGATCTTAAAACTGCTAGGTAATATTACCTTATTAATCCTTGCAATGTCAGTAAAGTAGGTGTTAGGAATTGTGACTTGCGGTTGGAAAAAGGCAACCCAGAAAGATAAAGAGACCTTTGGAAGTGAGCTTGGTGTGAACACCGAATAAAAGACAGTTTAATGTATAACTCCTGCTATGGCACTTCTTGGATTTTGTTTCAATTCAACTTGATAAACAAGTATTAAACATATTTTTTCTGCTAGTATATGGGGGAATACAAAGCTAAATATGTGAGTTCAGCCTCCAAGGACATCCTAATCTAGGTGGGGAGACAAGCACCTGCAGTTAAGCACACATTTATTAAGCCGTTTAGTCAGTGGAGGTAGTAGCAAACATTATAGAATACAGATGAAGAAGCAATTCATTTGAACTGAAGAGAATTAGGAAGTATTTTACAATAGAGGTGGTATGTGATCTTGGACTGACTGAGGAGTTTGACAGATGGAGACATAGAAGAAGAGCTCCGCCCCACCCCACCAAAGTATGTGGAGTTATTAACAAGTGTGATGTATTTTATGGAAAAGAATAAAATCTGGTGCTACTGAGGCATGGAGTGTGTAGAAGGAGATGAGGTTTTTTTACTGCCTCCTTTCTTCCTTACAAGAAAGTCCCTAGGCCGGAACATTCCTCCTCCTCTTGTTCCCTGGGACATTTTCTCTGAAATGCTTTGTTGATCATGTGTTTTCTTAACACTTATGTTTCCTCTTTCATTTATTTTTCTTTCATTCATTCATTCATCCATTCATTCATTTTTGTGACACACATTTAATTGGAACCTGTCATGTACCAGGCGTTGTGCTAAGTTAGCCTGTAGACACAGTGTTGAAGATGACAGACATAGCCTCCACTGGAATTCAGTCTAGTAGAAAAAGGTAAGTAATAGATGCTATTCATTTATTCAACCAATATTAAGTGCTGATCACCTACTATGTGTGATAAGAACTAGAAATACAGCAGTGAACAAAATGGACAAAAACCCCTGCTTGATGGGAACAGGTCGTAAAGAGATCTGACCTAATGTGAGGGATGAAGGAAAATATCCCCTGGAAATGACATGTAAGTTGACACTTGATTGTTGTGTTGTCTCCCCACTGTCTAGCACAGTATCTAGCATATGGGGGATAGCTGTTATGCAAATGAATAAGAAGAATTATACTACTACCTACATATTAGCTAGAAGTAGTAAGAGTAGTAGTAACATAATCTTTATTGTGAGCTAGTTTATTAATGTACTTTAATGCAGTTTATCATTTAATCTTTACAATAACCTTATAATATAGGTATTATTCCAATTTTCTGATGCAGAAAATGAATCTTAGAGATGTGAAGACTATTCCTAAGATCCCACAACCTGTAATTGGAAAAGCCAGAATTTGAACCCAACTTTATGTGACTCAACATTTACATGAATCTTAACCACTAGAGTATATTACCATCTTTTGCATGTTGTATAAAGTCTGCATTTGTCATCCTAGCTCTTGTCAAAGATCTCACAAGTCTCCTGAACTTCCTTTGATGATAGGGAGGAAGGGTTTAGAGAAGACTCCATAGGAAATGCATCTTCTGTGTATCTTCCCCACCCTCTAGAAATTTCTGGATGTCTCCTATGCCCAGTTAGATTTTTAAAGGGTAGCAATTTGATGCTTCAGGTGTCCTGGTGAACTGTGCTTAGAAATCCTGGGCTCTATGAGTGAACTGCATTTCTCTAATAATTAGTGATGTTGAGCATCTTTTCATGTGTTTGTTGGCCATCTGTATGTCTTCTTTGAAGAAATGTCTATTTAGATCTTCTGCCCATTTTGTGTTTTTCTGATATTGAGCTCTATAAGCTGCTTGTATATTTTGGAGAGTAATTCTTTGTCAGTTGCTTCATTTGCAAATATTTTCTCCCATTCTGAGCATTGTCTTTTCATCTTGTTTATGGATTCCTTTGCTGTGCAAAAGCTTTTAAATTTCATTAGGTCACATTTGTATTTTGTTTTAATTTTTATTACTTTAGGAGTTGGGTCAAAAAAGATGTTGCTGTGATTTATGTCAAAGAGTGTTCAGTCTGTGTTTTCCTGTAAGAGTTGTATAGTGTCTGGCCTTACATTTAGGTCTTTAATCCATTTTGAGTTTATTTTTGTGTATGGTGTTAAGGAGTGTTCTAATTTCATTCTTTTACATGTAGCTGTCCAGTTTTCCCAGCACCACTTATTGAAAAGGCTGTCTTTTCTCCATTGTATATTCTTGCCTGCCATAGGTGTGTGGGTTTATCTCTGGGCTTTCTATTCTGTTCCACTGATCTATATTTCTGTTTTTGTGCCAGTACCACACTGTCTTGATTACTGTAGCTTTGTAGTATAGTCTGAAGTCAGGGAGCCTGATTCCTCCAGCTCTGTTTTTCTTTCTCAAGATTGCTTTGGGGGGCTTCCCTGGTGGTGCAATGGTTAAGAATATGCCTGCCAATGCAGGGGACACAGGTTTGAGCCCTGGTCCAGGAAGATCCCACATGCTGTGGAGCAACTAAGCCTGTGTGCCACAACTACTGAGCCTGCGCTCTAGAGCCCATGAGCCACAACTACGGAGCCCATGTGCCAAAACTACTGGGCCTGTGCTCTAGAGCCTGTGCTCTGCAACAAGAGAAGCTACTACAGTGAGAAGCCGGCACACCACAATGAAGAGCAGCCCCCACTCCCTGCAACTAGAGAAAGCCGGCGCACTGCAACGGGGACCCAATGCAGCCAAAAATAAATAAATAAATTTTTTAAAAAAAGATTGCTTTGGCTATTCAGGGTCTTTTGTGTTTCCATACAAATTGTGAAATTTTTTGTTCTAGTTCTGTGAAAAATGCCATTGGTAATTTGATAGGGATTGCATTGAATCTGTAGATTGCTTTGGGTAGTATAGTCATTTTCACAGTATTGATTCTTCCAATCCAAGAACATGGTATATCTCTCCATCTGTTTTTGTCATCTTTGATTTCTTTGATTAGTGTATTATAGTTTTCTGAGTAAAGGTCTTTTGTCTCCTTAGGTAGGTTTATTCCTAGGTATTTTATTCTTTTTGTTGCAATGGTAAATGGGATTGTTTCCTTAATTTCTGTTTCTGCCCTTTCATTGTTAGTGTATAGGAATGTAAGAGATTTCTGTTTATTAATTTTGTATCCTGCAGCTTTACCAAATTCATTGATTAGCTCTAGTAGTTTTCTGGTGGCATCTTTAGGATTTTCTATGTATAGTATTATGTCACTTGCAAACAGTGACAGTTTTACTTCTTCTCTTCCAATTTGGATTCCTTTTATTTCTTTTTCTTCTCTGATTGCCATGGCTAGGACTTCCAAAACTATGTTGAGTAATAGTGGCAAGAGTGGACACCCTTGTCTTGTTCCTGATCTTAGAGGAAATACTTTCAACTTTTCACCACTGAGAATAATGTTGGCTGTGGGTTTGTCATATATGGCCTTTATTATGTTGAGTAGGTTCCCTCTTTGCCCACTTTCTGTAGAGTTTTCATCATAAACGGTGTCAGAATTTGTTTAAAGCTTTTTCTGCATCTATTGAGATGATCATATGGTTTTTATCCTTCAATTTGTTAATATGGTGTATCACATTGATTGATTTGCATATAGTGAAGAATCCTTGCATCCCTGGGGTAAATCCTACCTGATCATGGTATATGATCCTTTTAATGTGTTGTTGGATTCTGTTTGCTAGTGTTTTGTTGAGGACTTTTGCATCTATGTTCATCAGTGACATTGGTCTGTAGTTTTCTTTTTTTGTGACACCTTTGTCTGGTTTTGGCATCAGGGTGATGGTAGCCTCGTAGAATGAGTTTGGGAGTGTTCCATCCTCTGCAATTTTTCATGAGGCTGTCAAATACACTTAATGAATCAAAAGAATGCCGTACAAATATTGTTTCACTTTAGGTTTGAGAAGCATGTTCCAACACCTTCTGCCCATGAGAAGATGAAAATTAGAAGCGGCTTCTATTCAACTCATCATTTTCTCCCATGGATCTGGAATCTCCTTTTTTGATATCCATGGCACTTATAAGTTTCCTTTCTCTGTCCATAGAAAAGCCTCCTCCGTTTGTAGTTTCTCTCTTTTCCACATGTCCCCTCTGTACATTTTACTCCTTGGATATCCTTTCTCCTTTCCTTCATTCTGCTCCTTTGAGAGTTCAGAGTCTTGAGGAATTGTCAGATACTGAATTGTATCTAGTTCTGGTAAGGAGCAGGTGTATAGAAAGATCAACAAGATAAGCCTTCACTGGGATTTATCCTCAGAATTTTATATATAAGAAAGTCATGCTTACCAGTCTATGAAGGTTAACTTTCTTCTAACATGTCTCCTGTATGTTACTTTTGCAAAAGTGTCTGACCCCTTTGTTTCTCTTTCCTCAGTTGTAAGGCTAAAGACCCCTTTCCTAATCTTGACATGGGCTACACAGATCCCAGAAAGAAGAGGAAAACAGAAAAAACAGATTTATCCCATCACAAAAATGATTGTAGAGTGAATAAAACAATCAATCCTCAAACATCTAAGAGAAATTAACATTCTTTACTACTCTGCCAGAATTAAGAGGGAATAGGGAAAGTATTAGACACAGATGCTTCAATTTACAGTTCAAATTTGGAAGTCCTAAAACCGAGCTAAATTGTATGCAGAAGTTAGATTAAGCTAAAGAGTCAATGCTTATTTTACAATTCCAGGTACTGCATTGGCTACAGGTAGCATAAAGATGGATAGATCATTCTGTGGCCATACTGATCACAGTCTAGTTGGGAACGAAATATGTAAACAGAAAATTTCCATACAATATGGTAAGCACTACTATAGAGTTATTCTTAGGAACTCCAAATTAAACTCCAAACTAAATCAAGGAATCATTCCTGGAGAAAGTGATGCTGAACTTAGTTCTAGCCAAGTGAAGAAGCTAAGAAAAAAAGGAGTTATAAACAAGGAAAATGGGGTAGACAAAGGCAAAAAATTGTGAGAATGCAGAGTATGCACAGGAAACTTATTAGAATGTAAAGTTTAAAGGAAAGCGAGACAGAAGCTGAGGATGGAGAGTAGATAGGGGCAAGCTCACAGAGGATCTTACGTGTCATGTTAAGAAGCTTGGGCTTGTAAATGATGAACCATAAATCAGGAAAGGCAATGTTTTGCTGTGGTTACAAACAACTCTCATTTTCCACTGGCTTAAAACAACACGTTTATCTTTCTTTCACTATATGTCTGTCACAGGTGAACGGGGAACTCTTCGTTGTTGTCACTAAGGAACCCACGCTATTGAAATATCTTGAATGCCGGAAGTTGTCAGAAGGAAAAACGAATTCTGGAGGGTTTCACATTAGCAACTAAATGCTCTGGCTTATAGGTGACACAGGTCACTTCTACTCACAGTCACCATGTGTAAGGAAGAGATGAATTCTGTATATTTCTGGCAAATAGTACTAATGACTACCACAGTTTGCCTTTCTAGTCACCAAATATTTGATTTGTCCTCCATCCAGTATGCAAAATATATTCACCTCCTCCCTAAGGGAGACACCCCAAAGGTACCATTTAGTCATGGCATCAGCTGAGTCCGGCATCTTATGGTAGTTTCTACATCAGGGTTCAGTGCCTGGTAGTTTACTTAGGTTGGTCCAAAGACTTTGAGGTAAGAGGACCAATTGTCAGCTCTACACCCCAAACCCAATATCCACTGCTGGAATAGGAATAAGATAATCACAATACATAAACCCACATGGTAGAAAGGGGAAGAATGAGAGTCACACCACAGTTACTGATTTGCAGATTTTATGAAGTCCTGCTGGAGTGACAGAAGAGAACTATGCCTGGAAGATGATGTGAGGGTGGAGGGGAAGGGTGCTCCTTGGTTAAGTTTTAATTCTTATCCTTGAAAATGTCTTCCCAGTCCATCTCTCTGTGGATCTTTGCTCCACCCTCATAGTTTCATCCCTTTCATTATTCTCCTTGGCTGGGTCTGAAGTGGGCATTGGAGAACATGCTCTTCTTCCAGGATTATGGTTCTATGACAGCTACCTCAAATATTTAGTCAGCTTCTTATCTATTTTATTTTAGTTATCTCATTATGCCATTAGCCATACCCACAGTCCTTTTTGAAACACAGTTCTCTCTCTCAACATAATTGTGGGTACTTTACCACTTATCATTTCTTTGGAGGGGGTAGACATACCTTCTGCCTCTTTTCCTTGAGCCATTCTGTCTAGCTGGAAGAATTTATTGTGCACACCTTGAACCCATGGTTTTAGCAGGCATGTCTTTGTTTTGCTTGCAAGAATGACTTCTAATCACCTTTGCCACCCAAAGCCTCCTCAGTTTTATATTTTAACAATGGAAAGGAAAAAATGGTTGCTTCTTCCAACCTGGAAAGTCCTCTAATATATTCCATTCTTCCTGTTTATTAGCCTTGCTTATAAAGCAGCCAATTTTTTAAAATTAATTTTTATTGGGGTATAGTTTATTTACAATGTTGAGTTAGTTTCTACTGTATAGCAAAGTGAATCAGTTATACATATATCCAGTCTTTTTTAGATTCTTTTCCCATATATATCATTATAGAGAATACTATTGAGTTCTCTGCGCTATACAGTACGTCCTTATTAGTTATCTATTTTATATATAATAGTGTGTATATGTCAATCCCAATCTCCCAATTTATCCCTCCCCCCCTCTTTTCACCCTTGGTAACCATGAGTTTGTTTTCTACATCTGTGACTCTATTTCTGTTTTATAAATAAGTTCATTTGTACCATTTTTTTAGATTCTACATATAAGCAATATCATATGATATTTGTCTTTCTCTGTCTGACTTACTTCACTCAGTATGACAATCTCTAGGTCCATCCATATTGCTGCAAATGAAACAGCCAATTTTTAAAGGTTGTCTTTTTCTTATAATACCTGGTTGAATGTAACCAATTGCAGTTAATGTGTGTTACTAACGTTCAGATGTCTAATCCTTGCCTCTAATGCCACTAATTCATTAGATCCATTACCTGTACCTATTAGTTTTGCCAGTTGTTTCATCACTGCATAACATGGACTCTTCCACTTCCAGTTTCTTCACAGCTCCCCTCTGGGCCCCCAAGATAATTCTGTTCCTTAGTGTTATTGTTCAGCACCCTACTTCTAGAAACTAAGTTTCATTTCAATCAGGATAAGAGGTTGTGCTGTGGTAACAAATCAGTCAAATGACTCAGTGTCTTAAAAACAACAAAGGTATATTTTTTGCTTACACTACATGTAGATCATGAATTGGCAATTATAATCATTACTCAGGGATCTAGGGATCAAGGACCACCATCTCAAATATTGTATTTCACAATAATGGGGGCAAGAGAGCCCTGGCAGGTCTTTCCGCAGCATCGAGATGCTTTGGTTAAAAGTGACAAAAATCATTGTTCAGAAATAGTCACATGGAGTCCCACTCCCAACCATAAAGAGAGCTAGGAAGTCCAATCTTACCACATGCCCAGAAGGGGGAAGAAGTGGAAATACTTGCTGAAAACATTAGCAGCTATCACAGACGGTGAATCCCTGAATGGTTTTATACAAAAGTGGCACCTGGCAAGATTTCTATTTTATACAGTTCTCTCTGGTCGAAATCAGAGGAAATATCTGTAGGGAACAAGATGGGAAATAACCACACTAATTATGAAGCTACATTGTAATTTGGTAGGACTTAGTGATTAGATATAAATGGATAAAAGTGATTTCTGTGTTTCTAGACTTTAGTGACTGTGTCACTGTTTGTGCCATTAATTGAAGGGGTACAAGAATAGCAGTAGGATGTGAAACAGAAAGATACTGAGTCAAGTTGTAGATATACTTAGTTTTAGATGTCTGGAGTAGAGACAGTTCTTTGGTGAAAGGAGTGTTCTCTGGGCCTTCCCCAGGGACAGTTAATGGAAGTCGGGGTAGACATGCACTTGTGTGTCATAAATTCATGCCAACATGCCTATTTCTCTGAGGCTTTAGGTTTTTTTCCTTTACATTCCAGAGGATTTTTGGCATCTCAATCTCACATTAAATACATAATCTCTGGTGAATGTACTCATATCAATAATTTAGGCCCCTGGGTTTCCCTGGTGGTGCAGTGGTTGAGAGTACGCCTGCTGATGCAGGGGACGCGGGTTCGTGCCCCAGTCCAGGAAGATCCCACATGCCGCGGAGCGGCTGAGCCCGTGAGCCATGGCCGCTGAGCCTGCGCGTCTGGAGCCTGTGCTCCGCAACGGGAGAGGCCACAACAGTGAGAGGCCCATGTACCGCAAAAAAAAAAAAAATAATAATAATAATAATTTAGGCCCCATTCAAAGTTATATCCCAACCTCCTTAGTCTAATACTCTTAGCATACATTCTCACGTATTGTCCAGTTTTTTGTCAGAATAAATTAGCTAAATCTTGTTTATTCTCTCGGAGTATAAGTGATCTCCTACCTTGTCAGGTATTGCACTATCTCCCCTGGACCATTAAACTCCAGTTATAGGAGTAGCTGTAATGGGGAATAATGGATGTGGGCATCCTTTTGCAAGGCATCTGCTTCTAGAAAATGTAATTTGCAAAGTCCCAGCCCAAGCATTATGTAAAAGAATATAGAAGGGTGGGTTTGGAGCGGAGCTGCAATAAGTATATAACCAGCAAGCAGGATTTCAACAAAGGTGTTATAGAAGCAGTGATTTTTAAGCTGTCACCTAAAAGATGAGAAGAAGTTAGGCCAAGAGGAGGGGAAAATATTTCAGTCAGAGGGAATGAAATATGCTATGTCCAGAAAGAGGAGAGAATGGAAAATAAAGGCAGGTAAAAATGAAACTCATGCCATTTTCTTACATATAACCCAGGCAAACTGGTTGATGGGCTTTTGTACTAAAGGTCAACATCAAAACAATGGTTCTTACATTACTGATGATGTATTCCTGATATTATTACCATACCAGAAACTTATATGTTTACAGACCTTTACATTTCCCAAATTTAGCTCCTGAAGAAGCTAACAATTTGGCTGACATTTGTAATTTTGTCATTGCCTCTATTCTTTTTCTTTCTAACTAGTATTTGTTTTGAGGATTTTTAATTGAGATAATTGATAAAATATTATGTTAGTTTCTGGTGCACAGCATAATTCAACATTTTTACATATTGTGAAATGATCACCACAAAAAGTCTAGTTAACATCCATCGCAATAGATAGTTTAAAAAATTATTTTTTCTTGTGGTGAGGACTTTTAAGATCTACTCTTAGCAACTTTTTTTTCTTTCTTTTTATTTTTGGCTGCGTTGGGCCTTCGTTGCTGAGTGCGGGCTTTCTCTAGTTGCAGCAAGCGGGGGCTACTCTTGGTTGTGGTACATGGGCTTCTCATTGCAGTGGCTTCTCTTGTTGCGGAGCACGGGCTCTAGGCATGTGAGTGTCAGTAGTTGTGGCATGGGGCTCAGTAGTTGTGGCTCGTGGGCTCTAGAGTTTAAGCTCAGTAGTTGTGGCACACAGGCTTAGTTGCTCCGTGGCATGTGGGATCTTCCCAGACCAAGGCTCGAACCCATGTCCCCTGCACTGACAGGCAGATTCTTAACCACTGCACTACCAGGGAAGCCTAGCAACTTTCAAATATGCAATACAGTATTTTCAGTACTGCATTATCAGTACTATAATACTCTATACTATATTGCCATAACTTCATTATTTTATAACTAGAAGTTTGTACCTTTTAACCCCTATACCCAGTTCTCCCATCTCCCACCCACCTCCTCTGGTAACCACCAGTCTGTTCTATATACCTATGAGCTTGTTTCTTTGCTGTTATTGTTGTTTTTAAATTCCACATGTAAATAAGATCATATGGTATCTGTCTTTCTCTGTCTGACTTATTTCACCTAACATAATGCCCTCCAGGTCTATCCAAGTTGTCACAAATGGCGAGATTTCATTCTTTTTTATGGCTAAGTAATATTCCATTATATTTATATACCACCTATTCTTTATCCATTCAGCCATCAGTGGACACAGGTTGTTTCCGTATCTTGGGTATTGAGAATAATGCTGCAGTGAACATAGGGATACGTATGTCTTTTTGAATTAGTGTTTTCATTTTCTTTGGATAAATACCCAGAAGTGGAATTGCTGGATCATTATGATAGTTCTATTTTTAATTTTTTGAGAAACCTCCATACTGTTTTCCATAGTGGCTGCAACGATTTACATCCTCACCAACAGTGTAACAGACTTCCCTTTTCTCCACATCCTCACCAACACTTGTTGTTTCTTGTCTTTTTGGTGATCTCATTGTCATTTTGATTTGAATTTTCATGATTGTTAGTGATGTTGAGCAAGTTCATGTACCTGTTGACCATTTGTATGTCTTCTTTGGAAAAATGTCTATTCAGATCCTCTGCCATGTTTTAATTAGGTTGTTTGGGGTTTTGCTATTCAGTTGTATGAGTTCTTTATATATTTTAGATATTAACCCATTGTCAGATATATGATTTGCAAATATTTTATTCCCTCTGTAGGTTGCCTTTTCATTTTGTTGATGGTTTCCTTTGCTGTGAAGGAGTTTTTTAGGTTGGTATAGTCCCACTTGTTTATTTTTGCTTTTGTTGCCTTTGCTTTTGGAGTCATCAGAAAACTGCTGCCAAGACCAATGTTGAGGAGCTTACTGCCTGTTTTCTCTGGGTGTTCTTTGGTTTCAGGTCTTACATTCAAGCCTTTAATCCATTTTCAGTTGATTTTTGTGTATGGTGTAAGATAATGGTCTAGTTTCATTCTTTTGCATGTGGCTGTCCAGTTTTCCCAACACCATTTATTGAAAAGACTGTCCTTTGCCTTCTAGTCTTAATCCTCTCTCTCTTTCTTTCGACTTTTGACTTTGGAATAAGAAATATTAAAGCAAATCAATAAAAACTAGGTTCATATAGCTTTTCTTTTTTTTTTTTGGCTTGTTTTAGAGATTTATTTTTCATAGAAAGTATACTATGAGTGGTAATATGCCTTGTATTTCAAAAGTTTTCATGTATTATTTTCTCTCCTGGTACAAAGTGCTGTCTTATCCACTTACAGGATGTAGTAAAATGATTTCAGCTTAAGTGACTGCAGCCCGGTGTTTTCAGAGGTCTTTAATCACCACACACTTTTAATGAAATCATTCGCAGGGGTGAGCCCCTGAGAACAAGGGATGTATTAACTCATGCACTTGTTCTGCTGTACCTGCATGCTTGAGGAAAGGGGGAGAGTGCCCTGATTGGTTGTCTAACTTAGGCCACTGTTTTACTACTTAGAACTGTGCTTAAATAGATATCTGGAATGGACACTTGGCACCAATATCCTATGCCTAGTAATGCCATGCAAGCCATATCTAAATTTTACTCTTCAGAGCTCATTGAAGCCTCAAATTTCTCAGAGTGGTTTGTTTTATGTACTGAGTACATGATATATGGCACATTAGCCATAGAATGATGTGCTGATTTATGGCTTTATGATTTTGTTTAATCATCTGTCATTGCTAAACATCAGAGATAATCATTTAATGTGGTTCTATGACTGCCTGGTGTCTCCTTCTCTCTTTGCCTTTAGGATTCTCCCCCCAAAAATTGACAATTAATTTTTTTTCTTTCTTTTATTTAATTTTTCTTATTGTAACCTTGTATACATTGACTGTGGTTAATTAATAAGAACTTTTTCAATCTACTATTTTCTATCCTCAAACAGTAATAAACGAAGGCATTCAGCTTATCTAATTTTCTCCATTATAAACAAAAACAAGAAGTTCAATTAGAAAAATAAAAGAACCCATCATGCCTCTTCCCAAGTGTCTGTACTTATTAGAAGAGATTGTAACAGAACTGGGAGAGAGAGCTGAAAATACACATTTTAGGATGATTGGGTGGGGGGCTTAGTGAAAGTGTGACCATCTCTTGCTAGACAGTATATTTAAGACCATAATTGTTAATTAGTGGTTGGCCCTGAGTAATTAAAATATTAATTAGTAGGAGTAGGAATGTGTTGAAATTCCAGTGAAGAAAAATCACACTAATGAATAAATATGTTCTGATGAACAAATGAACACATTCATTCTTTACTACATCTGAATTTCAATGACAAGTTTCGTAGATAGTCACCAAGTGTTTATTAATAATAGGCACATTATACACATTGTAATCAAAGCAAAAAGCTTTGGATTGTATTCAATACAAAAGATTGTATTCAAAGTGAAAGAGGTGCTCCGTAGTTCTCCACTGTAAAGCATGGCATTAGACATATCCCAGTAGAACTTGGTATGAAAAAGCAACATCAATTTCATTACCACACCTGTCAGACCTCTTTACACGTCCTTATCAGTCTCCCTAAGTATAGACTAGAGAATAACTGAGTTACCAACCTGCGGGAGAGTGCTGATTTTCCTTTTTCTTTTCTTGAGGGAAGGCAGGGGATTGTTTTGCTTCAAGTGAGGGGGATGGACACTTCAAGAGATGCACTCACAGAAACTGGGAACATCTGAAGAAGGTGTGAGTTACATCTGAATTATAGACTGGATGCTTGCTTAATGCAGTGGATTTATTAATCTCTCCATGTGTCTATTTGAAAACAGATATGGAAAGAGCAAGAGTAGAGGGAAGAGGGTTGAACATTAGAAAGTCACACCTTTACTATTTAGTGGATAAAGGATGATGATCCTTCCATGAACCAGGTAGGTACCTGAAGAGGAACCAGGCTTAGTCATGTTGCTGGAAGCCAGAGGTTACAGAATGTATCACCTAGTGAGGATGGATTGGATTAGGTCACATTGGGTAGATTGTCTACATCAAGGAACTGGCCGTCCTCTGCAAGCCTTCCTAAATAACCCACACATACTCCCCACATGAGAGAGGGAGCCGTTGAATGGCAATAATCAGAGAGCATTCACAGTTGAGGAGGACCAGCCACACCAGTGAAGTCAGAGACACATGCCCCCTTTCCTCCTATCTTCCCCAACACCTTACAACCTTTGGGGAGGAAAGACCCAGAAGAGGGAAGGGGAGGAGATGGACAAACGAAAGAGCTGCAAGGTGCCCATCAGCCTCAACTAGGGAAGGAACAAGCCATTAAACGACATTTGAGGGTTAAGTTTTAGATTGTACTTAATTTTACTGGACTGGTTTGTTTTATACCTGAAGTTGGTTATAAAGCTATAAATTCTGCCCAATACATCATTAAGGGGAAGAAATAGGGGCTTTGTATAATACATATAGGGGCAAAGATTAGAGGTAGACAGAAAAGCTTTCCATGTCTGTACTCCATTGAGTCAGACTCTTAAACACACCAGTGAGGAACTGCATCATCTTATTCCTGCCCATTTCTCTGGCTTTCTCTTGTCCTTGCTCTCCTGAATTCATATCACTTAGCTCCACTGACGCTAAGGTCTCTCCCACCTTAGGACTTGCTGGTCCCTCTGCCTGGAATGTTTTTTCCTGGATCTTCACAAGACTAGCTCCAGGTCAAATATCCCTCCCTCAAAGAGGAATTTCCTGACTGTCCTATCTAGTGTTGCTTCCCTCCCTTACAGAGTTACTTTACCCCATGCCCTGTTTATTTTTCTCATGGTATTTAGACCATCTCTAATTATTTTAATTACTTAGTTGTTTACTTGTATATTGGCACTGAATCAGTTTTATCTCTGCATTCCCCAATGACTGAGCTATAACCACTCAATAAACATGTATTAATGAATGAGTAACACAAGCCTCAATAATTCAAGAGAACCTTAAGGTTACTGGTAAACAGTCATAATTGCCATGTCACACTCTCCCAAATGTAAACTGGTGGCTAATGACAGAAATTAATTGGGGCTCTATTCCAAGGCCTTTCACTATAGGGAAATAGATGCTTCAATCAGCTCTATTCTCCTTGTGGCAAAATCATTTCTGGAGGAAACCAAAATACAGTAATAATTTATATTTACTAAGTATCAGGTACTTTAAACATTTACTCATTTAATTTTTAAAACTCTTTAAGGTCAGTAATGCAATTTTATAGATTCAGAATCTAAGGTTCTGATTTGTATGGGACTAGAAATTCGTTGTGCCAACATTGCATCCAAGTCTGTTTGGCTCCAAAGTTCATGGTCTTCCTGGAACATCATATTACTTTCCATCTTAAAACTCTCAGGCCTAGCCACAGCAATCAGAGAAGAAAAAGAAATAAAAGGAATGCAAATCGGAAAAGAAGTAAAGCTGTCACTGTTTGCAGATGACATGATACTATACATAGAGAATCCTAACGACTCTACCAGAAAACTACTAGAGCTAATCAATGAATTTGGTAAAGTAGCAGAATACAAAATTAATGCTCAGAAATCTATTGCATTCCTATACACTAATGATGAAAAATCTGAAATTGAAATTAAGGAAACACTCCCATTTACCATTGCAACAAAAAGAATAAAATACCTAGGAATAAACCTACCTAAGGAGACAAAAGACCTGTATGCAGAAAACTATAAGACACTCATGAAAGAAATTAAAGATGATACAAACAGATGGAGAGATATACCATGTTCTTGGATTGGAAGAATCAACATTATGAAAATGACTATACTACCCTAAAACAATCTACAGATTCAATGCAATCCCTATCAAATTACCAATGGCATTTTTCACAGAACTAGAACAGAAAATTTCACAATTTGTACGGAAACACAAAAGACCCTGAATAGCCAAAGCAATCTTGAGAAAGAAAAACGGAGCCAGAGGAATCAGGTTCCCGGACTTCAGGCTATACTACACAGCTACAGTAATCAAGACAGTATGGTACTGGCCCCAAAACAGAAATACAGATCAATGGAACAGGATAGAAAGCCCAGAGATAAACCCACACACATATGGTTATCTTATTTTTGATAAAGGAGGCAAGAATATACAATGGAGAAAAGAGAACCTCTTCAATAAGTGGTGCTGGGAAAACTGGACAGCTACATGTAAAAGAATGAAATTAGAACACTCCCTAATACCATACAGAAAAATAAACTCAAAATGGATTAAAGACCTAAATGTAAGGCCAGACACTATAAAACTCTTAGAGGAAAACATAGGCAGAACACTCTATGACATAAATCACAGTAAGATCCTTTTTGACCCACCTCCTAGAGAAATGGAAATAAAAATAAAAATAAACAAATGGGACCTAATGAAATTTAAAAGCTTTTGCGCAGCAAAAGAAACCATAAAAAAGACCAAAAGACAACCCTCAGATGGGAGAAAATATTTGCAAATGTAGCAACTGACAAAGGATTAATCTCCAAAATATACAAGCAGCTCATGCAGCTCAATATCAAAAAACAAACAACCCAATCCAGAAATGCACAGAAGACCTAAACAGACATTTCTCCAAACAAGATATACAGATTGCCAAAAGACACATGAAAGTATGCTCAACATCACTAATCATTAGAGAAATGCAAATCAAAACTACGAGTCACACCAGTCAGAATGGCCATCATCAAAAAATCTACAAACAATAAATGCTGGAGAGAGTATGGAGAAAAGGGAAACCTCTTGCACTGTTCGTGGGAATGTAAATTGATACAGCCACTTTGGAGAACAGTATGGCGGTTCCTTAAAAAACTAAAACTAGGGCTTCCCTAGTGGCGCAGTGGTTGAGAGTCCGCCTGCCGATGCAGGGGACACGGGTTCGTGCACCGGTCCGGGAAGATCCCACATGCCATGGAGCGGCTGGGCCCGTGAGCCATGGCCGCTGAGCCTGCAGGCCCGGAGCCTGTGATCCGCAACGGGAGAGGCCACAACAGTGAGAGGCCCACGTACTGCAAAAAACAAACAAACAAAATAAATAAATATAAAACTACTGTACAACCCAGCAATCCCACTACTGGGCATATACCCTGAGAAAACCATAATTCAAAAAGAGTCATGTACCAAAATGTTCATTGCAGCTCTTTTTACAATAGCCAGGACATGGAAGCAACCTAAGTGTCCATCAACAAATGAATGGATAAAGAAGATATGGCACATATATACAATGGAATATTACTCAGCCATAAAAAGAAACAAAATTGAGTAATTTGTAGTGAGGTGGATGGACCTAGAGTCTGTCATACAGAGTGAAGTAAGTGAGAAAGAGAAAAACAAATACCATATGCTAACACATATATATGGAATCTAAAAAAAAAAAAAGTTATGAAGAACCTAGGGGCAGGACAGGAATAAAGATGCAGACGTAGAGTCTGGACCTGAGGATATGGGGAGGGGGAAGGGTAAGCTGGGATGAAGTGAGAGATTGGCAGTGACATATATATACTACCAAACGTAAAATAGATAGCTAGTGGGAAGCAGCTGCATAGCACAGGGAGATCGGCTTGGTGCTTTTGACCACCTAGAGGGGTGGGATAGGGAGGGTGGGAGGGAGTCGCCAGAAGGAAGATATATGGGGATATATGTATATGTATAGCTGATTCACTTTGTTATAAAGCAGAAACAAACACACCATTGTAAAGCAATTATACTCCAATAAAGATGTTATAAAAAAAGCGCGAAAATCCAGGAGGCATTTTTCTGCTAACTGGTAGCACCAGACCAACAGTTTGAGAGTTTATGAGAGATACAGTGCTGCTCTGGCAGACATTTCCCCATTAAAGGAAGGAATGTATTGGCTGCATAACCTTAGCCAACTTGGGGTGTGAACAATATGGATAATATTTAGAGGTTGTTAGCAGGTACCCTTTGACCTCATCTTATTATTCCTACACTTAGGGTTGCTAGGTTTAGCAAATAAAAACACAGGACACCCTGTTAAATTTGAATTTCAGATACATAATGAACTTTTTTAGTATATGTCCCAAGTATTGAATGGGATATACTTAATTAAAAAATCTGTTGTTTATCTGAAATTCAAATTTAACTCTACATTCTGTATTTTATCTGGCACCTCTACCTCCCATTGTTAATGATCATAATTTGCATATAAGCTGTCTCAAGACCCAACCCTGTTGTCAAAGTAGCTAGATGTAATAGCTTTACTTATTGAAGGCCTACTATGTGCCAATAACTGTATTAGGAACTTTGCACAAAATATTCATTTAATCCTTGCAATAACCCTGTGACATAGGTATAATTCCCTTCAGAGGGGACATGTAACAGTCACAGGTCATCTCCACCTCTATCCAGAGATTAAGTAATACCCTCAAGGTCGCATGGCTAGATACCAAGAGCCAAGATTCAAACCTGTGTCTCACTCCAGCATCCCTACTCAGGCCCACAGGAGTGTCTAACATGCAGTTTCAATTTCATAGAAAATATGATTTAAACATTCTTTGACAAAGCAGTTTCAGAGACAGTTTTTTCCCCAAAAAGTATCTTTTGAGTAATGTAGTAAAAACATCAGAGGAAAATTCTGTTATTTATAAAATTAGCTATGTTCAAGTGATCCTGCTGTTGTCTAAATCTTCTCTTCGCTTTTCCTCCTCCCCACAACACACACACTTTACCCAATCCCAAGATATAAAAAAAATTTTAAAGGCTACTTTGCAGTGGGTACAACCTTAGGATTATCACCCAGTTTAGATTCAGTTTTGTGAGCAACTATCTATTGAACCTTCTGAAGCAGATCATTTGGTGGTATTTTTGTTTTGGTCCCAGGAGGTGTTTAAGACTTTACATTAGTCCAGATGTGAGTATTTTCTACACGTAATTCTTTCAGAGTATAAGCATCTTCTTGTTTGAAAGCAAATTTTGTGTTTATAAAAGTTCTTGAATTTTTTGTGCCTCAAAGATATTCAGAGTTAAAAGTAATAATTCACCAAGTAATGGAATCATCACCTGTTTCTCTATCAAAATTAAATGTAAGCTTTCCAAAGCCTCTTTATTTTGCTCAAGCTGTTGTACTCCTTGGATGTGCCTGAACAGTAACTACTGAACTGTGGGAAACAAGAAGTGCTTTCTGGCTGTGAATACATAAATACAAATATGTTTAAATGCTAAATAAAGAAGCATACTGAATTAAAAAAAAAACTCTCAGGTCACTGGCGATAACATATATGACATCACTGGTGGCTTTATAAAGTTGAGATGCTTCTAACTCAGTGTTTATAACTTTGGCTATGGAGTCAGGGACCCATTATAACAAAGTCTTGGACTTGTTTGTTTGATCTTGTTCTACATGTATTGTTTGGACAGAACCATAAAGACCAAAGGAATATAAATCGTAGATTTGTCTTTCACTGATTGTCTGAGACAAGGATTGTCTGTACAAGTAATTTACTGGGAAGTGTTCCCAGGAGAAACTGGTAAGGATGCGGGGGGAGGCAGGACATAGCAGGGCAGAAGCCAAACCAGGGACTAGACTCAGGTCAAGTCCTGGGGAGGGATTAGCTGATTCCTGCAGGGAGATTGTTGAGTGGAAGCCACACCTCAGAGTTGTCCTGCCCTGAGGTGAAGAGATTGGCTTTATACTCGCCTGCTAGTCATTGGGTGGGGGAGGAGGGTGAGGAGGTGCAGATGTGAACTTGCAGGTGCTCTGGCTCTCTGCTTCTGCAGCCCAGCTGTGCCAGGACTCAAGGACCCCCAATGGAAGACAGTCCTCAAGGACCCCCAATGGAAGCAAAATCACCCCAGAGTCTGAGGAAGGAAGTGCAGAAACGGCCAAAGGGATCCCAGGAGATTCTGGGTGAAGCACTGACCAGTGCCCATTGTACTCATCATAACTGTCTTATTTTAAAGGAAAATTAAATAAATCCCTCCTGTACAAGGAAAAATTGAAGGCTTATTTTTCACTGTGACTGGACTATTTAATTTAAACTCCAGTGATAATTCATTCTCAGCTGGATATTTTGAAATGAAGATGTAGGGTGATATGGTGGTTGCCAAGTTGGCTTTCATCAGAAAAGGCATATGGTTGTAGTTGAGGCATGGATCTTAAGGAGCAAAGCATCAGACAATGCATCATCACCAATTTACAGTTGACTGCGCTCTGACTCTATTGTTTCCTCAGCCCTAAACCTCAGCACATTATTGCTTCAGAGGCCAAATGCTCTGAAGGCAATCTATGGGATGCCTCTCTCTCTAGTTTCTTCTTTATAGCTTCAAAACCTTTATAGTCCTTTCATTACTCCCATTTTGACTTTATTTCTGTTCTGCAGTTTTCTGATCTTCTCCAACAATTTCTGCCTTCAACATGCTGCAGAACCTTTGGGTCTCTTATTCCTCAGCTCTCCCTGTTTTGTGTCCATTTATGTGTTTAAACTGCCATTGTACCCTTATTTTTAGTGAAAGAACTTAAAATGGCAGCATGGATAGTGCAACAAATGACCTTTATTTCTTCCCCAAATACAATACTTGCATTTTTCCTTTTAAGTTTAATTTACTTTGTAATAATTTCAGTTAAATTTGCTTTTTATTTTTGTTGCAGCTCAAATTAATTTAACAGATGGTAGGAAAGCCTAAAATTAAGTACAGTGGAATTCAATGGTTATTTGTCAGAGTTGAGTTCAATTTACAGTTATTTACCAGAAGTAATTTTTATCTCAAAAAAAGATAAGTATACCATTCAAAATATTTTCATGTATATTTTTCAAATTATTAATGGGTTGAATGAGCTTGCGATATTGTTAAATATCCTACTATAATGGTTAATTTTACGTGTCAACTTGGCTGAGCCACAGTGCCCAGATATTTGGTCATGCGTTCTGATTTTGTGAGTGTTTTTTGAATGTGATAAACATTTAAAGGGGTGGACTTTAAATAAAGTTGATTAGCTTCCATAATGTGGATGGGCCTCATTCAATCAGTTGAAGGCCTTAATTTTAAAAAGCGTGACATCCCTGAGCAAGAAGAAATTCTGCCAGCAGACTACCTTTGGACTGACACTGCAATTGTCCCTGGTGGTTAGCAGACGTTTGGTCCTGTCCAAAATGTCTATAACACATTTGGCCCTTGCCAAAAGATCCTTGATATTTGCTCCTGTTCGAATCAATTCAGCATGGACCAAATGTCTCATGGACATTTTGTACAGGACCAAATTTCAAGGACCTTTTGGTGTGGACCAAATGTCTTATGGATGTTTTGGACAGGACCCAATGTTCTACAGAGTCCCTGGGTCTCCAGCCAGCCTACCTTGCACATTTTGGACATGTACCTCTGCAATCACATAAACCAGTTCCTTAACGTAAATCTATCTATTTATCTATCTATCTGTCTATCTGTCTATCCATCTATCTATTTATCTATTCACATCCTGCTGATGCTGTTTCTATGGCGAACCCTGACTAATATACCTATCTATTTTAAATTGCCCAGTTAGGGCTTCCCTGGTGGCACAGTAGTTAAGAATCCGCCTGCCAATGCAGGGGACACGGGTTCAATTCCTGGCCAGGGAAGATCCCATGTACTGCGGAGCAACTAAGCCTGTGCACCACAACTACTGAGCCTCTGCTCTAGAGCCCATGAGCCATAACTACTGAGCCCACACGCCACAACTCCTGAGCCCATGTGCCACAACTACTGAAGCCTGTGCGCCTAGAGCCTATGCTCTGCAACAAGAGAAGCCACGACAATGAGAAGCCCGTGCACCGCAATGAAGAGTAGCCCCTGCTCGCCACAACTAGAGAAAGCCCACATACAGCAACAAAGACCCAACACAGCCAAAATAAATAAATAAATAATAAATAAATAAATTGCCCAGTTAAAATCCCATTCGTTTAAAAGGGGAACAATTTTTAGGTGAAAGAGCTTAGTCACCAATAAAATTATTTTAGAAATGAGAAATGTGAGTGTGGTCTATTTTTTGATGACCTACAAACACACACATACACACGCACAAACACACTATAACAAAATAGTATCAAAAGCCAGTTCCTACCCTTCTTAGCCCTGTTGACTGAGTTTTATGCTGTGTCACCATTCAGCTCTCTCAGCAGTGAACAGACCGTGGACCATTTATACTACTTCTGAAAAAGGCTTTAAACTGATTTTTTCTCAGATTTTAATAATGTATAGGATTTTGTTAAAGGAAAATCCAGTGTTGAACTATAATTTTTTAATTAGAATAGTACTTAAGTATGAACAAAATAGGAATAAACACTTTGATTTTGTTCACTGATGTATCTCAACACCTAGATTAGTGCCTGACATATGTTAATTATATCCATCCATTCACTGGAAAAGGAATGAATGAATGCTTATAGTTTTTGTAGGACTGTAAAGTTCAAAGCAAGTTATAACATCAGATGCATAAAAATAAATCAAATAAACTAAAATATCTAATAACACTAAAGTCATAGATCATTTTGTTTTACTAAAATTAGATTTCTACTTTCAGCTTGAATATGGATTATTGTTATGGTTCAAAAGTGTTTGGCTTCAGCATTTCTATGAAAATCACATGATGACTCAGTTCTACTCCAGTGTTTTCTCCTGAAAAATCTTTATTCGCATGATATATTCTTTGGCCTTTGGTTTATACCAATGCATTATCTTTATGTAAATACACAAAATGGTGTGCTGTTAAATGTTTAACTACCAGCTCTCTGAAAAGAAAAAATACACATATATACATATTTTATATATATATAAAATTATATTTACTATAAAGTTTATCGATATAAAGGACGTATAGCACATATTATTTATTGTAAATTTTATATAGCAAATCAACATATATTTCCACTTATTTGTGTGTTCTTCAGTTTCTTTCATCATTGTCTTACAGTTTTCAGTGTACAGATCTTTCACCTCCTTGGTTAAATTTATTCCTAAGTGTTTTATTGGTTTTGATGCTATTGTGAATGAGATGGTTACCTTTATTTCTTTTTCAGATAGTTTGTTGTTAGTGTATAGAAATACAACTGAGTTTCGGGGGTTTTTTTTGCTGATTTTATATTCTGCAATTTTACTGAATTGGTTTATTGGTTCTCACAGTCTCTCTATATGGCTAGCTTGAGCTTCCTTACAGCACGGTGATTTTAGAGTAGTCAGACTTCATACATGATGGCTAGCTTCCCCCAGAGCAAGTGTTCCAAGAAGTAAGGTACAAGGCTTCTTTGTCCTGGCCTTGAAAGTGTCTCAGCATTTCTTCAGCTGCATTCTACTGGTTAATGGGGAGAGAGTAAAGAGGACTGTACAAGGATGTGAACAATCAGAGGTATGGTTTATTAGGGGGCCATATTTGGAGATTAGCTACCAAGGAAATGGCTTTCTTCCTATATTTTGACAAGTTGGGCCTAAAACTAATATCAAATTAAAATGGATTTAGTGAAAAACAAGCCCTAACTTAATAGAAGTATATTCAACTTAGTAACACAATTTAGCTAATGACTTCCTGTAGTCCTTGTAACCATTTTGTGTCCCAAGTTGGACCACACAAAGTGTTTTCAGGGAAGTAAGCAGTCTAGATCCAGGAATCCAGACATTTCAGAGCTGGAAGTGACCCTAGAGGTTATACTTTATAGATGAGGAAACTAGGGCCCAGCGAAGTTAGAGTAACAAGTTCACAGTAATTAATACAGGAATTTGTGGCATAACCATGAATAGTACTCAAGACTCTTTCAGTGTTCTTCCTTTTGTGCTTTATTTTGTTATGAATCAGGCTCTCTAGGTGATAGTGTGTCCCCTATGGGAAGATGATTATATTCCTGTGAATTTAGTAATGTGAGAAGTGGTGGTAGGTGAGAGAATTTAATCATTTTATTTAAAATTATTTGCAGTGACTTTTATGATCTGCCCCTTAGAAATACTGCATGAATTGTTTCATTTCACTTTGTGAAGTGATTCAGGGAATAAAATAAAGTTCTGGATGCGCAGGCCCAGCGGCCATGGCTCACGGGCCCAGCCGCTCCGCGGCACGCGGGATCCTCCCGGACAGGGGCACGAACCTGCGTCCCCCCCATCGGCAGGTGGACCCTCAACCACTGCGCCACAAGGGAAGCCCTAAAATAAAGTTTTAATGCACGGTTTAGAGTTGAAAAAACAGAGACCGACCTGTTTCACAATACTGTGTCTAAAAGCTACTTGGGAATGACTTTTGGGTCTCAGCTCACAGTCTTAAACTGGGTGTTGGAACTGCCAAGGGAATATAGGGATGCTTGGTACAGGGGATGAGAAATAATTAGAAGATACTAGACATGATACTTCTAAGAATTGGTTCTGGGTTTTGGAAAATCTCTATCAGTTTCTTCTAGAACTTTCCTAGGAGGTATGCTATGGATGATGTGAGGCTAGGTAGGCACTAAGTGAGTTCCAGGCTTCTCTTGGAGTTCAGATGCCCTTTCATGGTAGATCCCAGGTTCAGGGCTTGACAGGGTGCTGTGCCATTGAGCTCAACTACTCAGCAGGAATGATATTGTTCTGGCAGGAGGTAATCTTGTCTGATTATCAGGGCAGCTGTGTACTCAGTGGGACTGGTGAAACGTGCTGGAGCCTAATTCCTGGGAGCTTCTGTGCTCAAGAGGAAAGATACATGCTTTGCCCTACTCTTGTCTCCACCCAGAACCAAGCTAATTCCTGCCTTCATTCCTTTTCTATTCTGTGCCCTCTTGTCCACCTACCCGAACCTCTAGCCTTCAACGCCAACCTGATGTTCCCATGCAGCTTTCTCTGACTTCAGCCTGCCCTAGGTGCATGACTCAAATCTATTTCATCTGCTAGATTGTTTAGAAAAATATTTGGAATGACTTTTCAACCTGGGTTAATATTTGCTGTCCATCAGTGGTTTGCCTCAGTGGCTTCACATTAGAATCACCTGGGCAGTTTTCAAAACTCCCTATGCCAAGATTGTTGTGACCCAGGTCAACTAAATTAGAATCTTTGGCAGTGAACTTTCCATCACCCTCCCCCACCTCCCACCCTGCATCATGTATTTTAACTCTCCAGGTTATTTCACTGTGCAGCCAAGTTTGCAACAACTGCTCTACATATGTAGTTGACCCTTGAACAACATGGAGTTGCATGGGCCCACTTATACATGGATATTTTTCGATAGTAAATATTACAGTCCGACATGATCCTCAGTTGGTTGTATCCCCAGATGAGGAATGGTAGATACCGCGGAACCTCGAATTTGGAGGAACTACAATTTGGTGGGCAGGCTATAAATTATGTGCAAATTTCCGACTGCATGGAGGGTCAGTGCCCTTAACCCTTCCATCCTTCAAAGGCCAACTGTACACTGTAATTTCCAGGCAGGCAGCAGTAGGAGTTAAACTTTTTTTGTATGCCTCCTGGTTTTTAGCACAGGCTTGGTCACAGAATAGTGACTTGCAAACACTGGTACTTGATTCATGGCTGGGAAAGCCCAGTGCCCACATGTGTGCTGAATTAGGTATTGGTCACAGTCTAGATAGGCAGTGTATGAAGGTGCTGAGATGCAGGCTCTGGATTCAAATGTGGTTTAAAATCCTGACTGTGCTACTCCGTGACTTGAACTTGGGCAAGTGACTTGAACTCTTGTGCTTCAGCTTACCCATCTGTAAAATGGGGGAAATTATATTGCTTACCCCATAGGGTTCTTCTGAGGATGAGTTTTAATGAATAAATTACTTAGAAAAGTTCCTGGCCTTTAATAAGCCCTCAGCAAATCTTAGCTCCTTTTATTATTCAGCTGTAAGGAATCTGCTGTTCTTTTTTTCTTATATTCTCCAATACTTATTTTCTTCCAAAGCTTGAAAAAGTAGCATAACAAGAATTACGACAGTATTTAAAACAAAAAATCCTGGTATGTTGAATCCAACTTCAAAAGAGAAAACAGATGAAATTAAACTAAACCATATTTGTTTCCTATGAATCACTAACACACTAGGTCAATGTAATTGTTGGCCCTTATGAGATTGGCCTGAGAAGCATTGATGGGCAATAAACAAACTTCGTGAATGGCACTTTTTGATAGCTTCTGAACAGTGTGGGCTGCTTCCTGTGCTCTACAGCTACCATAATCCAGAAGGAACTAGACTAACAAAACTGAAAAGACAAATAAATAATAGCCTTGAACCAGAACCTCTTGGCAAACTTTAACAGAGTCAGTTCTTGCTGAAGCTTTTACTGAAGTTAGTTACAATGCCATTGGCTTACTAGGGTATCTATCATTGGATAGTCACTACCTAGTTTTGAATTTGTTTTTAGAGAAGGTTTGTAGATGAGAATATTAGGTTTATACATTCATATTCCTCTCTGGGTATATTATGTATAATTATAGTAATTTCTAAGGTAACACTATAGTTAAGACACTATATACGGGCACCTTTGAGAATGATAGGTAGCACTATTAATAGTTTTGCCAGGATAACGGATCTAGAGCACCCCAGAACTTCAGTCACCCTGACTGTGGTCACCAAGAAACATCAAATCCATTCATGCTACAAGGAAGATTTTAAAGCTTGTGAGATTGCCCCTCTCCTGGCTCTTAGTTGAAGGTTTCTCTGGTTTCCTTCTGTGTTTTCCTATGTGTCTGATCCTTTATATGCCTCTGGCAATGACTGGCTGCCTAACACTATAGATACGTACAGTTCTCACTATTGGGCGTGGGTTAAAAAATAAATAAAAGATTGTAGCAGCTTTGTGGAGTTCAAAGTTAAAGACACGCTTCTCTAAAGGGAAATAGATATTACAGGAAGAATGTCCTTCATCTTCAATTGTAATGGAGAGCCTGGTAGCTACATCTATGCCTATATTTCTATTTTTATCTTTGTTTTTCCTCTTCTTTTTTTTTAACATCTTTGTTGGAGTATAATTGCTTTACAATGGTGTGTTAGTTTCTGCTTTATAACAAAGTGAATCAGTTATACATATACATATGTTCCCAAATCTCTTCCCTCTTGCGTCTCCCTCCCTCCCACCCTCCCTATCCCACTAGGTGGTCACAAAGCACTGAGCTGATCTCCCTGTGCTATGCGGCTGCTTCCCACTAGCTATCTATTTTACGTTTGGTAGTGTATATATGTCCATGCCAGTGTCTCACCTCTTCTTGATCTAAGTAGGTTGGAATTTCTGCTTGAGGCCTGTACTCTCACACTAGTTAGAAAGAACTACTCTTTGGTGACAGACCAAAGAGGAATTCAAAGTGAGCACCACAATGGGGAGGCGGGGAGGGAGGGAGGATCACGTTAGAAGTTTTCCCCCAGAATTTTTCTGTGGTGTGACATGGATAGCACACAATTATTGAATTCTTTTAAATATTATGCTGAATTCCCCAGGATCCTCCTAGGATGCTTCAATTTGAAACTAGTAACTTCTGAAACATTTCACATGCCTTAGCTCCTGTGAACTCCCATGGGGAGTACAGAGCTAGAGAAAGATGTCAGTATTTCTCTGAAGTCAGAAATTGTTTCAACTTCTTGAGGTCACGGACCAGCTACATTGTTGCACTTTTATGAGACTGCAACTTCTGTGCATGTTTTATGCCGCTATTTTTAATTTTTGGAGGGCAGATTCTCTAGCTACTGCTATTCTACACCCTTCATGCTGAATCCTGATTTTCTCTTTTTACTATTTCAAACAGAATGATGTTTCTCTGCATTACACAAGTGACCTTAAAATGGAAGCACTGATCTCCAGAGGTTTTAGATCTTGTGCATTTTCCCGTTTAGACCAAGAAATCTGTTCATGGAGTGCACTGGCTAACTGAAGTTTCCTGGGGCTTTGCACCGTGCTACTTTGAATTTCCTGCATTCTTTCTTTTTTGACTCTGTGTGTGTGTGTGTGTGTGTGTGTGTGTGTGTGTGTGTGTGTGTGTGTGTGTGTGTTCTGTGCACCTTGAATATAGCATCAAGCTGAGTTTTTTGGAAAAACAATGCAAAGAATGTACCTCTCTGGAGAAAGGCAGTATGGATAAAATGGTCTTGCTGGTTTTCCAGATGCATTATTGTCATGTACTCCCTTTGTTGAAAATATGTACTTCCTAATAGATCACCTCTAATGAAATCTTTATATGACATTAGCTGAAGCATGGGCACTTAAAGAAAACTCATCTATATGAAGTTATTTGCGGGAGCTTATTAAAATGAGAATGAAAGTTAAATGATCTCTAAATGACTCCTAAATCCTGAGTTAATATGACTCTACTTTCCTCTGTATCCAACAGTTTGAATATTTAGAGTCAGGTAAAGGCAAAATGAAAGAATGATTAGCATGGGTGGTTTCAGACATGCAAAGTTCATTTAGGACCAGAGAAACAGAACAACAAAGTGGGAAAGAGCTCTGGCTCTGAGTCAGACATCCCTGAGTTTGAATTTCTAGACCTGAACTTTCTAGGGCTACCTTGGGCATATTATTAGATTCTCTGGGTCTCAGTTTCCTCATCTGTACAATTGGGACAATGATTCCTAATCCGCAAATGAAATAAAGGCTTTAGCATTTAATGCAGTACCTGACACGTTAAAGCACTCAGTAAATAAAAGGCATATTTCCTCAGAAATAACACCAGTGAGTACAGGGGTGCTGTCTGACCTTGCAGTACTTCTCAACTCATTTTTCTTCTGCTTCTCCTTTCCCAGTGTTAAGAACAACAGACCTTCACACTACAATTTAAATGAAATCTCTTGGAAATTTAAGGATCATTTAAATCAATAACTTATGTTGTTCTTTTTCAACACTAGCTCATAATGTATATACCCTTCAAATAGTTGGAATTGCTTTATTAAATAAAATACCCCCCCCAAAGAAAACCACTGCAGACATACAGAATTGCATAAATCAACATAATGCCAATTTTTGTTACCAGAGAGCTTACATACTGCTCTCAGTATCTTTATTTTTTTATATTATTCTTTTTTTAACAACTTTATTGTAGTATAATTGCTTTACAATGATGTGTTAGTTTCTGCTTTATAACAAAGTGAATCAGTTATACATATACATATGTTCCCATAGCTCTTCCCTCTTGCATCTCCCTCCCTCCCACCCTCCCTATCCCACCCCTCTAGGTGGTCACAAAGCACCAAGCTGATCTCCCTGTGCTATGCGGCTGCTTCCCACTAGCTAGCTATTTTACATTTGGAAGTATATATATGTCCATGCCACTCTCTCACTTTGTCACAGCTTACCCTTCCCCCTCCCCATATCCTCAACTCCATTCTCTAGTAGGTTTGTGTCTTTATTCCCATCTTACCCCTATGTTCTTCATGACCTTCTTTTTTTTTCTCTTAGATTCCTTTCCTCCTTCACAGCTCCCTCCCGCTGGTGCAGGTCTCCTCCCTGTTCTTTTGTCTCTGTTTTTTCTTTTTTCTTTTGCCCTACCCAGGTACGTGGGGAGTTTCTTGCCTTGTGGGAGGTCTGAGGTCTTCTGCCAGCGTTCAGTGGGTGTTTTATAGGAGGATTTCCACCTGTAGATGTATTTCTGATGTATCTGTGGGGAGGAAGGTGATCTCCGCGTCTTACTCTTCCGTCATCCTCCTCCAGTCCCCCTCAGTGTCTTTAAAGCTCCTATTAAATCACTGAGATATTATAAATACCATTCATATAATTTTGTTTTAACTCGATGATAATAATGATAGTTTGCATACAATGCAGTGTGCCAGATATTGTGCTAAGTGCATCATGAGAATTGTGATCTCACCACCGTATTCCTTTTTATATTGCCCAATTAAAGGTAAGAAAACAGTCTTAAAAAGATCAAGCCATGCATCCAGTAAATGGCAGACCTGGCATCTGGCTGGCATGGGCTTTAGAATGTTTCCAATGCTGAAAAGTCCACTGTACCAGTCTGCCTAAACAATGTAATTTATGGTGGACACTAGCTTTCTGTCTGGGAGTCTAGGATTTTAGTAGCTGTGGCTGGGCAGTGAGTCCCTATGTGACGAGCCCCCAGTTAAAAACTGTGGTATCTGAGTCTCACACAGGCTTCTTTGTACAGAAACACTGCAGATGTGTAGCTGTACTTTACTGCTTGGGGAGAGTGATCTGTGTGTAGCCCATTCAGGGAGAGGATAGGAAAGCTCCAGACTCTGCCTAATATGTCTTTATTCCCTACTGATCTGCCTGTGTAGCTGAGCTGTTTTGCTGTAATATATCTTAGCCATGAGTGCAACCGTATGCTGAGATCTGTGGGTCCTTATAGGGAAGTACCAAATGTGTGGGTGGTCATGGAACTGCTGAAAAAAGTGGCGTCTGAAGTGCTGACAATGGTGTTGATGTAACTACTGGGGAGATACATTATCCATGAGTCAAGGAACTACCTTTAAATTATCTTCCTGGAAACTGAAAAGGTGTTAGTAGGGCTGAGGTTACAGCTCTTCTAGAAGTTTCTGTCCCAATCCCTCATCTTGGGTCAGTCTGTGGAATATAATATGTACTTTGTAAAACATATGCATATAGACACAGTGGTTAGAAAATATGCCAATATGTTCAATATCTTTCTACTTTGTGTATATTCTATGTTTTTATTGTTTTGCAAATATTCAGCTGTGCAGAAGAGGAGATAGGGCCTAAGTACAAATGGGAGACATGATTTTTGAAAAATAAACAGAGCTAGTGTCCTACAACACGTGGATGATAGGTCTTTGTAGCTGAGCTGACTCACCTGTGAGCCCACAATTATAGTCAGGATTTCCCTCCTCCCCGCCATAATCAACACATGGAATCAAGGGGCCAGTGGTTGAATGTGTTCACGAGTCCCTTTTCTAGAGCTTTCCCTAGCCCTCTACAGACAATTGTCTTTTTTAAGAAGATTTTAGATGTTTTTATTTTCTTCTTTGCATTGCCCTCTTATTTTCTAAACCACATACAATGTATACATATTGTTCTTACAATAAGAAAACCTGACATTTAATAATCAGTATTATAGCATTTTGAATATGTCAGATGATCATAACTAAATTTGTTCATATATACCAGACTGTGGGATGATAAACAATAAAAAGTAACAAACAAAATCTTTGAGTCATAAGTGAAAAACCTGTTCTCACTTTCTACTTTTCTATTTTTCACAATTTTTACAAATCTTCCTTTCATAATGAAAAATATTATATTGTTATTATTTGTTATGAATGCTAGAAATCTGCTTTGATCTTGTGAAATTTAAGCACATTTATCAAGGTATTTCTTTAGGGGAAGAAGTTTTCAAAACCCTCTGTCCAGGAACATGTGGATATTAGAGTGTGGAAGGAGATTGGGGTGAAGCCTCATGCCCTACAGAGAAGGTGGCAAAGGATGTCCACACCACAGCATGTGAACATCCAAGTGATCCTTTTAGTGTGTGCTTTTAGGATTGGTTTTATCAACAAAGTATCAATCAAGCTATTTAATAAACACAAGCATTTCCCAATCATTAATAAAGTACTTTTATTCTGTAGAATTTTATAATAGGAAAATTTTAGGAAATATTTATGCTAATAAATATTTATTTTCCAAGATGGAGAGCCTTATGCCCAAAGAGATTAAATGCTTTTTCCCAACGAACAGTGAAGAAGTGGCAGGATCAGCCTAGAATCCCATTTGCCTGGATCCTCTATGACTGCTCCAGCACTGAGTCTGATCATGCTTAAAGTAACTCTTCACTACACAATGCTTAGTTGGCTTAGCTATCTTCTAGGCATTGCAGACCCAGCACAGTAAAGTAGTTCTATTTGCTTCTAGTTGTCATATCATCTGAACTAACTTTACTCTTATTGCAAGAGGGCACAACAAATAATTAGTACTCAACCTCAAGCCAAAAAATGCTAAAGCTGGACACCTCAAGAAAATAGGGATGGAAAATGAATCTGAGAAATAATTAACAGATTTTAGAAAAGTAGATCAAATCATCAGCTGGGCAACTGCTCTGTAATGTGAGTCATAATCAAGCATAGTATCTTTCCTGTAACCCCAGTCATTCCCAATGGCCCTGCGTTCCACTTCACAGTTGTCCTGTTTGCAAACCTGTTTTTTGCACAGTGCAAGCTTCCAGTGCCCAAGTTATTGACGATGTTTCAGGGAAAGAATAAATGTTCCTTGTGGTAGGATTAGTGATAAATGATTTTTAATGATTTTTCAAAGTGCAGTGAATCAGAAAACCATTATTTGACTTGTCCTGTTGAGTAAATATTAAATGAATTACACTAAATCTGTCTCCACTTTTTCTGAAACTAGAGAGTCAAACACATTTCCTATTTTTGTCCTTATTTTGGATGTAGGGAACTTACGTGGCAGATTCCCTGTAACTGAGCTCTCTTTTCCATTTCACCTTCTCCCTACCTCCCAGTTTGTTAGCTATTTAAGTATTTAATAGCCATTCTGATTATAGATTCTTCAGTTTCTAAATTCCAAAGAGCCTTGGACTGCCAAAAAATTAAACCAGAACAGTTAAATGAAGATTTGGGGAATTCATAAAGTTAGAGTTTTAGTATGAAAGAAGAAGAAAAGACCCTTGAGTGGGTTATTGACTATGGTTTCCTCAGATGTGTGATCTAAATCACATACACATCTTTGCAATCTGAGACGACGTTATGTCCTTGTAAATTCATGAGAAAGCAATTCACAAAATGTTTTCAGGTTTCTAGAGTTATCGAATCTAGAACTAACTAGACTGACTAAAGATAATAATAAGTAGGCACTTCCATGAAGCTTGAAAATTAACTTGGTTTTCATTGTGAATACAAAAGTCTTCCTAGGCACTGTGTTGTGTGTTGTATGCCTGGCTTCCCCCAAGCTGGAGAGGCCCAATCTTTGTCCTATGTAGAAACTGCATAGAATTCTGTGTACATGTTCACCTCCTACTTTTGTGAAGACAGGCTTGGAAGCTCAACAACTACTTGTTCATTCCATATGCAAGATTCAGGTTGATGATAGCTGGTGTGAAGTCATGAGACTACTTTTGTTTATTTGTTTTGAGTTTAAACATCAGAATTTATACATTCAAGTAAATCACAGAATCATGAAAGTTAGAGCTAGAAAGGAACATATTGAGGTCACCTACCTTAAACCCTTCATTTGTCACTGCTATCTGTTCTCCCTCATTTATACCTAAACTAATTGACAGTGGTGACATCCAATAATATTTTAATTTCTAATTTGGGGTAACTCTTTTTCCATAGAAGTTCTAGAAAGTAGCCAACATATCAAATTTCTCAGCACTTAAAGAATTTTGAAGAATAACTGCAATTTCTCACCCTCCACATGTAACTAACATAAATTACCTCTTGGAAATGGAATGGCCACGTTTTGAAGCGCCATGTTCCCCATCCATTTTCCTTATGTTCTGTGGAAAATAGTCAAGATGTCTCCTAGGCTGATGAGGTAAAATTTTCCTTTTATATGTGTTCCACAAGTATTGGCTTTCTTCTATATAAATTGTTGGAATGGTGCTTCCTCTAGAAGAGAGAGAGAGAGAGAGAGGCTGATTTTAAATTTTAATCTTCTCTGTATTGATTAGTAAAATACTCAAATATGATTTGGAATTTCTCTTGACTTTTATTGTATTTTGGTTTCTGACTCAATTTGTTCCAGTAGAAGTAGACTGGGGTCAAATCACCTCATGTTGTCCTTGATCTGAACCTTTTAAGACACTTTCACAAAAACATACCACAAGAATTCAAATGGACAGTAAGAACCTTCTGATAAAGGATATTCCTGTATTTAAAAGACTAAGTCAGGAATGAGTCATAACATTCCCCTTTCTAAGGCTTACTATAGATTTCAGACAAAATGGCCACTACCTGCTCTGGCAGACCAGAAGAGAATAATGTAATCCTACTTTCACATTACAGGAGTGTCCTTCAAAATCAAGACTGTTACAATTTAAAATTTGTCTGTAAACTATAAAGGCAAAATCAAGGATTCTACTGATATTTTTAATTTATATATTATCTTAGAAAATGACTCTGAAGCTGTCTATATTAATTAGTGACTAGCCAAATAATAGTGGCTTAAACACGATGAAAGCTTATTTCTCTCTCACGGTAATAGCCAGGAAGCAGGTGGTCCGGGGCTGATATGGTCATTTGTCTTCTTGAGATCATCCAGCGACCAGCCTCCACCCAGTATTTCTCTCAGCTTTCCCTGCTTATGGTTCCTATCCTCATGGTAAGTGCAGAGTTCCAGGCTTTATACCATCAGTCAAGCAGCTGGATGAGGGAAGGATAAAGAAGTGGCCTGGCCTCTACTTTAAGGACAAGTCCAGAAGGGGTCAATTTCTATTATAGTGTATTGCATAAAACATAGTCACATGGCAATACCCAAGAGAAGAGGCTGGGAAATTTAGTTCTTATTCTGGGTAGCCAGAAGGCAACAGAAATCAAGGGTTCTATTCCTATAAGAGCAAAGCAGGGAATGGATCTGGGGGGAGCAACTAGCAGTCTCACTGGTACTGTCTAATTGCTAGAGTCACGCTGGGAACTTTAAAAATGTGTGATCCTGGGCCTCACCCCCTGGAGATTGATTCAGAAGGTCTGGTTTAGGCTCAGTGGCCAAATTATTCCCAAGCTGTATCTCAATGATAAGGTAAGGCACCAGAAAGTTACATTTCAGTAGAATTGCCTTTGCAGAGACATATTATGCTTTCAGCTTTCAAAAGGAGAGATAATAAATAGCAATATGTGAGCCATCTTTGCACTTTTTACATTAGAATTTTGTCAAGGATATTATGCATTATGCTGTTCAATCCTGATATAAAGATCCTTGTGACTAATTTCAGCACTCAAATCCAGATAAACACATATAAATTTCATTAAAAATATTTATTCTGCTTTACTAGATGACTGGACCTGTGTTCCACTGAATTTTTCTTTTGCGTTAGCTGAAAAAAGAAAAGACCTTTGTTTTACATTCACCTGTTTTAGCTCTGCTTAGTATCTGTGCAGACAGTTTCTTCTGACCTCTGTTTCTCTTAAGTATATCCGGTATTATTGGGTTTGATCTTTCTTTTTCTGTGCATCTTTTATAGGTTTCCTCAAATTAAAATTAGATTCGGGCATATAATTTATTTATATAAATTAGTCATATAAATAATCATAATCAGAGTTTATAAACTGTACATTATTAATAATGACAAGGACATTAACTTTTTGAGTGCTTACCTTGTGTGAGGCAGTATGCTAAGCATTTCACAACATCAGCCTATGTGACACCAACTTGTGAAATCCAAATAAATCCTGGGACCAAAGTGGTTCAGTTTTTACACAGTGTAAGCTTCAAAAAAACATAGTTCAGCCAACAAATGTAATTAAACACAAGACCCAACCTTTAATTAAGTCTCTAAAAATTAAGTATTAACAGAGATACCACTAATTAAACACAGCAAAGTTCCCTAAATTTCACTTCCTCCTCCAATCTCTTGCATCCTTTAGAGCTCAGCAGTTGACAAATTTCTAAAATATCCAGGCAAGTTTCTTTTTTTTCTTTTCCTCACCCCTCTGTAATACTTTGCATCGTATCCTTGTGAGAGAGAACAGAACTTCCACTCCCGCCTGTTGGTGGCTAAGAGATGACACTCTAGGATGGTTGGAGGCCCAGGCAACTCTATGCTCTAGGTGTTCCTCACTTTCCAACACAGAGAATTTTTTGAATCCTCTGAATGCACTGATCTCTTCTCAGTGCATTCTTCCCCTCCTTACTCTTTTGAGGTAGCCCCTTTTTTTAATAAGAAGACACTGAGGTATTATAAAATTAATCAACTTCTCCAAACTACAGAGTCGCCCAGCTAAGAATCAAGACGTTGAAGTCCAAAGAGTGTATCAAGATCTATGTGCTTGGACACTCTACTCTCTTGTTGCAGTTTATATGGCTGGGATGATGGCACATTGATTCTTTCCATAGTTTAAAAGCACTTCCAATATTATCTGCTAGAAACAATATTATCTCTATCGGATTACTTATCACATTTTTATTTCAATTGATTTTTTTTTGTTCTATCTGCCATTGCACTGATTGTAAACTCAGATAATTTTTGTCTCTTCACTACTAATTATCACCTCTGTATGCAGTATTTTGTATAGAGTAGGAAAAACAATAAACACTCACCAAATTAGTGACTGGATGACTGGATGAAAAAAGTGAGCTGACTTTCTCTGTGACCGTGGAATTTTTCTGTCATTGATAATTTACCCATCTATCTCTGCAATCTCAAGGCTCTTTGGAAGTGAAAAATAGTTACTACTCACAAAAGTCTCAGAGATGTTTGGTATATTGTAGTGAGTTAGCTTTCATTCATAGCTCATAAATTGATTCTGAAGGAAATTGCAAAAGGATAGTTCAAGAAAAAAGGTTTTGAACAGTGGCAATGTTATGTATTCTATTGTGACATTGTGGGGGGAAAACAGAATTTAGAACCAGAAAACTAAAGTATGAATCCTAGCTGTGGACAGTATTGGGTAAGATTTCAAAAACTAAACAATATACGCAAACATCTCATGTTTTACACCATATTACACCATCTGGACTTTCAGAAATATGGTTTGGTTATGTCATTCTATAGTATTATGTAGGGTATTTTAAATGAAATATTATTAATTTCACTAAGCAAGTAGCAAAATAAAAATCATTTTCTAATTCCTCATTTTTACAAGAAGTAAAATGTGAGCAATAAACAAAATATTATATCTCCATTTTCATAGAATTAAACAGCTACAGTTGTTTTCTCTTCCTTTCTTGACTTATCTAAGTTATAAAAATAATTATGTATTAAATCTTTATCATAATAAAACATAATTAAGTTCCACCAAATGAACAATAAGTACACTTCAGCAATGTCAATAATTCAGAATGTGTTAAATGAAATTAGGACTCAAGACAATTACTTTTAATTAGGTTACAGAATATAAACCATAGAGAGGTGGGCAGGCCTCTTATATTTCACCAGCAATTATATTGAAAAGGTCACTTGAAAACAAATACAAGAAGGATCTAATAAAAGAATAAACCCAGAAATTTCTTAAATATGAGTTTTGTTGAGTTCCAGTTTCATAGTACTGATACTGTTCTTTCAATGAATTCCAAGAATCGGACTATACTTTTATCCTGTCCAGTGCAATGAAACAGTCAGCTTTCCCATAAAAGTTATGGGAAAGCACAATTGCATAGGATAGTTGATATCCTTGTAACTTACTTTTGAAACTTAGTAATCCTGTAAAATGTATTTTTTATAATGTACACTGAAGTGGTGCATATGTCCAAGAGAACCACCTTGGAAATATATATCAATTAAATCACTGCCATCTTGGTTCTCCATATCACTTTTCTCGAAGATAAGCATCATCTGTCCAGATTGCTTCAATATAAAGGCACAACTGATTTCATTGTGTCCCCTCCCCACCTCCCCCCATGCCATGATCTTTATTGTTAGAGCTTACCTGATTTACTATACATATATATTATCTGCATAACTATAGAAACTCCAGATAGCAGTAAGTCTTGTTTAGGCATCATTTTGTAAGGTCTGGACTCTCTAGGCATTGAAGGATTCATTTGGTTAACCTTTCAAGGAGAACTAGACACACACCATGGAATAATGTGCATAAAATATGTAAACTGTTAATTTAAGTGCACATACAAAAAGACCATAAATAGTTATATCTTCTACATTTCTACTGGTCCATTACTAACTATTTCTTAATTAAGAGTGAATAAGACTAATGTCTGTTTTCTGTTTATGTTTGGTACTTTGTTATTGGATGGGGAGTATTTTGTTTAGCATCATTTGTTCATTCCTTTTATGTGGCTCACACTCATTCACATCTCACATCATGCTGTGACATTTTACACTGGACAGATAAATTACGCAAGGTTTACTTTACTGCAACCAACAGAGAGAAAATGATTCTCAGTGTCTCAAGGAGAAAATGGAGTTACTGGAGGGAGCTATACACAATCCAAAGAAAGCTAAGCAGTCATCCTTCTGGGGAGGCAGGGATGACAGGCGGGTCTGGGACCTCAGTAACTGGCATTAGTGGAGCTTCTTTTAGAGTGCTACCTTTGTCTTGACTCAGCACGCATCTCCGTGGGGCCCCGTGTCTTTCTCTTCCAACTCCAGATTCTCAGGAGAGAGGCACTGGCTCATATGGTTTTATTTTCTAGTGTCTCTACCTCTCTATCCATCAGATATAGTTAGAACAGTAGTGGAATAGCACAAATATGGTAGTGTTGGCATTGCTATGAGTCAAGATGCACCCTAATTTTGTGTATGTCACAATTGGTCACTCTCCTCAGGACTAATGTGGCCTTTGGAAGACTTTCTCTCCCTCATACCAGTAATTTCTCAGAGTTTGGTGTTTGAGCACAGAATCTTTATTGAGTTTATGTTCACACCTCTACTTATTTCTCTTCCATCTGTTCTTGCTCAAATTGTTCAGTGTTACACTTATGACTGCTGCTGCCATCTCTGATAAAATGTTTTCTCCCATCTGTGCTTCTGGGGCAGGATGGACTCACCTGGCTATCTGAAAGATTCTCCTTTAGTACTCAGAAATAATTTATTCTGTGGTTAATTCCTGTCTCCACTCTCAAATATTTTCCCCTCAGTTTTTAAAGATCTGTTTAAAATGGCCTGTTGGCTTCCTAGAGTTTTTGCTATTTAATTATTATTATTATTTTTTTTTTTTTTTTGCGGTACGCGGGCCTCTCACCGCTGTGGCCCCTCCCGCCGCGGAGCACAGGCCCCGGACACGCAGGCCCAGCGGCCACGGCCCACGGGCCCAGCCGCTCCGCGGCATGCGGGACCCTCCCGGACCGGGGCACGAACCCGCGTCCCCTGCATCGGCAGGCGGACTCCCAACCACTGCGCCACCAGGGAAGCCCTATTTAATTATTTTATATTGGTTAATGCATGAAATTAATCTGGATAGTGCTTGATTTCAATCCATTTGTAAGACCCTGGAGAGATTTGCCGAATATGACAACCTTTGTTTTAGTGTTCATTCAGTTCTTTCATGTCCATTTATTGCAGAAAAGAATGACTGAGATGAATGGTGGGCCCTGGCATGTTTACTTACCCAGGTGGAAAAGTGTTGCTGCTGCTTTCAGAAAAATTTTCAAACCTAAATTAAAGCCATATCCCTATAAGTTAAAATGCCAAAAAATAAATCTATATATGCTATAAAATGAATTTTTCCTCTTGCAAAATCATGCTTCTTGATAATTTCTTTCATTTTTATAGCTTTCCAGTTTTAATTAACTCAATATGACATTTTTGTTTTTTCACTTAAGGAATAGTGCTGAGAAGACAGTATGTATTTCTGTTTTTATTTCTGGCTCATTTCATGATCTTAAGTCAGTCATTTGAGCTTTTGAGCACTCTGTTAATAAAATGGAAGTGTTAATATTTATCTTTTCATGAAAACCAACAGAATTTTTATATGAAGCATCATTGGCATGGTTAAGAAGGTGTTCCCACAACCCACAATGTTCCAATTTTCTTCATGTTTTCAAATTATTTGACATTATTGCCTATTTTACAATTCTCTCTTGTATTAATGAGACAATTCTGATGACTCTTAATGTTCAGTTCGTTGTGGTATTCAAGAACTGTACATAAAGCAATTGGCCATCTGATTCTTCAGATTCCTCCATTATGAAGTCACCATTGTCTACCCAGCCTAGAGATTGTTGGCTAATTTTGAATGGTTGTAAATAAAATGGTTTCTTAATATTATGAAAATCCTTTACTTCTTCCAGAGCCACGTTGAACCTAATTATATTTTAAATGTTTCCATAATTCTCCCTGGAATAAAAGGGTTAAAAAACAAAGATTACAATAATCTGATATTAAAATTATATTCTGAACTTTCTTCAGCTGCATTCTTTGTCCTTTAGGAGTTTACAGTTGAACGAGATTTTTATCTTTTTCTACTATCAGATCACACAGAATTTAACTGTATATACTATTGCTGTTGTTATTCTTCTTGCCTATAGATGTTCTACATTTCAATGCTAATAGTGATTTAAGAAAGGTTAATACAACAGTCACCTAGATCAATGGAACAGAATATAGAGCCCAGAAATAGACCCACATATATATGGTCAATTAATGTATTAAAAAAAGGAATCAAGAATATACAATGAGGAAAGGACAATCTCTTAAATAAGTGGTGTTGGGAAAACTGCAAAGCCACATTCAGAAAAATTAAACTGGACCATTATCTTACACCGTACACAAAAATCAACTCAAAATGGATTAAAGACTTGAATGTAAGACCTGAAACCATATAACTCCTAGAAGAAGACATAACCAGTAAGCTTCTTGACATTGGTCTTGGCAGTGAATTTTTGGAATTGACACCAAAATCACAGGCAACAGAAGCAGAACTAAATGGGACTATGTCACACTAAAAAGCTTCTGCACAGCAAAGGAAACCATCAACAAAACGAAAAAGCAACTTATCAACTTATCAATTGGGAGAAAATATTTACAAATTATATATCTGATAAGGGGTTACTATCCAAAATATATAAAGAACTTCTACAACCCAATAGCAGGGGAAAAAAACAAAACAATTTGATTGAAAAATGAGCAGAGGATCTGAATAGACATTTTTCCAAAGAATACATGTAGATGGCCAACAGGCACATGAAAAGATACTCAATATTACTAATCATCAAAAAATGCAAATCAACACCACAATGAGATATAACCTCACACCTTTCAGAATGGCTATAATCAAAAAAGAAAAACGAAAACAAACAAAAAAACAAGAAATAACAAGTATTGGTGAGGATGTGGAGAAATGGGAACCCTGGTGCACTGTTAGTGGGGATGTAAATTGGTGCAGCCACTATGGAAAATAGTTTAACTGTTCCTCAAAAAATTAAAAATAGAATGGCTGTATGATCCAGCAATTCCACTTCTGGATATTTATTCAAAGAAAATGAAAACAGTAATTCAAAAAGATATATGTACCTGCATGTTCATTGCAATATTATTTACAGTAGTCAAGACATGTATACATGTGTATACAAACATATACAAATATATACATACATTCTTGAAAAAGAATGAAATATTGCTATTTGTGACAATATGAATTGACCTAGAGGGTATTATGTAGGTGAAATAAGTCAGTCAGAGAAATACAAATACTGTATGATCTCACTAATATGTGTAATCTGAAAAAAAAATTTATAGATACAGAAATCAGATTGATGGTTGCCAGAAGCAGGGGGCAGGGGTGGAGTTGGAGCAGGATTATGAACCTAGAACTATACCCACACATATATGGTCAATTAAATTTATGAAAAAGGAACGAAGAAATACAATAAGGAAAGGACAGTCTCTTCAATAAATGGTAGTGACCATAGTCAACTATAGCATGGTGACTATAGTTAATAATACCATAGTTTATATTTCCTAAGAGAGTAGATCTCAAAAGTTCTCATCAAGAAAAAAATTTGTAACTTTATGTGGTGATGGATATTAACTAGAATTATTATGGTGATTATTTCATAATATATACAAAATATCAAATCATTCTGTTGTACACCTTAAACTAAAATAATGTAATGGTAGGACCTTCAAGATGGCAGAGGAGTAAATGTGGAGATCACCTTCCTCCCCACAAATACATCAAAAATACATCTACGTGTGGAACAACTCCTACAGAACACTTACTGAAGACCTGGCAGAAGACCTCAGACTTCCCAAAAGACAAGAAGACCTCAGACTCCCCACGTACCTCGATAGGGCAAAAGAAAAAAGGAAACACAGAGACAAAAGAAGAGGGACGGGACCTGCACCTCTGGGAGGGAGCTGTAAAGGAGGAAGTTTCCACACACTAGGAAGCACCTTCACTGGTGGAGATGGGGGGTGGGCGGGGGGAAGCTTCGGAGCCACAGAGAAGAGTGCAGCAACAGGGGTGTAGAGGACAAAGCAGAGAGATGCCCACACAGAGGATCAGTGCCAGCCAGCACTCATCAGCCCGGGAGCCTTGTCTGCTCACCCGCCGGGGCAGGCGGGGGCTGGGAGCTGAGGCTCAGGCTTCGGAGGTCAGATCCCAGAGAGAGGACTGGGGTTGGCTGCGTGAACACAGCCTGAAGGGGGCTAGTGCACCACAGCTAGCTGGGAGGCAGTACAGGAAAAAGTTTGAAACTGCCTAAGAGTCAAGAGACCATTGTTACAGGGTGCACGAGGAGAGGGGATTCAGAACACTGCCTAAACGAGCTCCAGAGACGGGCACGAGCCATGGCTATCAGCGCAGACACCAGAGATGGACATGAAATGCTAAGACTGCTGCTGCAGCCACCAAGAATCCTGTGTGCAAGCACAGGTCACTATCAACACCTCCCCTCCAGGGAGCCTTTGCAGCCCACCATGGCCAGGGTCCCGTGATCCAGGGACAATGTCCCGGGGAGAACACACACAGCATGCCTCAGGCTGTTGCAATGTCATGCTGGCCTCTGCAGCTGCAGGCTTGCCACACATTCCATACCCCTCTCACCCCCGGCCTGAGTGAGCCAGACCCCACTAATCAGCCACTCCTTTAACTCCCTGCTGTCTGGGAAAAGAACAGATGCCAGAGGGTGACCTACGTGCAATGGCGAGGCCAAATCCAAAGCTGAACCCCAGGAGCTGTGCAAACAAAGAAGAGAAGAGGAAATTTCTCCATGCAGTCTCAGGAGCATCAGATTAAATCTCCACAATCAACTTGATGTCCCCTGCATCTGTGGAATACCTGAATAGACAACGAATCATCCCCAAACTGAGGAGGTGGACTTCGGTAGCAACTGTAGACTTGGGGTTTGCTTCTGCATCTAATTTGTTTCTAGATTTATGTTTATCTTAGTTTAGTATTTAGAGCTTATTATCATTGGTAGATTTGTTTATTGATTTGGTTGCTCTCTTCCTTTTTTTATATATATAGATTTTTTTTTTCATTTTTCTCTTTCTGTGACTGTGTATCTGTATGCTTCTGTGTGTGATTTTGTCTGTATAGGTTTGCTTTTACCATTTGTCCTAGGGTTCTGTCTTTTTTGTTTAGTATAGCTCTCAGCGCCCTTTTATCATTGGTGAATTTGGGATTTGTTTATTAGTTTGGTTGCTCTATTTCTTTAATATTCTAGTTTAATAATATATTTTTACTTTTTATTTTAATAATTTTATTTCTTTTCTTTCTTTCTTCGTTTTTTCTTTTCTCCCTTTTCTTCTGAGCCATGTGGCTGACAGGGTCTTGGTGCTCCAGCCAGGTGTCAGGCCTGAACCTCTGAGGTGGGAAAGCTCAGTTCAGGACATTGGTCCAACAGAGACCTCCCAGGCCCACATAATATCAGTCTCTGGCGAGAGCTCTCCCAGACATCTCCATCTCAATTCTAAGCCCCAAATCCACGCAATGACTAGTAAGCCACAGTGCTGGACACCCCATGCCAAACAACTAGCAAGACAGGAACACAACCCCACCCATTAGCAGAGAGGCTGCATAAAATCATAATAAGTTCACAGACAAGCCAAAACACACCACCAGACACAGTCCTGCCCACGAGATAGACAAGATCCAGCCTCATCCACCAGAACACAGGCACCAGTCCCCTCCACCAGGAAGCTTACACAACCCACTGAACCAACCTTACCCACTGGGGGCAGACACCAAAAACAACGGGAACTGTGAACCTGCAGCCTGTCAGAAGGAGACCCCAAACACAGTAAGTTACACAACATGAGAAGACAGAGAAACACATGGCAGATGAAGGAGCAAGGTAAAAACCCACCAGACCAAACAAATGAAGAGGAAATTGGCAGTCTACCTGAAAAAGAATTCAGAGTAATGATGGTAAGAATGATCCAAAATCTTGGAAATAGAATGGAGAAAATACAAGAAATGTTTAACAAGGACATAGAAGAACTAAAGAACAAACACACAATGATGAACAATGCAATAAATGAACTTAAAAATTCTCTAGAGGGGCTTCCCTGGTGGCGCAGTGGTTGCAAATCTGCCTGCCAATGCAGGGGACACAGGTTCGAGCCCTAGTCTGGGAAGATCCCACATGCCACAGAGCTACTAGGCCCATGCGCCACAACTACTGAGCCTGCACGTCTGGAGCTTGTGCTATGCAACAAGAGAGGCCATGACAGCGAGAGACCCTTGCACTGCGATGAAGAGTGGCCCCCACACGCTGCAACTGGAGAAGGCCCTCGCACAGAAATGAAGACCCAACACAGCCAAACATAAATAAATAAATAAATATTTTTTTTAAAATCTCTCTAGAAAGAATTAATAGCAGAATAACTGAGGCAGAAGAACATATAAGTGACCTGGAAGATAAAAGAGTGGAAATAACTACTGCAGAGCAGAATAAAGAAAAAAGAATGAAAAGAATTGAGGACAGTCTCAGAGACTTCTCAGAGACTTCTCAGACAACATTCAGTGCACCAACATTCGAATTATAGGGGTCCCAGAAGAAGAGGAGAAAAAGAAAGGGACTGAGAAAATATTTGAAAAGATTATACTTGAAAATTTCCCTAGCATGGGAAAGGAAATAGTCAATCAAGTCCAGAAAGCACAGGGAGTCCCATACAGGATAAATCCAAGGAGAAACACGCTAAGACACATATTAATCAAACTCTCAAAAATTAAAAACAAAGAAAAATATTAAAAGCAGCAAGGGAAAAACAACTAATAACATACAAGGGAATCCCCATAAGGTTAACAACTGATCTTTCAGCAGAAACTCTGCAAGCCAGAAGGGTATGGCAGGACATATTTAAAGTAATGAAAGGGAAAAACCTACAACCAAGATTATCCTACCCAGCAAGGATCTCATTCGTATTCGACAGAGAAATTAAAATCTTTATAGACAAGCAGAAGTTAAGAGAATTCAGTACCAACAAACTAGCTTTACAACAAATGCTAAAGGAACTTCTCTAGGCAGGAAACACAAGAGAAGGAAAAGACCTACAATAACAAAGCCAAAGCAATTAATAAAATGGTAATAGGAACATATGGATTGGTAACTACCTTAAATGTAAATGGATTAAATGCTCCAACCAAAAGACATAGACTGGCTGAATTGATACACAAACAAGACCCGTACAAATGCTGTCTACAAGATACCCACTTCAGACCTAGGGACACATACAGACTGAAAGTGAAGATGTAAAAAAGGATATTCTATGCAAATGGAAATCACAAGGAAGCTGGAGTAGCAATTCTCATATCAGACAAAATAGACTTTAAAGACTATTACAAGAGACAAAGGAGCACACTACATAATGATCAAGGGATCAATCCAAGAAGAAGATACAACAATTGTAAATATTTATACACCCAACTTAGGAGAACCTCAGTACTTAAGGCAAATGCTAATAGCCATAAAAGGGGAAATCGACAGTAACACAATAATAGTAGGGGACTTTAACACCCCACTTTCACCAATGGACAGATCATCCAAAATGAAAATAAGTAAGGAAACACAAGCTTTAAATGACATATTAAACAAGATGGACTTAATTGATATTTATAGGACAGTCCATCCAAAAACAACAGAATACACTTTCTTCTCAAGTGCTCATGGAATATTCTCCAGGACACATCATATCTTGGGTCACAAATCAACCCTTGGTAAGTTTAAGAAAATTGAAATTGTATCAGGTGTCTTTTCCAATCACAATGCTATGAGACTAGATATCAATTACAGGAAAAAAATCTGTAAAAAAAATAGAAACACATGGAGGCTAAACAACACACTACTTAATAACCAAGAGATCACTAAAGAAACCAAAAGAGGAAATCAAAAAATACCTAGAAACAAATGACAATGAAAACACGATGGGGCTTCCCTGGTGGCGCAGTGGTTGGGAGTCCGCCTGCCAATGCAGGGGACACGGGTTCGAGCCCTGGTCTGAGAGCATCCCACATGCCGCGGAGCAACTAGGCCCGTGAGCCACAACTACTGAGCCTGCGCGTCTGGAGCCTGTGCTCCACAACAAGAAAGGCCGCGATAGTGAGAGGCCCGTGCACCGCGATGAAGAGTGGCCCCCGCTTGCCACAACTAGAGAAAGCCTTTGCACAGAAACAAAGACCCAACACAGCAAAAATAAATAAATTAATAAACTCCTACCCCCAACATATAAAAAAAAACAAAAACAAAAAAACCCCACGATGACCCCAAACCTATGGGATGCAGGAAAGGCAATTCTAAGAGGGAAGTTTATAGCAATACAATCCTACCTTAAGAAACAAGAAACATCTCAGATAAACACCTAACCTTACACCTAAAGCAAATAGAGAAAGAAGAACAAATAAAAACCCAAAGTTAGCAGAAGAAAAGAAATCATAAAGATCAGATCAGAAATAAATGAAAAAGAAATGAAGGAAACAAAAAGATCAATAAAACTAAAAGCTGGTTCTTTGAGAAGATAAACAAAATTGATAAACCATTAGCCAGACTCATCAAGAAAAAAAGGGAAAAAACTCAAATCAATAGAATTAGAAACGAAAAAGGAGAAGTAAACACTGACACAGCAGAAATATAAAGGATCATGAGAGATTACTACAAGTAGCTATATGCCAATAAAATGGACAATCTGGAAGAAATGGACAAATTCTTAGAAATGCACAACGTGTCAAGAGTGAATCAGGAAGAAATAGAAAATATGAACAGACCAATCACAAGCACTGAAATTGAGACTGTGATTAAAAATCTTCAAAAAAAATCTCCAAATCATACAAGAAGTTCATGCAGCTCAATATCAAAAAAAAGAACAACTCAATCCAAAAATGGTCAGAAGACCTAAATAAACATTTCTCCAAAGAAGATATACAGATTGCCAAGAAACACATGAAAGGATGCTCAATATCACTAATCATTAGAGAAATGCAAATCAAAACTACAGTGAGGTATCACCTCACACCAGTCAGAATGGCCATCATCAAAAAGTCTACAAACAATAAGTGCTGGAGAGGGTGTGGAGAAAAGGGAACCCTCCTGCACTGTTGGTGGGAATGAAAATTGATACAGCCACTATGGAGAACAGTATGGAGGTTCCTTAAAAAATTAATAATAGAATAACCATACGACCCAGCAATCCCACTACTGGGTATATAACCAGAGAAAACCATAATTCAAAAAGAGTCATGTACCACAATGTTCATTGCAGCTCTATTTACATCTATTTACAATAGCCAGGACATGGAAGCAGCCTATGTGTCCATCAACAGATGAATTGGTAAAGAGGATGTGGCTCATATAAAGAACAGAATATTAGCCATAAAAATAAATGGTACTGAGTTATTTGTAGTGAGTTGGATGGGCCTAGAGTCTGTCATACAGAGTGAAGTAAGTCAGAAAGAGAAAAACAAATACTATATGATAACACATATATATGGAATCCAAAAAAAAAAAAAAGAAAATGGTTCTGAAGAACTTAGGGGCAGGACTGGAATAAAGACAAAGATGTAGAGAATAGACTTGAGGACACGGGGAGGGGGAAGGGTAAACTGGGACAAAGTGAGAGAGTGGCATGGACATATATACACTACCAAATATAAAATAGGTAGCTAGTGGGAAGCAGCCGCATTGCACAGGGAGATCAGCTCGGTGCTTTGTGACCACCTAGAGGGGTGGGATAGGGAGTGTGGGAGGGAGATGCAAGAGGGAGGAGATATGGGGATATAAGTATAGCTAATTCATTTTGTTATACAGCAGAAACTAACACAGCATTGTAAAGCAATTATACTCCAAGTAGATGTTTAAAAATAAATATATAGGGCTTCCCTGGTGGCGCAGTGGTTGAGAGTCCGCCTGCCGATGCAGGGGACACGGGTTCGTGCCCCAGTCCGGGAAGATCCCACATGCCACGGAGCGGCTGGGCCCATGAGCCATGGCCGTTGAGCCTGCGCATCCAGAGCCTGTGCTCCGCAACGGGAGAGGCCACAACAGTGAGAGGCCCACATACCACAAATAAATAAATAAATAAATAAATAAATAAATAAATAAATAAAATAATGTTATATGTCAGTTTAAAAAGTAAATTGCTTCTACAAAATCAAGGGAAAGGTGATTGCATTCTAACTTCATAGTTGTCCAGTTTTCATTTTTAAAAACAGCATATCCTATTTTATAAGCTCGAATTGCTTATCTTTTAGAGTAATTTGATTTATAATAATCACAGCTACTGTATCCTAACTGACATGTGTATGTTAGGCACTGTGCTAACTACTTTATACACATTATATAATGGACAGTGCCACCATCTCAGTTGTCAAAGGTCAAGGTTATTATTCCGTAGGTGTTAGGTATGTGCTGATAAGTATATAAAAATATTGCTTTATAATTGTGCCATTACTGTAAGTGGAAAATCTATGTGATATTGGAAATAGAATAATTTTTATCATTATTAAGTTATCCTTTTATGTAAGTCTTAGAATAATTTTTGGTGCATAATCATGCATTAATAAGAGAGGATTATTCTGTTACATTTTAAAACAGTTTTCTTAAGCTCTTCGTCTGGCTATTTTTAACTGCCTGGAAACAACATTCTATGACATTTAAAATTGTAGTTATGCAGAAATTGCTTGATTGTTCTTATAGGGCTAAATAAGGAAATGTAGGTAAACAAACTTGTTTGGAATAAACACTTCAGGAACACTTAAAGTACTGTTAGGGACTCATGACTGTTTAATCTTATTCCAGTTGGAAGTCACTTTAGGGAGTAGTAAAGTACGTGGGGTCTGGACTGTAGTTGCTTAGATTGAGTACATGGGTTCTGACTAACTGCTTATGTTTAAGTTTATGCTCTGCCACTTTCTTGCTATATGACTTTGGGAAAATCCCATCACTTTTGTATACCTCAGTTTTCTCATCTGTAGAACAGAAACAACCACCTCTCCTTAATTGGTCTACTTTATAGTAATCGGTCTACTCTTTTTAATATGTGTTACAGTTTCATTGGTTCCTTATGTCTTTCATGATAGAGTTCAATATATAGTGTTTGTACAATAGGCTAATCGCAAAAAGCAGGACATGATTAAAACTGTTGTATCACTTGCAGTTCAATCAGAGAAGTGGAACTACTATGAATAATATGGAATAAGAGATTATTCTAGTAAAAACTTAAGATTGTTTTCTGCATGAATGGATTTTGAAATCTAGCTAATGTTTTGCTGCTTATTTTGAGATCTTTATTTGGTTTCTATGAATTCAGTGGATTAGAGAGATAAGATAACACATCGGAACTATCCCAGACACATTTGAGGATATATGGTATTGTGAAATTGGCATTTCAAATCCCTGTAGAAAATATAAATTATTTACTAAGTAGTCCTGAGGAAATTCATTAACTATTAGGAAAGAAATAAGGTTATACTAGGTTATACATGAAAATAAGGTTATACATGCTACTCACAAAAAATCCTACATGTAATAAAGACTTTATATCAAAATCCAAAACTACAAAAGTAATAGTAATAAACATATGACTATGTTTATGACCTGGGATAGCATAAACTCTATAGACATGCCCAAAAGCCATAAAGAAAAAGGCTGATAAATCTGATGTCAAGATTAGAAGCTTCTTTATGATATAATAAACAATAGACTAGAATAAAGTATTTGCAGTATTTATAACAGATATTAGATTCATCTCAAGAGTATATTAAAATTCTAAAATTCAAAAAGAAAAGAGAAAATAAAAGTAGGAAGGTGGAAAAAAGGCTATGAACATGGTGCATAGGGAGTTGATAATAATGGTTGCCTCTCAGGAGGGACCTCAGATTTGGAGTGGTAATAAAAGAGAGATTTAGGGCTTCCCTGGTGGCGCGGTGGTTGAGAGTCCGCCTGCCGATGCGGGGGACGCGGGTTCGTGCCCCGGTCCGGGAGGATCCCACATGCCGTGGAGCGGCTGGGCCCGTGGGCCACGGCCGCTGAGCCTGCGCATCCGGAGCCTGTGCTCCGCAACGGGAGAGGCCACAGCAGTGAGAGGCCCGCGTACCGCAAAAAAAAAAAAAAAAAAAAAAAAAAAAAAAAAAAGATTTAGTTTTGTTTATAGCATTATGATTTTTTTCACAAGGATAATATATTCATGAATTGTTCTTTATATATTCCAGGTATTAATTTTTGTCTTTATGTAGAGAAAATAATTTATTTTGCTCTACTTTACAAATAGGGACAATTAGTTAATTTCCAAACATTTGCCATCCAAAGACTACTGCAATAAATATTCTTTATATAGCGCCTTAAAAACATGAGGGAGATTTTTCCATAAACAGATTGTAAGAATGGAATTGCTGGCTCATAATATATTCTCATGTTTTAACTTTAGACGGCATGGCCAAACTGCTTTCCAAAATGGCTGTGACAGCTTTACTCTCGCAATCAGTATACGTGTGTTCTAGTTTTTCTACACTCTGGCCAGCAATTCATATACTCATTCAAAGTACGAAATATAGGGACTTCCCTGATGGTGCAGTGGTTAAGAATCTGCCTGCCAATGCAGGGGACACGGGTTTGAGCCCTGGACTGGGAAGATCCCACATGCCGCGGAGCAACTAAGCCTGTGCAACACAACTACTGAGCCTGTGCTCTAGAGCCCATGCACCACAACTACTGAGGCTGCATGCCACAACTACTGAAACCTGCGCACCTAGAGCCCATGCTCCGCAACAAGAGAAGCCACCACAATGAGAAGCCCGTGCACCACAACGAAGAGTAGCCCCCGTTCGCCCCAACTAGAGAAAGCCCTCGTGCAGCAGCGAAGACCCAATGCAGCCAAAAATAAATAAAAATTTTAAAAATAAATAAATTTACAAAGTAACAAATATGGCTACACAACAGAAATATCAGCAAAGTCTCTGAATAATCACTTAGAGAAAAATAAACATCATGGCCAGTAAACATATGATATTATGCTTGTTCTCATGCCTAAACATGAAAATAGAAAATATAACAACTGTGAGGACCTTTTTTCAACCATCTATTGGGCAAAAGTGAAAAAGTCCTTAGGATTTTAGAGAATGCATGCCAGTATTTTCATTATCCAGCAGAGTGAGATAAAAGACTTCTAGTTTTTGAAATTAGAAAAAAAAGGTTTTATTTAAGGTAATAGAAGAATTAGGGGCATTTGGAAAGTGAACTTGGTCCTAGCCTAGAGGTAGCATTTTCAGGGCCCTGCTGTGTTAGATTAAACCTTACGAAACTACCTGGGCTGTTTGCTTGGAATTATGGCCCAGAAGTTTCAGGATATTTCTTTTTTTTTTTTTTTTAATGTTGAGCCTTCTTTTAATTTATTTATTTTTATTTTTGGCTGTGTTGGGTCTTCGTTTCTGTGCGAGGGCTTTCTCTAGTTGTGGCAAGCAGGGGCCACTCTTCATCGCGGTGTGCAGGCCTCTCACTGTCGTGGCCTCTCTTGTTGTGGAGCACAGGCTCCAGATGTGCAAGCTCAGTAGTTGTGGCTCACGGGCCTAGTCGCTCCGCGGCACGTGGGATCTTCCCAGACCAGGGCTCAAACCCATGTCCCCTGCATTAGCAGGCAGACTCTCAACCACTGTGCCACCAGGGAAGCCCCAGGATATTTCTTGAAAGACCAGTGGCGCCACAGGCTTAAACTAAGTCAGTTGTACTAAGTAGTATTAGACAGTGGTTTCCAATCACATCACATTTTTAAAATTAGAGATCAACCTGTATCTTGGGCATACTGTGGACTAGAATTTCCAAAGGAAATTGTGGAATTGAGATAATTAAGTACACATATGAGATGATGTTCTCAGATTTCCACAGACCAGTTAGGAATAGGTGAGCTCGTTGGGCACAACAGGAGCCTCTTCTAGATAGTCAGCCCATTTTGCCATCCACAGACTGAGGAGCAGTGTGTAGCTACTTTCCTAAATACTAACCATGTACTAGCATGAAGCTATAGATAGAAGAAAGAGGAAAAGGAGAGGGCTTCTCACATGCTCACTCCGGAAGTAGGGAATGGAGATGAGGTTATGAATTAAATTCAAAAAAGAGGAGGATGGCCTGTCTCCATAAATGGGACATGAGCTGTGCAAAAGACGGGAAGCACTGAATAGAAATGTAATGCCATGAAATTTTCTAGACCATTCTTCAGAGGATCACTTATCATTAATCTATGAATTAAGAAACCATATTATACTGGTGTTTCAAAAGCCTAGTATGTACCTGGTAAATGTGGATTATTCTAAAACTGAGAGAAAGGAGTAAGATTTGTTATAGCTAACTTAACCCTTTACCAGGGAGTGAGGAGTGGCAGTTTTCACTCTTTGGGGACCACATACTAGCAGTTACGTTTGGCTGAGGAAGGTGAGGCAGTTTTCCTTCAGATTTATCTCAGTGGAATGAATTTCATAGGATTTTTCTAAATCAAAGTTATATTTCATTAGTTGAGAAAGAGGAATGTTGGACTCTACAGTTTTTTGGAGGTGCTGGTCTAATTAGATAAAACACGTGTACCCGAGACTCTGAAGGAGCCCTGGGAGAAACAAGTGAATGCACCGGGAGCTCTGAGAAGTAGGTCATTGCTGCTGCTCTGTGTCTGGGAGCTATGCAGGGAACAGGCAGTTTTTAATTGAGAAAAAGCACCGTTCCAGAATACCACTAGAGAAGTAAAGCCGTTTATGGGACTCAGTAGATATCCTGCATCAAAGAAGGTTCTAGATAAACAAAAATGTCTTGATGAGTTGCCTCAAGCATACCTTATCAGTACTGAGCCTTCCCTCCTGTGAGTCAGCAGCCAGGACATTGAATATGAGAGGTCTACATTGATGGATGTAGAATAATTCATATGTATAATGAGTTTTAAAAAAATTTTTACATACAACTGTGATCAAGATTATATAAGCTGTTTATTTTGACTTTCTTGTTGTTTTTCCCATATCAACATGCTACCCCATGCCTCCCCTTCCCACGAATAATGTATTTTAACAACTTCCCATTTTTTTCAGGGAAAACTGAATTTGGTACAACTCTAATTTATTTGTTTTCATGTCTGTATCGTATTTCATGGAGTGAGTGTAAAAAATGTATTCAGTCATTTTCCTACTGATAGTATTAAATCTGTCTTCCATTTTTGTCCAAAATGAATACTATAACAAATATCCTCTACAAATATCCCTTCAGAATGGAATATTTTATTTGTATGGCATAGGTTCTTAGGAGATGAAATACTAGAGTAAATGGTATAAGTACTTTTTATTAACATCTTTATTGGAGTATATTTGCTTTACATTGGTGTGTTACTTTTGGCTTTATAACAAAGTGAATCAGCTATACATATACATATATCCCCATATCTCCTCCCTCTTGCGTCTCCCTCCCATCCTCTCTATCCTACCCCTCTAGGGGGTCACAAAGCACCGAGCTGATCTCCCTTTGCTATGCGGCTGCTTCCCACTAGCTATCTATTTTACATTTGGTAGTGTATATATGTCCGTGCCACTCTCTTACTTCATCCCAGCTTAACCTTCCCCCTGCCCATGTCCTCAAGTCCATTCTCTACGTCTGCGTCTTTATTCCTGTCCTACCCCTAGGTTCTTCAGAACCTTTTTTTTTTTTTTTTGATTCCATATATGTGTGTTAGCACACAGTATTTTTCTCCTTCCGACTTACTTCACTCTATGATAGACGCTAGGTCCATCCACCTCACTACAAATAAATCAATTTTGTTTCTTTTTATAGCTGAGTAATATTCCATTGCATATATGTGCCACATCTTCTTTATCCATTCATCTGTCAATGGACACTTAGGTTGCTTCCATATCCTGGCTATTTTAAATAGTGCTGAAATGAACATTGTGGTACATGACTCTTTTTGAATTATGGTTTTCTCAGGGTACATGCCCAGTAGTGGGATTGCTGGGTCGTATGATAGTTCTATTTTTAGTTTTTTAAGGAACCTTCATACTGTTCTCCGTAGTGGCGGTATCAATTTACATTCCTACCAACAGTGCAAGAGGGTTCCCTTTTCTCCACAGCCTCTCCAGCATTTATTGTTTGTAGATCTTTTTTTTTTTTTTTTTTTTTTTTTTTACGGTACGCGGGCCTCTCACTGTTGTGGCCTCTCCCGTTGCGGAGCACAGGCTCCGGACGTGCAGGCTCAACGGCCATGGCTCACAGGCCCAACCACTCTGCAGCATGTGGGATCTTCCCGGACCGAGGCACGAACCCGTGTCCCCTGGAACAGCAGGCGGACTCTCAACCACTGCGCCACCAGGGAAGCCCCTGTTTGTAGACTTTTTGATGATGGCCATTCTGACTGGTGTGAGGTGATACCTCATTGTAGTTTTGATTTGCATTTCTCTGATGACTAGAGACCTTGAGCGTCCTTTCATGTGTTTGTTGGCAATCTATATACCTTCTTTGGAGAAATGTCTATTTAGTTCTTATGGCCATTTTTGGATTTGGTTGTTTGTTTTTTTGATATTGAGCTGCATGCGCTGCTTGTAAATTTTGGAGATTAATCCTTTGTCAGTTGCTTCGTTTGCAAATATTTTCTCCCATTCTGAGGGTTGTTTTTTCATCCTGTTTTTGGTTTCCTTTGCTATGCAAAACTTTTAAGTTTCATTAGGTCCCACTTGTTAGTTTTTGTTTTTATTTCCATTTCTCTAGGAGGTGGGTTAAAAAGGATCTTACTGTGATTTATGTCATACAGTGTTCTGCCTGTGTTTTCCTCTAAGAGTTTATACTGTCTGGCCTTACATTTACGTCTTTAATCCATTTTGAGTTTATTTTTTTGTATGGTGTTAGGGAGTGTTCTAATTTCATTCTTTTACCTGTAGTGTCCAGTTTTCCCAGCACCACTTATTGAAGAGACTGTCTTTTCTCCATTGTGTATTCTTGCCTCCTTTATCAAAGATAAGGTGACCATATGTGCATGGGTTTACCTCTGGGCTTTCTGTCCTGTTCCATTGCTCTTATATTTCTGTTTTTGTGCCAGTGCCATACTGTCTTGATTACTGTAGCTTTGCAGTATAGTCTGAAGTCAGCAAGCCTGATTCCTCCAGTTCTGTTTTTTTTTTTCAAGATTGCTTTGGCTATTCAGGGTCTTCTGTGTTTCCATACAAATTGTAAAATTTTTTGTTCTACTTCTGTGAAAAATGCCATTGGTAGTTTGATAGGGATTGCATTGAATCTGTAGATTGCTTTGGGTAGTATAGTCATTTTCACAATGTTGATTCTTCCAATCCAAGAACATGATATATCTCTCTGTCTGTCTGTATCATCTTTACTTTCTTTCATCAGTGTCTTATAGTTTTCTGCATACAGGTCTTTTGTCTCCTTAGGTAGGTGTATTCCTAGGTATTTTATTCTTTTTGTTGCAGTGGTAAATGGGAGCATTTTCTTAATTTCTCTTTCAGATTTTTCATCATTAGTATATAGAAATGCAAGAGATTTCTGTGCATTAATTTTGTATCCTGCTGCTTTACCAAATTCATTGATTATCTCTAGTAGTTTTCTGGTAGCATCTTTAGGATTCTCTATGTATAGTATCATGTCCTCTGCAAACAGTCACAGTTTTACCTCTTCTTATCTGATTTTGATTCCTTTTATTTCTTTTTCTTCTCTGATTACTGTGGCTAAAACTTCCAAAATTATGTTGAATAATAGTGGTGAGAGTGGGCAACCTTGTCTTGTTCCTGATCTTAGTGGAAATGGTTTCAGTTTTTCACCATTGAGAACGATCTTGGCTGTGGGTTTGTTATATATGGCCTTTATTATGTTGAGGTAAGTTCCCTCTTTGCCCACTTCCTGGGGAGTTTTTATCATAAATGGGTGTTGAATTTTGTCAAAAGCTTTTTCTGCATCTATTGATAATATCATATGGTTTTTCTCCTTCAGTTTGTTAATATGACTTATCACATTGATTGATTTGCATATATTGAAAAATTCTTGCATTTCTGGGATAAACCCCACTTGATCATGGTGTATGATCTTTTTTATTGTGCTGTTGGATTCTGTTTGCTAGTCTTTGTTGAGGATTTTTGAATCTATGTTCATCAGGGATATTGGCCTGTAGCTTCCATTTTTTGTGACTTCTTTGTCTGCTTTTGGTTTCAGGGTGATGGTGGCCTTGTAGAATGAGTTTGGGAGTGTTCCTCCCTCTGCTATATTTTGGAAGAGTTTGAGAAGGGTAGGTGTTAGCTCTTCTCTAAATGTTTGATAGAATTCACCTGTGAAGCCATCGAGTCTTGGGCTTTTGTTTGTTGGAAGATTTTTAATCACAGTTTCAATTTCAGTGCTTGTGATTGATATGTTTATATTTTCTGTTTCTTCCTGGTTGAGTCTCAGTCGGTTGTGCTTTTCAAAGAATTGTCCATTCCTTCCAGGTTGTTCATTTTATTGGCATATATCTGCTTATAGTAATCTCTCATGATCCTTTTCTGCCATGTCAGTTTTTACTTATCCTTTTACATTTCTGATTCTATTGATTAGAGTCTTCTCTTTTTTTTTTCTTGATGAATCTGGCTGATGGGTTATCAATTTTATTTATCTTCTAAAATAACCAGCTTTTAGTTTTATGGATCTTTGCTATTGTTTCCATCATTTCTTTTTCATTTATTTCTGATCTGATCTTCATGATTTCTTTCCTTCTGCTAACTTTGGGGTTTTTTGTTCTTCTTTCTCTAATTGCTTTAGGTGTAAGGTTAGGTTGTGTTTTTGAGATTTTTCTTGTTTCTTGAGGTAGGATTGTATTGCTATAAACTTCCCTCTTAGAACTGCTTTTACTGCATCCATAGGTTTTGGGTTGTTGTGTTTTCATTATTTGTCCCTAGGTATTTTTTGATTTCCTCTTTGATTTCTTCAGTGATCTCTTGGTTATTTATTGGTATAATGTTTAGCCTCCATGTGTTTCTATTTTTAACAGATTTTTTCCTGTAATTGATATCTAGTCTCATAGTGTTGTGGTCTGAAAAGATACTTGATACTATTTCAGTTTTCTTAAATTTACCAGGGCTTGATTTGTGACCCAAGATATGATCTATCCTGGAGAATGTTCCATGAGCACTTGAGAAAAATGTGTATTCTGTTGTTTTTGGAAGGAATGTCTTATAAACATCAATTAAGTCCATCTAGTTTAATGTATCATTTGAAGCTTGTGTTTCCTTATTTATTTTCATTTTGGATGATCTATCCATTGGTGAAAGTGGGGTGTTAAAGTCCCCTACTATGAATGTGTTACTGTCGATTTCCCCTTTTATGGCTGTTAGTATTTGCCTTATATATTGAGGTGCTCCTATGTTGGGTGCATAAATATTTACAATTGTTATATCTTCTTCTTGGATTGATCCCTTGATCATTATGTAGTGTCCTTCTTTGTCTCTTGTAATAGTCTTTATTTTAAAGTCTATTTTTTCTGATATGAGAATTGCTACTCCAGCTTTCTTTTGATTTCCATTTGCATGGAATATCTTTTTCCATCCTCTTACTTTCAGTCTGTATGTGTCCCTAGGTCTGAAGTGGGTCTCTTTTAGATAGCATATATACTCATCTTATTTTTATATCCATTCAGGCAGTCTATGTCTTTTGGTTGGAGCATTTAATCTATTTACATTTAAGATAATTCTTGATATTTATGTTCCTATTCCCATTTTCTTAATTGTTTTGGATTTGTTATTGTAGGTCTTTTCCTTCTCTTGGGTTTCCTGCCTAGAGAAGTTCCTTTAGCATTTGTTGTAAAGCTGGCTTCGTGGTGCGGAATTCTCTAATAAATGTTTACAGTGTAGTAGTTTATACCTATATCATTAATGTATGAAAATACCATTTTCTTCACAACCATATCAGAAATAGTTGTTCAAGTTCTTTTCAGGCTTGCCAGTCCAATGGTCATGAAGTGGCATCTCAGTGAAGCCCGTGTACCAATTTTCTGTTCACGTATACAAGGCTACTAGAAATGCCACCACTGGAGTCTCATTTTTCAAAGTTTAAGAAGGACCCCTGGCTACCCGAACTCTGGCTTGTGGTATGTAACAAGACAACAAAAGGGACCAGTTTCCTTTAGTATATACCTCTAACTTCAGCAGTCAACTCCAAGTGGCATATTAGTTGTTGTATATTGTGGGTTGGCATAACAATTTGCAGCAGAAAAAAAGAAAACCAAGCAGTATGACACCAGGAACAATGGCCTGGAGACCTGAATTTTGCTACAGAATTTAGGCTTCCTGATGGGCATGAAGTAGCTTACTGTCAGAAGTTTCCTTATATTCTATAGTGGGTTGGTTAAGTTCCCTGTCACTTATGAATGAATCAGGGGTCTGGGATGGGGCACTTAGAGGAGTGAAGAATGGAAGATCCATTCTTCATAGGACACTTCTGTTAATACTCATACCCAGATTAACAGGCTGACTTCTCTGTCATGAGAGAAAAAAAAGAAAAAAAAACCCACTCTATTCTCTCTGAAAAAGAGGGTAGGATGATGGTAGGATATTTAGGAAGAGATCTTGGATAGGAATGGGAAAGCTCTAAGTGCAATACAGCAAGGCAGAGATAGCCCCTTTCACGGTGCTTGAGCAGGAGACAGTGGCAAAAGAACCCAAGGGACCAGCCAGTATATCTTGGCCAAGGTAATGGAGATTGGTATTTGAAGACTTTAAAGAACTCCAAAATGGAGAAGTGGAAGATCCTACAGCGCATCCTCTTAAGAGTTGAACTTGCCAAGAGATTTATGTTACTGAGTCCAAGCTCATATTTCTCGCTGCATGACAGGCCAATAAATCGAGAGACAAGTTACTGAGGCAAGGAATAGCAACTTTATTTGAAAGCCAGCAGACCGAGAAGATGGTGGACTAGTGTCCCAAAGAACCATCTTCTCCAAGCTAGAATTCAGGCTCCTTTTATACTACAAGGGGAGGGGATATGGTTGGTTGTTGCAAACTTCTTGGTGTGCAAATCCTGTTGGAGCTGTCCATGTAGGTCAGGTCATGATGTTCCTGTAAACCTCCAACAAGACAAATATTATTCTCTGTTCTGCACCTTTTTAATCTCTATGTGAATGGAAAAGTGTTATACCTTTAAAAATCAGAGCCTTGAAAATAGGCTATCCTGCAATATGTCAGGCTATAGGCAACATTCTCAACTTGCAGCAAAAGTAATAGAATATGAAGGTTAAAGTAAAAGAAACAGATCCAATATGTAGAGTCAGATTCATTCTTCCCTGTTACACTTATTGCTGGTATTGGGGCACAGAAGAACACCTCAGCCAATCTTTAACCATTAGGAAAAAGGTAGTTGTACCTACCTTTGTAAGAGCTCCATGAAATCCATTAAAGGGACTATAGCAGGATGTGATTTTTTTCCTCTCTAACACTCACCCTTTCCAACATACACATACATAGCATGGAAGAAAGAAGCCAGGGAGGCAAAGGATCTCTTGTAGTTGAGGAAGAGATTGAAATCTTTAAATATTTTAACTCACAGGAGAACTGCTGAGACTGGTCCATCTTGATTGTCTAAAAAGTCTGATTACTTCCTTAAGTTCCAGGGACTCTTGAACCTGCTTTACCACTCTCACTTGGTTATATTCATAATGAAATCAACTAGATTCATTCAACTGACAACCTCTACAGGAGGCTAAGAAATGGGGCTTTTGGAATAGAGGAGTAAAGAGGAGAGAGAAAGAGAATTCCCCTTTGGGAAGCGTTTGTTTCTTTAGATGCTAGAGAAGATGGTAGTCATATGAGAGCTTCAGAGTCTAGTGTGAGGGACTTGGACTGGTTGAGGGCCTGAATTTTTGTTGAACAGCCTAAGGGATCCCATTCCAGAACCTCTATCCCCACGTGGTTTTTGGTGCTGGAACCTGAATTAGAGAACTGTTTTGTAAACTCTACTGAACTTGTTGTCAATACATGATGAACTAACAGCAAAGTTGTTTTATAATGGATATACTCTTCCTTTCCCCATTAAGCATATGGATCTGGAGCTTTATTTGTAGGATAAATACTACTGAGTATTTTCTAAGAACTGGGAACTTTTCCAGATGCCTCACATACTTTATCTCATGTAATTATCACTAGGTATTAACCTCAGTTTATATATAGGAAACTGAACCTCTGAGAGAGTAAGCAACTAAACTAAGGTCACACACATTGTGAGTGATAAGATAGAGTTTCACTTGCAGTTCAGCCAGACTCCCACCTCCATGTTCTTGCCACACTCTTTCTTCTAAACCATGTGCAAATGCAGCAGCTCCTGGCGCTCACTGAGGGAAACCCCTGCAACTTCAAATAGTGGCTACAAGGCCCTTGGCATCCCAGCACAGTGCCCAAGTGCACCGATTCGTAGCAGAACTCTGCAACAGTGTTTTCTTTGTTCAGCACATTGAGTTTCCGAGCATAATATTAGCGTCTCAGGAAATCCTTCCCAACAAGTTATTTCCAGCCGGCAACCAGTGATTTATTCCAAATGTCTGAATGAGCTGAAGAGAGTTTCCTCTGGTCTGACGTTTCTTGTCCTGGCAGACCGAAGTCTGCACTGCTTCTTACTTTTTAACAAAATTTGTCTCTGCCACAGAGGCTTACAAATCTTTCTCACCTTGTGCTGTTTACCTGGAAACAGCAAAGCAATGAATTTAAATAGGAAACATATCCTATCACTACTCTCCTCCATAACTTTTATTTATTTTTCCTGGCACAGTGATTTTATCTTCATTTGTGTCCCTCATTGTGGATGTTTCTTTTATTTCACATGCAGTATTTAGCATTGGCAGCATCAACCCTACTGTTTGAAAAGCTCTTGGAACTTGAAGCAAAGCCACAGTCAGAGTTGACCTTGGCAGTTGTGTTTTTCAGACAGCAGACCTCTCCAGTTTCCCTAAAGTGTCTAGGGCACTAGATGAGACCATGTCCTGGACAATACAAAGACCTCTTAATAGATGTGAGGCATGCTCAAAGACAGTCTAAACACCAAATTTTAAAACTGAAGCAAGTGAGATATCTAAAGTGGTTCCCTAAAAACCAATCATTGCCTCACAGTTTCTGAGATTTGCCAAGTAAAGCAGCTAGTGCTTGTCTTGAATAGGATACGCCTAGGTAATTTTCTGGTGCTTTTGAGACAGAACGATGCAGTTATTTCATTAGGATAATTTCTAGGGTTTTATTAGGATGCTGTAGAATGGGAGTTATGAACAAGTATTATCGAATAAAGTAATTTGCTAATACTTTGGGTTCTCTCGAATCAAATTTCTTTTTAATCTGTGCATACCTGTTTCTGATTTACGCATTTTTGCCCTTTCAACCCTGACAGCACAGAGAAGTCTAACTGAGTCTTTTCAGAAGGTCTTTTAAAGGGGTTACAGGTCACCCATAGGATCCTGTAGGGTCCAGTAGGAGCTTCTGATGGATGCCACTGCTAAGGGCTCCCTCGATCACTCCAACCTCCTGTGCTTCTCTTCCTCCCAAACCTTTCCAGGAGCCCTCTGAGGCTTTTTTCCACAATAAACAAATTCTACTACACTTCTCCCACATTCTGGAACTCTTTGTCCCATTTTTGCTTTAACTAAAACCTGGTTCTCCCCGGGGACCGTTCCTCTTGCATCTTTTTCAAGTCACTGCTGCCCCTTCTTATATCACCTATATCGGCACTCGGCGGTAAAGCTCACACCTTTTCCCTCCGCAGTGTCACTTCTGAACTCCCATTCTTCCACTTCCCTGAAAAGCATTCCTGCGCTCTGATGCTCATTACCTTCCTCTGCATGACTGTTTCTGACTGTCTGGTCACTCCCTGTTGGCTGCTGTACATTTTGTCATCTGGCTCACAGAACTCCTCTCTACCCCAAATCATGTCACTGCACTGACTTCAGAGTTTATAGAGATTGCCATCCAACACGATATTCTTGACCTCCTCCATGCCCAAGCCTTAAACTGTCTTTCCACCTCGGCCCTTGTCCACAATGTAGACGCTGTATCCTTCTGAATTCCATAACAGGAACTGCTTTGCCAATTATCATAGCTGCCATGGATTAGGCACTTAGCATGTGCCAGGACACAGAGCTATCACCTTTAGATTTATTGTTTCATTTGATTCTGAACTCAACTCTGTGAGGTAGATACCATAATGACCCCCATTTTACTGAGAGGGAAACTGAGGCTCCCAATATTTAAGTAAATTGTTCAAAGTCATACAGTAAGTAAGTGGTAGAACTTGGATTAAAAATAAAGATGTCTGCCCGCAGTTCAAGCTTTCAACTCCTACAGTATAAACATTCTGCTTTCTGACCCTGTCTTCTGCCACCCTTGTTCAGTGCTGTCACTCCTGGCCCTTAATCTCATGGTGGACTCTAAGAGCTCCCTGGCCTGCCTGCTTCTCTCCGACAGGTTAGCTTCTCTCTTTTTCCTCTTCTTTCCTATTAGGTCTAGATTCTGTGGACTGCTTGCTAAGTTCTCCCACTTTCTTTCCTGTTGTTCTCCCTTAATATATCTAACCCTAGAGAGTATCTAACCCACTCCACGTATAGGTTGCCAAGCACTTAGGAGAACATACACTCAAACTGTGGAAGATGCAAGTCTCACTCGCCTAACTTAGTGTGTAGTAGAAGTGACTATTCTGCCACAACAAATAAGCTTCTACTTTAAATTCCCAGTCTACTGGGTGACAGAAATTATATCTTAGTCAACTTAGTTATCCCTCCTCTTGTCCTGAAGTTGTATCTAATTTTCAAGGGGTTTACGCGTGCTAAAATAAAAGTCAGTGGGATGGGGGAGGGAGAAGAGAACCTTTTCGTTGAATTATCAGAAACCTACACTGTGATCCACTGAGATGTCTTCATTCAGGTTGGCTTTTGGCAGAAGGGGGTGACACCCGCTTCATCCTGCCTCACTGCTTGCTCCAAAGCATCTACAGGTCTGACATCTTTGGGGAATTTATCCTTCTTAGGCTGTGGCAGCAGGGAACCTAGCAAAACCAAGCATGATGTGGGTAGAGAAACAGTGAATAGGTGATATGCCTGTGCACACAAGTGTTAAGCAGTCTTATAGCATCCTTCCCACTGTGCTGCCAACAGTGTCCCCTGTGCCACTTCTCTAGAACTTTTGATCTTAGTGCACTTTAGATACCTCCAGTTACCATCTTTTTAATTTGACTTATATCAGTCCCTCAGGGAGTTGGTGGTGGTGCTGGGCCTTTTTAAAAATGGTTCTCTTTGTCTTTAATTCCCTAATCCTCATTTGTTCACCTGTAGAGAGTGTCTTCATCCTTTGACATAAGCTTAGAGCTCAATTTCCAGACCTCCTGAAACAGGATCAGTGCCATCTTATGTGCTTCCCTCAGCTCTTATCATGCTGCCTTATTAACACTTGTTCATTTGTTCGCATCCTCCTTCTGACTGTGAGATCCCGAGGATGAGGCATCATGTAGGTCTTAATTATCATTAAGTCCTTTCAGAGAGTAGCAGACAGAAACCCAGTAATTTATTTCCTTCTTTTCAGTTATGCAAAATGTAAGAGAAGAATGGTCTTAATTTTTACATAAGCTTCCATATATTTAACGCAAAACTTGTCTCCTGTCTCTGATGGTTGTATTAAGTTGAAACATGTTTTTCAGAAATTTGGCATGTAAATTTCTTTCATAGAACTTATATACTTAATATTCTTAAAACAGCCATGAGGAGAGAGAACTTCAAGATGGTGGAGAAGTAAGACATGATCACCTTCCTCCCCACAAATACATCAGAAATACATCTACATGTGTAACAACTCCTATAAACACCTAGTGAACGCCGGCAGAGGATCTCGGACTCCCCAAAAGGCAAGAAATTCCCCACGTACCTGGATAGGGCAAAAGAAAAAAGAAAAAACAGAGACAAAAGAATAGGGATGGGACCTGCCCCTCTGGGAGGGAGCTGTGAAGGAGGAAAGGTTTCCACACACTAGGAAGCCACTTCACAGGCAGAGACTGCAGGTGGCGGGGGGGGGGGGGGAAGCTTCAGAGCCACGGAGGAGAGTGCAGCAACAGGGGTGCGGAGGGCAAAGTGGAGAGATTCCTGCACGAAGGATCGGTGCCTACCAGCCCTCACCAGCCTGAGAGGCTTCTCTGCTCACCCGCCGGAGTGGGTGGGGCTGGGAGCTGAGGCTCGGGCTCTGGAGATCAGACCCCAAGGAAAGGACTGGGGTTGGCTGCGTGAACACAGCCTGAAGTGGGTGAGTGCACCACAGCTAGCTGGGATAGAGTCCAGGAAAAAGTCTGGACCTGCCAAAGAGGCAAGAGACCATTGTTTCGGGGTGCACGAGGAGAGGGGATTAAGAGCGCCACTTAAAGGAGCTGCAGAGATGGGCGCGAGCCGTGGCTATCAGTGCGGACCCCAGAGACGGGCATGAGATGCTAAGGCTGCTGCTGCAGCAACCAAGAAGCCGGTGTGCAAGCACAGGTCACAGTCCACACCTCCCTTCCCGGGAGTCTGTGCAGCCCGCCACTGCCAGGGTCCCGGGATCCGGGACAACTTCCCCGGGGAAACACACAGCACACCTCAGGCTGGTACAATGTCACACTGGCCTCTGCCACCGCAGGCTCTCCTGGAATTCCGTACCCCTCCCGCCGCCCAACCTGAATGAGCCAGAGCCCCCTAATCAGCTGCTACTTTAACCTCGTCCTGTCTGAGCGAAGAACAGACGCCCTCAGGCAACCTACACACAGAGGCGGGGCCAAATCCAAAGCTGAACCCCAGGAGCTGTGCGAACAATGAAGAGAAAGGGAAATCTCTCCCATCAGCCTCAGGAGCAGCGGATTAAATCTCCACAGTCAACTTGATGTACCCTGCATCTGTGGAATACCTGAATAGACAACGAATAATCCCAAAATTGAGGCAGTGGACCTTGGGAGCAATGATATATGTATTTTTTTTACATTTTCTTTTTTTGTGAGTGTGTATGTGTATGCTTCTTTGTGTGATTTTGTCTGTATATCTTCACTCTGACCATTTGTCCTAGGGTTCTGTCTGTCCACTTTTTTTGTTTGTTTTTTTAGTATAGTTTTTAGTGCTTCTTATCATTGGTGGATTTGTTTTTTGGTTTGTTGCTCTCTTTCTTTTTTTATTACTTTTTAATTAATGAAAAATTTTTAATAATTATTTTATTTTAATAACTTTATTTTATTTATTTATTTTTCTTCCTTTTCTTCTGAGCTGTGTGGCTGACAGGGTGCTCCAAGCGGGTGTCAGGCCTCTGCCTCTGAGGTGGGAGAGCCAAGTTCAGAACATTGGTCCACCAGAGACCTCCCAGCCTCCATGTAATATCAAATGGTGAAAGCTCTCCCAAAGATCTCCATCTCAACGCTAAGACTGAGCTCCACTCAATGACCAATAAAACACAGTGCCGGACACCCTATGCCAAACAACTAGCAAGACAGGAACACAACCCCACCCATTAGCAGAGAGGCTGCCTAAAATCATAATAAGGCCATAGACACCCCAAAACAAACCACTGGATGTGGTCATGCCCACCAGATAGACAATATCTAGCCTCATCCACCAGAACACAGGCACTAGTCCCCTCCACCCAGAAGCCTACACAACCCACTGAACCAACCTTACCCACTGGGGACAGACACCAAAAACAATGGAAACTACAAACCTGCAGCCTGCGAAAGAAGACCCCAAACACAGTAAGATAAGCAAAATGAGAACACAGAGAAACACACAGCAGATGAAAGAGCAAGGTAAAAACCCACCAGACCAAACAAATGAAGAGGAAATAGGCAGTCTACCTGCAAAAGAATTCAGAATAATGATAGTAAAGATGATCCAAAATCTTGGAAAGAGAATGAAGAAAATACAAAAAACTTTTAACAAGGACCTAGAAGAACTAAAGAGCAAACACACAATGATGAACAACACAATAAATGAAATTAAAAATTCTCTAGAAAGAATCAATAGCAGAATAACTGAGGCAGAAGAACAGATAAGTGACCTGGAAGATAAGATAGTGGAAATAACTACTGCAGAGCAGAACAAAGAAAAAAGAATGAAAAGAATTGAAGACAGTCTCAGAGACCTCTGGGACAACATTAAATGCACAAACATTCAAATTATACTGGTCCCAGGAGAAGAAGAAAAAAAGAAAGGGACTGAGAAAATATTTGAAGAGATTATAATGGAAAACTTCTCTAATATGGGAACAGAAATAGTTAATTCCAGGAAGCACAGAGAGTCCCATACAGAATAAATCCAAGGAGAAACATGCCAAGACACGTATTAATCAAACTCTCAAAAATTAAATACAAAGAAAAAATATTAAAAGCAGCAAGGGAAAAACAACAAATAACATACAAAGGAGCCCCTGCTTATCGTAACTAGAGAAAGCCCGTTCACAGCTACAAAGAACCAACACAGTGAAAAATAAATAAAATAAATAAATTTATTTAAAAAAAATACAAAGGAATCCCTGTAAGGTTAACAGCTAATCTTTCAACAGAAACTCAGCAAGCCAGAAGGGAGTGGCAGGACATATTTAAAGTGATGAAAGGAGTAAACCTAAAACCAAGATTACCCTACCCAACTAGGATCTCATTCAGATTCGACAGAGGTATTAAAACCTTTACAGACAAGCAAAAGCTAAGAGAATTCAGCACCACCAAACCAGCTTTACACAAAATGCTAAAGGAACTTCTCTAGGCAGGAAACACAAGAGAAGGAATAGACCTACAATAACAAACCCAAAACAATTAAGAAAATGGTAACAGGAAAATACATATCAATAATTACCTTAAATGTAAATGGATTAAATGCCAAACAAAAGGAATAGACTGGCTGATTCAATACATAAACAAGACCCATATATATGCTGTCTACAAGAGACCCACTTCAGACCTAGGGACACATACACACTGAAAGTGAGGGAATGGAAAAAGAAATTCCATGCAAATGGAAATCAAAAGAAAGCTGGAGTAGCAATTCTCATATGAGACAAAATAGACTTTCAAATAAAGACTATTACAAGAGACAGAGATGGACACTACATAAGGATCAAGGGATCAATCCAAGAAGAAGATATAACAATTCTAAATATTTATGCAGCCAACATAGGAGCACCTCAATACATAAGGCAAATGCTGACAGTCATAAAAGGGGAAATCAACAGTAACACAATCATAGTAGGGGACCTTACCACCCCACTTTCACCAATGGACAGATCATCCAAAATGAAAATAAATAAGGGATCACAGGCTTTAAATTATACATTAAACAAAATGGACTTCATTGATCTTTATAGGACATTCCATCCAAAAACAACAGAATACACTTTCTTCTGAAGTGCTCATGGAACATTCTCCAGGATAGACCATATCATCGGTCACAAATCAAGCCTTTGTAAGTTTAAGAAAATTGAAATTGTTTCAAGTATATTTTAAGACCACAACACTATGAGACTACATATCAATTACAGGAAAATATCTGTGAAAAATACAAACACGTGGAGGCTAAACAATGCACTACTTACTAACCAAGAGATCACTGAAGAAATCAAAAAGGAAATCAAAAAATACCTAGAAACAAATGACAATGAAAACATGATGACCCAAAACCTTTGGGATGCAGCAAAATCGGTTCTAAGAGGGAAGTTTATAGCAATACAATCCTACCTCAGGAAACAAGAAACATCTCAGATAAACAACCTAACCTTACACCTAAAGCAATTAGAGAAAGAAGAACAAAAATCCCCCAAAGGTAGCAGAAGGAAAGAAAGCATAAAGGTCACATCAGAAATAAATGAAAAAGAAATGAAGGAAACGATAGCAAAGATCAATAAAACTAAAAGCTGGTTCTTTGAGAAGATAAACAAAATTGATAACCCATTAGCCAGAATAAAAAGGAGAAAAAAAGGGAGAAGATTTAAATCAATAGAATTAGAAATGAAAAAGGAGAAGTAAAAACTAACACTACAGAAATACAAAGGATCATGAGAGATTACCACAAGCAGCTATATACCAATAAAATGGACAACCTGGAAGAATGAACAAATTCTTAGAAAAGCACAACCTTCCAAAACTGAACCAGGAAGAAATAGAAAATATAAACGGACAATCACAAGCACTGAAATTGAGATGGTGATTCATAATCTTCCAACAAACAGAAGCCCAGGATCAGATGGCTTCACAGGCGAATTCTATCAAACATTTAGAGAACAGGTAACACCTATGCTTCTCAAACCCTTCCAAAATATAGCAGAGGGAGGAACACTCCCAAACTCCTTCTACAAGACCAACATCACCCTGATACCAAAAGTAGACAAAGATGTCACAAAGAAAGAAATCTACAGGCCAATATCACTGATGAACATAGTTACAAAAATCTTCAACAAAATACGAGCAAACAGAATCCAACAGCACATTAAAAGGATCATACACCATCATAAAGTGGGGTTTATCCCAGGAATGCAAGGATTCTTCAATATACACAAATCAATCAGTGTGATACACCATATTAACAAACTGAAGGAGAAAAACATTATGATCTTCTCAATAGATGAAGAAAATCTTTCGACAAAATTCAACACCATTTATGATAAAAGCCCTGCAGAAAGTAGACATAGAGGGAACTTACCTCAACATAATGAAGGCCAGTATGACAAACCCACAGCCAACATCGTTCTCAATGGTTAAATACTGAAACCATTTCTGCTAAGATCAGGAACAGCACAAGGTTGCCCACTCTCACCACTGTTATTCAACATAGTTTTGGAAGTTTTAGCCATAGCAATCAGAGAAGAAAAAGAAATAAAAGGAATCAAAATCAGAAAGGAGGAAGTAAAGCTGTCACTGTTTGCAGATGACATGATACTATACATAGAGAATCCTAAAGATGCCTCTAGAAAACTACTAGAGCTAATCAGTGAATTTGGTAAAGTAGTAGGATACAAAATTAATGCACAGAAATCTCTTCCATTCCTATACACTAGTGATGAAAAATCTGAAAGAGAAGCTAAGGAAACACTCCCATTTACCATTGCAACAAAAAGAATAAAATACCTAGAAATAAACCTACCTAAGGAGACAAAAGACCTGTATGCAGAAAACTATAAGATACTGATGAAAGAAGTTAAAGATGATACAAACAGTTGGAGAGATATACCATGTTCTTGGATTGGAAGGATCAACAATGTGATAATGACTATACTACCCAAAGCAATCTACAGATTCAGTGCAATCCCTATCCAACTACCAATGGCATTTTTCACAGAACTAGAACAGAAAATTTCACAATTTGTATGGAAACACAAAAGACCCCAAAGAGCCAAAGCAATCTTGAGGAAGAAAAACAGAGCTGGAGGAATCAGACTCCCTGACTTCAGACTATACTACAAAGCTACAGTAATCAAGACAGTATGGTGCTGGCACAAAAACAGAAAGACAGATCAATGGAACAGGATAGAAAGCCCAGAGATAAACCCATACACATATGGTCACCTTATCTTTGATAAAGGAGCCAAGACTATACAATAGAGCAAAGACAACCTCTTCAATAAGTGGTGCTGGGAAAACTGGCGAGCTACATGTAAAAGAATGAAATTAGAACACTCCCTAACACCATATACAAAAATAAACTAAAAATGGATTAAAGACCTAAATGTAAGGCCAGACACTATAAAGCTCTTAGAGGAAAACATAGACAGAACCTGTATGATATAAATCACAGCAAGATCTTTCTTGACCAACCTCCTAGAGAAATGGAAATAAAAACAAAAATAAGCAAATGGGACCTAATGAAACAAAATCTTTTGCACAGCAAAGTAGACTACAAACAAGATGAAAAGACAACCTTCAGAATGGGAGAAAATATTTGCAAACGAAGCAACTGACAAAGGATTAATCTCCAAAATTTGCAAGCAGCTCATGCAGCTCAATATCAAAAAAACAAATAACCAAATCCAAAATGGGAAGAAGAACTAAATAGAGATTTCTCCAAAGAAAATACATAGATTGCCAAGAAACACATGAAAGGATGCTCAACATCACTAATCATTAGAGAAATGCAAATCAAAGCTACAGTGAGGTATCACCTCACACCAGTCAGAATGGCCGTCATCAAAAAATCTACAAACAATAAATGCTGAAAAGGGTGTGGAGAAAAGGGAACCCTCTTGCACTGTTGGTGGGAATGTAAATTGATACAGCCACTATGGAGAACAGTATGGTGTTCCTTAAAAATCTAAAAATAGAACTACCATACGACCCAGCAATCCCACTCCTGGGCATATACCCTGAGAAAACCATAATTCAAAAAGAGTCATGTACCACAATGTTCATTGCTGCTCTATTTACAATAGCCAGGACATGGAAGCAACCTAAGTGTCCATCGACAGATGAATGAATAAAGAAGATGTGGCACATATATGCAATGGAATATTACTCAGCCATAAAAAGAAACAAAATTGATTTATTTATAGTGAGGTGGATGGACCTAGAGTCTGTCATACAGAGTGAAGTAAGTCAGAAATAGAAAAACAAATACCGTATGCTAACACACATATATGGAATCTAAAAAAAAAAAAAAAAAAGGTTCTGAAGAACCTAGGGGCAGGACAGGAATAAAGATGCAGATGTAGAGAATGGACTTGAGGACACGGGCCAGGGGAAGGGTAAGCTGGGATAAGTGAGAGTGGCATCGACTTATATGTACTACCAAATGTAAAATAGAAAACTAGTGGGAAGCAGCCGTATAGCACAGGGAGATCAGCTCAGTGCTTTGTGACCACGTAGAAGGGTGGGATAGGGAGGGTGGGAGGGAGACGCAAGTGGGAGGAGATATGGGGATATATGTAATATTATAGCTGATTCACTTTGTTATACAGCAGAATACTAACACACCATTGTAAAGCAATTATACTCCAATAAAAATGTTAAAAAAAAAGAAAGATTTGAAACGAGTAAGGCAAAATATTAAGATTTAATAAAGCTGGTGTTTGCGGAAAAAATAAATAAAAAACAGCCGTGAGATACACCTCAGAATAGCTGAAAATAAGCAGGTTGACACTAAGTATTGTCGAGAATTGGTGAGGATGTGGAAGCACTGTGACTTGCATACATTGCTGGTGGTCATATATATCAACAATTTCAGAAAACTGTTTGACTCAGCTACTGAAATTGAGTCTTTGCATACCCATTAATTAGTAGTTCTCATATGTGCCAAAAGACGTGGATGATAATGTTCATAGGAACATTATTTGTAATGTCCCCAAATAGGAAACAATGTAATTGTACATCCACAGTAGAATAGATAAATAAAATGTAGTATATTCATACAATGGAATACTATATTGCAATAAGAATGAATGGACAGTAACTATACAGGTAAATATGGCTGAATCTTATAGCTGTTTTCATTTATGTAAAGTTCACTAACAGCCAAAACTAAGTTATGGTATCAAAAGTTAAAAGAGTGGTAACCTTAGAGGAGGAGTGGTGATTGGGAAGGGGCATGAAAGGTGAAGTCTGGGGTGCTAGGATGTTCTGTTTCTTGACTTGGATGGCAGTTTATTGTGCATTCACTTTGTGATAGTTTATATTTTGTGATTTGTGGACATTTCTATATGTGTGTTATACTTCAGTAAAAATGTTTTTAAAAATCCAAGCTGATGATTACATATTGGCGTGGCAGAGATATGACTATACAGAAGTTAGAAGAGGTCGCCTTTACCATGTTCTTTACATAAGCATACAAGTTTTACCAGTGTAAGGCCATTGCTCTCCTTTAGGAGCTCCACAAGGGCTCCATTCAGTACTATAATTGCAATGGAACCAGGAGACCATTACTGTAATATAGGGTTTCTTAGCCTTTTTTTATTCCTTGGCCAATTTGGTTTGACCTATAAACTCCTTCTCATAAAAATGTTCTTAAATGCACAAAATAAGAATCATACACCTAACATTATAAAGGAAACCCATTATAGAATAATTAGCAGAATATTAAAAATGAATATTCATTAACACATTAAATAACAAGACAGTACATTTAGAATGCAGACAGGTTAAAGTCTTTCAAAAGACATATCATATCAGAGTGAAGGCTGTTTATACAGTCCTATGCCGCATTACAAACAGATATGTGTTTTTACAGGGAGTTAAGAAGTCTCATTTGAACTATCCAGTCAGACAAGGTGGATGACCTATCTTCAACTATGTATTGATGAGTGAAGAGTCGTAGATATGGAATACCAGAGATCAGTGTGGACGCCTGGGTCACTATATGAGAACTTGCTACCACTTGGTGATGGCAAGACTGACTACTCGGTGCCATGTAGTTGTCCAGGCCCACAGTATGAGCAGCTGTAGGTAGAAAGATCACAATCACATATGATCTAGCGGCAGGTCTAATAGCCACTGTAATTCTAAATAGTAGTGGAAAAAAACAATTTTGAAGATATGTAACAACTGTAAATATCTTTTGTTTCTATTGGTCTATAAAGTCACAGGTACTAATGACACTTTCATGCTTTGTTGTCGGTGTTCCTAATGAAAGTAATGCTACATTTTCAATAGTTCCAGGTGCTTGGTGACGCATTTAGAGATTTCTAGGACCCCAGGGTTTTATAGAGTGTGAGCCCTGGTGGCAGGTTTGGGGCTCAGTCTTTGCTGGGTGCTGCTTGTAACAACTTTGGTGTACAGTATCAGCAATACGTGGTATATACGGCGGTGGGGTGGGGGGACAAAAGTGATGGTACATTTTAGTTAGAGGTTAGAGAAGTAAAATTAAGACTGAGGTAAAGAAGTAATTCTTTTCTTATCCAAGTTATGAGTTCCCTGAATTGTATCTTGGGTGAAGAACTGCTGTTCTAAGGCAAAGGTGTGAATTCCTGTGTTGACTTTCCTTGAAGAGAGAGGTTGTAGGAAAGAGGTAATACAAAAAGTTCTCAATAAACACAAGTGACACTTTAGGCTTTTTTGCAGACAAAGTAAGGAGCTTAGGTCAAGAATAAAGGGAAAGGGCTTCCCTGGTGGTGCAGTGGTTGAGAGTCCGCCTGCTGATGCAGGGGACACGGGTTCGTGCCCCTGTCTGGGAAGATCCCACATGCCGCGGAGCGGCTGGACCTGTGAGCCATGGCCGCTGAGCCTGCGCGACCGGGGCCTGTGCTCCGCAACGGGAGAGGCCACAGCAGTGAGAGGCCCGCGTACCGCAAAAAAAAAAAAAAAAAAAAGAAGAATAAAGGGAAAACAAATATTTCAAATGCTCAGAGGCCTTAGGAGAGCTAAACCGCTGAATAAGAAGTCACTGACCCTGTTCCTTTATTGTTTATGCTAGAACATCTCTGTGGGTCAGGACACTCAGAAGCATAAACTGACAAATAGAAACATTTAATTTTTTTCTCAGATGAGGCCTCTTCACATAAATGTAGACTACAGAATAAGGTGATTTCAAAACTTCTGCTGATCCTTCAAGTCTCAGCTCAGCCTCCATGTCAGCCTCCTCAAGGAGCCCCCCTGTGCGCAGAGTGCCTCGAACTTCCCTATATGTAGCCTCACCACCTTGATGATGTTTGGTTGAGGATTCATTCTTTCATTTCACTGTATTCTAAGCTCCATGCAGACAAAGACAAATATCTGTCTTATTCATTGCTTTATCCCTAGCAAATGACACAGTGTCTGGTATATGGCAGGCACTCACCAAATACTTGTAAAACAAACAAGTAAACAAATAAGTTACCAAATGATTTCTGGAACCACCTCTCTCCTGTTTGTTAATCAGGGTGAAAAGAATCATGGGGAAAGGAGTGAACCACAGTCCCTTGTTTAGAGCACAGTGGGAGTTCCAATTCATGCACAACACTGACAATGCAGAATGACTACTCCATAATAAGGGCTTTCCAAAAATTAGAAGTTGGAAAATCAACACATCAAGCAGATACAACAACTTCACTGATGGAAGCACCACAAAATTCAAAGTAAAAATGCCTCTTCCTTTATTTGGACAAGACTCTTAAATCCTGTTGTGTTTTTCCTCAGTTTTATCTAAGCGATAATAATTTTTATTATCCTGCATAAGTTAGGTAACTAAGTTAATAAAATGCAGAACCGCATTTTGATGAAAGTAGCTGTTTTCAAAGGGTTACTGAGAATTACATTGCTGAATGAATTAAATTCACTGCAGAGGGAGATCAGCTGTGGCTAATCTAGGTCTTTTTTTCCCACATTATTCCTTGATTTATTTGTCCCAAGTCCACCAGACAAAATCAGCTTTCCTCTCCAGTGACCGTGATCCATGTTTTGATGCAAAATGATTTCTTTGTATTCCAAACGAGTAGCTCATGTAAGGAATAGGATAATTTTCTTTTTCACCCAGTTTGGCTCTGCTGGTATTAACCAGCAGACAAGATTTATGGCCTTAATATATAAGACCAGGTTGTTGCATGTTGTAAAATATGTATTTCTATAACACTACATGAATTAGGGCAAGGCAGAATGACTCTTGGAACTATTCTCACCCTTAATTTTATCTTATAACTTTGTTTTTGATACTCCTTTTAGATGCACTGGACCTATGCCCTCAATCCGTAAAGAAGAGCAGATTCGCTGCTATGTACTTGCAGTACATGTTTACTATCATGGGCCAAGAGTAAAGTCAAAAGATAACTGACCTTGCCATCCACCTACTGCCACAAAGAATTCCATAGAATGAATTAAACAAACAAATATTTCCTGTGCCGGATATTCTTCAAAGTATGAAATGCCAATAATGAATAACTCTGCCTTGCAAGGAAACTAGTTTTCTGATCAGAAAAATACATTTTATATATGGTGTGCAAGGCCAGAATTCATGGAGGTGAGAAATATGTAGCAAAGGAGAACAATTAATGTTTGACCCCGTCTGGGGCGTTGTGACTGGTGGCACCCCACATGAAAACATTTCTTGGTTCATGCTCCATTTCTTGGTTCATTACCCACGAGGCAGGTTTCTGAGAACTCCTTTGAACACTTGGTTGATCAAATGCTAAAGCAGGGCCAAAGCTTTTCCCAAAAGAAAATCTTGGTCATGCATGCAATTACTCCAGGGTTGTACCTCCATATAGACATTCTTCTGTGGGAGAACACCAGCTAATTGTTGCTGTTTTGTTTTTAACTTAGCAAAACTATGTGAACCCTACTACCTGCTCTGTTGGCCTCCAAAATACATAGATTTCCTCTCAAGTAGCAATAAGCAACTCCATTACACTCATCACATCATTGAAACATATATCCAGTGTCACATAACCTGCTCTTCATCTGGCTGAAATGGATTCCTTTTGGGGAAGGGATTAGAAGGGGAGATACCATTCATCTCCTTTTGGTGCTATTGGTCCTAGACTAGGCTCACTTTAGACATGGGACAGCTATATATCAGGACATTATCCACTTAGCTGTTTATAGAATTATTTTCACTACCTTGTACATTCATATATTGCTCAAGTTTTTACTCAGGATTGTTTTAAGAATTGTTTGCTTTTTTTTAGCTAACTCCTAGGAGACTCAGAATTAAACCTAAGGTACAATTATAGCAATTATATTGAACCTTCCCTCTAACACATTTGAATATATTTTTCATTGGTTTTCATTTTTCAATTTCTATTTTGTTACCCAGGTATATATCAAAAATAATTTTTGTCAATTTATGTTGGAAATTAGGTCTATTGTACTCCCAACTGACAATCCCCATGACTGAAGGGACATATATTTATTTAATGCATGGAAGAGAGCCTGGCCATTGTGAGTACTAACTGGATAAATACAGATTGCATGGACAAGGTCTATAATCAATACACAAAGATGTGGGTTCACAGAGGCTTGCTTTCCAAGGTGGTATAAATGAATTAGAAACCCAAGAAGAGGAAATAGAAAATTAGAATGCTGAGAGAACTAAGAATATGTTCATAACCAGTAACGTGCATCACACACTTGCTTAACTTACTAGAATTACGGAATAGTTAAACTGAAGACAGCTTTTACTAAGAAGGAATTTTAGCCAGTTTTGAATGGTGAAGGACAGGATGACAGATTGCATGTATAGATGTGTGTGCGTAGTTGTGTACATCCTCATGCCTATGCGTGTTTTTGAAGGATTAGAGAGAGGGTGTTTAGAGAGAAAAAAAGGTAAAATACAACATTTTTATGATACCTATTAAGAATGAAGGATAACAAAAATTCATTCCCCTTCCACAAAAGAATTTAACTCCCAGTCAAATTTGTGTTTTTCCCTTCTGAAAACCTGATAAAGATAAAATGTCAACTGCGTTATTAGGAAACATTGCTTGTGGGAAAAAATGACCTTTGATTGGTAAATTGCACCTGGACTGGAAGAATTGTAAAGATCTGATAGGGAACCGTAACTCTGGGCCTCCCTGGATGTGATGACCCTTACAGTTAGACATGTCCCTTGTGGGGACCTATGGAACTCTTCTAGAAATCCAGGATCACATGGGGCAGGAGGCTTTTAAACCAGTATGGTTCATTCCCTTGCACCTGAACTATCACCTCGGGTGACCCAGCTGACCTTAACCCTCCCCTCAGCTTCACTAAACTTTTGACAGATTTCTTCCTGATGATGGGCCCCAGACCTCCCTTTTCTTAGAGCATTAACCTTAGAAAACTTGCAGTTGTAAATTCTTTCTCTGCCCCTTTGAAATGTACATCTTCCACAACAGAGAAATGTCTTTCTCAAGGACCTAGGAGCCCTCCCTTTGAAATGTAATCATCAAGAAAGATATATATGGAATTTAAGAAAAAAAAAATGTCATGAAGAACCTAGGGGTAAGGCAGGAATAAAGACGCAGACCTCCTAGAGAACGGACTTGAGGTTATGGGGAGGGGGAAGGGTGAGCTGTGACAGGGCGAGAGAGTGTCATGGACATATACACACTAACAAACGTAGTAAGGTAGATAGCTAGTGGGAAGCAGCCACATGGCACAGGGATATTGGCTCGGTGCTTTGTGACAGCCTGGAGGGGTGGGATAGGGAGGGTGGGAGGGAGGGAGACGCAAGAGGGAAGACATATGGGAACATAAGTTTATGTATGACTGATTCACTTTGTTATAAAGCAGAAACTAACATACCATTGTAAAGCAATTATACCCCAATAAAGATGTTAAAAAAAAAAAAAAAGAAAGAAAGAAAGATAGGTCCCCTGTCCCCTCTCTCTTTGGCAGGTCAGGAGCCTAACTTCAATAAGCAACAAGGGACAGTTAACAAACAGAGATGGTCTAATCCCATTGAGTAACCTCCCAGCTAAGATCATCCAGTATTGTCCCTTTAACTCACGCCAGCGTTTGAAAATCTTCTCACCTTTTGTTTCAGGAGAGTTGCATTCAACCTCTCTCCCCTACTGCAGTAGTCTTGAATACAGTCTTGCTTGCTGTTTTTCACAAGTGACCAGTACAATTTTTCTTTTACAGAGGTGAGCTGAGGGAGCTGGGTGGCTGTGTGGACTGCTTCAAGGACTCCTCTAAAGAAGAGGCTCGATGCTGCTCTTACCTGCTAGTAAGTGGGGCTCTGTCCTATCTCTTACAGAGTCAGCTGAGGCCAAGAAAGCTTGTGATAGTCTTGTGAGTCTGAATGTTTAGTTGAACGTAAGATGACTCCCCCAATGGTTGTTGCTCTTATGATGACTCTATTTTACTATCTTGCTACTGTTTTTATTTTGCCTTTTGATGGCTTTTACTTTCAACCAAAAAGGCAAGTAAAACCAGAAAGTGAAATGTTGAGTCCTTACTAACATGCTGCATAGTTTGCAGCAACCCAGTCTTTTTTGTCATTACATGATTGTGAATTAACCATTTTCTGGCTTTTGAGAAAACCCTCCTGGAACTTGCCCTTATAGTGCTTGCTTGTATTGGGACTTTTGAAGATCAACTCAGGCATTTTAGTTAGTTAGCTGCAAGCAAAATAGCAGCTTATCCAAATGTAAAGGCAATAACTACTATACTGTCATCAAAGAACATGATGTATAAGAAACTGGGTAGAGGTTAAAAACAAAACAAAAACCTACAGTGATTCTGGGATCAGTGAGGTTTGTTTTTGCATTTGGGGAGTTACGGTGATGGGAGTAAAACTGATTCCCTGGCAGCTAGTAAAGAGGCTACTCTGGACAATCTGCTCTTGAGCAGGCTTGGTGGGGTCATCTCAAAAAAATCAAAAAGCCAATTTCAGTTGTTTATGGATTCTTTGAAAAACTTTGAAGATGTAATGTGTCTCTTTGTATTGTCTACCAAGGTGCTTCCCTTGCTACCTTTCCCTTAGTTGTTAACCCAGGTCTGTACCATTTCCTCATCAGAATTTCTCGGCACATTCAGACAGCCTCAGCTTGGTCAGGATGATGGTAAACGTTCCTTCCTGAGGGCTGAATGTAGTTTTCAAAACAATTATAGAGATTCAATTGATCAAGCCAGAAACAGTGTTCAAAGATCTATAGGTATAACAGGGGAAAACCAAAGAAGGAAAAGAGGAACTTTTTGACTCATTTTAATCCTTTTAATGATTCTCTAACTGTAGGTCATATAGTTGAAAGGAAGTTTGTTTAGGACTTGGGGAAATTATTTCAAATATATTCTAACTCTAAAGTTTAAGTACATTCAGGCAGATAATGGATTGCTGCAAAATTTTTATACACACTTTATCTAAAGAGCTGTCAAGAATTTATAAATGAATACCGCATTGTCTGAAGTTCTTAGAGAATACAGACAGCTTCCTTGGACTAATGCTAGCTGTCGGCTGTTAATGCATAATAATTATCTCTTCACTGATAATTCTTCCAAGAACTTGTTTTCTGTATCTTCTTATTGTAATTCTCTTTCTCCTCCACCTCCTCATACTTTTAACCTTTCCTTTTTTGATTTTTATTGTGTAGTCTATGCAAAGATGGATTCTCTGGAATATGATGATAGGATTTGTAGAGATGTGGATGCCACATTTAAATCTAGAAGACTGGCATTAGCTTAAATGAGAAAAATAAGAAAAAAAAAGCTCTGGAACTATTCCAGACATCTTTACATGTCACAGATGAAGGATTATGTAATATTGTAGGAGAAATTTCGAGTTAAGCTATGAGGACATGGGACCCTCGCAGAAATTCAGTTAAATTCGGCAACATTGCTAAGCTCAGTGCAGGCTTTGTGCTCGGTGCCATCAGAGGTAAGGAAGACCCTGTGTGTCCTTATGGAATTTATGATCAGACTGAGTTCCTTACTACTCAGGAGTCCTCTCCTTGAGAGCAGAGGTAACTTCTCGGGAATTTTAAACCCCTAGGACCTGGTACAGGGCCAGTCAATGCCCAGGAAATAGTTATTGAAATGAAGCATGCAAAGTTGCCTTATGGGAATAAAAATGTGCATTACCTAATGCAGTGGGTTATTCATAAGAAAAATGTCATATTAATTAATCAAGAAATCTTCCTTTGTAGTACCAGAAGCGCTTTAAAAGTATATCTCAACTCTTTCCCTTTGAGTTAGCAGAAGCATCGTCTTGATCTGACAGATGAGAAGAGAGAACTAAAATAAAAATAACCACTTACTGAGCTATTGAGTTTTACATTGCACTTAGTATTCTTCAGGGTGCTTTGTGTGTTTTACCTGACTTTATTCTCACATCATTCTATGAAGATACAATGAAGCAACTGAAGCCCCCACAGGTGAATAATTTTTGCAGTTACATAGCTAGTAAGGGAAGAAACTAGGATTGCAGCTCTGTTTCATTTAATTCCAAAGCCCACGTTCCTTCCATTGGTTTTCAGTCTTTCTGAAACACAAGAAAATTATGAGCAGGCACTAGGTACATGCCTCTAATAAGCCAGAAACTTTGACAAGTACTCTTATTCGAAGGTTAATGTATTCAAGACTTACTGCGAATTGCTCACTGATAAAAGATAAGGTAAACTTTGATTTTCCTAAGTGAGCGATCCAAAGCTGATATTTAAGACAGCTGTTCCTCTCATTTCCAAATTCCATTTGCAGTATACGTTATGGCAAAATATATGTGAACTTTGACTGAGACTTCCAAATATAGGAAGGTTTGTACGCCAACAAAGATTTGTATGCCAACAAAGAATGGAGGAATAAAAAGAGAATGGAAATTAATGTTTTAGGTGTTTACTGTGTGCAACGAATTAATAGTAACCACAAGACTTAATCTCCGAAAGCCATTTTCTGACCTTGAGGCCAATTTTTTTCCCACTCTACTACACCAGTCCCATAGAAGTTACTAACAGATCTGACAGTTGTTGAGTTGTGCTAGCTCTGCCAGAATCTAGCTGCAAATTTTGGGGCAAATCTCTCGAAGCCCCAGTCTGCTCATCTATAAAATGGGGATAATGGTAATGATTATCTCATAGGGCTTAAGGATTAAATAATTTAATTTGCATGAAATCAATGCCTAACAAATTGAATCATGCCTAACAAATTGAATCATGCCTAACAAATTGAAAGTCAGCCAATCTTTCCATGACACTGGCAGTCTAAAATATGTCTCATTTTACATTAGTCTAAATGAAATTAAATCTTGAGTTAACATCTGTATGCCAGGGTTTGCTATATCTCCAATATCAGTAAAATTTAAGGCTCCGATCACTCCTTCATTATATGGAAATAAGTTCCAGAAGTTACTCAGTTTAAAAAAAAAAAGGTAAGGGGCATGTTATTCTGTTTCTCTTGGCCATCATGCCTGCCCCTTGTGTTATGCAGTGCCCTGCACAACTGAGGCTGCAGGAAGGCCATATTCTTGGCCTCAGACATGGGAATGCCACTGGAGTGCCCAGTGTGACTGGAGTGAGCTTCCTAGTTCACAGCCCACATCGTCACTCATGTAGCTGTCCCCAGCTACTGTAGCTGTCTGCCAGCTCTGAGGAGCCAGAGGGACCCAAGTGATGGAGGAGGTCATTGAGAGCACATGACTGCTTGTTGACCCTCGATCTGGACTCAAGTAATTGGTGGCTCCTCCTTTGTCCTTGTGCAAGAGGGCAAATGTACGTTCTGCCCACCATTCTCACAGTGGGCACCATTTCAAGGATGCAGCCTTGAGAGAGCAATGTGGTATGCAGACCACTTGAGTGACAGAGCCAGCTCCTCCTCTTAATAGCCCAGACTTTGTAAAATGTGGGGGGGTGGGGGGCGGTTCTGCAGAGTTGTTTAATGTGGATTTTCCATTTCAGGCTTGAAAACCTGAGAGATTATTAAGCTCCTCCCATTCCTTTCTGCCACTCAGTTCTCTGTACTTACCTTATCATGGATGAGTAATGCTAGTCAACAGACTATATTTTTAGTACAGCACTGTTGTACATACTTTTTATCATAATATACATATTTCTCCATATTTTGGGTTTTGTCCATTTAACATTATATCATGGAGCTCTTTCAGTGGAAGTCTGACTTCTAGCAATCCATAGACCACATGAATCTGAGTAAAAGGAAAATATTTCTGTAAAGGACTGAGATGTTTGAGGTTGTTTGTAACAATATTACCTAGTAAAAGCTGACTAATACATATATTTCTACTTGTATTTTATGAATACCATCTATAATCAGTCAGTGTCAATTATCTTTCCCTGAAAACAAATAAGACAATTAATATTCTTTACTGCTTTATTTGTTCAACATTGTTTTTTACATCCCAATTTTTCCTTATGAATTCTCTTTTCTTTTTCCTGAAATACATTGTAAGGTAATTCTTTCAGAGGAAGTCTGTGAGTAGTAAACTGAGTTCTTACTTGTCGGAAATTGTTGAGATTTTGCCTTCACAAATGATAGTTTATTTGTACAAAAGTATCTAGGTTCAGAATTACTGCTTCTCAGAACTTTTGAGCTATTACTTTTTTGTCTTCTTGAGTTTGGCTTTGTCAATGAGAAATCTGATGTCAATCTTGTTTTCATGCATTCCTTATTCCTGTATTTTGATTCAGCATTTATTTGGATGGATTTTATTTTCAGGAGTTTGTTTATTCTCCTGAGGATTGTTTTGATGTGTGCTAAGTTCTTGTATGTTTGGTAACATGTCAGTTGCTGTTATAGTTGAAGGGTAACTTCACTGTTTTAAATGATTGGATGATACTTTATTTTCTTAAAATGTTGTAGATATGCCTTCCGTGACTCTTGACATGAGAAGTAGCTACAGAGATGTGTAAAGCAACCTGACTTTTCCCTCTTTACATAGCTTCCTTTACTATTTGGATGACCATATACTACAGGTAAATTTTTCTACAGGTGAAATCTTTGCTCAGGTACAAACAGGATATAATTTAGTATCTATCATTTTTAAACAAATTTTCCTAAGACCTCTGGGAGACAGAGTGTTCTTTAGATATGCAGATTAATACTTTGCTACAATTTAAAATTTTTTAAGATTTCTTTTGGTCTTTGAATGGTTTTTCAGCTCCATTCATTATAAATTCTGCTTCAAAGCACTAATTATACATGTGATGGTTTTCTGTGTGGCCTTCAATCTACCACTTTCTCCATATTCATTCCTATATATTTATTCTTTTCCATTATACTTTATTTATAATTTCATCTAGGCTTTTAACATCTACCTGAATGTGATTTGAGTCATCTTTATCTTACTTTCAGTTGTTTTTAATGTATCTTTTTTCTCTTTATGTATTTCTTTTTCATTTTATCCCTGTGCTCAACCAGCTCACCTTTTGTCTTCTGCTGTCTTAGCACCTCATTTGTCTCTCTTGTGAGCTTTTCTTTTATGGACGGGTAATGTTTTTTGAAATTTATTTGCGACCATGGAGAATTATTTTTCTGAGCTCCTAATCTATCGGGCAATGGTTCTTGCAATGTATTTTCTTTACCTGCTTGAATTTTATTTTCCCTCCCTACTTTTTTTTGGATTATCTATACGTATTTAATTTTTTTTCTTCTGCTTTTAATGGGTCAAATTATTTGAAGAATATGGCTAGATAACTGGGTAGAGGTGGAGGTGATGTGAGTTGTAACACTGTAGGTTTACGTTTCTCATCTTAAAAACCCCCTAGGAAGACGTGTGATTTCCTCTGCCTTGGGACACCTCTGATCTCAACTTTCAGTGTCTTAGCAGTCTTTACGACACACCAAGTCCTTTATGTCACAGCTCTGCTGCTGAGATCTGGTGGTGTGTGATAACTGCCTCTCCTCTTGCCTTAACCCCATTTTATCCATCCATGAACCGTTCAGGTTGTAGCCCAGAAAAATGACACATCAGCCTGATCATTCACTCTGTTCCACTTTCCCTGTGTCCCATAAAGTTACAGTCCCTGTTACTTTTGTTGGCCCTCTCATCCTTGCAGATCTTGTTACTCATTTAGGACAGAATCATTTGCTTTTAGACAAGTGTTTCTTGTTCACAACTTAAGCCAATATGTGCCTGTTCTTAAAGTACTCTCTTGTCTTAGTCTAGATTTCCCAGTATGGCAACATACCTCGTATTTGTATAATTTAATTGAAAAAGACAGTTTTTTTCTGTCCCTCATGTAATGTGCTATGTTTTAAGGTCAGTTAATTAATTAGTTCTTGTAATCTGGTAAAATGAGAGTTGAAATTCACAATTACGAAAAAAAGAGGAATTCTAATAAAACACCTAGAACCATATACATATACTTATTTTATTGTCTTTGGCCTCATTGAATTGTCAAACATGGCAGACATGTGTGTGCTTTCCTTCAAATTTATGGTCATGGAAACTGCTTATCCAGAGAAATGTTGAAAAAATACCTCATTTTTCCCCTTTAAAGGATAGATGTCAGAAAAATCAGAGGACTAAATTTTTAGTTATTCCACTTTTACCCCTTACCAATATTCTTGATCTTGAAATGTGCTGCTTAAAGTTGACTTTTGAGAGTCAAAATTTTGGGCAAGATCCTACCCAATAGAAGGAAGGAGCTTCCTTCTCACTGAGAATGCAAGTAATTTTCCTGAATCAATGAAGTGTATTTCTAACTGATGATCCTTTAAATTAATAATAGTTGATGACCGGAAAATAGGAAATGCTTAAAATATGGAATAACTTAAGGAAATTAAAAATATTATCTAGGATTCTTGCATATTCTAGAATCAGGATTAGTTCTTGTGTCTTGTAGACAAATACTATTAGAAGATTTTTTTTCCTTTTGGATTCATGCTCTTTATTATTCCAAAATTCTTTCAATTTAAACTAATTCACTTATTTTTTTTATATCAATGCAGTGAAATAAGTATGAGTTGGCACTATCACAGAAAAGAAAATCAAATTCCTCCAAAATTCACTGCTTTGAGGTAAATCACCTCAAGGAGATGGTAAGAATTAGATGGCAGCTCCAGGGCATCAAATGTTTGATATGCTCCCCACAGCCTCAGTTTATATACTTTCTTGTCTCTGATTGAGGAATAAGACACCAGTAAGCTGAAGATCAAACAAGCAGCACTGAAAATGAAGGGGCCTAGAGAAAATGTTACATCCTAGAAGCTGAGCCTTGGGAGGAAATGGATTGATTAGATTTTATTTTCTATGCAGGATCATGCCTCTGCTTCTTTGATAATTAAACAGTAGGCTAAAAAAGGGAGTGGGAAGAAGATAGTGGAGGGAACAAACACCCACATGATAAAAGTTCAGACTAGCATCTGTGATTTTAAATATTAATTTAAAAAGTTGTAGAAAGTATTAGCTTTAGATAACATTGACTTTCTGCAGGAAAGTCTTTCTGTGCCTGGGGAGATGGTAATCAAGCTGGCACACTGGCAATCAATGTGAATTCATTAAAGAAAACGGAAAGTAAATGGGTGTCTTTAAAATTCTATCCCCATTTATGAACATTTTCAATATGAAATAGTTTTGATGTTGAAAATCAAACAAAACAAACAAATAAAGAAATGAAACAAGGCAAGCAAACAACTGGAAAAATCCTAAAAGAAATCATCAGTCTCTGAAATTATTCTGGCTGCCCACTCTTCAAGATACATAAAACTCTTAGCTAATGCCATCCTTTATACATATCCATTTGCTGCTTTTTTCTTAATTACCAAAATCAACATGGCTTAGTGTAGAAAAAAATGGAAAAAATACAGAAAAGCGCAAAGAAATATTTTAAAACTATCCATGCTCTCCTCCCTCAGCTATAACCAACTTTGATATTTTGTAGGATGTTCTTTTGTGCTTTTCCCCTGGTTACTTTTTTCCCAAATTGACATGAAATGCAATACCTTTGTGTATACATTTTCATGAGTAAATACACATAAATCCACATAAAAGCAAAAATATAATTTAAGGGTTTTTTATTTTACATATGATATTATTCATATATTTCTGTGACAATGGAATATTGTATTAATCTATATACATCAATATCATTCTTTTTTCTTTACAGTTTTGAGTGGCTCTTAGAAGCCCACTCAGTATCCAATATCCCTTTCTTTCTGATAGAATCCAGTTTTATTGGAAGTAGAAGTGTACCCAGCTAAAACACAAAATCAACTATATTTACCATTGTCCTTTGCAGCTTGTATAGCCATTTGACACAATCCTGGCCAATGAGTGTAGAGTTATCTTCTAGGGATTTCAGAGAAACTTTTGTTTTCTCAGTAAAGATACTGCCCCTACTTTCTTTGTCCTTTTCCTCCTTCTTACTGCATGAAATAAGGATGTAATGGCTGGAGCTGCAGGGGCCATAATTCCATCATGAGGGAAGGGTTAAGTGAATCACCAGTACCTTGACCTGACATTCCTAAACTGTTCCTGTAACCTTCTACTTACAGATAAAATCCCTTAATTTGGAAAGAATAAAATTGGAAGCTTATCTTATACCATACACAAAAATCAACTCCAAATAGATTAATTAATTAAATGTGAGATCTGAAACCATAAAACTAAAAAAGAATATAGGGGAAAACCTCCTTGACATTGGTCTTGGCAGTGAGTTTTTGGAATTGACACCAAAAGCACAGGCAACAAAAGCAAAACTAAACAAGTGAGACTACATCAAACTAGAAAGTTTCTGCAGAACAAAGGAAACGATCAACAAACAGAAAGGCAACTTACTAATTGGGAGAAGATATTTACAAATTATATAAGGGGTTAATATCCAAAATAGGTAAAGAACTTATTCAACTCAGTATCAAAAAAAAAAAAAATCCAATTAGGAAATAGGCAGAGGACCTGAATAGGCATTTTTCCAAAGACATCCAGATGGCCAACAAGCACATGAAACGATGTTCCACATCACTAATCATCAGGGAAATGCAAATCAAAACCACAATGAGATATCACCTCACATGTGTTAGAATGGCTGTTATCAAAAAGTCAAGACAACAAGTATTGGCAAAGATGTAGAGAAAAGGGAACCCTTGTGCACTGTTGACGTTTGTAATCCATTAAGAAAAACAGTATGGAAGTTCCTCAAAAAATTAAAAATAGAACTACCATATCATTTAGCAATCCCACTTCCGGGATTTTATCCAAAAGGAATAAAGTCACTATCTTGAAGAGGCATTTGTACTTCCATGTTCATCACAGCATTATTCACAATAGCTGAGATATGGAAACAAACTGTCTATCAATAGATGAATGGATAAAGAAAATGTGTGTTTATATGTATGTACACACACACATACAATGGAGTATTACTCAACCATAGAAATAAGGAAACCATTCCATTTGCAACAACGTGGTGAATGAAGCTAAGTGAAATAGACCAGACACTGAAAGACAAATACTGAAGGATCTCATTTATATGCAGAATCTAAAAAAGTTGAACTCATGGTAACAGAAAGTTGAATGGTAGTTACCAGGGGTTGAGGGGGTGGGGCAGGGGAACGGGGAGATATTGGTCAAAGAGTATAAGATTTGAGCTATAAGATGAATAAGTTCTGGAGACCTATCACACTGCGTGGTGACTATTGTTATGTATTGTATACTTGAAGTTTGCTAAGATAATAGGTCTCGGGTGTTCTCACAAAAAAGTAATTATGTGAGCTGATAGATGTGTTAATTAGCTTGATTGTGGTAATCATTTCACAATGTATATGTATATCAAAACATCACAGTGTACACCTTAAATATATACAATCATACCACAATATTTGTCAATCATACTACAATAAAATTGGAACAACAAAAAACCTAAGTTTTTTTAAAAACCCAAATTTTTTAAAGCCACTGCTTACTTATAATTGTAACTCTTGTGGCATATATAATAATAAGAATGGAAGCACAATATTTTAATATAATATATGCAATATATAATATTTAATAAATATTAGGATGCACTCTTTCATATATATAGATGCATCATAAATTAGTTAACTATTCAACAGGTAAAGGACATTTAGAATATTTTTAACTTTTCACTATTACAACAATGATACAATGGGCATATTTGTACATATCTGTGCCTGTCAAATTTTCTACATATTTTCCATTATTTTGCCATTTTGCAGTTGGTTTTCTTTTTAACATCTTTATTGGAGTATAATTGCTTTTAATAAGTCCTTTTGTCCAATCTACCGTCTCACCAAATCATATTTTATTTGTTCTTATTTTTTAGCTCATTATTGTTTTATGTTTTAAAATTTCAGCATTTATGAACCTATATGTATGAATGTGTATCTACATACATTAAATATTTTACATATATTTATATTATGTAATATTTATTTATATTTAAACTATATGAAATAGGTAATATACTAAATATGTATTAATAAGAATTTTATATTTAATCTCTAAACAAAATATTTTAGAGAAGCATATTTCTGTTATCATGGGCAAGAAAGTCTGTTTGAGGATATTAATTATACTTATTTCAACTTTTATTCTGTTTTTCTCTGTTATGTCTCTTTAATTGTGATATTAATTTTCTTGCAATTTAGATTTGGCAATTCCAGCCCCCTTAACCCCCACCAAGCTTTTGTTGTTTTTTCTGAATATCTGAAAATTCTTAGGAGATTCTAGACTGCAGTTTGAAAGGCAGGGAGCATTTCTTTGGTATTCATGAGTGTCTCCGAGGGCTTTGCAGTGAATGTAGGTTCTGACTACTGTAGGCTCATCTTTGCTGTGGATACCCAGGTGAGAGTACCTGGGGGCAGGCATAGCTTGTGAGTCACTTATCTTCGGGATACTTACTTCTTGAAGTGCCTTTGTGGTTGTAAGGTGCTTGGGACCCTTCTCAGATTCATTTGCCCGGTCTGGGAGTGTATAGTGTGAAAATGTGCCGTTCATAGCGTTGTGCACTTTGGTTTACTGAGGAGAGGGGCGGGTGGAGTGGGCAGTCCTCAGAGTCAATATTCAGACAGTAGAGAAATTAGTTCAGCCAAAATGTGTATTTCCCTCAGTATCACTGAGGTCAAATATCTTTACATGTCTTTCATTGAACACTAGTATCTACATTTTTATGAGTCATATGTTTATATTCTTTACCCACACCCCATTGTTTGTGTTTTGTTTGTTTTTAAATGATTTTAGGGGATAGTGTCTACTTTATATGTTAGAAGTACTTCCCACTTTATTACTCACATTTCACGAGTCATTTGTTTTTTACCCGTCAGAAGTTTTAAATTTTATTGTAGTTAAATGTGTCAGTTGTTCCCTTCCTGACTTTCTCATTTTCTAGCTTTAGCTTTTGAAGATGTTTGAGGCTTTCGTTCCTTCACCCAAGGTTATACATGCAGTTGCATATCTTTATCTCTGATATCTTTTATTTTAAAATTTAGGTCTTGGTAAATCCTGGGGAGGTAATGTACAGCACGGTGACTATAGTTAATAGTATTTTATTGTGTATTTGAAAGTTGCTAAGAGAGTAGATCATAAAAGTTCTCATCACAAGAAAAAAAACTCTATATAGGGTGACGGATGTTAAGTAGACCTATTGCAGTGATCATTCTGCAATATATACAAATATTGAATCATTGTTTTGTACACTTGAAACTAACATGTTATATATCAATTATATACCAATAAAAAATAAATAAAACTTTAGGACTTTAATCTTCCTGGAATTTAATTTGGTAAATGGAGTAATAAAGGAAACATTAAACATTTTATTTTTCCAAATGGCAGTTGCCTGAACATTTTTGTTGTTGTTGTTGTTGTGGCCTCTCTGTTGCGGAGCACAGGCTCCAGACGCGCAGGCTCAGCGGCCATGGCTCACGGGCCCAGCCGGTCCGCGGCATGTGGGATCTTCCCGGACTGGGGCACGAACCCATGTTCCCTGCATCGGCAGGCAGACTCTCAACCACTGCACCACCAGGGAAGCCCTGCCCAAACTTTCTTTATTGACCAGTTCATGATTTTCCTAATGTCTTCTAGTGTCATCTCTATCATAAACCACATTTCCATATAATCATGAGTCAATATTCTGGACTTGCCAGTTCCATTTTGTTTACTTATTATTTGAGCATCAAAATTTCTTCAGTTTTACAATTTTCTGTATAGAAATCTTATATTTTCCCTTAGTTTTATTCCTTGATATTCAAATGTTTATGGCTACTTTGAATAGATTCATTTAATTTTTTTTATTTTCTAATATTTATTGCTGATATAAAGAGATGCAGTTGACTTTGTAAATTGACTTTTTTCCTGTAAGTTTCCAAAAATCACTTGATAATTCTAATACTTTATCACCACTTATTAATTCTAATGATTTAACTTTAGCTTCTTTTTGGATTTTTGCCTGCACAATTTTTTTGCAAATATTTATTTTTTCTGCTTTTTTTCTTCTAGTTGCATTGAGTTATAATTGACATACAGCATTGTATAAATTTAAGGTGTACAGCATAATGATTTGACTTACATACATCATGAAATGATTGCCACAATAAGTTTCATTAACATCCATCATCTTATATAGATACAGAATAGATAGATAGATACAGAATTAAATAGAAAAAAATATTTTATCCTTGTGATGAGAACTCTTAGGATTTACTCTCTTTAACAGCTTTCATGTATAACATACAGCTGTGTTGCTTGTATTTATCATGGTGTACATTACATCCCTAGTTCTTATTTATCTTATAACTGGAAGTTTGTACCTTTTGATGGCCTTCATTCAGTTCTCACTCTTCCCAACCCCTGCATCTGGTAACCACTAATCTGATTTTTTTTCTATGATTTTGTTTGTTTCTTTGTTTGTTTTTGAAGTATAACTGACCTACAACACTGTGTTAGTTCCTAGTATACAACATAGCGATTCAATATATCTATATATTTCAAAATGATCACCACAATATGTCTAGTTACCACCTGTCACTATACAAATACATTACTTAGTTATTGACTGTATTTCCTACTGTACATTTCCTACCCATGACTCATTTATTTTGCACCTGGAAGTTTGTACCTCTTGATCTCCCTCACTTATTTCTCTCCTCCCCCCACCCCCTTCCCCTCTGGAAACTACCTGTTTACTCTCTGTATCTATGATGCTCTTTCTCTTTTGTTATATTTGCTCATTTGTTTTGTTTTTTAGATTCCTCATGTAAGTGAAAACATACAGTATTTGTCCTTCTGTGTCTGACTTATTTCACTTAGCATAAAACCCTCTAGATCTATCCATGTTGTCACAAATGGCAAGATTTCATTCTTTTTATGGCTGATATTCCACTGTGTGTGTATATATATATATATATATATATATATATATATGTATGTATGTATATATATATATGTATGTATGTATATATATATATATGTATGTATGTATATATATGTGTGTGTGTGTGTGTGTATATACACCACACCTTCTTTATCCATTCATCTCTTGATGGACCCGTAGGTTGCTTCCATATCTTGGCTACTGTAAATAATGCTGCAGTGAACATAAGGGTTGCATGTATTTTTCCAAATTAGTGTTTTTGTTTTCTTCAAATAAATACCCAGACATGAAATTGCTGGATCATATGGTAGTTCTATTTTCAGTTTTCTGAGGAATCTCCATACTGTTTTCCATAGTGGCTGCACCAATTTACATTCCCCCCAACAGTGTACAAGGATTCCTTTTTCTCTGCATCCTTTCCAACATTTGTTATTTGTAGACTTTTTAATGAGTGAGGTTGGATCCTATTGTGCCTTGCTGAAGGGCCCAAGGTCTCCAAGCCTGTTGGTGGGCAGAGCTGTAACCCTGGGGCATTCCGAGTCTTGGTGTCAGCCTGCTGGTTGACAGGGCCAGGGCACAGGGGATCCCAAGCATGGTGTCCACCTACTGGTGGGTTGGGCTGGGACCCAGGGGGTCCCAGGGCTAGTGCTGGCTCATTGGTGGGTGGAACCATGTCCCAAGGTCTCTGGCTGCTGCACACTGAGGGTCCTGAAGCTGGAGCCAACCTGCTGGTGGGAAGGCTAGACTCTAACATGGCTGAGTCCTGGAATCATTGGCTGCAGGGCTCCTGAGATCGCAAAGTTGATGTCAGCCCATTGATGGGGTGGGGGGGGCAAATCCCAACTGCTAACTGTAGAGCCTGGGGGTCCTGAGGCTAGTGCTGGTGCACTGGTGGGTGGGACCAGGTCCTGAGACCTCTGGTGGGTGAACTTAGGTCCTGGAGTAGCTGAGGAGTCAGGGGGTCCTAAGGCAGTTAGCCTGCTTGTGGATGGGGCTGTGTCCCCACCTGTCTAGCTGCTTGGCCTGTCATCCTAGCACTGGTGCTGACAGGCTGGTAGGTGAGTCCAGGTTCCAGTGCTAATAAGCTAGAGTGAGGACTCCAAAATGGCACTTGCCAGCACCAGTGTCCTTGTGGTAGAAAACGCTCCCCAGAATGGCCGCTTCCAGTGTCTATGTCCAGAGGGTAAATTGCAATTACCTCCTGACTCTCTAGGTTACTCTCCAAGGTCAGCAGGTGGGTCTGACCCAGGCTCCTTTCAAGTTACTTCTGCCCTGGGTCCTGGAGCATGTGAGATTTTGTGTGCATCCTTTGAGAGTAGAGTGTCTATTTCCTACAGTCCTCTGGCTCTCCCAAAAGTAACCCTCACTGGCCATCATAGCCAAACATCTGGGGAGCTTGTTTTGCCAAAGCAGGACCCCCAGGTTGGGGACCCCAGTGTGGGACTTGGACCCCTCGCTCCTTTGGGGAGAACTTCTGCAATTGTAATAATCCTCCCATTCGTGGGTCACTCACCTGGGAGTATAGGTCTTATTTATGCATGCCACTGCCCCTCCTATTCTTCTTGTTGTTGTTCCTTCTTTATTTCTTTAGTTGTAGATGATTCTTTCTGTAGTCTTCAGGCCATTTTAATAAATATTGCTTTCTAAATAGCTGTAATTTTGGTGTGCCTGTGGGAGGAAGTGAGCTCAGGGTCTTCCTGCTCCGCCATCTTCACTAGGTAATTCTCTACATGCACAACTGAATTGCATGTAAATAATAACAGTTTTATTCCTTTCTTTCTAATCCTTTTACATTTTATTTTTTCTTGTCTTATTAAATTAACTGGAACTGCCAGTACAATGATGAATAATGATGACATTGGGCATATTTGTCGCATTCCCAATTTAGAGAGAAAACTTTCAACATTCACTATTTTGAATGGTGTTCTCTGTAGATCTTTTAGTAGGTATCCTTTATCTGACTAAAGAAATTTCTTTTATCTTTTAATTTACGGAATATATATATATATATATATATATATATATATATTAGAACATATAACATATTAGAAGCGATGTTGAGAAAATGTTATTTCTGCATCTACTGATATTATGATATTTTTCCTTGATTGTGGTAATGTGTATGAACACATTGGTTGACTTTAGGGAAGTAAGTCAACCTTGCATTCTTTAAATAATCCTTATTTTGTCATTGCATCCTGGCAGGAAAGCAATGATCCAATGAAATTGAGTATTTTGAAGATATTTAAGCAAAAGGGTGGTTTAAAGGGATATGGACTAGAAAATGAAGAAACCACAAGAATAATAGTGCAGCCCTCTTAGTCTCCCTAGGCCTGCAGGCATGAGTGTTGAGAGTGGTTACAGAACTAGAGAAAAAGGTGCTGATTGGAGAGGGATGCCTGACAGAAGCTGAGAAATTGATAAACCTGCTTTAGTCTCCTTCTTTCTTCTAATCTCTGACTAGTGCTTACCATTGGCCAAACTCAGACAAAAGCTTAATGGAAGAGTTCATTGATGCAGTCCTTGCAGGCTTTTCCCCATTGTACCAAGTAGGGTAGATTTGAAAAAACTTTAAAATATGTCAAATATTGTCATGTGTTGTTCTTTTCATTTATTTCTGGATTCAATTTTTGCATTTACATTCAGGAATGAAATTGGCCTTGAAATTTCCTTTCTTATAATTTCCTTTATGCTGGCCTTATAAAATAATTTGGATATTTAAAAATTTTTCATTTCTCTCAAAAAGTATTTTTAAGATTGACATTATTTCTACCTTAAAAATTTCTTAGAATTGGCTGGTTGGAGACATCTGATAGCAGTTGTATTTTCTTTTTTTTATATTTTTATATTTTATTTTTTTATATTGGTCTAAGCAAGGATTTATCACTTTTATTAGTGTTATCAAAGAACCAACTTTAGCTTTAGCTAACTCTGTTTTTTAATTTTTGTTTTTCATTAATCTCTACTCATTTTTTTCTTGTACTTTATCAGGATTTAATCTTCTGTTCCATTGTCCTAAAATACTTAACTCACTGAGTTTGAGTTTTATTCCTTTTCTAATATGCATTTAAGTATGTAAATGCCCTACTGTACCCATATCCCCTAAATTTTGATTAAAAAGATTTTTATTATACCCTACATTCCATTTGGTTCAAAATATTTTTTATTTTCATTTTTTGACTCATAGGTTATTTAGAAGTCTTCTTTTTTTTTAATTGAAGTATAGTTGTCTTACACTATTATATTAGATTTAGGTATACAACATAGTAATTCAATATTTTTATAGATTACACTGCACACACAATTATTATAAAATATTGACTATATTCCCTGTGGTGTACATTATATCTTTGTAACTTATTTATTTTATACCTACTAGTTTGTACCTCTTAATCCCCTTCCAACTATTTTCCCCTCCCCACCCACTACTCCTCTCTGTTAACCACTACTTTATTCTCCATATTTATGAGTCTGCTTCTGTTTTGTTATATTTGTTCTTCTGTTTTATTTTTCAGATTCTGCATATAAGTGAAGAGTATTTTCTTTCTCTGTCTGACTTATTTCACTAAGTGTAATACGCTCCATGTTGTCAAAAATGGCAAAATTTCATTCTTTTATGGCTGAGTAATATTCCATTATATGTATGTATGTGTCTGTGTGTATGTGTGTGTGTATACACACTGTTCATGGACACTTAGGCTTCTGTATCTTAGCTATCATAAATAATGCTTCTTTGAACATTAGGGCACATATATCTTTTTGACTTCGTGTTTCTGTTTTCTTTGAATAAATACCTAGGAGTGGAATTGCTGGATCATATGGTGGTTCTATTTTTAATTTTTTTGAGGAACCTCTATATTGTTTTCCATAGTGTCCATACCAATTTACATTCTTACCAACAGTGCCTGAGGGTTCCCTTTAATCCACATCCGTGCCAACACCTGTTATTTCATGTCTTTTTGATGATACCCATTCTGACAGGTGTGAGGTGATATCTCATCATGGTTTTGAATTTTGTTTCCCTGATGATTAGTCATGTTGAGCATCTTTTTATATTCCTGTTTGCCATCTGTGGAAAACAAATGGAAAATGTCTATTCAGGTCCTCTTCGCATTTTTAAATTAGGCTGTTTGTTTTTTTGATGTTGAGTTGTATGAGTTCTTTGTATATTTTGGATATTAACCCCTTATCAGACATACTGTTTGAAGATATCTTCTCCCATTCAGTATGTTGCTTTTTGTTTTGTTGATGGTTTTCTTCGCTGTGAAGAAACTTTTAAGTTTGATTAGTCACATTTGTTTATTTTTCTTGTTGTTACCCTTAACTGAGGAAGCAGATAAAAAAAATATTGCTAAGAGTGATGTCAAAGAGTGTACTGCTTATGTTTTCTTCTAGGAGTTTATGATTTCAGTCTTACATTTGAGTTTTTAATCTATTTTGAATTTATTTTTGTATATGATGTGAGAAAATGTTCTAGTTTCATTCTTTTGCATGTAGCTGTCCAGTTTTCCAACACCACTTATTGAGGAGGCTGTTGTTTTACCATTGTATATTCTTGCCTCCTTTGTCATGGATTAATTGACCACATGTGTTTGGGTTTATTTCTGGGCTCTCTGATATATGTGTCTCTTTATGTGCCAGTACCATACTGTTTTGATTACTATTTAACTTTGTAGTAGCGTCTCAAGTGAGGGAGTGTGATACCTTCAGCTTTGTTCTTTTTTTCTCAGGATTGCTTTGACTATTTGGGGTCTTTCATAGTTTCATATAAATTTTAGGATTACTTGTTCTAGTTCTGTGAAAAATGCCACCGGTTGATAGGGATTGCTTTGAATCTGTAGATTGCTTTGGGTAGTATTGACATTATAACAATATTAACATATCCAACCCATGAACACAGGATATTTTTCAACTGTTTATATCATCTTCAATTTCTTTCATCAATGTCTTATAGTTTTCAGAATACAGGTGTTTTACCTCCTTGGTTAAACTTATTCCTAAGTATTTTATTCTTTTGGATTCAGTTGTAAATGGGATTGTTTTCTTGATTTATCTTTCTGATAGCTCATTATTACTGTATAAAAATGCAACAGATTTCGATATATTAATCTTGTATCCTGCCACTTTACTGAATTCATTTATTAGTTCTACTAGGTTTTTTTGGTGGCATTTTTAGGGTTTTTTCTATATAGTATCATGTCATCTGAAAAGAGTGACAGTTTTATTCTCCCCTTCCAATTTGGATGCCTTTTATTTCTTTTACTTGTCAGATTATATGGTTAGAGATTCTAATATGTGTTAAATAGATGTGGTAAGAGTGCACATCCTTGTCTTGTTCCTGATCATAAAGGAAAAGTTTTCAGCTTTTTACCATTGACTATGATGTTAGCTATGGGTTTGTCATAAATGGCCTTTGTTATGTTGAAGTATGATCCCTCTGTACCCACTTTCTTGAGTGTTTTTATCATGAATGAATATTGAATTTTGTCAGATGCTTTTTCTGGATCTGTAATCATGTGATTTTTATCCTTTGTTTTGTTAATGTGGTATATCACATTGATTGATTTGTGCATATTGAACTATCCTGGCATCCGTGGAATAAATCCCATTTGATCATGATGTTTAATCCTTTTTATGTATTGTTGAATTTGGTTTGCTAGTATATTATTGATGATTTTTGCATCTATGTTCATTAGGGATATTGGCCTATAATTTTTGTATTAGGGCAATGCTCTTCTCTTAGAATGAGTTTAGAAGTGTTCTCACCTCTTCAGTTTTTTGGAATCATTTGAAAAGTATAGGCATTAACTCTTCTTTAAACGTTTCATAGAATTGCCTTGTGAAGCCATGTGGTCCTGGACTTTTGTTTGTTGGAAGTTTTTTAAATTACTGTTTCAATTTCATTACTAGTAATTGGTCTGTTCACATTTTCTATTTATTTATGATTCAGTCTTAGAAGATTGCATGTTTCTAGGAATTTATTCATTTCTTCTAAGTTGTCCAATTTGTTGTTGGTGTATAACTTTTTGTGGTTCTCTTATGATTGTTTGTATCTCTGTGGTATTGCTTATGACTTAATCTCTTTTGTTTCCAATTTTATTTATTTTGCTCCCTCTCTTTTTTTCTTGATGAGTCTAACTAAATGATTATCAACTTTCTTTATCTTTTCAAAAAATCAGCTCTTAGTTTCATTGATCTTTTCTGTTGTTATTTTGGTCTCTTATTTATTTCTGTTCTGATCTTGCTTATTTTCTTCCTTCTGCTGACTTTGGGCTTCGTTTATTCTTCTTTTTCTGATTTCTTTAGGTAGAAAGTTAAATTGTTTATTTGAGATTTTTCTTATTTCTTGAGTAGGCCTATATATCACTATAAACTTCCCTTGTAGTACTGCTTTTGCTTTCTCCCATAGATTTTGGAAGTATGTGTTTATATCTTCATTCTTCTCAAGTTATTTTTTTATTTCCTCTTTGATTTCTTCATTTGTTGATTTGTTTTTTCAGTAGCATGTCGTTTAGTCTCCAACTGTTCATTTTTTTCCAGTTTTCTCTGTGTACTTGATTTCTAGTTTCATACCATGTGGTCGGAAAAGATGCTTAATTCGACTTCAGTTTTCTTAAATTTATTGAGACTTGTCTTGTTGCCTAGCATGTTGTCTATACTGGAGAAAGTTTGATGTGCACTTGAAAAGAATATGTATTCTGTTTCAGGGGAATGGAGTATTCTATAGATATCTATCAAGTCCATCTGATTTAACGTGTCAGTTAAGGCCACTGTTCCTGTATTGATTTTCTTTCTGGGTGATCTGTCCATTGACATAAGTGGGGTATTAAAGTTCCCTACTATTATTATATTAGTTAATTTCTCCTTTTATGTCTATTAGTATTTGCTTTATATATTTAAGTGCTCCTATATTAGGTACATACATGTTTACAAATGTTATAACCTCTTCTTTGATTGGCTCCTATGTCATTACATAATGCCCTTTTTTGTCTTTTGTTATAGACTTTGTTTTAAGGTCTATTTTATCTACTATGAATATTGCTACCCTAGGTTTGTTTTCATTTCTGCTTGCATGGAATATTTTTTTCCATCCCTTCACTTTCATCTGTGTGTGTCTCTCAGGTCTAAAGTGAGTCTCTTATATGCAGCATATTGGTAGGTCTTTTTTTTTTTTTTAATGCATTTGGCTAACCTGTGTCTTTTGATTGGAGCATGTAGTTCATTTACACTTAAAGTGATTATTGATAGGTATGTACTTATTGCCATTTTATTACTTGTTTTCTAGTTGTTTTTGTAGCTCTTCTCTGTTCTTTTCTTCTTTTTTCAGTCTCTTTTCCCTTGTGGTCTGATGATTTTCTTTACTGTTATGTTTAGGTTCCTTTTGTTTTGTTTTGTTTTTTGTTTATCTGTTGTAGGTTTTTGATTTGTGGTTACTATAGGTCCATATATATCTATATCAACTTGTTTCAAACTGATAGTCTTTAATTTTAAACACATTCTAAAACCTCTACTTTTTTAGCCCCCTACACGTTTTATATTTTGGTTCATATTTTACATCTTTATGTATATTCCTTAACTGTTTATTGTAGTTATAGTTGATTTTACAATTTTTGTCTTTTAACCTTCATACTAGCTTAAGTGGTTGATCCACTGTTTTTATAGTATATTTACCTTTGCCAGTTAGGTTTTTCCTTCATATATATTCTTATTTCTTGTTATAGCCCTTTCTTTTTCACTTAAAGAAGACCCTTTAACATTTCTTGTAAGGCTAGTTTAGTGGTGATGAACTCTTTTAGTTTTTGCTCATCTGAGACATTCTTTCTCTGTCCTTCAATTCTGAATGATAACCTTACCAAGTAGAGTATCCTTGGTTGTAGGGGGATTTTTTCTTTCTTTCCTTCAGTACTTTAAATACATCATGACACTCCTTTGTGGCCTGAAAATTTTCTGAAAAATCAGCTGATAGGCTTATGGTGAGTTCCCTTGAATGTAACTCTTTTTCTTTTGCTGCCTTTAAAATTCTCTCTTTAACTTTTATAATTTTAATTATGATATGTCTTGGTGTGGGCCTCTTTGGGTTTATCTTGTGTGGGACTCTATGCTTCCTGGATCTGGATATCTGCTTCCTTCTTCAGGTGAGGGAAGTTTTCAGCCATTATTTTATCAAATACATTTTCTGCCTCTTTCTTTCTGTCTTCCTTCTGGAACCCCTATAATGTGAGTGTTAGTATGGTTGATGTTGTCCCAGAGGTCCCTTAAACTATACTCATTTAAATTTGTTTTTTATTTTTTGCTCTTCTGATTAGGTGATTTCCACTATCCTGTCTTATAGGTCTCTTATATTCTTCTGTATCATAGTCTGCTGTTAATTCCTTCTAGTGTATTTTTCATTTCAGTTATTGTATTTTTCAGCTCTAATTGGTTCTTCTTCAATACTTTCTAGTTCTTCATTCTGTTTTCCACCAAGTTCAGTGAACATTTTTATGACCATTGCTTTGAATTCTTTATCAGGTAAATTACTTATCTCTGTTTCATTAGGGTTTTTTCCTGCAGTTTTATCCTGTTCTTTCATTTGAAACATATTACTCTTGTCTTCTCATTTTGTTTTACCTCTCTATGAAATTAAGGGAAAGTATTCCCTATCTCAGTCTTGAAGATGTATCCTTGTTTGGGGGTGGCTTTGTGCAGTCTCCATGTGCCCAGTGGCTTTGGTGGGAGAGCTGGATCTGAACAAGCACAGGCTGAGTCTTCTCTCAGAGTGCACTGGGCAACATTGCCTTGGTCGGGGGGGTGGGGGTGTAGGGCTGGAGCCTGAGGGCTAGAGCTAGGGCCCAGTTCTAGCTGGGACTTCTCCCCTGTGATGATGGATGTCATGGCATTGGCAAGGGCAAGGTCAGAGCCAGAGGGACTGGAGCCTAAGCCTGGTGCCAACTGCAGCTTCTCACACAGCCCAGTAACATTTGCTCCCTTGGCTGGAGGTGGGGCTGGGGCCGGAAGGTTTGGAGCAGCAGCTGAATGCAAGCTTTGGCTTCTCCCCAGCATGATGGCATTAGCCACCTTGGTGGAGAACAGGGCAGGAGCAGGAGAAGCTGGAACCAGAGCCTGGTTTGGGCTAGGGGCATGCTGGGGTATCCCAGCAGGCCAGCCAGAGCACCACGCGGTTTTCAATCTGCTGCCTTTGCACTGGGACCAGGAGCAAACAAGTATTTGTGTGTGTTCTTCAAGAGCAGAGTCTCAGTTTCCTATAGCTCTCTCAAGCCCCACTGGTTTTCAAACCAGCCAAGGGGGCTGTTTAGCAGTCTGTTTCTTTTTCATTTCTGAATGTATGGACTTTCTTTTCTTTCTTTTACTATACCTTTTTCTGTTTTGTTTTGTCTTTTTTAAAGAAGGTGTTGGGGGTAGGAGTTTATTAATTAATTAATTTATTTTTGCTGTGTTGGGTCTTCGTTTCTGTGCGAGGGCTTTCTCTAGTTGTGGCAAGCGGGGGCCACTCTTCATCACGGTGCACAGGCCTCTCACTATCACAGCCTCTCTTGTTGTGGAGCACAGGCTCCAGGTGCGCAGGCTCAGTAGTTGTGGCTCACGTGTCTAGTTGCTCCACGACATGTGGGATCTTCCCAGACCAGGGCTCGAACCCGTGCCCCTGCATTAGCAGGCAGATTCTAAACCACTGCGCCACCAGGGAAGCCCCTCTGTTTGGTTTTTGATTCCTAGCTTAACTGTACTTTGGTCAGAGAACACATATAAGAAATATGTATGACTTCAATCCTTTGAAATTTGTTGAAATATGCTTTCTGACCTGTCATTTGGTATTTTTTCTAAATGTTCTATGTGTGCTTGAAAAATATGTTTATTTTATAGTTTCTGTTTATAAGAGTCTATACATGTCCACTCAGTCAATTTTGTTTATTATATTCAAATTTACTATATTCTTAACTTTTTTTCTTGATCTATCAGTTACTGACAAAAGTGTGCTTTACCTTCAGGAATGAGAAACGTCTTATTGTAACTGTGGATATGTTTACTTCTCCTTATAATTTCATCAATAAAATGTATGATTTTCTTTAGTTTTTTTCTAGCTTGTTGGTATAAAGTTGTATATATTATTCTATAATTTCCATGAGTTCACATACCAAAACTAAGGAATACTTTTATTTATTTATTTATTTATTATTATTTTTTGTGTGTGGTACACGGGCCTCTCACTGTTGTGACCTCTCCCGTTGCGAAGCACAGGCTCTGGACACGCAGGCTCAGCGGCCATGGCTCATGGGCCTAGCCGCTCCGCAGCATGTGGGATCTTCCCGGACTGGGGCACGAACCCGTGTCCCCTGCATCGGCAGGCAGACTCTCAAGCACTGCGCCACCAGGGTAGCCTAGGAATACTTTTATTTTGATACACAAGAATAGAATTGCAGTAGATAGCTAGTGGGAAGCAGCCGCATAGCACAGGGAGATCAGCTTGGTGCTTTGTGATCGCCTGGAGGGGTGGGATAGGGAGGGTGGGAGGGAGGGAGACACAAGAGGGAAGAGATATGGGAACATATGTATATGTATAACTGATTCACTTTGTTATAAAGCAGAAACTAACACACCATTGTAACGCAATTATACTCCAATAAAGATGTAAAAAAAAAAAGAATAGAATTGCATGTGATCATAATAAACATATATGGTGTTAAAATGGCAGTCTTTTTTTTTTCCTGTGCACTAATCTTTTTTTTTAACATCTTTATTGAAGTATAATTGCTTTACAATGGTGTGTTAGTTTCTGCTTTATAACAAAGTGAATCAGCTATACATAAACATATATCCCCCTATCTCTTCCCTGTTACATCTCCTTCCCTCCCACCCTCCCTATCCCACCCCTCTAGGTGGTCACAAAGCATAGAGACGATCTTCCCTGTGCTATGCGGCTGATTCCCACTAGTTATTGATTTTACATTTGGTAGTGTATATATGTCCATACCACTCTCTCACTTTGTCCCAGCTTACCCTTCCCCCTCCCCATGTCCTCAACTCCATTCTCTGGTAGGTCTACATCTTTATTCCCATCCTGCCCCTAGGTTCTTCAGAACCTTTTTTTTTTTATATATTCCATATATATATGTGTTAGCATATGGTATTTGTCTTTCTCTTTCTGACTTATTTCACTCTGTATGACAGACTCTAGCTCCATCCACCTCACTACAAATAACTCAATTTCGTTTCTTTTTATGGCTTAGTAATATTCCATTGTATATATGTGCCACATCTTCTTTATCCATTCATCTGTTGATGGACACTTAGGTTGATTCCATGTCCTGGCTACTGTAGCTGCATTGAACATTGTGATACATGACTCTTTTTGAATTATGGTTTTCTTAGGGTATATGCCTTTAGTGGGATTGCTGGGTCATATGATAGTTCTATTTTTAGTTTTTTAAGGAACCTGCATGTTGTTCTCCATAGTGGCTGTATCAATTTACATTCCCACCAACAGTGCAAGAGGGTTCCCTTTTCTCCACACCCTCTCCAGCATTTGTTGTTTGTAGGTTTTTTGATGATGGCCTAAAATGGCAGTCTTGTTCCTTTAGAGGAAGAGGCATTGAAATAGCCATTATTAATGTGTCTTTTACTGAAATGTTGCCAAAATTTCTTCCATCCCAGTACATGTCCTTTTGCAAATGATTAAGCAATTAATTACACTCCCTTACCCTCTCTGCTAAACTAAATGCTACATTGATGGAGAGGCTTTGAATTGGTTTATGCTACTTTCTCATTCAGATCATATGTGGTTCGTATAAAATGGTGTTTTCTTTTTGACATTATGCTTACCTATTAGAAACATCATAAAGGTGGAAAAGACTCATGGGTTTTGAGATTTTTGGTTCATTGTGCTTTGTGGAGTTTTGCCATATTCTTATGGAGCATAATTAATATTTCCTATGATTTATGATTTCCACTTCTAAGGAACTACAGTAGATTACTCTTATCTGCTAGCATTCTCTTTTCTTTGTAGATATGTTGAACAGTAGATGTAGCTTTTGTTCATAAATTCCATCTTTTCAAATCATTTATAGTATTTCAGTTGCTACATAACAAGACATATGTTATACTTATGAGATGATACCAGCTTTATACTAAAGCCAAATTTGAATATGTGCTGTCTTATTGTATGTCTCAGGGGGGCATCAAAGCAGTACAACCAGCTTTTGACCTTTGGAGCGGAAAGAAGTTCTAATAACTCTTATTGCATAACTGTATTGGTAAAGGGACCTTCTTCACTGCACTGCCACAGGATATTAGTCTGGAAAGCATGAAAATAGCCTTATGAACACCTGGGCTCATCACAGTGAAGCAAGAAACCAAGGCTGCCAAGACTGGAGAACACTGGTACTCACCAACCCAAAAGAAATGGCTTTGGCCTTGAGAGAACTTTGCTGAGCATAAAATGACAGATCAATGGGAAAACTGTTGATAAAGCAATAACCATTATCCTTGAAGTATTTAATCAGCCAGAACAATTTTACGGTTTCTAGTCCTTAATCATTTTAAATGACTCGTAAACCTGTTGAATAGAACTAAGATCATTTGGCAGTAATTAACTTATATAAAAACATTTTACTCAAAGTCAAACAGTTGGCATGCCAAACAGGACTATGTGATAAAAATGCAATTATCTGCTCATTCCTATAATGGCATTCAGAGATCTTCTGGGAGAGTACAGTGTAATTCAGTTACCTTTAAGGGAGTGAATAATGAACATATTGTCACTAGAGAAATTTAGCCTCCTGTGAGATAACATTTTAAAATATTAGTAAACCTGGATATTGCCATCAGAATTACCTTTCTAAAATGTATTAGGTTACACTATTTTACTACAGTATTCATTCAGTTGCCTAAAAAATTAAGTTCAAACACTTTTAATTTAGTGTTCAAGGCTCTATGTAATATGACCACAAGTTACCTCTCCAGCTAAATTTCCCATTGCTCCACTCTGTATTCTGATCTAGCATGCTGCTGTATTTTCTGTTTCCCTTTCATGTCAGCTAGTTCTGTATCTTCTTTTCCTGCCTATACTGATTTCTCACTCTGCGATGCTTTTCCCCGTGTTCCCTTAGAGTAAAAACTGGAGGTGTTGCTCAAATGAAACATTCTCTTTAAACCTTCCTGGATTCTCACAGTTAGGATGCATTTTTTTCTTACTCCAAGCTCTCATGGCACAATGCTTGTATTTTCATTTGATGCTTATTTCACTGTCTCTCCCAAAGATTGGAAGGACATTATGAGTAATTGATCTTGTGTTCCCAAAGCTTAGCAATAACTAGCATTTATTTATTGAACATTCTGTGCAGGATACTATTTGCTTGGGACACAAATATGAAAAGACATTGTCCTTGTACTTGTTTTGTTATTTAATATATGAGTGATGGAATGACAAGGGAGAGGGAGAGGTCTTAGTTCTCAGTCACTGATAATGAGTATGCCGTCATCTTAAAGACTATGTACTTCTAGAAAATCTGATGAACAGGATGAGGGGAAGGTATTTTAAAACACTCCTTTTGGGAGTTCTTATAAAGAAAATATATGCAGTTGGGATATTTTAAGATGGAAGACCCTTGGATCACTAGTTTTGAGATTCCCTATAGCTGCTTTATAATATATAATAATTTAACAAGTGAAATTATCATCTCATTTGGCTTGAGTCTTGCAGAAAAGAACCTTGAGGACTTCTCTCCATGGATGGCTGGATCCTATCAGTCCCATACATAGTATTTGGGGGGATTTATAGCTCTTGGCACTTATGGAATTCTTTTATCTGAGATTGTGATCACTATTCACATTTTCCTGAAAGCTGAATTCTTCACTGAAGAAGCTGCCTGAAATATATGAGATTGTAAAGTTGAGAGCCAGACACAGTTGAGAAGTTAGTTTGGGGATATAGTACTGAAAGTTTTCCTAAGGAATTTGAATTTTTAACTAGCAGTAGTGATACGGGAAAAGCTTTATCAAAAGTCCAGGCTCAAAAAAAAAAAAAAAAAGTCCAGGCTTTTGTTTAATTCATCCAAAAAAAATTGGGGTGAGGAACACAAGACACAAAGGAAAACACACACACACACACACACACACACACACACACACGAGCAAAAAGAACAAAGAAGCAGTTTATCCAGGGCAGAAGTGAAAGGACACACTCTGAAAAGGGTGTGGGCATCTTCGCGAGTGAGGGGCACCCTGGAGGGTTGTTGATCCCCCTTTTTTTAATCTTATTTTTAGCCTTTTGAATGGGTGGGGTCTTTTTGATTAGGGGTGGAATATTCATTGAGGGGGTGGTTGAGGTGTGGCCTGGATTGCACCAGGTTGCATCAGCTCCCAGTCCTGCACATTTGTCTCCTGAAACCATCTTACATGTGCTCTAAGAGCTGTTTTCCCTTAAATTTTCCCTTACTAGTTGAGTGCCACACATGGAAGGTCATACAGGGTCATCAACAACCTGTGCATTTTTATTGTGCATGCTCCGTGGTTTTCGTGGTCAGATTTTCTTGCTCAGATACTACAGAGTTTCTGTTTTAGATGCCATTCCTTCATGTGTCATGGCCTTATTAAGTACAAAACAAGGAGGTAGCTTTGCCTTCCACCTAATGCCTGTACATGAGGAGACTGTCTTTGGGCCTGGCCCTGTCTTTCCTGCCTCATTTCTGATTAGTTGAATGACTTAATGGCCATCGTACCCATGGCAGGTCAGTGTGCCAAAAAAAAAGATTAGCTACACAAATAAGTGAATGGAGATTCAGAGACCAGATATGAATATAATTTTATAGTTGGCAATAGACGATAAGAATCACAGTGAGAGCTACTTTGGAAATAAAAAAAGAGAACACACAGTTGTTGGAACCCTTTTGGAGAATTAATTGATAGAATCTAGTGGTTGGTGAGAGTCACGGGGAGAGGAATGTAATAAAAATGACAGGCCTGAGTGCCTGAGAGAGCCTTTTATCAAGAGAGACAGCACAGGAGGAGGAAGAAAAGTAGAGAACAGGATTATCCATCAGGATGACCTAGGTTATGTTGGGTTAATGTTAACCCTCAAATCTCAGTGGATTAAAATAGCAGTTTCATTTCTTGATGTTGTCACTTGCCTATTTGGGCCTGGCTGGGGTTTTTGCTCCACATTTTCTTCATCCTGGGGACTCAAACTGACAGATCAGCCACAGTCTGGAAAGTTGCCAATTACTGTGGCAGAAGGAAAGAGAGCGAAGGTGGGTCTTACACCAGCAAGTAAATATTCCAACCTGGGGGTGATATATGTCATTTCCAGTCACAACTCATTGACCAAACTAACCACAACCACTTGGGGACTGGCTGCAAGTTGAGTGTTACAGGTCCTCAGAAGGAAAGGAAGATGGCAGAGGGGTGTGACTGAGAAGCTTGTTAGTCAGGTCTCTGGAGAAGCAGACCCCAGGATGGGATTAAACATGCAAATTTTGTTTGGGCAAATGGCTGTGAGAGAAAATGGGAAGGAAGGCTGAGAGAGCCATCAGATGGTAATTCACATCTTTCTTCTTTCTAAGGAAAGCTCCCAAGACTGTCAGGGAGTCTTAGAGTTAGTTGTTTGCCAGAGGAATCCTGTGTTTCTGAGAAGAAACCTGTCCTAATATCCTTGTCGTGCTCAATCATTGATGGGAGCTTGGTGCAACCTGGTGCAATCCAGGCCACACCTCAACCACCCCCTCAATGAATATTCCACCCCTAATCAAAAAGACCCCACCCATTCAAAAGGCTAAAAATAAGATTAAAAAAAGGGGGATCAACAACCCTCCAGGGTGCCCCTCACTCGTGAAGATGCCCACACTCTTTTCAGAGTGTGTCCTTTCACTTCTGCCCTGAATAAACTGCTTCTTTTTGCTCGTGTGTGTGTGTGTGTGTGTGTGTGTGTGTGTGTGTGTGTATGTTTTCCTTTGTAATTACCAAGTTGGGAGAGGAAGGGTTCAAATCATAAGGTGGGGTAGAGAGGAGAGGCCTAGACCTTCCATCTCCTGCTTCCTGTCTGCCAAAGTCTCCATCTGAAGGGGGGAAGATTTAGCCTTGAATGAAGCCAGAAGACTTATTCCACTAGATTGAACATTTCAAATTTCAAATTGAAACCTTGCCACTTAAAGTAACCCCAATGCTTTCTAGTACCTAAGAGCAACAATGGGATCTGTATGAGTTTTATTTAAGAACAGGGTAAGAACTAGGCCTGCTGAACAAATTTTACACTAACTTTAGGACACAAAACTAAACTTGTCTTATTACTTTTGCTTTTTAAAATAAATCTGTTATACAAAAAAAGCATCAGAAGTAAGATCTAAGGGGACTTCCCAGGTGGTCCAGTGGCTAAGACTCCGAGCTCCCAATGCAGGGGGCCCAGGTTCAATCCCTGGTCAAGGAACTAGATCCCACATGCTGCAACTAAGAGTTCACATGCCGCAACTAAAGATTCCGCATGCTGCAACTAAGACATAGTGCAGCCAAATTAAAAAAAAACATTATTTAAAAACAAAAAAAAGAAGTAAAATCTGATGATTAGGGTAGCCATGGTTGCTATTTTCTAAATTATACAAGAAGGCAAAGTTTCTCAAATGCCTTGTTCCAAGTAAGGAGATAGTATGCATAAGTGAACTTTTTTCCCAGATTAGATTTTTCTGGAAGATTTTTCTCAGTTGAATTTAAGTTCACAGATTGTGAACTCAGGGTCATTGCCATACTTAGCTGTATCCTGATGAAGTTGAAACTAAGATCTCCATCTACCTTCCTTTTCTCAGAAGCCATGGAGTTTCTGCTACAATCTTTGGCTTAAAAGAATAACCAGATACTGAGAACATAATTGTGCCTGGGATGATTTATTAAGTGCTGGGGATTGGTTTTTTTTAAAGTTACTGGGAGTCTTTTGTGTTTTTTCCATTGCTGAGAATCTTTTGTGTTTTATTAACTCATTGGACTCCTCAAAAAGTTGGACCTATTAGAAGACTGATGTAACCTAATGCAAGATGTAGGGCACTGAAAGAACAACCATTCATGCCAGGGGAGAACACTAGGTGTTCACTATTAGAGGAATTTCTGATTCTATCCAGTCATCAGGAACTCTCCTGACTAAGAAGAAGTTGAGCAGATTAAGAACTTGGGTAAAACTTTAATTTCTTTGCGTTTTAATTCATAATGTTCTTGTTGGACACTAACATAAGAATTTGTAGGTTCAACTTCTTTCGGACTTTAATCATTGGATTCTAATTTCCTTCAGGAAGGGGTTTATGTTTATATCTCTATTATGCCTTTTGATTTTATTGCCAAACAGCTGATGTTGGGCAAGATTGGAAATAATTTGGCTTAAGAAATAGAATAGAGGGCTTCCCTGGTGGTACAGTGGTTAAGAATTTGCCTGCCAATGCAGGGGACATGGGTGTGAGCCCTGGTCTGGGAAGATCCCACATGCCACGGAGCAACTAAGCCCATGTGCCACAACTACTGAGCCTGCGCTCTAGAGCCCACGAGTGACAACTACTGAGCCCACGTGCCACAACTACTGAAGCCCGTGCACCTAGAGCCCTTACTCCACAACAAGAGAAGCCACTGCAATGAGAAGCTCGCACACCACAACAAAGAGTAGACCCCGCTCACCACTAGAGAAAGCCTGCATGCAGCAACGAAGACCCAATGCAGCCAAAAATAAATTAAAAATAAAATAAATTTAGGGCTTCCCTGGTGGTGCGGTGGTTGAGAGTCCGTCTGCCGATGCAGGGGACGCGGGTTCATGCCCCAGTCCGGGAGGATCCCACATGCCGCGGAGCAGCTGGGTCCATGAGCCATGGCCGCTGAGCCTGCGCGTCCAGAGCCTGTGCTCTGCAACGGGAGAGGCCACAGCAGTGAGAGGCCTGCATACTGCAAAAAAATAATAATAATAATAAAATAAAATAAATTTATATAAAAAAGAATGAACACTAAAACAATTATTTAAAAAAAATAAAGAAATAGAATAGAGAGTGAATTTTCAACATTAATTCCTAAGTAGCTGTGGGGTTGATTTAATTAATATGTGGTTCTAGAACATTTCAGTGTCTTTTGAGGGGAAAATTTTACTGTTCAAATATGATCCAAGGAGGATGAAAAAATGGTCAAATGGTCTTAATAAGTGAGAGCAGATGATTTTAATAGACTGCTGGTCCCCTCCCTGGAAGGGGTTGTTCCCACCCCTGGTTATGGATAAGCTTCTTTAAGCCTAAAAGGTAAAGATGACAGAAAAACTGAGGAGTGGTAGGGAGAAACTCCTGATGTCTCCTGTCATGTGGAGAGACATCCTTCCCCTCTGTGCCCCTTGCTTCTCCTCATGAGAAGAGAATGGAATACCCTCATTGGTGAGTTTGGAACAAGGAACAGGGTGTGCTTGGCCTGCTGCTTTCTTCCTTGCGATTTGTTTCTCCATAGAGAGATCTAGGGTGCTCTTGGTTATGTGGAGGAAGGACTGTCATTATTCAGTGCTGCTAGTGACTGGTGGGTAAGTATCTGATTCAGGACAAGGTTATTTTAGGAACCACTTGTTTTCCAATGCCATCTCCCCCAGCCCAGTTTCACTTACAATAAACTCTGCCTAACACTTTGGCTCTCAGTTAACTTATATCTAGCAGGGAACAGGAGTATTATTTACTAGCCTCCTTCAAACCTCCTCAAAGTTATTCTGGGTAGTGATACAATTTGTAAACAAATTGGCTGGCCAATGCTGGGAATGCTTAGGTGAAATTAATTGGTGAATGTTTAATTTTTGGTACATTTTCAGATACTATGTCCTATTTTCAGAGGTTTCTCAAGACATCCAAATTCTTTGGTTGAACAAATAAAAGCTTAAGCATAGGGAATAGTAAAAGTCAGAAAACTGTTCAAGACTTTCATAAATGTATTTCTCAGGCTCAAGGATGGTTTTGAGAGAGCAGCTTTGTGAGAAAGGAAACGTTGAATGAAGAGTTTGGTGTGTAATTGTGCAATATCTGTGAACAGGAGGAGGCACCAATGATTAGAGGAAGAGTCTGAATGTGGCTTTGTGTAAGTATGTGAATATCTTTATGGGCATGTGGGTGGCTAGGAGTGTGGATAAATGTGTATGGATATGAGTATGGGTAGTGTATTTTTGCTTGGAGTTATGTATTTATGCACTAGTGTGTGGCTGGCTGAGTGTGTGGATACACGTGTGTGTGTGCATGCACATGCTTGTGTATGTGTGTCTGTACATATGGGTGTGAATGTGGCTGGGTGAGTGGGTATAGGTGTGTCTAGGTGGTGTGTGGATTTGTGTGTGTGTGCATGTGTATTGGCATGAAAGGTACAAAGTATGCTGCAGGAGACAGATGAAACCAAAAATTCTTACAGAATAACAAAAAACGTCCATTACCTCAGGGAATTTCAAGATAACTTGTAAGCAAATACCAAAAAAGTTTTAACCTTTCAGAAATTTGCACTTAGAATTTAACCTGAAAGATTAGAATTTTACGTAATCAATACAGCTAGACAAAGCCTAGTCAAGCATGTGAACAGTCTTTTGTAAACTGAGATGGTAATCCCGGAGAACCTTATGGATGGCTGGGTGATTTCTGTGTGGACTGCACAATTGCTCCTGGCAAGGGTGGGAATAGGAGCTGAAATCCAGCTGTTTCTCTATTTGCTAAACCATGTGTCCTGCACCCAGAGAGGGCGCCTTTTTCTAATTTTCACAAAGGTGGCCTGAGGTCCTAAATAGCACAGCAGATGGGATTTTCACACTTTATTTTCAGATGTGTGACTTCATTGCATACCTACCTCTCTCTGGAACAGTTCCTCTCAATGGGTACCATTTCTCCTGGCCTGGAAGAACAAGTCTATTCTCAAGAAAAGGAAAGACTGACCTGGGATCTGAGAAAGTTGGAAAGTTTACTGACAAGGACTTTGAAAGTCTAAGAGGACATTAATCCTTGGTCCAGGACTATGTATGGGTTGCCTTTTAATTTCTTCTATAGATCCCTGTCACTTCGTTGCCTCTTTCCTAGCCTTTCCCAGATACATTTTATTAAATAACAATTTTTGGTATTTGCATTTTGAGAAGGAACTCTGGAAAAGTAAAAAAACTCAAAGCATATAGAAATTAATTTCTAGTTGCCAAGAAGCTTCACAGGAGTGTAATGTTGGAGAATGGGTGGGCTCCTGGATTTTCCTAGGGCCCATGAATCCCATTGTGACAGCATCGATTTGTTCCTCCTAAGTTATACAAATTCCTCATGTATTTTCTCTAGAAGTCCTGAGGAAGACACCTGATGAGTCTACCTTTCAGGAGAGCTGACTTTGGATAAGAGATAAGTGGAAGGTTTGTAGGCTAGAAAAATGAATGTTATAACTTAGCCAAGTATTTTGAGATATGTCAAAGTGAGACCAAGTATTTTTAAATTGTGAACATGGAGAAATAATACCTCTAGGAAATCTAAAGGGAAGATTACATTTGAAAAACTGAGCAGGAGGTACAATAGATCATCCCAAGAAGGTGTTTACCTTTGCCAGCCTTCCCAATGTGCTGAGTCTAGTGCAAAGAAAGTTTCTCAAGCTTCGTTTATCCTTTTATAGCACATTAATAAAGTGATTCACTTGTTTGTCAGCACTTTTTACTCTATAGCATCAAATTGATATCAATCACACATGCCAAGGTGTACAGAATAGTAAATGCAATTTCCACCAAATCTAACTGCATATGATTTATACAGCACCTTTTAATTTACTTTACCTAAGCCATATATTTTAACTCCTTAATGGGACCTTAAGGAGCTTTCTGCATGCATAGGCAGTTACATGAAGGACACAGGATTGTTTCTTTCACCCCCCTCCATCTTTCAGCTGTTCTTTCAGTAGTATGTCACTGATATATTAATTTCTCTTGTGAATGATGTGTATGTCTGTGTTGAGGAACTCTAGGTAGCTGCATGATGTAGTATAAAATGGTGAATATATTAGACACAAACAAGTCTAGGGCTGAGTTCTCACTCTGCCAACTGCTAGCTGTTTGACCTTGAGCAACAAGCTTAAATCCACTGAACCTCAGTTTCCTTATCTTTGTGACTGTTGTAATCATTCCTAGTTTTCAGGGTTATTGTGAAGATCAGCTTATATATGATAATCACATCACATATGTAGCTCAATATCTGACTCTATGGTAGAAATATTTATGTAATTAAATTTGTAGAAAATTTTCCTCTTGATTACACTTCAAGATGGTGGAGGAGTAAGACATGGAGATCATCTTCCTCCCCACAAATACATCAAAAATACATCTACATGTGGAACAGCTCCTACAGAACACCTACTGAACACTGGCAGAAGGCCTCAGACTTCCCAAAAGGCAAGAAACTCCCCATGTACCTGGGTAGGGCAAAAGGAAAAAGAAAAAAAAGAGACAAAAGAATAGGGATGGGACCTGCACCTCTGGGAGGGAGCTGTGAAGGAGGAAAAGTGTCCACACACTAGGAAGCCCCTTCACTGGCAGAGATGGGAGGGTGGGCGGGGGATGAAGCTTCGGAGCCACGGAGGAGAGCACAGCAACAGGGGTGCAGAGGGCAAAGCGGAGAGATTCCTGCACAGAGGATCAGTGCCGACTAGCACTCACCAGCCTAAGAAGCTTCTCTGCTTACCTGCCAGGGCAGGTGGGGGCTGGGAGCTGAGGCCCTGGCTTCAGAGGTCAGATCCCAGGGAGAGAACTTCAGTTGCCTGCATGAACACAGACTGAAGGGGGATAGTGCGCCACAGCTAGCCAGGAGGGAGTCCGGGGAAAAGTCTGGAACTGTCCAAGAGTCGAGAAACCATTGTTTCAGGGTGAGTGAGGAGAGGAGATTCAGAACACCGCCTAAACGAGCTTCACAGACGGGTGCGAGCCATGACTATCAGCATGGACACCAGAGATGGGCATGAAACACTAAGGCTGCTCCTGCAGCCACCAAGAATCCTGTGTGCAAGCACAGGTCACAATCCACACCTCCCCTACTGGGAACCTGTGTAGCCCGGCACTGCCAGGGTCCCATGATCCAGGGACAACATACCTGGGAGAACACACAGTGCACCTCAGGCTGTTGCAATGTCATGCTGTCCTCTGCCGCTGCAGACTCACCCCACATTCTGTACCCCTCCCTCCCCACAGTCTGAGTGAGCCAGAACCCCCTACTCAGCTGCTCCTTTAACCACCTCCTGTCTGGGTGAAGAACAGACACCAGAGGGCAATCTACATGCAGAGTTGGGGCCAATCCAAAGCTGAACCCCGGGAGCTATGTGAACAAAGAAGAGAAAGGGAAATTTCTCCGTGCAGCCTCAGGAACATCAGATTAAATCTCCACAGTCAACTTGATGTACCCTGAATCTGTGGAATACCAGAATACACAACGAATCATCCCAAAACTGAGGCGGTGGACATTGGGAGCAACTGTAGACATGGGGTTTGCTGTCTGCAACTGACTACTTTCTGATTTTTATGTTTAGCTTAGTATAGTTTTTACCTCTTGTTATCATTGATGGATTGGTTTGTTTGGTTCCTCTCTTCTTTTTTTATTTTTTTATTTAAAAACCAATTCAATAACTTTATTTTTTTAATTTTGTTTCTTCTTCCTTTTTTTCTCCCTTTTCTTCTGAGCCATGTGGCTGACAGGGTCTTGATGCTCTGGTGGGGTGTCAGGCCTGCTCTGAGGTGAGAGAGCTGAGTTCAGGACATTGGTCCACCAGAAACCTTCTGACCCCACATAATATCAATTGCTGAGAGCTCTCCCAGAGATCTCCATCTCAACGCTAAGACCCACCTTCACTCAATGACCAGCAAGCTACAGTGCTGAACACCCCATGCCAAACAACTAGTAAGACAGGAACACAACCCCATCCATTAACAGAGAGGCTGCCTAAAATCATAATAAGATCACAGACAACCCAAAACACACCACCGGACACGGTCCTGCCCACCAGAAGGACAAGATCCAGCCTCCTCCACCAGGACACAGGCACCAGTCCCCACCACAAGGTAGCATACACAACCCACTGAACCAACCTTACCCACTGTGGGCAGACACCAAAAAAAACAGGAACTATGAACCTGCAGACTGAGAAAAGGAGACCCCAAACACAGTAAGTTCAGTAAAATGAGAAGACAGAGAAATACACAGCAGATGAAGGAGCAAGGTAAAAACACACCAGACCAAACAAATGAAGAGGAACTAGGCAGTCTACCTGAAAAAGAATTCAGTAATGATAGTAAACATGATTCAAAATCTTGGAAATAGAATGGAGAAAATACAAGAAACGTTTCACAAGGACCTAGAAGAACTAAAGAGCAAACAAAGAATGGTAAACAACACAATAAATGAAATTAAAAATTCTCTAGAAGGAATCAATAGCAGAATAACTGAGGCAGAAGAACGGTTATGTGACCTGGAATATAAAATAGTGGAAATAACTACCACAGACCAGAATAAAGAAAAAAGAATGAAAAGAATTAAGGACAGTCTGAGAGACCTCTGGGACAACATTAAACACACCAACATTTGAATTATAGCGGTTCCAGAAGAAGAAGAGAAAAATAAAGGGACTGAGAAAATATTTGAAGAGATTATAGTTGAAAACTTCCCTAACATGGAAAAGGAAATAGTCAAGTCCAGGAAGCACAGAGAGTCCCATACAGGATAAATATAAGGAGAAACACACCAAGACACATATTGTTCAAACTATCAAAAATTAAATACAAAGAAAAAATATTGAAAGCAGCAAGGGAAAAGCAACAAATAACATACAAGGGAACCGCCACATGGTTAAGAGATGATATTTCAGTAAAACTCTGCAAGCCAAAATGGAGTGGCAGGACATACTTAAAATGATGAAAGGGAAAAACCTACAACCAAGATTACCCTACCCAGCAAGGATCTCATTCAGATTCGATAGAGAAATTAAAACCTTTACAGACAAGCAAAAGCTAAGAGAACTCAGCACCACCAACCAGCTTTACAACAAATGCTAAAGGAACTTCCCTAGGCAGGAAACACAAGAGAAGGAATAGACCTGGTCCAATCGCAATCACAAACCCAAAACAATTAAGAAAATGGTAATAGGAACATACATATCAATAATTACCTTAAATGTAGATGTATTAAATGCTCCAACCAAAAGACATAGACTGGCTGAATGGATACAGACACAAGATGTGTATATATGCTATCTACAAGAAACCCACTTCAGACCCAGGGACACATACAGACTGAAAGTGAGGGGATGGAAAAAGATACTCCATGCAAATGGAAATCACAAGAAACCTAGAGTAGCAATTCTCCTACCAGACAAAATGAACTATAAAATAAAGACTATTACAAAAGACAAAGAAGGACACTACATAATGATCAAGGGATCAATCCAAGAAGAAGATATAACAATTGTAAATATTTATGCACCCAACTTAGGAGCACCTCAATATATAAGGCAAATGCTAACAGCCCTAAAAGGGGAAATCAACAGTAGCACAATCATATTAGGGGACTTTACCACCCCACTTTCATGAATGGACAGATCATGCAAAATGAAAATAAGTAAGGTAACACAAGCTTTAATTGATACATTAAACAAGATGGACTTAATTGATATTTATAGGACATTCCATCCAAAAACAACAGAATACACTTTCTCTCAAGTGCTCATGGAACATTCTCCAGGATAGATCTTATCTTGGGCCACAAATCTAGCCTTGGTAAATTTAAGAAAATTGAAATTGTATCAAGTATCTTTTCCGACCACAACTCTATGAGACTAGATATCAGTTACAGGAAAGAAAATGTAAAAAATACAAACACATGGAGGCTAAACAATACACTACTAAATAAACAAGAGATCACTGAAGAAATTAAAGAGGAAATTAAAAAATACCTAGAAACAAATGACAATGAAAACCAAAACGTATGGATGCAGCAAAAGCAGTTCTAAGAGGGAAGTTTCTAGCAATACCATCCTACCTCAGGAAACAAGAAAAATCTCAAAAACACAACCTAACCTTACACATAAAGCATTAGAGGAAGAACAACAAAAAACACCCTAAAGTTAGCAGAAGGAAAGAAATCATAAAGATCAGATCAGAAATAAATGAAGAAAACAATAGCAAAGTTCAATAAAACTAAAAGCTGCTTCTTTGGGAAGATAAAATTAATAAACCATTAGCCAGATTCATCAAGAAAAAAAGGGAGAAGACTCAGATCAACAGAATTAGAAATGAAAAAGAAGTAACAACTGACTGCAGAAATACAAAGCATCATGAGAGATTACTACAAGCAACTATATGCCAATAAAATGGAAAACCTGGAAGAAATGGGCAAACTCTTAGAAAAGCACAACCTTACCAGACTGAACCAGGAAGAAATAGAAAATATAAACAGACCAATCACAAACGCTGAAATTGAAACTGTGATTCAAAATCTTCCAACAAACAAAAGCCCAGGACCAGGTGGCTTCACAGGCGAATTCTATTGAACATTTAGAGAAGAGGTAGCACGTATCCTCCTCAAACTCTTCCAAAATATGCTAGAGGGAGGAACACTCCCAAACTCATTTTACGAGGCCACCATCACCTTGATACCAGAAGCAGACAAAGATGTCACAAAGAAAGAAAACTACAGGCCAATATCACTGATGAACATAGATGCAAAAATCCTCAACAAAATACTAGCAAACAGAATCCTACAGTATATTAAAAGGATCATACCCCATGTCAAGTGGGATTTATCCAGCAATGCAAGGATTCTTCAATATATGCAAATCAATCAATGTGATATACCAGATTAACAAATTGAAGGATAAAAATCATATGATCATCTCAATAGATGCAGAAAAAGCTTTTGACAAAATTCAACACCAATTTATGATAAAAACTCTCCAGAAATGGGCATAAAGGGAACCTACCTGAACATAGTAAAAGCCATATATGACAAACCCACAGCCAACATCATTCTCAATGGTGAAAAACTGAAACCATTTCCATTAAGATCAGTAAGAAGACAAGGATGCCCACTCTCATTTCTATTATTCAACATGGTTTTGGAAGTTTTAACCACAGCAATCAAAGAAGAAAAAGGAATAAAAGGAATCCAAATCAGAAAAGAAGTAAAGCTGTCACTGTTTGCGGATGACATGATACTATACATAGAGAAGAATCCTAAAGATGCTACCTGAAAACTACTAGAAGTAATCAAAGAATTTGTTAAAGTAGCAGGATACAAAATTAATGCACAGAAATCTCTTGCATTCCTATATACTAATGATGAAAAATCTGAAAGAGAAATTAAAGAAACACTGCCATTTACCATTGCGACAAAAAGAATAAAATACCTAGAAATAAACCTACTTAAGGAGATAAAAGACCTGTTTGCACAAAACTAAGACACTGATGAAAGAAATTAAAGATGATACAAACACATAGATATACCATGTTCTTGGATTGGAAGAATCAACATTGTGAAAATGACTCTACTACCCAAAGCAATCTACAGATTCAATGCAATCCCTATCAAACTACCAATGGCATTTTTCACAGAAGTAGAACAAAAAATTTCACAATTTGTATGGAAACACAAAAGACTCTGATTAGCTGAAGCAATCTTGAGAAAGAAAAATGGAACTGGAGGAATCAGGCTTGCTGACTTCAGACTATACCACAAAGCTACAGTAATCAAGACAGTATAGTACTGGCACAAAAACAGAAATATAGATCAATGGAACAGGATAGAGAGCCCAGAGATAAACCACATGCATATGGTCACCTTATCTTTGATAAAGGAGGCAAGAATATACAATGGAGAATAGACTGTCTCTTCAGTAAGTGGTGCTGGGAAAACTGGACAGCTACATGTAAAAGAATGAAATTAGAACACTCCCTAAACCATACACAAATATAAATTCAAAATGGATTAAAGACCTAAAGGTAAGGCCAGACAGTAAAATACTCTTAGAGGAAAACATAGGCAGAACACTCTTTGCCATAAATCACGGGAAAATCCTTTTTGACCCACCTCCTAGAGAAATGGAAATAAAAACAAAAATAAATGGGACCTTATGAAACTTAAAAGCTTTTGCACAGCAACGAAAATCATAAACAAGACGAAAAGACAACCCTCAGAATGGGAGAAAATATTTGCAAATGAAGCAACTGACAAAGGATTAATCTCCAAAATATACAGGCAGCTCATTCAGTTCAATATCAAAAAAACCAACAACTCAATCCAAAAATGGGCAGACCTAAAAAGTTACTTCTCCAATGAAGATATGCAGATTTCCAAAAAACACATGAAAGGATGCTCAACATCACTAATCATTAGAGAAATGCAAATCATAACTACAGTAAGGTATCACCACACCAGTCAGGATGGCCATCATCAAAAAGTCTACAAACAGTAAGTGCTGGAGAGGATGTGGAGAAAAGCGAACCCTGTTGCACTGTTGGTAGGAATGTAAATTGATACAGCCACTATGGAGAACAGTATGAAGGTTCCTTAAAAAACTAAAAATAGAACTACCATACGACCCAGCAATCCCACTCCTGGGCATATACCCTGAGAAAACCATAATTCAAAAAGAGTAATGTACCACAATGTTCATTGCATCACTATTTACAATAGCCAGGACATGGAAGCCACCTAGGTGTCCATCGACAGATGAATGGATAAAGAAGATGTGGCACATATATACAATGGAATATTACTCAGCCATAAAAAGAGATGAAATTGAGTTGTTTGTAATGAGGTGGTTGGACCTAGAGTCTGTCATACATAGTGAAGTAAGTCAGAAAGAGAAAAAACAAATACCATATGCTAACACATGTATAGGGAATCTAAAAAAAAAAAAGTTCTGAAGAACCTAGGGACAGGACAGGAATAAAGACACAGAGGTAGAGAATGGACTTGAGGATACGGGCAGGGGGAAGGGTAAGCTGGGACGAAGTGAAGGAGTGGCGTGGACATATATACACTACCAAATGTAAAATAGCTAGTGCGAATCAGCTGCATGGCACAGGGAGATCATCTCCGTGCTTTTTGACCACTGAGAGGGGTGTTATAGGAAGGATGGGAGGGAGAAGCAATAGGCAGGGGATATGGGGATATATGTATACATATAGTTGATTCACTTTGTTATACAGTAGAAACTAACACAACATTGTAAAGCAATTGTACTCCAAGAAAGATGTTAAGAAAATAATAATATAAAGAATAAATGAATGGATAGTTGAAAAAAAAACCTTTTCCTGTTTTTCTTTAAATCTGAAAGTTATAAAAGCATCTTACAGCAAACTTTCAATCATGATGAATGTAATAATAGAAGTGGCCCATTTTTACAAACATATTGTTTCTCCCTTGAAATTTTACTTGAAGTTTAAAATGCTACTTAGGGTCCTCTGCTGTGTGTTCTTCCTTAATTTAGTAATTCTGTCTTTTTGACTGAAATGCTTATATAAGAGATTTAATTACTTTATTCTACATTTCCTCTTGAACGGATGAATTTCTCCTCTCTGAATCCATATCAGAGCACTCATCACATTGGTTAATAATTTACCTATTTATATATCACCATCTCTCCCATCATTCTGTTAGCTCTTGAAGGTAGGTATTATGATTTGTTTTGTTTTTTTCTGCATCCTTATTTCCCCAGGTTCCTAAATCAAATATTTACTTAATGGGTCATTATTTTTTTTAATTGTTGCTTGCTTGAGTCTATTCCACAGAAGGTACAAGGTACAGAATATGTAGGTGGACAGATTTGTGTATAATATATCGACTTTCACAATCGTCAAATGTATTAGTCTTTAATAGCTTCTGATTATGTGTTGTCACAGGAAGATTCAGGGAAGATATCATTTAGAAAAACAAAACAAAACAAAAACAACAGTAACAACAAAACCCTTCCCTGCAATAAAAACAGGAGGTCCAAGGTTTTAGGAAGATGAGTTCACTGAACAAAAACATGCAACAGGTATTTAATGATAAAGTGTGCAATGTTCTGTTCATGGTGAAAAAAAATAGCATGGTGAAAAAAATAGCACATGATTATCTTACTCCCAAGGATCTTGACATGCCTTCGTATATCAGCATTGCAAAAGTTAAAGATAAGGATTTTTGTTAGAGAGGAAATAATAAGGGAGAAATGCTCCAAGTTGCATTGATTTGGGGGACTAGAACTTGACAGGAGACGTGGGCTTGTGGCAGTGGAGGTGTTGGATGCTGTGGTTTACCTCAGGGATGTGATAATGGTAACAGGCCCATCAGTTCCTTTCACAGTTCCTCCTTGTTCAAATCTCATTCTCTGAGTGTGGGTATGACCACATAAGTTTGTTTAGTAATTTTTTATTTCGATATTACTAATTTGATGTTTTGGTTTTAGAGAATATAGCATGCAATCTTGACTTAGTGTAATATTGGTTAATAATTTAACTGTCTTTAAAATCAAAGAACCTGAGAATCCTTTAAGGCCACTTTTTCTTTTCCCAATACATGCCATTTTTATTTAATTCTCCCTCTATAGTTTTATTCAGACTTTATTGAAGTATTAAAATATTATTAAAATGTACAAAAATCATAAGTGTACAGCTTAATGAATTTTCACAAAGAGAATATACTCATGCAACCAGATTAAAAATCAAAACACTGCTTGACGCAGAAGTGTTTCTCTGCCCCTTTGAATCACTACCTTACCCTCTCTCCCTGACGTCAATGGAAATCATCACTCTGACTTCTAATATTACAGATTAGTTTTTCTTCTTTTTAACTTTTTATAAATGGATTTATATAATATGTGCTCTTTTGTGCCTGATTTCTTTTATTCATATTTTTTGTTAGTTTTATCTATATTATATGTAGATGTAATTCACTCATCCTCATTGTGTGCTATACTATTATATACAATACTATAATTAATATACCTGTTTCCTTATTGATGGACATTTTGGTGTTATGAACATTTCCAAATTGGAGGTATTATGAATAGTGCTGCTTGGGTATTCTAGTACATATCTTTTGTTGGCCTTACGTGTATATTTCTGGAGAGTATAGACCAAGGGATGAAGTTGCAGGATCACAGGTTGTGTCTACATAGGCTAACTTTGGAAAATACAGTCTAACAGTGGTTGTACCAATTTATACTCTCGCCAGACCGTGTATAAGAATTCTAGTTTCTCCTCACCACTGCCAAATTTTGGTATTTTCTTTCATTTTCATTTTGCCATTCTGGTTGTTTACTTTGTATTTCTATGATGACCATCTGGATATTCTCTTTTGTGAATTGCCTGTACAAGTCTTTTTTCATTTTTCTATTGGGTTGTCTGCCTTTTTCATGTTGATTTGGAGCTATTCCTTATATTTTGGAATTTTGCAGTATAGTCTCATTTGTTTCTGGCATATTTTTCCTCTTTATGGTTGTGAGATACATCTATACTTTGTAGGTAGGATTATAGGTCATTTATACTCATTGTTATAGTATTTCATTGTGTGACTGTTAGCCAATGGGAGCCATTTAATGGTAAATCAGCATTTGGGTCTTTCACAGCTATTTTGAATAGTGTGCTGTTGTGAACATTTTTATACATTATTTTGGTTCATAGATGTGTACACGTCTGTTAGATACCTATACCTAACAGTGGAATTGCTTAATTATAAGGTAGACAAATGTTCAGCTTCAGTAGATGTTACTAGTTAGTTTTCCCAAGGGCTTTCAATTATAATTATGCCAATAGTAAATGAGATTTCCAGATGCTCCTAATCATCACAAACACTTGATATTATCTGTTTTACTTATTTATTTCTTAATTTTAGTCATTTTGGTGATGGGCATGTAGTAATATTTCTTTGTGGTTTTAATTTACATTTTACTGATAACTGTAGAAATTGAGCACCTTTTTACATGTTATTAGCTATTTTCTTTTTTAAAATTGCAATACTTTTGTACAAATCTTTTGTACATTTTTTTATACTAGGTTTTGTTTTCTTGTTGATTTATTTTTAGATTTTGGATAGAAGTGTTTTGTCAAATGTACCTGTAGCAAATACCTTCTCCACAGTGTGTTTCTTGCCTTTTTGTTCTTTTAATAATGCCTTTTTATGAACAGAAGTTCTGAATATGAATGTAATCCAGTTTATCAAATTTTTTTCTTTATAGTTAGCAGTTTTTATGTTGTATTTTTAAAAATCTTTGCTTATTCTAAGGTCATGAGTATGTCCAACCATGTTTTATTCTGCAAGCTTTATTGTTTTATCTTTCACTTTTAGATATACAATTCATGTGGAATTGATGATTGAGTATGCTGTGTGTTAGAGGTCACAATTTCTTAGCCTCTGCTCTACAGTATCATAAATCTAGTGATAATATTTGTATTGATCTCTGTGTGGACTCCCTATTCTGTTCCTCTGTTTATTCCTCTACTAGCAGCACAATGCTTTAACTATTATAACTATATAATACATTTTGATTGTTTAAGTCCTTTAGTTTTGTTCCCTTTTAAGACTGTCTTAGCTACTCTTTGATGATTGTATTTCCATCTAACTTCTAGAATTTTTCAATTTCTTTAGAAAATCTACTGGAATTTTGTTTGGGATTGTGTTGAATAATAGATTCACTTGGGAGAATTGATAACCTTACAATAATGAATCTGTAAATGAATATAGCACCTCCCATTTTCACTAGACTTGTTCCTTGGTAGTTGATTTTCTTAATTCTATTGTAAGAGATATATAGTTTTAAATCTAATTTGTCTGTTTGTTTATTGCTAGTAAACACAAATAGAATTGATTTTTGTATATTTACCTTGTATTCAGTGACCTCACTAAATTCACTTACTAGTTCTAATGTTTTGTCTGCAGATTATTTTGGATTTTCTACATAAACAATTACATCCTTTGCAAATGATGACAGCTTTATATCTCTTTTCCAATCCTTATGCCATTTTCCACTTTTCTTGTCTTACTATATTGGCTAGGACCTCCAGTATAGTATTGACTGATGATAGCAGGCATCATTGTTTCACGTTTGATCTCAGGAAGAAAGCATGCACATTTTCACCATCTTGATGATATGATGTTCGTTGTAGATTTTTTTGTATAGATATTGTTCATTAAGTTAGGGAAGTTCCCTTTTATTGTTAGTTTCCAAAGAAATTTTTATCATCAGTGGGTGTTAAATTCTGTCAAATGCTTTTTCTGCTTCTCTTGGACTGATTATGTTTCTTTCCTCCTTCGTTATATTATTAGTAAATTATTTAGAATGAATTTGGAATGCTAACCTATACTTGCATTCTGGAATGCAATCTGTTATTCAGAATATTTTATCATTTACTATATATATTCATTTTGCTAATATTCCGTTCAAGATTTTTGCAACTGTTTGTGAAAGAATCTGGTCTTTAATTTTCCTTTCTGATTAGGTGCTTATCATATTTTTAAATGAAGGGTATGTTGGCTTCATAAAAATTGTTGGTAAGAGTTTCCTCTTTTTCTGTTCTCTGGAAGAGTTTGTGTGCGATTGGTATTATTTCTTCCTTAAAAGTTTTGAAGACTTCATACATGAGGACATAACGGTCTTAGGTTGTCCTCGGGGGAAGATTTTCAATAATGGATTCAATTTCTTTAATAATCTAGTATTTTTCAGATGTTCTTTTTGTCGTAAATCAATTTGACTAAGTGTTTTTTAGGGATTTGTCCATTTCATAGACCCCTTTTATGATCTTGAATAAAATTACTTCTCTTTTTCTTGATTACTCTTGCTATGGGTTTATCAATTTTATTACCAATTTTAAAGAACCAGCTTCTGGTTTTGTTGGTTTTTTCTTTATTTTCTCTGTGTTGATTTCAACTCGTCTTAGTTATTTCTTCTTGTCTCCTTTTTATAGATTTAATATACTGGGATTTTTTCTAATTTATTGAAATGGGAACTTAGATAATTAGTTTTTAATGTTTTTTCTTTCTTAATACAAGTGTCTAAGGATTCCTGTTTCCTTCTAAAGGCTGCTTTAGTCTCATCCCATAAGTTTTCATTTTGGGTATCTTCTTAATAATTCAGTTCAAAGTATTTTTAAATTTTGGATTTGAAATCCTTCTTTTACCAATGAATTATTTTGAGTCTGTCTTTAAATTTCCAGGCAGTTGGGGATTTTCTAATTATCTTTTGTAACTTTTTTGCTTAATTCCACTGTACAATCATGAAATTCATTGAAGCTGGCTTTATGTTCATGACCAATTGTGGCAAAAGAGTTAAGAGGACAAGATCTGGAATCAGACAGCCTGGCTTCACAGTTAGCCTCTGCTGTTTTCAAGCTTTGTCATCTTTGTTAAATTATTTAACATTTCATTATTTGGTTTTATCATAATAAAACATATATATTAATATTACTGTAATAGTTTGCTAGGATTATCATAGCAAAATGTCCCAAACTGGGTGGCTTAAACAATAGAAACTTACTTTCTCATGGTTCTGGAGGCTGGAAGGCCAAGATCATGGTGCCAGCAAGGTTGGGTTCCTCTGAAACCTCTCTCCTTGGCTCTCCTTGCCCTCTTGCTGCCTCTTCACATGGTCATCCCTCTGTGTACACGTGCCCCTGCAGTCTCTTCTTCTTCTTATAAAGACACTAGTCATAATGCATTAGGCTCCTACCCTAATGGCCTCATTTTAACTTAATCATCACTTTAAAGAACTTTTCTCCAAGAACAATCATGTCTTGAGGTATTTGGAGTTAGAGCTTCAACATATGAATTTGGTGGAAGGAACACAATACCTACCTTGTAACTTGTTATGATAATTACAAGAGATAATATATACTACATGGTTATATTAGTTGCCTGGTCCATGATAAGCATTCAAAAATATAAGCAATTTAGGGCTTCCCTGGTGGCGCAGTGGTTGAGAGTCCGCCTGCCGATGCAGGGGACACGGTTCATGCTCCAATCCAGGAAGATCCCACGTGCCGCGGACCAGCTGGGTCTGTGAGCCATGGCTGCTGAGCCTGCATGTCTGGAGCCTGTACTCTGCAACAGGAGAGGCCACAGCAGTGAGAGGCCCGCATACCACAAAAATAAATAAATAAATAAAATTATATATATATATATATATATATATATACACACACATATATATAGGCAATTTTGATTTCTTATGTTTATATATATTTGAGTTTATACACATGATCTTACTTGAGTTTTTTATTTTTATAGTCAAATTTGTTGGTGCAACATGTATCTTTGTTCTTAGTTGTGTTATCCATATTTTACATTGTAACTTCTGGGGTTTTTAAATTTTATTTCATCTTTTACAATCTAGCTGTGGTTTGACTGCTTTGTGCATGTGAATTTTCATTCTCATAATTTGAAAGAGTAATAATAGTTTTCTTTATATCTTTTTATTTATAACAACAAACATCAATAGCAACATTATAAAAGAGAATTTTCTAAGACTATCGAAATGTTCTATGTCTGTGCTGTTCAATGCAATAGCTACTAACCACATGTTGCATATCAAGTACTTGAAATGTGGCTAGTGTGAGTGAGAAACTGAAATTTTAACATTAATTCATTTTAAGTTAAATTTAAATACTCACATGTGGCTAGTGACTACCTTATTGGACAGTAGAGATTGATGGTATATTCATTTCTCTATTTCATTGAACAATATTCACCACCTCTCGAATATGAGTAAACTTCCACTTCCTCCCATCTTTTTTATTTTCTCCTTCTCTTCTCCACTTCCTAATTTCTCCTCATTGTTTTTTTCCTAGCCAATTTGGTGTTATTTTAAATTCACTTAAATATACTTATATCTTGATATGGTAGCAATCAGTGCTCTTTGCCATATATTCCGGTTCTCTCATTCTGGGTATGTGATAGGATTGCTTTTCCTGATAATTCCTTGTATGAATTCTGGCCAATGAGTTGTGAGTAGAACTGACATTACCAACGTGAAACCCTTTCCTCAGCCACGAAGTCTGGTGATGTTTCAGATTGTAGGTCTCTGTCAGTCTGTGTCAGAGAGAACATAATGTAGAACAGAGCATCAGTATACCCATGATTAACATTTAGCATGAGTGTGAAATAAACCTTTATTATGTTAAACCAGTGAGATTGGGGGATTGATTGTTCATGTAGCTAGTCTATCTTGATGGATAAACTCTATTACTTGATTTGTCAGCATAAAATCTGTTGACATTTCTATAGAAGAAATCAATTCACTTGCCAAGCGGTCAAGTTTCTCTTCTTCTCTTTTCCACATGTTGTTAGTTAAATTATTAATAATAATATTGTTTAAAAAAATTGTTCTTTTCTGAGCTATAATCTCCACAGTTATTTTATTCTTAGTCTTGCAACAAAATGGATGCATTTTGCCATCACGTCTTCATTTATTTTTTAGTTAGGAGAAACAGGGAATGATTATTAAGGAGAAAGCAGTAAGAATGACTTCACTCTTAGTTACTTAGTGGTGATAAAATAATAGAAGCTGGTAAGAATAAAACATTAAAAATTGGGAAGCTATAGAGACACAATGTGGCTCTCTCTCTTCGTGACAGAGAATATCCTAATAATTTTTGCAAGAAAGCCTCATGGAATTATATTTCCTGGTTTCTTGAATGTGTACTTAAAAGACAATTGGCTGGATATAAAATTTTTGAGTTACCCCTCCCCCTTTGTTCTCTAAAGACATGTAGGTATTTCTCCAAGTCATTTAGCTTTGAATCAGTCTGAAACTCCCAGCTGATTTTTTTTGCCTTGATTAATAACCTAATTTTATTTTCTGAACATCCAGAAAGTTCTTTCTTCATTTTTATAGTCCAGTAATTTTACTCATATATGTTTCAAGGTTGATTGTTCTGTGTTTATTTTCCTGGGACAAAATAAATCCTTTTAATTCATATATTCAACTATTATTTTATTTATGGAAGATTTTATTGATGAATATTTTTATTTCTAATTTTTTTTTGTTCTATTAATTCAGTTACCCTCTTAGGAGACTCAATTATACATGTATTAGATCTTCCGTATCTATCACATTGTCTACTAATTTTAAACTCCTAATTTGAATTTTGTTGTGTTCACTTTTCTCAATCTATGCATTATGAATCTCATGTATTTTAGAATTATTTATTCCAGTGAGGGCTTCAGTTCATTTTACTCCCCACTTATTTTTTCAGCTTTGCCAATTTCTATTTTATCTCTTATTTTTTCAATAATTTCTCAGAATTCTTGGTTATTTCATTAAGTTCTTCAAGTACATGGTGATGATTTTGATCTGAGCAATGTCTTGAATTATATGCCTAACTCCAACCTCCAGTGGTATCTATCACATCATCCTTTATAACACTTACTACTATCTCAAATTTCCTTGTGTTCTTGTTTTGTTTGTTTTCATGTTCATTATATGTCTTCCCAATATAAAGATTATTGCAGACAGAAATTCTCCCTGTCTTCACATATAACACTTCATTCTATGAGCTTAATTTAGACTAGCACATATTAGGCAATGAATAAATGAGTACCTTCTCAGTAAGTCTTAATTATATTGAGACTCATTTTGATGCATAAGAATCACAGTACTTCCCAAACCATTGTTAAAGATTTGAGGGATATCAAATAATCCACAGCACTGAGAAGGATTTTTAGTTGTCTTAATTTTAAAGCTGAATACTTGTAAATGCTAATATAAAAGGTTCAGTCAGTGTTAAAGCATTGCATTAAGGAGGAATAATAACATACTTTTGTGGAGCTCTAGCTAATGTAAAGTTTGATATGGCAGTTCTAGGTACAATAGTTTTCCTGAAGAGGTCCCATAAGTCAAAACGTTGAAGCCTGGGAGACTGGCCTTACCTTCCCAAATTGAAAAAACGTAACAACAGCTCTATTTTATGAAAAATGGAATCCAATATCAAATCCTTGTCTCTTTCCATATAACACTTTCTTATCGTAGAAATGTGAACAGACTTATGTAAAAGTAGAGTTTTTGGAAACTGCCTGTCAAGTACTGTGATAAATGCTTGCCTATTTAAATAACAATAATAATGGTTTAGTCTATAACCAGTCTAAAAATAAGAATGGGTAGCCTCTACGCTAGTGGCACATAGTTAACTAGCAAATAGTAGCACTGGATTCAGGAGTAATTATGAATTAAAACTTGGTAAATGGGGACTTCCCTGTCAGTCCTGTGGTTAAGAGTTCGCCTTCTAATGCAGGGGGTGTGGGTTCGATCCCTGGTTGGGGAGCTGAGATCCCACATGCTTCGTGGCCAAAAAACCAAAACACAAAGCAGAAGCAATATTGTAACAAATTCAATAAAGACTTTAAAAAAAAAACAAAAAACCTTGGTAAATGGCCTTTTTGCTAGGATAGTAGTTGCTAGGAATTTTTTCTTCCAAATGAATATTGATTTTCATATATATTATTTGGCATCATTTGATTTTAATGATTATTAATGGCTAGTAAACAAGTTTCTTTTTATGTAAGCTAAATAATCTTAAATAACTCCTATTAATTTTAAATGTTTTTATTTTAAACGTAGAACCTTGGATCTGCTTGTTGCTGTAACTTGAGAGCAATAGCAGGAGTCACAGTCATGCTCTCTTTACCATAAAGTTCACCTATATTTTTCTCTCAGTGAGAAAATATTTCTGGCCTTCAGGCCTTTGACTACCCTCTTTACACTGACCTGAATGCTAATTTCCTTAGGCTTCATTAATTGTTTTGTATACTGCTTAGTATATGCTAAATACCCTGTGTTGGAAAGATATAACAATATTCAAGGCAGTTTTGGAGATGTATTTACTGTTTCATTTTATAAAATTATTTTTCTACATAATGCAAATTTATAAAAATGCTCAAATATTTTTTAAAGTGTCTGCATTAAAGAAGTATATAATGTTTATAGATGTTTACTAGCTAACATTTTTAAACTGATTATTATAAGCCTGTGTCAGTTCCAGCTTATGTTATCAAGGTGCATGATTAATCCAGACTTTTCTGTAAATCATCCCCTTCTAGTAACTACAGGCTACTTTTCCATACAATGAACTGTACATGTAATTTTAGGAGTGTCTAGAACTTGTCTGGTGTCTAAGGGGTTCATCATGCATAGCCTCTCCATTCTGGTTGTCATTGTTGCCTAAATGCCTAGTGCAGTCTCCTGGGAAGGCATGTGGGCATGTTACTTCGATATCTCTTCAGATTTTCTCTCTTATCCTTCTTTCCACTGGCACCTTCTAAAATATTCCCTTTTGTAAATTCTATACCTTTGTTTTATTCCGGCTTTGAAATAAATTAGACAGAGCTATTCTGACCTCAGATAATGTTGTGACCAGAGATCAGTGCTGAAACTAATCTTTCTTTTGTGTTGGGAAAAATTTTTAAAAAGAGGAAGATAAAGAGGAAGAAAAAGAGTCTCACACACACACACACACACACACACACACACCATTTTCCCTTCAAGACATTTTTAAGAACTCCTTATTCCAAATAGATTGCCCCCCTGTGGAGATGAATTAAGCATCCTTCTTTAACTGATGTTCAACCATAATTGTATATTTAATTTAAATGATTTGAGGGGAGAAGTATATTTCTTAAATTATTAATAACCAAAATTTGACTTTCATTTCTGAAGATATGCAACCCACAGTTGCCCCAGTACTATAACCTCAAACACCTAAAAAACCAAAAATTTTTAAAATTTGCTTTCTTTTTGTTCCTTAAATATAACTGGTCTACCTAAAACCTCATAATTAGTGTTATACAGAGAAGAATTTTAGCTTTCACAGTTGCCTTTGGATTCCAGCAGTCAATTTTTTCAAAATCTTTTTTGGCTTTTGCAGCCTTCTCATGGATCTACTCAGTTGAGTGAAATGAATGTCAAAAAATAATTAGACAAAATGGTAGCTTAAATCTACAAGCTAAACAAATTTATTCTGATAAAGTTATATATTACAAGGTTACAAATTGTGTGGAATCTACCGAAACACTACTGCCTTCTAGTGTTCATTTAGTAACAGTCTTTTTTAAGAGAGAGAAATTCTTTTTTTTTTTTTTTTTACATCTTTATTGGACTATAATTGCTTTACAATGGTGTGTTAGTTTCTGCTTTATAACAAAGTGAATCAGTTATACATACACATATGTTCCCATATCTCTTCCCTCTTGCATCTCTCTCCCTCCCACCCTCCCTATCGCACCCCTCTAGGTAGTCACAAAGCACCGAGCTAATATCCCTGTGCTATGCGGCTGCTTCCCACTAGCTATCTATTTTACGTTTGGTAGTGTGTATATGTCCATGCCACTCTCTCACTTTGTCACAGCTTACCCTTCCCCCTCCCCATATCCTCAAGTCCATTCTCTACTAGGTCTGTGTCTTTATTCCTGTCTTACCCCTAGGTTCTTCATGACATTTTTTTTTCTTAAATCCTATATATATGTGTTAGCATACAGTATTTGTCTTTCTCTTTCTGACTTACTTCACTCTGTATGACAGACTCTAGGTCCATCCACCTCATTACAAACAACTCAATTTTGTTTCTTTATATGGCTGAGTAATATTCCATTGTATATATGTGCCACATCTTCTTTATCCATTCATCCAATGATGGACACTTAGGTTGTTTCTATCTCTGGGCTATTGTAAATAGAGCTGCAATGAACATTTTGGTACATGACGCTTTTTGAATTATAGTTTTCTCAGGCTATATGCCCAGTAGTGGGATTGCTGGGTCACATGGTAGTTCTATTTGTAGTTTTTTAAGGAACCTCCATACTGTTCTCCATAGTGGCTGTACAAATTCACATTCCCACCAGCAGTGCAAGGGTGTTCCCTTTTCTCCAGACCCTCTCCAGCATTTATTGTTTCTAGATTTTTTGATGATGGCCATTCTGACTGGTGTGAGATGATATCTCATTGTAGTTTTGATTTGCATTTCTCTAATGATTAATGATGTTGACCATTCTTTCATGTGTTTGTTGGCAGTCTGTATATCTTCTTTGGAGAAATGTCTATTTAGGTCTTCTGCCCGTTTTTGGATTTGGTTATTTGTTTTTTTGTTATTGAGCTGCATGAGCTGCTTATAAATTTTGGAGATTAATCCTTTGTCATACATTTGCAAATATAGGACATTTGCAAATATTTTCTCCCATTCTGAGGGTTATCTTTTGGTCTTGTTTATGGTTTCCTTTGCTGTGCAAAAGCTTTGAAGTTTCATAAGGTCCCATTTGTTTATTTTTGTTTTTATTTCCATTTCTCTAGGAGGTGGGTCACAAAGGATCTTGCTGTGATTTATGTCATAGAGTGTTCTGCCTATGTTTTCCTCTAAGAGTTTGATCGTTTCTGGCCTTATATTTAGGTCTTTAATCCATTTTGAGCTTACTTTTGTGTATGGTGTTAGGGAGTGATCTAATCTCATACTTTTATATGTACCTGTCCAGTTGTCCCCGCACTACTCATTGAAGAGGCTGTCCATTCTCCACTGTACATTCCTGCTTCCTTTATCAAAGATAAGGTGACCATATGTGCGTGGGTTTATCTCTGGGCTTTCTATCCTGTTCCATTGATCTATATTTCTGTTTTTGTGCCAGTACCTTACTGTCTTGATTACTGTAGCTTTGTAGTATAGTCTGAAGTCCACGAGCCTGATTCCTCCAGCTTCGTTTTTCATTCTCAAGGTTGCTTTGACTATTCGGGGTCTTTTTTGTTTCCATACAAATTGTGAAATGTTTTGTTCTAGTTCTGTGAAAAATGCCAGTGGTAGTTTGACAGGGATTGCATTGAATCTGTAGATTGCTTTGGGTAGTAGAGTTATTTTCACAATGTTGATTCTTCCAATACAAGAACATGGTATATCTCTCTATCTATTTGTATCATCTTTAATTTCTTTCATCAGTGTCTTATAATTTTCTGCATACAGGTCTTTTGTCTCCTTAGGTAGGTGTATTCCTAGATATTTTATTCTTTTTGCTGCACTGGTAAATGGGAGCGTTTTCTTGATTTCACTTTCAGATTTTTCATCATTAGTGTATAGGAATGCCAGAGATTTCTGTGCATTAATTTTGTATCCTGCTACTTTACCAAATTCATTGACTAGCTCTAGTAGTTTTCTGGTGGCATCTTTAGGATTCTCTATGTATAATATCATGTCATCTGCAAAGAGTGACAGCTTTACTTCTTTTCCGATTTGGATTCCTTTTATTTCCTTTTCTTCTCTGATTGCTGTGGCTAAAACTTCCAAAACTATGTTGAATAAGAGTGGTGAGAGTGGGCAACCTTGTCTTGTTCCTGATATTAGTGGAAATGCTTTCAGTTTTTCACCATTGAGGGCGATGTTGGCTGTGGGTTTGTCATATATGGCCTTTATTATGTTGAGGAAAGTTCCCTCTTTGCCTACTTTCTGCTGGGTTTTTATCATAAATGGGTGTTGAATTTTGTCGAAAGCTTTCTCTGCATCTATTTATATGATCATATGGTTTTTCTCTCAGTTTGTTAATATGGTGTATCACGTTGATTGATTTGCGTATATTGAAGAATCCTTGCATTCCTGGAATATACCCCACTTGATCATGGTGTATGATCCTTTTAATGTGCTGTTGGATTCTGTTTGCTAGTATTTTGTTGAGGATTTTTGCATCTATATTCATCAGTGATATTGGCCTGTAGTTTTCTTTCTTTGTGACATCCTTGTCTGGTTTTGGTATCAGGGTGATGGTGGCCTCATAGAATGAGTTTGGGAGTGTTCCTCCCTCTGCTGTATTTTGGAAGAGTTTGAGAAGGATAGGTGTTAGCTCTTCTCTAAATGTTTGAGAGAATTCGCCTGTGAAGCCACCTGGTCCTGGGCTTTTGTTTGTTGGAAGACTTTTAATCACAGTTTCAATTTCAGTGCTTGTGATTGGTCTGTTTATATTTTCTATTTCTTCCTGATTCAGTCTTGGCAGGTTGTGCATTTCTGAGAATTTGTCCATTTCTTCCAGGTTGTCCATTTTATTGGCATAGAGTTGCTTGTAGTAATCTCTCATGATATGTTGTATTTCTGCAGTGTCAGTTGTTACTTCTCCTTTTTCATTTCTAATTCTGTTGATTTGAGTCTTCTCCCTTTTTTTCTTGATGAGTCTGGCTAATGGTTTACCAATTTTGTTTATATTCTTAAAGAACCAGCTTTTACTTTTATTTATGTTTGCTATTGTTTCCTTCACTTATTTTTCATTTTTTTCTGATCTGATTTTTATGATTTCTTTCCTTCTGCTAACTTTGGGGATTTTTTGTTCTTCTTTCTCTAATTTCTTTAGGTGCAAGGTTAGGTTGTTTATTCGAGATGTTTCCTGTTTCTTAAGGTAGGATTGTATTGCTATAAACTTCCCTCTTAGAACTGTTTGTGCTGCATCCCATAGGTTTTGGGTCGTCATGTCTCCATTGTCATTTGTTTCTAATATTTTGTAATTTCCTCTTTGATTTCTTCAGTGATCACTTCGTTATTAAGTGGTGTATTGTTTAGCCTCCATGTGTGTATTTTTTCAGATCTTTTCCTGTAATTGATATCTAGTCTCATACTGTTGTGTTTGGAAAAGATACTTGATACATTTTCAATTCTCTTAAATTTACCAAGGCTTGATTTGTGACCCAAGATATGATCTATCCTGGAGAGTGTTCCATCAGCACTTGAGAAAAATGTGTATTCTGTTGTTTTTGGATGGAATATCCGATAAATATCAATTAAATCCATCTTGTTTAGTGTATCATTTAAAGCTTGGGTTTCCTTTTTTATTTTCATTTTGGATGATCTGTCCATTGGTGAAAGTGGGGTGTTAAAGTCCCCTACTATGATTGTGTTACTGTCAATTTCCCCTTTTTTGGCTGTTAGTATTTGCCTTATATATTGAGGTGCTCCTATGTTGGGTGCATAAATATTTACAATTGTTATATCTTCTTCTTGGATCGATCCCTTGATCATTATGTAGTGTCCTTCTTTGTCTCTTCTAATAGTCTTTCTTTTAAAGTCTGTTTTGTCTGATATGAGAATTGCTACTCCAGCTTTCTTTTGGTTTCCATTTGCATGGAATATCTTTTTCCATCCCCTCACTTTCAGTCTGTATGTGTCTCTAGGTCTGAAATGGGTCTCTTGTAGACAGCATATATATGGGTCTTGTTTTTGTATCCATTCAGCCAGTCTGTGTCTTTTGGTGGGAGCATTTAATCCATTTACATTTAAGGTAATTATCGATATGTATGTTCCTATTCCCATTTTCTTAATTGTTTTGGGTTTGTTATTGTAGGTCTTTTCCTTCTCTTGTGTTTCTTGCCTAGAGAAGTTCCTTTAGCATTTGTTGTAAAGCTGGTTTGGTGGTGCTGAACTCTCTCAGCTTTTGCTTGTTTTTAATGGTTTTAATTTCTCCATCAAATCTGAATGAGATCCTTCTGGGTAGATAATCTTGGTTGCAGGTTTTTCTCCTTCATCTCTTTAAATGTGTCCTGCCAGTCCCTTCTGGCTTGCAGAGTTTCTGCTGAAAGATCAGCTGTTATCTTATGGGGATTCCCTTGTGTGTTATTTGTTGTTTTTCCCTTGCTGCTTTTAATATGTTTTCTTTGTATTTAATTTTTGACAGTTTGATTAATATGTGTCTTGGTGTATTTCTCCTTGGATTTATCCTGTATGGGACTCTCTGTGCTTCCTGGACTTGATTAACTATTTCCTTTCCCATATTAGGGAAGTTTTCAACTATAATCTCTTCAAATATTTTCTCAATCCCTTTCTTTTTCTCTTCTTATTCTGGAACCCCTGTAATTAGAATGTTGGTGCATTTAATCTTGTCCCAGAGGTCTCTGAGACTGTCCTCAGTTCTGTTCATTCTTTTTTTCTTTATTCTGCTCTGCAGTTGTTATTTCCACTATTTTATCTTCCAGGTTACTTATCCATTCTTCTGCCTCAGTTATTCTGCTATTGATCCCATCTAGAGTATTTTTCATTTCATTGATTGTGTTGTTCATCGTTGTTTGTTTCATCTTTAGTTCTTCTAGGTCGTTGTTAAATGTGTCTTGCATTTTGTCTATTCTATTTCCAAGATTTTGGATCATCTTTACTATCATTGTTCTGAATTCTTTCTCAGGTAGACTGCCTATTACTTCTTCATTTGTTAGGTCTGGTGGGTTTTTATCTTGCTCCTTCATCTGCTGTGTGTTTTTCTGTCTTCTCATTTTGCTTATCTTACTGTGTCTGGGGTCTCCTTTTTGCAGGCTGCAGGTTCGTAGTTCCTGTTGTTTTTGGTGTCTGTCCCCAGTGGCTAAGGTTGGTTCAGTGGGTTGTGTAGGCTTCCTGGTGGAGGGGACTAGTGCCTGTGTTCTGGTGGATGAGGCTGGATCTTGTCTTTCTGGTGGGCAGGTCCACGTCTGGTGGTGTGTTTTTGGGTGCCTGTGGACTTATGATTTTAGGCAGCCTGTCTGCTAATGGGTGGGGTTTTGTGCCTGTCTTGCTAGTTGTTTGGCATAGGGTGTCCAGCACTGTATCTTGCTGGTCGTTGAGTGAAGCTGGGTGCTGGTGTTGAGATGGAGATCTCTGGGAGATTTTCACCATTTGGTATTATGTGGAGCTGGGAGGTCTCTTGTGGACCAGCGTCCTGAAGTTGGCTCTGCCACCTCAGAGGCACAGCACTGACTCCTGGCTGGAGCACCAAGAGCCTTTCATCCACACGGCTCAGAATAAAAGGGAGAAAAAGAAGAAATAAAAAAAGAAAGAAAGAAAGAAAGGAAGGAAGGAAGGAAGGAAGAGAGAGAGAAAGAAAGGAAAGAAGGAAGGAAGGAAGGAATGAGCGAATAGGAAGGAAGGAAAGAAAGCAAGGAAGGAAGGAAGAAAAGAAAAGGAAAAGGAGGAGGGAAGGAAGAAGGAAGGAAAGGAAGGAAGGAAGGAAGAAAGAAAGAAAGAAGGGAGGGAGGAAGGAGGGAAGGAAGGAAAGAAAGAAAGAAAGAAGATAAAATAAAGTAAGATAAGATGAAATAAATTTATTAAAATAAAAAATAATTATTAAGAAAAAATATTTTTTTAAGGAAAACAAAAAATGGACGGATAGAAACCCTGGGACAAATGGTGGAAGCAAAGTTATATAGACAAATTCTCACACAGAAGCGTACACATACATACTCACAAAAAGAGGAAAGGGGGAAAAAATAATAAATCTTGCTCTCGAAGTCCACCTTCTCAGTTTGGGATGATTCGTTGTCTATTCATATATTCCACAGATGCAGGGTACATCAAGTTGATTGTGGAGCTTTAATCTGCTGCTTCTAAGACTGCTGGGAGAGATTTCCCTTTCTCTTCTTTGTTCTCACAGCTCCCAGGGCTCAGCTTTGGATTTGGCCCCGCCTCTGCGTGTAGGTCGCCGGAGGGCATCTGTTCTTCGCTCAGACAGGATGGGGTTAAAGGAGCAGCTGCTTCGGGGACTCTGGCTCACTGAAGCCGGGGGTGGGAGGGTACGGAGTGTGGGGCGAGCCTGCGGCGGCAGAGGACACCATGATTTGCACCAGCCTGAGGCACGCCGTGCATTCTCCCGGGGAAGTTTTCCCTGGATGCCGGGACCCTGGCAGTGGTGGGCTGCACAGGCTCCCCAGAAGTGGGGTGTGGATAGTGACCTGTGCTCGCACACAGGCTTCTTGGTGGCGGCAGCAGCAGCCTTAGCGTCTCATGCCAGTCTCTGTGGTCCGCACTTTTAGCCGTGCCTCATGCACGTCTCTGGAGCTCCTTTAAGCAGCGCTCTTAATCCTCTCTCCTGGCGCACCAGGAAACAAAGAGGGAAGGAAAAGTCTCTTGCCTCTTTGGCAGGTCCAGACTTTTCCCCGGACTCCCTCCCCGCTAGCCGTGGTGCACTAAACCCCTGCAGGCAGTGTTCACGCCGCCAACCCTAGTCCTCTCCCTGCGCTCCAACCGAAGCCTGAGCCTCAGCCCCCTGCCCCCGCCCGTCCCGGCGGGTGAGCAGACAAGCTTCTCGGGCCGGTGAGTGCCGGTCGGCACCGATGGGAATCTCTCTGCTTTGCCCTCCGCACCTCTGTTGCTGTGCTCTCCTCTGTGGCTCCGAAGCTTACCCCCCTCTGCCACCCGCAGTCTCCGCCCGTGAAGGGGCTTCCTAGTGTGTGGAAACCTTTCCTCCTTCACAGCTCCCTCCCACTGGTGCAGGTCCCATCCCTATCCTTTTGTCTCTGTTTATTCTTTTTTCTTTTACCCTACCCAGGTATGTGGGGACTTTCTTGCCTTTTGGGAGGTCTGAGGTCTTCTACCAGCATTCAGTAGGTGTTCTGTAGGAGTTGTTCCACGTGTAGGTGTATTTCTGGTGTATCTGTGGGGAGGAAGGTCATCTCTGCGTCGTACTGTTCCGCCATCCGGTCCGCCATCCGCACGACTGTCGCGGCTTTGGCCGCCGGGGCCCCTCCAGAGCCGGCAGCCTCAGTGAGGCTGCCCTCCCCTTGGGCTCCGGGGCAGTTGCGTGACGGCGGAGGGAAGAGACCCCGAGCCGGGGGTTCCAGCTCTGCCATTTAGTAACATTTTTTGTTGCTTCCGGAAATGCCTGATTTACTCTTTTCCAATTTTGAGTTGCCCAAATGCCTAATTAACATTGTTAGCTCACCAGTCCCTATACACACTGATGGCTTCCTACTGCTTGTATTTTTTACTTTTCTTTAGAGGGCTTTCTTTGGCATGCTTAACCCCTGCTTGGGACAGGTCAGAATGTTGGGGAGCTGATGCCCCCAGGACAGCCTTCAGCTAATGAGAGAGGCAACTGGAGAGTAAATACCAGCTTCCTCATCCTTCATGTGATCTAACTGAGGAATGATCTCGTCACTCAGATGTTCCCAGTAGTATTAGGCCTCAGTCGCCCATAGTGATCACCTGTATATTATCTTACTGTGGAACTTCCTTCCATTCCCTGTCTTCCTTTATCACTCCCCAGCGGTGCTGCTAGGATCAGCTCTCTAATAAACCATTGCACTCAAATCATTATCTCAGGGTCTGTTTGGGGGGAAACTCAATTTAAGTTACCGGTTTTATTGGGTTACTGAGAATGCTCTGAGCACCGAGAATGCTCAGTACATTTTAGTCAGGATCTTGAGTTTAAAACACACCTTCATTTTAGATTAATAGTGTTGGGTTTGAAACAGATAAATGTTTTGGTTTTGCCAGATTGCCTTCTTTTAAGGACTTTCTTGCTGGAGCTCTCATACTATAGAATATACATTAACCCTCACCTAGCTTGCTACTTTGGGGATCTGGATGTTAGGCTGATTATGCCTAGGGCCTCTCCATATTCATGCCTTTAGACTCTTTTGGACCAAAAAAAAAAAAAAAAAAGATGAATTTGGTTTGACTCCTCTGCTAAATGAAGCCCCAAAACGTGAGAGTCACAACACACATACACGTAGACACATTTTAAATGAATGCATAGAACGATATTCAACAGCATTTTATAGAGCTAACTGAAGACTATTTTCTATTTTTGGAAATTCCGACACTCTACATAATCTTGTAAAATGGTTTCTGATTCTTTATTCATTCAGTCCAAGCCCTGAGCTTTGGGAAAACCAGAATTTCTTGGTTAGTTCTCCAAAGAGTAGCAAAAGGAAGGTACAAATCAGATATGCGGGCAGTTAATTAATTTATACGACTACCTCATCTTGCTCAATAGCCCCCATTTCCATTCAGTAGCAAACACTAAACCACCTCCACCACAAAATAGCCCATTCAAGATGACTCATTCTTTTTTGTTTTAAAATATGTTTTATTGGGGGGAGGGTGCTTAGTCTTTCAGGAGACCTTTCCCTTTCTCCCTGTGAGGTTTCTTGACACAAAGTGATGATCAGGTAACACTGTAATGATAAGAGGGGAAGTGTCTAGACCTCATGTAGGCCTCATTGACTTTGGATTGGGGTGTAGCAGTTGGGTGTGTGTTTGAATGGCTAAACCCCTAAGACTCAGTGCATTTTCCATCAGCTCTCCAGCTGCTTTCCACCCCATTTCTTTTCTCCCCAAACCTCTGGAAGGCAAATCATTTCTTAATTCTTAGCTACCTGCCAAATTCCCCATCATTCCGCAACCCCACCACATACCACCACCCCATCCACATGGCAGCAGAGGTGTGAGTGCCACCTCTGCCTAAACATGTCACGTATCATGTCTGCTCTACTGTGGCCAATCCAATGGCTTCAGATCTACTCTGAGGCATTTTTCTAGCTATAGCTTGAAATGGAAAAGAGGTATATGTTCTTGCTGCTTTTCGCTTCTTGCTATCTCATTCCCTCTCCCTCCATCTTTGGTCCAGGAGCATCTGGCTCCATCTCAGGGACCCAGGCAGAGTTACCCTAATTTCATCTCCTCCAGCATTCTCAAAGTCTTCTGTACAGTGGAAAGTTTTCTTCTTCCTGTATGTCAAAGACAACTGAAAATAGTCTTCAGTTAACTCTATAAAAATGGATATCCCTGATATCCTTTCTTCTCTGTGTACTGAGACTGAGGGCAAAAGAAATCCAGGCTCTGACACCCTTGTTTTGCTCTTGGAATGTAAAAAGAAGATTTTGGAATTTAGAACACATATTCCTCCCAGCAAAGCTTGGTTCTCAAGACTATCATCTAGCTGTGAACTCAGGGATAATTTAATTTTGAAGCTCAAAGTTGAATAATGACTTACTTGTTCTAGGAAATATCCAACAACCTCCTGAAGTAATGACTCTTACTCATTTAATGGGTGGGGAGTCATAGAGAAGTGGATTTATAATGAATGAAAAATACACTGGTTTCAAAACTATTATCCCTTTAAAAATGTTATTTCAAACAGTGTCTTAAAATAGACTCTTATTCACATATCCTTTGATGAGTAACGCAAATAAAGCAAAGTATGTGAGGCTAGTGATACTTAAGTTTATAGGGTTACACAACATATAAATGTTCTGAATAAGAGAGGCAAAATTATATTCCTTTCTGCTAATCTTGGCTGTTATTGCTAAAAAGTGTAATATACCAATTCATTCAAGTTTAGCCTTGAAAAATTAAAAGAACATCATTTTTTGTGAACCCTACCTTTACCCACAGTTATAATGGTGACTCTCTATTTGTGGTCAGACTAAGAGTTTTAAGCAAAAAATAAGAGGGCACAAATTCTAAAATTTCTTTCTCTCTAGTATATATATATATATCTGCATTAGTACTTTGATGTTCATCTACCCCAGAAATGGGTGTTGTTTAAACCACATTTGCAGACACTTAGGCACTCCCCTATTTATTTCAGCCTGACTCACTGCTTCTGGAGTGACGAATGAGGAAGTCAGAATTGGTCTGCTTCACAGCTGCTGTGTGGATGAAGTCAGGTAATATATGAGAGGGGCTATGCTTCAGTGGATGCCTACAGCTTGGTGAGGCACATAAAGAGTTGACAGGGAGCTCACATTTACTGAGTGCCTCCTATCTGCCAAATGCTTTCAGAGAAGAGAAAGATTTCACATATCTTTAAAGACCAAGAATCTTTTTACCTGGAAGTTGAAAATGTAAATGGAATGGAAGGAGACAGCTATCATTAATTGAGGATCTACTGTACAGGTGCTATGCGTACATTATCTTATTTAATAATCAAAGCAATCCCATACAACAATCTCATTTTTCTGATGAGAAAACAGACCCATAGGAGTTAATAGACTTTCTTAGGACCACATTGGTGGTAACTGACAGAGACTGGGAGTGGAACCTGTATCCATTTGGTTTTAAATCTCAGGCTTTTTAACTGCACCAAAATGAGTCTAAACATGCATTTGCTGTTTCTCACCTTGGCTGTGTTGGGATTTTTTTCCTAAGAGGTCAGTTAATCAAGATGATCCCATAGTTCAAGGAGACACCAAGATGGTTTGCTGACAGAACATGTGGAGACTACTGAGAATAGGAATTCAATATCCCTTAATAAAGTCCTGGGAAATTACTACTAATAACTAACTGGGAAATCTTAGAAGCTTTAACATAAGTGTAAGGATTTGCTTTTTTTCTCTAGATTATCATGGTACATCTGATAATTTTTGTTATTTTACGGAGTACAATATCTAGTTTATGCTCACTGATAGCCATACTCAGAACTTATTATGCCTGGACCATTATTCAGCATAAACCTGGTTTTTGGGTGGCTCGGCCGTGCAGAAACTATGGATATGCCTTAAATATACTAAAGGAGATGATTATTTCCACATTTCAATATTGTTTTCAACTTCTAATAGGTTATAAATTATATTTATAATATATTAATTCAATAAACAATTAATTCATAAATGGTATATTATCTAATTAGAGCAGAGAGATGCCACATACCTTGGGAGGTGTGTAGGATTTGAGTCTTGCCCATAAGTCTTTTGTGGACTAATTTACAGATGTAAACTTCCAAGTGCTTAAAAGAAGATTTTTCCTCTTCATCATTTTTCATTTAGTTTGGAGATGGTGTATTTAGGCAGATAAACATCATTTCAGAAGATGAGGGGAGCAAGAATAGTAGGTAGAGGAAAAAAATGAGAAGAGTAGAGGAAGAAGGAAAACACCTCACAATCAGTCCTACCTTAGACTGAGGAAAAACACTTTATATGGAAGCAATGTTATCATACTTACCTCCATCTTCCCTTGCCCCATAAAATATAAAAAGAGAGAGAGAGAGAAATCCAGAAAAAATTATAACACACTCAACTTTACCTTTCAGAAAGACTATTTTAGAATAGTTGATTACACCTGTAGTTTGGTAATTTTCCCCTGAGCTGTTTGCTTTAGCAGGCCCTAAAAGGTACTGTAGTATGTTTCCCTTTGTAAACTTCTACGTCTGAGGTGGCATCTGGAAGAGGAGAATTACACTTCAGGTTTATAACCTTACTGTGCAGCTTTTCTGGAAAGTTACTTAGCTTTATTTACATCTGCCTTCTAAACACTCAAGCAGTAATAAACCAGATGGAATCAATAATTTATATCTCCAGGGGAGTATGACAAGAAGCAAAAGCAGTAGAAATGATTGACTATTTTACAGAGATTATCTGATTTTAACATGTATCAGATACCCATATTTTGATTGAATTTAACAGATTCTGTATTTGCTTTCAATTGCATATTACTGAGGACCAGTACAATGTGATAGAAAGGAAAGGAGGGAGGGAGGAAGGAAGAAAGGAAGAAAAGAAGGAAAAAAGGAGGGAAGGAAGAAATGAATCAGAAAAACTTAATTGAATGTATTTCTCGCTCATGCTGAGTCCTTTCCTTGCCAGGAAATTTTCCAGTCCTTATGACTTAATTTCTTTGACCTATTCACTATAACAGCCAGATAAAATAACATGATTGCCCACCGTGTAAGAAAATAAATACGGCCATTTAACTTCTCCATGTTGTTCTCTATATAATCAATTTTATTCATAAACATACCTACAATTGAGCTATTTAGAAAGGTAGTTATAGATGTGTTATGATCAGTGCTGGAAAACTAGTTCCTGCTTTGTGGAGAGTAAAAATTCCCTGCTCTTCTAATGCAGACTCACTGTTTCCCTTTTTTGTTTTTTTCATTTCTATGCTTCACTCTCAAACCCTTAACTGACATTTCACTGACCATAAATAGATTCATCTCAGCAGAAGGAGAGACGATGTCTCCAACTACTGGTCTCTTTTTCATATGGAAATTCTGTTTCTGCTATTGTGCCCCCAGGTACAACTCATGGGGAATCGTTCTTCCATGTTCAGTTATACTACAAATTTAATTCCTGGATTTACACTGTTTTTTACCAAGAATCAGGGCATCATTCTTTGGATCTAGCTATTTTATTTTAGATTATTTCCTTTTCACCTACCCTTAATAAAAGTTATCACATCAACAGAGAATACACTTGAAAATAATATTAAATTGTTTTTCCTTTTCCCGTCTAAATGGTTTTCTTAAAGGGAAACAGCTCCAAGACTATGTAATAGTGCTAAAAACAAACAGCTGAATTTTCAGCAGCTCTGTTTTCACATTTGTGCTTTGCTCACCCCCACTCTACTGATCCTTACCCCTTCCTTAATGAAAACTCCAACCTCTCTTCTTTAAGTTGATCTCATGTTGTCAAGGTCTCAGCTCCATTTTAGGATGATGGATCATGAAGTAAACTGAGTTCCCATTGACTGAATAATGTCTCTAGAGCTCTAAGTCATTGGCCTTGATCAGAAGTCATTTGAGGTTCATTGAGGTATATCACAAACAATAATCAGTAAATTCAAAAGAAGACAGAAACAGAGAGGGAAAGGAACAAAGAAAAAATGGGACAAATAAAAAGCAAGGAGCAAGATGATAGACTTAAACTCATAGTGAGATGCCACTGCACACCCACTTGAATGGTTAACATTAAAAAGACTAACAATACCAAGTTTTGGCAAGGATAGTGGATAAATGAAACTCTCATGTGTAGCTAGTGGAAGTGAAAAATGATACAGCCACTTGGAGAAGTTTGACAGTTTATTAAAATCTCAAACATATGATGGGTACAATATGGACATATCTTGAAAGTATTATGCTAAGTGAAAGAAACCATACATAAAGACCACATGCTATATGATTCCATTTATATGAACTTTTAGAAAAGGCAAAATTATAGTGAAAGAAAGATCAGTGCTTGTCACTGGTTTGGGTGAGGGGAGTGGATTAACCATAAAAGGGCATGAAGGATCTTTTAGGGATGATGGAAATATTCCATATCTTGATTGTAATGGCATTTACCACTGTATATATTTATCAAAACTCACTGCAGTGTACACTTAAAATTGTACACTATTACATGTAAATTACACCTCAATAAAGCTGACACAAAATAGTTGAGTGTATTGTACTGATCAAACAGGATTTTCTAAAGGACAATCTATTATGACAAAGGAAGAAACGGTATTAGGAAGGAGGGGAGAGACAGAGAGTAAGGTATGATATATAGTCAGGACAGTGGAATGCTTTGCTTTATTGCAGTCATCAAATTCTGGTCATATAAAAACACAGTAGGAGGTTAGTGAAGTAGAATTCAGCCCTGTCAATAAAGACTGAATCTTCAAATGTACCACTCCTGTACATTTGATAATGAGATTAAAATGAGAAACTACTTGTAAGCAGTATAAATGGTAATGAAAGGCAGAACTAAATGTGGTTCCATCAGTTCCTTTTGAAAGATTTGGGGAGGAGTTTTTGTTCTGAGATTTTTTTTTTTAATTTGTTTATTATTGACATACAAAAAGCTGTACATATTGAATATTTACAACTTGATGAGTTTGGAGATAAGTGTACATCCATAAAACTATCACCACAATCAATGCCATAGACGTATCCATCATATTCAAAAGTTTCCTCCCACCCTATTTATTTATTTATTTATTTATTTATTTAATTGTGTTAAAACACCTAACATAAGATCTGCCCTCTTAGCAAATTTTTAAGTACTATATGGTGGGGAGTTTGAGAGGCCTTTGTATAAGAAACAAAGTGGTAAGCCCAGGAGGGAAAGGATTTAAGTTTTATAAAAAAGAGTGGATTTAACACTAAAGCCAATCAAGAGACACTTTTGAGGGCTGTAGCATTGCTTTGGCCCATTGGCTTTGTTTAGCTAAAGTCTATGTAAGTAATACGTTGTTTCATTTCTGCATTGTTTCCTCTGTTCCACTCAGTGTATTCTTCATGGAAGAGCATTGAACTGGAGAATGGTAGAAGCTCAGCATGCTGAAGCCCCAGGTAAGTTTGCCCAGAATTGGAACAACTCTTGATGTTTCCGGTTTAGTTTGCTGTCCTTTCCTTACTACCTTAGAGGACTAGTATTGCCCAGAACAAGAATAGAAGCTGTCTCCTTTCTTGGCCTTTGGCAGTTTTCTCTTTCCAGAGACTTGATAGGATAATTCACTAATCTTCAGAATATTGCAAATGACGTATTTGTAGGAGAGTTAGATTGAATCCATCCTAATTTCAGGAACAGCTTCTTTTTCACAGTTGAAAGCTACTCAATTGTCAAGTTGAATGAGAGGGTTATTTTTAGTAGACTTTATTTTTTAGAGCAGTCTTAGGGTCACAGTAAAATTGAGCAGAAGGTCCAGAGATATTTCATACACCCCCCACATAAACACAGCTTTCCCCCTGATCAACATCCCCCACCAGAGTGGTACATTTGTTACAAGTTGAAGAACCTACATTGACACATCATTATCACCCAGTCCATTGTTTACATTAGGGTTCACTGTTGATATTGTATATTCTATGGGTTTGGAAAAACTTCTAATTACATATATCCACCATAATAGTGTCATACCAAGTATTTTCCCTGCCCTAAAATTCCTCTGTGCACCACCTATTCATCCCTCCCTCCCCAGTAACCCCGGCAATCACTGATCTTTTTACTGGCTGCACAGTTTTAACTTTTCCATGATGTCATATACAGTTGACCCTTGAACAACCCAAGTTTGAACTGCACAAGTCCACCTAAACATGGATTTTTTTCAATAAATACATACTACAGTACTACACAGTCCAAGGTTGATTGAATCCGTGGGTGCAAAACCATGGATAGGGAGGGCTGACTGTAAAGTTATACACAGATTTCACACTGCATATAGCCTTTTCAAATTAGCTTCTTTCATTTAGTAACATTCATTCAAGGTTCCTGTCTTTTTATGGCATAGCTCACTTCTTTTTAATGCTGAATAATATTCCATTATCTGGATGTACCATAGTTTACTTATCCATTCACCTACTGAAGGACATCTGGGTTGCCTTCCAAGTTTTGGCAATTATGAGTAAAGCTTCTATAAATATCCATGTGTAAGTTTTTGTGTAGACATTAATCTTCAGCTCCTTTAGATAAACACCAAGAAACATGGTTGTTGGATCCTATGGTAAGAGTATGTTCAGCTTTGTAAGAAACTGCCAAACTCTCCTCCAAAATGGCTGTACAATTTTGCATTCTCACTAGCAATGAATGAGAGTTTCTGTTGCACCACATCCTTGCCAGCATTTGATGTTTCAGTGTTCTGGATTTTAGCCATTCTAAAAGGTATGTAGTGGTATCTCATTGTTGTTTTTTGTTTTTTTTTTTCATGTTGTTTTAATTTTGTATTTCCCCAATAGCATATGATGTTGAGAATCTTTTCATATGTTTATTTGCCACCTGTATATCATCTTTGGTGAGGTTTCTGTTAAGGTCTTTGACCCATTTTTTAATCAGGTTGTTTGTTTTCATATTGTTGAGTTTTAATATTTCTTTGTATATTTTAAATACATTATTTTTTGAACATGCACATTTCTTTAGTTGCTGTCTCTCTGATGTTAACTATGTGGCACTGTTGGAAGTAACTCAGTGAAGACAACAGGTTAGGAATAAATCATTAGATTTTTTTCTCTCTAATGGGACTTAAAGGACTTTGGTGAATTGGTAAACGGTGAAAAGATGATATTGTAAGGTGACATGACTATATGCAAAATTTTGTGACAAATTTTAAGCATTATTAAAACTAAATCTCCAGGACAGTTTAACCAAAATGATTAGATTTTTATCTAAGGGAGATACTGTGTGTTGATCCTTCAGGCTTCAGAAAATAAACTCAGTACTCCTCAATCATAAAGCTCCTGTATTTATATTTATATCTATCATGAATTGTGAAGATTAAATATTTAGTAAGTGTTATTTGAATAAGTTCTTTGCCTTATGCTGTGGTTAAGTATAGCCAAAATCAAAGCCAAAAAAATAATAATAATTTGGTGAATTAGTGATTGTACTGAAAGATAAATTAACTATTTTTTTTAATATTTCTAAATGGAAAGGCCAAAGTTTTTAAAGTAGACATTACCTATCTATCCTGTTTATCATAAATCAGTGACTTTATCTGATCTTTGTTAAATTTGCTAAACAGAGTTGTGACTTCTCTGTAAAACAAGGACACCATGTTTTTATCAGTGTTTGAGAGAATATATTGCTTCATGAAATTTAAGCAGGGGGGGTGACTGCAACGTCTGATGAAATGCCTGCTACTATGGAGTTTGTGATTATGATTTCACTCCCTACCTCTTCACTCTACCCATAAGATAGCACAACACAGTGGTGAGTGCCTGTGGGATGCTAAACAGGAAGGTTCACTCCAGAAAGTCTCACTCATTCGCTTCCAATATGCAGCTTCTTGAGTGTTCAGGGTAGGTGGGAAAAAAAGAGTTGGCTAATACATAGGAGGAAAATGATTGCTTCTCTTTGACTATAGGCTAAAGGTTCCAGAGTTCTTCCATGTTAACTCTCTAGCCTTAATATGACTGGATGTATTGTGAATTTCCTGGATATTGTTTGAGGACTTCAGAATATAGGCTACAGATCTTCTCATCACCTGACCACTCAGCTTTCTAGTCCTATACATAGTGTGACTGGTCCTTTTAATTTCTTTGCCTGAAAAGCTTAGCACTATAGAAGTCAGTGGGGACACCTTCATATTTTGAAATCGTCAACCTAATTCAAGACTTCACACCAGTGGCAGTTTGATCTATGAACTAAAAAGCTGCAAAGAGTATGTCTCTTGAGAGCCTTCTGTGATCCTCTCAGCCAATCAATGGCCCTGGATCTGCCATATGTAATCTAGGTTCCCTGATGCCAATTATTTTACCTCTCAGATTCAATTTTATAATTGTATCAAGTAGATACTATGCTTCATTTTCTCCTTCTGAGTGTACTGAGTATCTTCATTGTTCAAATTCTCTCTTCTATCTCATTAGAAGTGGGTCTTGGGCTGACTCCAGACCAATTACTGGCCAATCAAGTGAAATTTCCATGGCTAACATGGACCAATTTTGATTCATCCTCATGAACTGTGGGTGGGGACTCCCTCCCCCTGAGACCACTTGTTAATTAGGGGTCTGTTTATAGGAAAGAAGGGTGTCCCACTGAGTAAGCAACAAGCTGATTCTGCCATTGGTATATCTTACAAAATGTTTATTTCTTGGACTGGCTGTGGAGAGATTTAATAAAAAGATAAATGACCCAAAATGAGAAGGCAGGAAATGCAGCAAAATAACCAAGAACATAAGTCCTATGTAGAAGATATTGTAATAAATTATGTGTTTAAATTTTGCTAACTTAAATATATATTTATAGAGTGAAATTCCTATATAGACTAGTTATTGTGTTCCTGCTTTCCTGGTCAGGAGTTCTATATGGCTGATGAATTGGTGTCAAGCAAGAAAACTAGAAAGAAAAGGCAAAATCTCTCATCTCAAATTCTTCACCTCTGTACTCAACTCTGAACTCCTAGGTGGAATTGATGAGGTTCCATGGTGGCGGGTGTGGGGGGGGGGGGTTCTCCTATTTAATGTATCTCTAACTTTTTTTTTTTAAACCTCTTCCTCAAAGAAAATCAGAGAGGAAGTTATCTTGTTAGTTTCACCAACATGACTGTGACTGAGAAATCAGCAAATGCACACAGGCACCATCTTGCCTCTTGCCTTTCTCTAAGGCAAGTATTTATGCTAGACAGACATGTGGGATTGACATCTAATGATAATAGGCACACCCATTTCATGAAACAGCCTAAAAGACTTCAAAAAATAAAGTGAAGTCTGATTAGTTGTAGTGGAGGGCCACTTTTCTTCTTTAAAGTGGTCTGAGTAATCAGAGATGCTGCATCCACTACCAATTATGAAATAGAATGACATCACCAAAAAGTCCTTACTTTGGTGGAGAAAATAGTCTTAGATTTAGTCAACTCTTTACTCTTTGTGTCTACCTCCTCTTCATATTAACATTTATCAGTCTACAGGAAGCCAGAGTTTTGTAGCATGGACATAATTCTTTCAGACTAAAATTAATTTTATGAGCAAACAATATGTAAGAGATCTCTGAAATTTTTTTAACTATTTTAAAATGATTTTAGATTTATATATGTTTATATTTTGAATGTTATATTTTAACCCAGCATCAAGCACTTTGACTAGCATTACAGAAGGTGAGGAAAAAACAAAGCCTGCCACAGAAACTATACCAGGACCATAAATTGGGGAAAATATTGGTGTTTAAATTTTGATAATTGTGGATAAATGTTAAATTTGGGTGCTCCTGTTTAATGTTTATAACCATTGTACCACTTTCTTATTTACATAAACTAATGAGTAACTCAGAAGGTATGATTTTAGTTATGGTTGCAGTATTGGTGTTTATAGTGAAAAGACAAGGAGTTGGCCTAGATAAGTGGTTCTCAAACTTTGGTGTACATTATTAGTATCATTTAGAGGACTTGTTAAAACACAAATTGTTGCCAACCCCACCCACCCCCCGATTGATCCAGTAAGTCTAGACTGGGACATGAGAATTTGCATTTTGACAAGTTTCCAGATGATGCTAATGCTTCTGGGCCAGGATCCATAGTTTGGGAACCATAGCTTAAAGTAAAGAGTGGCATGATTGCCTGACAACAAAGAAAAATGTGGCCCAGATTTTAAGTTTGTTCTTTCCCTGCTCATTTATATGTCAGGTTATTCTGAGTTTCTTGAGGCCAGAACCACTATATTACTCCCTGTTTTTCACCAGTGTCTACTAGAATGCCTGGCACATAATAAATAGTAAATAAATAAATAGTATATATTTACTAGATAACTACCCTCATTGGCACCTTCTGTTGGCTCCATTGATGCCTGATTAGAATTCTCTAGATGTTTCTATTTAAAGCAATGCCACCAACACAAAATTCTTCAAGTTCCAATTCAAAAGAATGTCCCAGAGATCTTGTCTTTGGTTCCACTTTATGTTTTCTCCAGTTTGGGGATGAGCAATCATTATTGTGTTTGAAGAAAAACAAAATTCAACTGTTAAGAAATTGTTTGAAAAGAAAAAAAAGAAATTGTTTGAGTGTACATAAAAATAATAATCTTAGCTCCAAAAAGCAATGGTACTTGAATATCCAGACTATTTCATAAGGTATAATAAAAAGTGATAATCTCTATCATCAAAAAGAACACAAATAACAAATTTTGGTGAGCATGTTGAGAAAAGGGAGCCCTCCTACACTGTTGGTGGGAATGTATATTGGGGCAGTCACTATGGAAAACAATATGGAGTTTTCTCAAAAAACGAAAAATAGGACCCAGCAATTCCACTCCTGGATATATGTCCAAAAAAAGAAACCAAAACCACTAATTCGAAAAGAGGCATGCACCCCAATGTTCATAGCAGCATTATTTACAATTGCCAAGATAGGGAAGCAACCTAAGTGTCCATCAACAGATGAATAGATAAAGAAGTTGTGGAATATATATATATATTTTTTTTTTTCAATGGAATACTAATCACCATAAAAAAGAATGAGGGACTTCCCTCGTGGCTGGGACTTCCCTGGTGGTCCAGTGGCTAAGACTCTGCGCTCCCAATGCAGGGGGCCGGGCATGGGTTCGATCCCTGGTCAGGGAACTAGATCCCGCATGCCGCAACTAGGACCAGATGCAGCCAAATTAAAAAAAAAAAAAAAATGAAATTTTGCCATTTGCAGCAACATGGATGGACTTGGAGGGCATTATGCTAAGTGAGATAAGTCAGACAGAGAAAGACAAATACTGTATGCTATCACTTATATATGGAATTTTAAAAATGCAACAAACTAGTGAGTATAACAAAAAAGAAGCAGACTCACAGATACATGGAACAAACTAGTGTTTACCAGTGGGGAGAGGCAGGGAGGGGCAATATAGGGGTTGGGGAGTGGGAGATACAAACTGTTGGGTATAAGATAGGCTCAAGGATATATTGTACAATATGGGGAATACAGCCAATATTTTGGAATAACTAAATATTTTTAAATTGTATAAAAAACACAAAAGTTTAATAATTTAAGCTCCTAAATTTCAAGCAACTTCACTTTATCATTTTTATTTATTTATTCAACTGGCATTTCTTAAACTTTTTCCAGATGAGCTATTCTTGGTGGTATTTGATAACATGTATATTATAGCACTTATCATACTTTATTGTGGAAAAAGAAACTCTTTTCAGTGTCTGTATCCCACAGCAGTCATGTAGGCTCCTTGGGTATGTATATATCCCCAAGGAATATCTATCTGGATTAGGCTTGGCAGTGGAAATATAAAAAAGGAGCATCACAGAGTCATTACCTTAAAAACTTTCCAGTTGAGAAGATGAGACAAAAATGTACATTAATGTACTCATTTAGAACCACAAATACTTGTAATATTCTATGTGTATTATTACTTCACTAGAAATCTCAAACTATTTGGCAAAAGATCCTAATCATCTTGAAAGCAAGGACAGAGCATCTCATGCAGTCTTGTAAAATGTCCTATTCATAGGAAATGCTCATTGAGTCACTGTTGGATGTGATGATGGAATTTGACAGGTATACAGAAGGTCTCTGAGGGCAGGCAGCTTATCATACATACATATATCCTTTCCATCTCACACATGGTCTTGCATATAGTTCAGCAGTTATTATACCTAGAAGTTCTCAGGAGCATTAACTTATTCACCTCCAAAGTATTTTATCTCTATAAATGATTTATTAGTCTAAGAAAAAGAAAGTCCTGGCTAGTAATCTTTAAATCAGAAGCCGTGCACTAAGGTGCAGAAACTGGGCCGTACTGCATTTAAAACAGCAACAAGTAAGTGAAATAGGGAGGTTACAGTTTAAACTGATATATTAAAATAGAATGTGTTCAGATGAACTTATAGCTGGATAAGGGCACCAAGAATTTTATGAGGTCAAATTGTTCCCATGAATTATAGATATTTTGCTGGGTAAGTTTTGCTGAGTCTCCTGAGCCACTGTGCTAAATCTGGTTCTTCGCTTGAAAACTGGTCCTCATTGTGCAAGCAAGAAATAGAATGATTAAAAGGAAACAAAAGCAAAGACAGAGACTTACTTCCACCCTCACCCCAAAACCAGAGGATGTGTGAATGCTTAACTTATACTGCACAAATGTTCATTGACTATGTCTCTGACAGAATTATTCTCTGTAGTCATGGTTCATTAGCTTTGGCAGCATTCACTTTTCTGTTTAAGTTCAGGACAAGCTGGTGCACAAGGACTGATGATATTGAGGAATGGTTAAAAAAAATTCTGCCTCAAATTACCAATTACCAGGGAAGAAAGATATTTCATAGACACCTCTAAGTAACTAAAAATGTGCTGATGTGTTAAAACAAAAACTCCTAAAATATATGAAGAAATGTATTATATTCTTCATTTTACCATGGAGCCAAGATCATATCAGTTTTCATATTTATAAATCAGAGCCCTGAAAGAAGGATCAACTATGCATATTGACTTAATTTACTTTATTTTCTGGAACTTGCTGGTGGAGATGCAGATGAGCTTGGTAGCACAGCGTGATTCTATACATTGGCGTATGGGACCTCTTTTGATCTGTGCCACTGATTTTGTGTGATTGTATGCAGCATGCACCGTTAACTTCCTGAAGGTCTGGTCTTGAAGTACCAGTATTTTCAGGGTGTGAATACCGTGAATGAAATAGGAATGAACCATTTATCTGTTTAGTGAAAGGAAGGAAAGTAGGAACTTTAGAAACGTAGACTTTGCAATCAGTAACACAAACCTGGTGATATCCATTCTGTCCATATTCTATCTCATGACACCGACTCCATTGTAAAACAAACCTGCATCATAATATTGTTCAGTGAAAAAATTGACATACATGTATCCTACATAATAACAATCATACTTAATAGTGCTCTCGAAGCTCTATAACCTCATTTTTTTAACATCTTTGTTGGAGTATAATTGCTTTACAATGTTGTGTTAGTTTCTGCTGTATAACAGAGAAAAGCAGCTATATGTATACATATATCCCCATATCCCCCCCCTCTAGCATCTCCCTCCCAGCCTCCCTATCCCACCCCTCTATGTGATCACAAAGCATGGAGGGGATCTCCCTGTGCTATGCGGCTGCTTCACACTAGCTTTCTATTTTACATTTGGTAGTGTATATATGTCAGTGCTGCTCTCTCAATTCGTCCCACCTTAACCTTCCCCCTCCCCATGTCCTCAAGTCCATTCTCTACTTCTGCGTCTTTATTCCTGTCCTGCGCATAGGTTCATCAGAGCCGTATTTTTTTTTTGGATTCCATATATATGTGTTAGCATACACATATTTGTATTTGCTTTTCTCTTTCTGACTTACTTCACTCTGTATGACAGACTCTAGACCCATCCAAGTCACTACAAAAAACTCAGATTCATTTCTTTTTATGGCTAATATTCCATTGTATATATGTGCCACATCTTCTTTATCCATTCATCTGTCGATGGACACGTAGGTTGCTTCCATGTCCTGGCTATTGTAAATAGTGCTGCAATGAACATTGTGGTACATGACTCTATTTGCATTATGGTTTGCTCAGGGTAAATACCCTGTAGTGGGATTTCTGGGTCATATGGTAGTTCTATTTTTAGTTTTTTAAGGAACCTCCATACTGTTGTCCATAGTGGTTGTATCAATTTACATTCCCACCAACAGTGCAAGAGGGTTCCCTTTTCTCCACACCCTGTCCAGCATTTACTGTTTGTAGATTTTTTGATGATGGCCATTCTGACTGGTGTGAGGTGAAACCTAATTGTAGTTTTGATTTGCATTTCTCTAGTGATTAGTGATGTTGAGCATTCTTTCATGTGTTTCTTGGCAATCTGTATATCTTCTTTGGAGAAATGTCTGTTTAGGTCTTCTGCCCATTTTTGGATTGGGTTGTTTGTTTTTTTGATATTGAGCTCCATGAGCTGCTTGTATATTTTGGAGATTAATCCATTGTCAGTTGCTTATCTTGCAGATCTATCTCCCATTCTAAGTGCTGTCTTTTCGTCTTGTTTATGGTTTCCTTTGCTGTGCAAAAACTTTTGAGTTTCACTACGTCCCTTTTTTTTTTTTTTTTTTTTTTTTTTTTTTTTTGCGATACACTGGCCTCTCACTGTTGTGGCCTCTCCCGTTGCGGAGCACAGGCTCTGGACGCGCAGGCTCAGCGGCCATGGCTCACGGGCCCAGCCGCTCCGTGGCATGTGGGATCTTCCCAGACCGGGGCACGAACCCATGTTCCCTGCATTGGAAGGCAGACTCTCAACCACTGCGCCACCAGGGAAGCCCACGTCCCATTTTTTATTTTTGTTTTTATTTCCATTTCTCTAGGAGGTGGGTCAAAAAGGATCTTGCTGTGATTTATGTCACAGAGTGTTCTGCCTATGTTTTCCTCCAAGAGTTTTATAGTGTCTGGCCTTATATTTGGGTCTGTAATTCATTTTGACTTTATTTTTGTGTATGGTGTTAGGGAGTGTTCTAATTTCAGTCTTTTAAGTGTAGCTGTCCAGTTTTCCCAGCACCACTTATTGAAGAGGCTGTCTTTTCTCCATTGTATATTCTTGACTCCATTATCAAAAATAAGGTGAGCATATGTGCGTGGCTTTATCTCTGGGCTTTCTATCCTGTTCCATTGATCTATATTTCTGTTTTTGAGACAGGACCATACTGTCTTGATTACTGTAGCTTTGTAGTATAGTCTGAAGTCCACGAGCCTGATTCCTCCAGCTCCGTTTTTCTTTCTCAAGATTGCTTTGGCTATTTGGGGTCTTTTGTGTTTGCTTACAAATTGTGAATCATTTTGTTCTAGTTCTGTGAAAAATGCCAGTGGTAGTTTGATAGAGATTGCATTGAATCTGTAGATTGCTTAGGGTAGTATTGTCATTTCCACAATGTTGATTCTTCCAATCCAAGAAAATGGTATATCTCTCCATCTGTCTGTATCATCTTTAATTTCTTTCATCAGTGTCTTATAATTTTCTGCATACAGGTCTTTTGTCTCCTTAGGTAGGTTTATTCCTAAGTATTTGATTCTTTTTGTTACAGTGGTAAATGGGAATGTTTCCTTAATTTATCTTTCAGATTTTTCATCACTAATGTATAGGAATGCAAGAGATTTCTGTGCATTAATTTTGTATCTTGCTACTTTACCAAATTCATTGATTAGCTCTAGGAGTTTTCTGGTAGCATCTTCAGGATTCTCTATATATAGTATCATGTCTGCAAAGAGTGACAGCTTTACTTCTTCTTTTCCAATTTGGATTCCTTTTATTTCTTTTTCTTCTCTGATTGCTCTGGCTAAAATTTCCAAACAATGTTGAATAAGAGTGGTAAGAGTGGGCAACCTTGTCTTGTTCCTGATCTTAGTGGAAATGCTTTCAGTTTTTCACCATTGAGAATGATGTTGGCTGTGGGTTTGTTATATATGGCCTTTATTATGTTGAGGTAAGTTCCTTCTATGCCTACTTTCTGGAGGGTTTTTATCATAAATGGATGTTGAATTTTGTCAAAAGCTTTTTCTGCATCTATTGAGATGATCACATGGTTTTTATTCTTCAGTTTGTTAATATGGTGTATCACATTGATTGATTTGCGTATATTGAAGAATCCTTGCATTCCTGGGATAAGCCCCAATTGATCATGGGGTATGATCCTTTTAATGTGCTGTTGGATTCCGTTTCCTAGTATTTTGTTGAGGATTATTCATCTATGTTCACCAGTGATATTGGCCTGTAGTTTTCTTGCTTTGTGACATCTTTGTTTGGTTTTGGTATCAGGGTGATGGTGGCCTTGTAGAATGAGTTTGGGAGTGTTCCTCCCTCTGCTATATTTTGGAAGAGTTTGAGAAGGATAAGTGTTAGCTCTTCTCTAAATGTTTGATAGAATTCGCCTGTGAAGCCATCTGGTCCTGGGCTTTTGTTTGTTGAAAGATTTTTAATCACTTTCAGTGCTTGTGATTGGTCTGTTTATATTTTCTATTTCTTCCTGGTTCAGTCTCAGAATGTTGTGCTTTTCTAAGAATTTGTCCATTTCTCCAGGTTGTCATTTTTATTGGCATATAGTTGCTTGTAGTAATCTCTCATGATCCTTTGTATTTCTGCAGTGTCAGTTGTTACTTCTCCTTTTTCATTTCTAAATCTATTGATTTGAGTCTTCTCCCTTTTTCTCTTGATGAGTCTGGCTAATGGTTTATCAATTTTGTTTATATTCTCAAAGAACCAGCTTTTAGTTTTATTGATTTTTGGTATTGTTCCCTTCATTTCTTTTTCATTTATTTCTGATCTGGTCTTTATGATTTCTTTCCTTCTGCTAACCTTGGGGCTTTTTTGTTCTTCTTTCTCTAATTGATTTAGGTGTAAGGTTAGGTTGTTTATTTGAGATGTTTCTTGCTTCGTGAGGTAGGATTGTATTGCTATAAACTTCCCTCTTAAAACTGCTTTTGCTTTATCCTATAGGTTTTGAGTTGTCGTGTGTTCATTGTCATTTCTTTCTAGGTATTTTTTGATTTCCTCTTTGAGTTCTTCAGTGATCTCTTGGTTATTTAGTAGTGTCTTGTTTAGCTCCATGTGTTTGTATATTTTACAGACTTTTTCCTGTAATTGATATGTAGTCTCATAGTGTTGTGGTCAGAAAAGATACTTCATGTGATTTCAGTTTTCTTAAATTTACCAAGGCTTGATTTGTGACCTAAGATACGATCTATCCTGGAGAATGTTCCATGAGCACTTGAGAAGAAAGTGTGTTCTGGTGTTTTTGGATGGAATGTCCTATAAATATCAATTAAGTGCATCTTGTTTAATGTATCACTTAAAGCTTGTGTTCCCCTATTTATTTTCATTTTGGATGATCTATCCATTGGTGAAAGTGGGGTGTTAAGGGCCCCTCCTGTAACTGTGCTACTGTCGATTTCCCCTTTTATGGCTGTTAGCGTTTTCTTTATGTATTCAGGTGCTCCTCTGTTGGATGCATAAATATTTACAATTGTTATATCTTCTTCTTGGATTGATTCCTTGCTCATTATGTAGTGTCCTTATTTGTGTCTTGTAATACTCTTCATTTTAAAGTCTATTTTGTCTAACCTGAGAATTGCTACTCCAGCTTTCTTTTGATTTCCATTTGCTTGGAATATCTTTTTCCATCCCCTCACTTTCAGTCTGTATGTGTCCTTAGGTTTGAAGTAGTTCTCTGTAGACAGCATATATGTGGGTCTTGTTTTTATATCCATTCAGCCAGTCTGTGCCTTTTGGTTGGAGCATTTAATCCATTGACATTTAATGCAATTATCGATTTGTATGTTCCTAACACCATTTTCTTAATTGTTTTGGGGTTGGTTTTGTATGTAGATTTTTCCTTCTCTTGTGTTTCCTGCCTAGGGAAGTTCCTTTAGCATTTGTTGTAAAGCTGGTTTGGTGGTGCTGAATTCTCTTAGCTTTTGCTTGTCTGTAAACATTTTAATTTCTCCATTGAATCTGCATGAGATCCTTGCTGGGTAGAGTAATCTTGGTTGTAGGTTTTTCCCTTTCATCACTTTAAATATGTCCTGCCACTCCCTTCTGGCTTGCAGAGCTTCTGCTGAAAGTTCAGCTGTTAACCTTATGGGGATTCCCTTGTATGTTATTTGTTGTTTTTCCCTTTCTGCTTTTAATATTTTTTCTTTGTATTTAATTTTTGATAGCTTGATTAATATGTGTTTTGGCGTGTTTCTCCTTGGAGTTATCTGGTATGGGAATCTCTGTGCTTCCTGGACTTGATTAACTGTTTCCTTTCCCATATTAGGGAAGTTTTCAACTATAATCTGTTCAAATATTTTCTCAGTCCCTTTCTTTTTCTCTTCTTCTTCTGGGACCCCTATAATTCTAATGTTGGTACATTTAATGTTGTCCTGGATGTCTCTGAGACTGTCCGCAGCTCTTTTCATTCTTTTTTCTTTATTCTGCTATGCAGTAATTATTTCCACTCTTTTATCTTCCGGGTCACTTATCCATTCTTGTGCCTCAATTATTCTGCTGTTAATCCTTTTAGAGAATTTTTAATTTCATTTACTGTGTTGTTCATTATTGTGTGTTTGCTCTTTAGTTCTTCTAGGTCCTTGTTAAATGGCTCTTATATTTTCTCCATTCCCTTTCCAAGATTTTGGATCATGTTTACTATCATTATTCTGAATTCTTTTTCAGGTAGACTGCCTATTTCCTCTTCATTTGTTTGGTCTGGTGGGGTTTTACCTTGCTCCTTCATCTGCTGCATATTTCTCTGGCTTGTCATTTTGTTTAACTTACTCCATTTGTGGTCTCCTTTTGTAGGTGCAGGTTCATAGTTACTGTTTTATTTGGTGTCTACCCCCGTTGGATAAGGTTGGTTCAGTGGGTTGTGTAGGCTTCTTGGTGGAGTGGACTGGCTCCTGTGTTCTGGTGGATAAGGCTGGATCTTGTCTTTCTGGTCAGCAGAACCGTGTTGGTGGTGTGTTTTGCGGTGTCTGTGGACTTAGTATGGTTTTAGGCTGCTAATGGGTAGGGTTGTGTTCCTGTCTTGCTAGTTGTTTGGCATGGGGCGTCCAGCACTGGAGCTTGCTGGCTGTTGGGTATAGCTGGTTCTTAGCATTGAGACAGAGATCTCTGGAGAGCTCTCACCAATTGATACTATGTGAGGCTGGGAGATCTCTTGTTGTCCAATGTCCTGAAGTCAGCTCTCCCACCTCAGAAGCTCAGGCCTGACGCCAGGCCAGAGCACCAAGACCCTGTCAGCCACACGGCTTGGGCAGCCGGCCTGTCACAGAGTCACCTAAGGCCGGGCATCCTGTCAGGGGCTCTTCTCTTCAGGTCCTGGAGACACCTGAGGGGTGGCCTCTTTTCAGGGGCTTCCAGTCAGGTGCAGTTGCCTGAGGGCCATGTGTCGGGTCTGAGTCATGCGGGCGCTGAGCGCTTGCTTTCTCTGCTCTGGAGTGCAGTATTGGGGGATTTGGCCAGCATTTGAGGCCCAGGTTACGGCTTACACCCAGGTTTACATCTGGGCCCCAGGTTTATGACTTCAAGATTCTCCAAAGTAAGTCCATAGCAGCAAGCCAGGTTAAGAAGGGTGCTGAGTCATCCCTACACCACTTCTGCAGGTAAGAAGTCCCAGAGGTGCCCCAAGCGTATTCAGGAAACCAAATTCATCTGGACTCTCCAAGGAGGCAGATGGGTGCAAGTGGCCTCTGCTGGTCCGAAGGCTCTGGTTCCTTGCAGAGTTCAGGCGAAGGAGAGAAGTCCACTCTCTGTATGGGTTTTTGTTTAGAACACTGCTGCATCTTTAATGTTCTATTTTCTGGATATAGGGAACCACTTTTTCTTTTCTTTTAAGTTATCTGATTATCCAGGCAGTGGTCTCATCAAGGAAGCTTGGGGTCATGGTCCGCCACAGAACTGCCTTTGTAAGTTGGAGTAGAGCTCATCACCGTTTTTAGATCCTCCAGAACTGCATCATTCCAGCTATTGGATATTCTTCAGCAAGCAGTCGCTGTCATCAGGCTGCCTGACATGCTCCACTTTGCCAAGGTCTGTACCCTTGGCCACAGGATCTAAGCTTTCTGGTAGGCTCCAGCTCGCCCAGGAGGCCCAGCCAGTGCCCTTACTCATACCAGGCCCATCCACTAACCTGTCGCCAGCCCTCGCTCCCACAGCACCCACTGGAAGCGCAGACCCTCCTCTCTTTATTTTTTACCCATTAAATAATCCACAGATTTTTAAATTTTGAAAAATATTGCCAAGAGGACTTTTTTTAACGTAGAGGTTATAGAAACCTGTAGTTTATAGAAACCCAAACTTCTCGTGATCATACGTTTTGCTCCTTTATGAACCTTCAAAGTGCAACTTTTCTATCCTGTGGAAGCTTGAAAATGTTCTTTACATTAAGAGGATTTCTCATATTCCAAAGTGCTATATACCGTGGAGGTAGAGTGGATTATCAGAAGCATGACATGCAAGCTGCCCTTCCGCCTCCCACATCCATAGCAGATGCTGTTTCTTTTTTTGGTAGGTTCAGATTCAGAATCCTTTTCTGTATGTGCTCCAGGCAGCCACCATCAGTTGATTGGTGGTGACATTAAAATCAAAACTTTCTGGACATTGGTTCAAGGTTTCATTATCTCTCAAGTTTCAAACTCAGCATCTGAGATCCAAAGATGTACCTACAAACTCAGACCCCCAAGAAAAATAGATAAAATTTTAAAGCCAACAGATTTCCCTAAGAATTCAAAAAATATTTGGCAGAATTTGCAATAAAGGGAAACAAATTTGGGGTATTTTTACTTTTTCCATCCAACTTGGAACTGTGACTTTAATTGCTACCCAACCTGGTTAATGAATTGATATTTACTTGATAATTTTCAACAACTATAGCAAGGTCAGTGTGTTGATCTGAAGTGGGGAGAAAGGAAATTAACACTGAATATCTTCTATTTGTCATGAAACTATATTTTTTAAAATCTTATATCTTTTTGTCACAATGGTTCTTCGAGGAGGAAAAATAAATCTTGTTTACTGTTGAGGAAATTGAGACCTAGAACATTAAATTATTGATACTTCTTTTAATTGGAGTAAAATTGTTTTACAGTGTTGTGTTAGTCTCTGCTGTACAATGAAGTGAATCAGCTATATGTATACCTATATCCCCTCCCTCTTGGACCTCCCTCCCACCACCACCCCCATCCCCTCCATCTAGGTCATCATGGAGCACGAAGCTGAGTTCTCTATGCTGTACAGCAGGTTCCCACTAGCTATCTATTTTACACATGGTAGTTTATTTATATCAAACCTAATCTCCCAGTTCGTCCCACCCTCCCCTTCCCCCACTGTGTCCACATGTCTGTTCTCTACCTCTACGTCTCTATTCCTGCCCTACAAATAGGTTGATCTATACCATTTTTCTAGATTCCACGTATATGCACTAATATATGATATTTGTTTTTCTCTTTCTGGCTTACTTCACTCTGTATGACAGACTCTAGGTCCATCCACATCTCTACAAATGACCCAATTTCGTTCCTTTTTATGGCTGAGTAATATTCCATTGTATATATGTACCACTTCTTCTTTATCCATTCATCTATCGTTGGACATTCAGATTGTTTCCATGTCCTGGCTATTGTAAATAGTGCTGCAGTGAACTTTGGGATACATGTGTCCTTTTGAATTATGGTTTTCTCAGGGTATATGCCCAGTAGTGGAATTGCTGGGTCATCTGGTAGTTCTATTTTTAGTTTTTTAAGGAATCTCCATACTGTTCTCCATAGTGGCTGTATCAATTTACATTCCCACCAACAGTGAGGGAGGGTTCCCTTTTCTCCACACCCTCTCCAGCATTTATTGTTTGTAGATTTTTTGATGATGGCCATTCTGACCAGTGTGAGGTGATGCCTCATCATCATGCAGCCCTTAAGTGGCAAATCCAAAATCCAAACAAGTTTACAACTCTCGACAAGGACCCTGGTTGTTTTATGAAGCCTTAAAGATGTTCTTTGTTCATTTGTTTATACTCTGAATGTTTCCTATATTGAGTTAGCAGATTCTGAGTAAGTAAACCCATAGATTAGAACTTCTGGATTTGTCTCACCAGTTATGCCTGTGTTCCTGTGTTAGGGTCAGAAGGCAAGGAATTAAACCCTCCATTGTTGTAAATAAATAAATAAACAATAATAATAATGCCATGTAAACATAAAGCCATGTAAAATAAAAATAATACTCAACATAGGTAATTTTCTTTTTAAATACTAGCTTTTTTTTTTTTTTTTTGCGGTACGCGGGCCTCTCACTGTTGTGGCCTCTCCCGTTGTGGAGCACAGGCTCCAGACGTGCAGGCTCAGCGGCCATGGCTCACAGGCCTAGCCGCTCCACGGCATGTGGGATCTTCCCGGACCGAGGCACTAACCCGTGTCCCCTGCATCGGCAGGCGGACTCCCAACCACTGCGCCACCAGGGAAGCCCGACAGTTTTATTCTTTTTCAGCGCTTTAGAGAAATCATGCCATATCCTGTGGCTTCAGTCATCTCTGTTGAAGGAAATATGTCTTTTTTTTATTCTGTGGCTGGTTTTAAGATTAACTCTTTAGAACGAATATATGGTTACCAGGGGTGAAAGGTGGGGGGAAGGGATAGATTGGGAGTTTGGGATTGACATGTACACACTGCTATATTTAAAATAAAATGCCTTTCCATAAAACAAGAAGAGATTAACTCTTTATTTTTGGTGTCCAGCAGTTTTGTTATGATGTGTCTAGATGGATTTCTTTTGTTGTTATATAACCTACTGCATGAGGTCATACCACTTCTTAAATCTGTAACTTGACATCTCTTTATAATTTTGGAAAAATCTCAGTCAAAATCTTTTCAGTTATTGCTTTTGCTCCATTTTCTCTCTTCTCCCCATCTGGACTCCAATCACATGTTATTAAAAGTTTGTATTATGTTCTATATGTCTTTTATGCTCTATTTTTTCTTTTTTTTTTAAATCTTGTGCTTGAGTTTTGATATTTTCTACTGACCCATCTCCCAGATCACAAAATCTCTCGAGTTGGGTTTTGTCTGCTGTTAAACCCGTTAAATAGAGTTTTAAATTTTAGTCATTGTGTTTTTCTGTTCTGCAGTTTCCATTTGAAACTCTTTATCTTGTCATTTATTTTCTTGAATACATTAATAATCCCAGTTATCTTAAAGTCAATAACAGATAGCTCCAATATCTGAGTCAACTGTGTATCTGTTTCTATTATCTATTTTTTTCTTTGTCCTGCTTCTTGCTGGTCTTGGAACATTTGAAGAAATGTGGGCATTGCATATGAGAATTTTGAGCTTCTAAATGATGTTTTCTTCCTACTGGGAGGATTTTCCCATCCTCTTGCTAGTATCAGAGGGGCAGGTTATCTCAACCCAGTGAGAACCTGAGCCAACTTGTCATCTTTTGCAAACTTTGTATGTGTCTTCCTGTTTCTTTCCTGGCTCCCAAGGTGAAGCCCTTCTAGGTTCCATGTAAGAGATTAGGGTGCTCCCCAGGGACCTTTTCTTCACTGAGTCATGAACTCCAATTTTTATATCTTAAATACCTTGAGACTGTCAAAACCTTCACTGTATTTTCTAGCTGCTTTTGGCCTTCTTCTTAACCTTTTACCCTACGTAGCTTAATCAGCACATGTGAGAAGACATTTGGCTACACTCTTCTGTGTGTATATCACACCTCAGGACTATTGACTGCCTACTTCCTGCTTGCATACTGTCTCCCTTAGCAGCCTAAACCTCAGATTCTGTCTCCACGTTCCTGAGCTTGCTTACAACTCTGAGGACTTCTCTTCCACCCATTGTTCTGTGAGCCTGATGCATGTTTCTGAGAACTGGCAAATCCCCTGAGAGGAAAGTTGCCCGAAGGAAACTGTGCTTCTCCCCTTTCTGCAATGTAGATCCTCTTGTCCTGGTTGATTCATTATCTCTCTGATTCTTCAAATCATTTCTTTCTGTATTTTGTTTAGTTTTTCTAATAGTTCTCAGTGGAAGCAATGGTCTTCTACAAGCCACTCTATCAAGCCAAAAGCAGATGTCTGTGTAGTTTCATTTTGTTTTCTATACATGCTTCAGTTAACCAATGAGTTCTGAAGACTTTATTATTGCTTAAATACTCTGGACCTCAGGACTCCTAAATATTCTCTTCCAGGAGTAAGAGACAATAATTCTTTATAGAACTAAACCCTCAATTGCAGATACCGCTCAAGAGTGCCCTTATAGAAGTGAGAAGAGTCAGAAGGAAGGTCACTGTTGTCTCATGACATAGGCAAAGAGGGGACGTTTGCCTTTCCAACCTCCTGTCTTTAACTTCTATGCTTCCTTTTACCAAACTAATTAACGCAGTGTGTGATTCTTTACAAATTTATCTTCCAGAGCATGGCCCCAGTGTTGGGCTCAGGAGACAAGTTAACATTCTGATTTATAATATATAGAATATTTTCCAACAGATACCAGTTTCATAGATTACAATATGAATGGGGACTCCTATGGTTATGCAGTGTGGTCCAGAGTTTTCCTTATTTAGGTCATCCTAGCACAGTGTTCCCAGCTCCAGACTATGCTCCTTTATATCAGCTCTTCTCTTCCCCTCCCCCTACTTTTGTCTGCCCTTTGCCTCTTGTTTGCCAGTGATTAGAAGGTTAAATTCTATAGCTAATAGATAATGTAATCTTAATAGGTTAATATGTTACTCTTCTCAATTTCGTTTTTTTAAAGAGTTCCATTGATCATTGAAAATTTTCCAGTAAAAAGAATGATTTTCGGGCTTCCCTGGTGGCGCAGTGGTTGAGAGTCTGCCTGCCGATGCAGGGGACACGGGTTCGTGCCCCGGTCCGGGAAGATCCCACATGCCGTGGAGTGGCTGGGCCTGTGAACCATGGCCGCTGAGCCTGTGCGTCCGGAGCCTGTGCTCTGCAACGAGAGAGGCTGCAACAGTGAGAGGCCCGCGTACCGCAAAAAAAAAAAAAAGAATGATTTTCACATTATCTGATTTTTTTCCAGTATATTGACAGAGACAATAGAGGCTTTAGGTTGAATTTAGATGGTAACTATTTAATCATATTGGCAACCAGTCATATCATATGTGTCTAAGAACCAGCAAGGAGTTAGATAATTATCTGTTTCATAGTTTGGCATCTTTTATTTCTCTTCAGTTCCCATACAGTCCAATCAGTTGTATTTAACAGAATTTGGACTTAGGAATCTTTGAGTGTGCACGGTAATAGTTAGATTTTCACATTTTTTTATTATAATAAGTGTAATAAAAATTTATTTTTAAATATTTTGCAACACATTTCCAACATTTGTGATATTTTTAATCATTCCAGTCAACTTCTAAATCACTTGTCCTTCTATGCCCTATTACTTAATTATTCACAGTGTCAGAAACTCAATTTAATTACTGTACAAGGTAAAACTGAATTGCATACCTCACGAGGAGTATATTATTAATGTCCTATTGCATTGAAAAAAATAAATAATCTTGTAATAACTTTGATGGATTCTGTAAAGAACTATTTAGAACAGTTTTTTTTTGGTCGCACTCCATGGCTTACAGGATCCTAGTTCCCCAACCAGGGATTGCACCTGGGCCCTCAGGAGTGAAAGCCCAGAGTCCTAACCACAGGACCACCAGGGAATTCCTGTAGAACAATTTTTAAAAAATAGTTGCACACCACTATGTGAAGTAAGTCAGACAAAGACAAATATCATATGATACCACTTATATGTGGAATCTAAAAAAAAATGATACAAATGGACTTACTTACAAAACAGAAACAGACTCACTGACTTAGAGAAAAAACTTATGGTTACAGGGGATGGGGGAAGGGATAGATTGGGAGTTTGGGTTTGACATGTACACACTGCTATATTTAAAATAGATAACCAACTAGGACCTACTGTATAATACATGGAACTCGGCTCAATACTCTGAAATAACCTAATGGGAAAAGAATTTTAAACATAATAGATACATGTATATGTATAACTGAATCACTATGCTGTACAATTGAAACTAACACAAATTGTTAATCAACTATACTCCAATATAAAATAAAAATTTTTGGAGGACCTTCAACATGGCAGAGGAGTAAGACGTGGAGATCACCTTCCTCCCCACAAATACATCAAAAATACATCTACATTTGGAACAGCTCCTACAGAACACCTACTGAATACTGCCAGAAGACCTCAGACTTCCCAAAAAGAAAGAAAATCCCCACGTTTTCTTTGGGTAGGGCAAAAGAAAAAAGAAAAAGCAGAGACAAAAGAATAGGGATGGCACCTGCACCTCTGGGAGGGAGCTGTGAAGGAGGAAAAGTTTCCACACACTAGGAAGCCTCTTCACTGGTGGAGATGGCAGGTGGGCAGGGGGGAAGCTTTGGAGCCATGGAGGAGAGCACAGCAACGGGGTACAGAGGGCAAAGCGGAGAGATTCCCGCACAGAGGATCAGTGCCAACCAGCACTCGTCAGCCTGAGAGGCTTGTCTGCTCACCCACCGGGGCAGGTAGGGGCTGGGAGCTGAGGCTCAGGCTCCAGAGATCAGACCCCAAGGAGAGGACTGGGGTTGGCTGTGTGAAGACAGGCTGAGGGGGTTAGTGCACCACAGCCAGCTGGGAGGGAGTCCAGGAAAAAGTCTGGAACTGCCTAAGAGGCAAGAGACCATTGTTTTGGGGTGCACGAGGAGAGGGGATTCCTTCCCCGTGTACCCACAGAAGGCAGAGCACTGCCTAAGTGAGCTCCACAGACAGGCATGAGCCGTGGCTATCAGCTCCGACCCCAGAGAGAGGCATGAAACGCTAACCCGGCTGCTGCTGCCACCAAGAATCCTGTGTGCAAGCACAGGTCACCATGTACACATACCTCCCACTGCCCACGAGCCTGTGCAACCCGCCACTGCCAGGGTCCCGTGATCCAGGGACAACTTCCCTGGGAGAACACACAGCACACCTCAGGCTATTGCAACATCACACTGGCCTCTGCCACCACAGGCTTGCCCCACATTCCAATTATGACTACCGTGACCCTCCCTTCCCTGGCCTAAGTGAGCAAGTGTGCCTAATCAGCTGCTCCTTTAACCCCCCTCCTGTCTGGGCAAAGAACAGACACCAGAGGGTGATCTACATGCAGAGGTGGGGCCAAATCCAAAGCTGAACCCCAGGAACTGTGAGAACAAAGAAGAAAAAGGGAAATTTCACCGTGCAGCCTCAGGAGCAGCAGATTATCTCCACAATCAACTTGATGTACCCTGCATCTGTGAAATACCTGAATAGACAATGAATCATCCCAAAATTGAGGCGGTGGACTTTGGGAGCAACTGTAGACTTGGGGTTTGCTGTATGCAACTGATCTCTTTCTGACTTTTATGTTTATCTTAGTTTTATCTTAGTTTTTAGTGCTTGTTATCACTGGTGGATTTGTTTATTGGTTTAGTTGCTCTCTACTTTTTTAGTGCTTGTTATCACTGGTGGATTTGTTTATTGGTTTAGTTGCTCTCTACTTTTTTTAAATTAATATTTTATTTTTATTTTATTTTATTTTTTCTTTCTTTTTTTCTCCCTTTTCTTCTGAGCCATGTGGCTGATAGGGTCTTGGTGCTCCAAAGTGGTGTCACAGCTGAGCCTCCGAGGTGGGAGAGCTGAGTTCAGGACATTGGACCACCAGAGACCTCCTGGCCCGACATAATATCAATTGGTGAGATTTCTCCCAGAGATCTCTGTCTCAACACTAAGTCCCAGCTCTACCAAACGGCCAGCAAGATCAAGTGCTGGACGCCCCATGCCAAACAACTAGCAAGACAGGAACACAACCCCACCCATTAGCAGAGAGGCTGCCTAAAATCATAATAAGTCCACAGACACCCCAAAACACACCACTGGACGCAGCCCTGCCCACCATAAAGGCAAGATGCAGCCCCATCCACCAGAATACAGGAACCAGTCCACTCCACCAGCAAGCCTACACAGCCACTGAACCAACCTCACTGTCTGGAGGCAGACACCAAAAGCAACGGGAACTATGAATCTGCAGCCTGTAAAAAGGAGACCACAAACACAGTAAAGTAAACAAAATGAAAAGACAGAGAAATGCAGCAGGTGAAGGAGCAAGGTAAAAACCCACCAGACCAAACAAATAAAGAGGAAATAGGCAGTCTACCTGAAAAAGAATTCAGAGTAATGATAGTAAAGATGATCCAAAATCTTGGAAATAGAATGGAGAAAATACAAGAAACATTTAACAAGGACCTACAAGAGCTAAAGAACAAACAAACAATGATGAACAATACAATAAGTGAAATTAAAAATTCTCTAGAAGGAATCAGTAGCAGAATAATTGAGACAGAAGACAGAAAGGTGACCTGGAAGATAAAAGAATGGAAATAACTACCACAGAGCAGAATAAAGAAAAATGAATGAAAAGAATTGAGGACAGTCTCAAAGACCTAGGTGTCCCAGAAGAAGAGGAGAAAAAGAAAGGGTCTGAGAAAATATTTGAAGAGATTATAGTTGAAAACTTCCCTAACATTGGAAAGGAAACAGTCAATCAAGTCCTTGGACATGTCTCTTTACAAAAGTCCAAGAGTTTCCGCTTTTGATTTTTGTTTTATACCCAATGATGAGATTGTTGCATGATTTACGTGTTCAATTTTTATGTGCTTAATACTAAACTATTTGGCAAGGTGGCTGAACAAGCTTATATTTCCACAGTTAAGAGTTTCTGTTGTTTCACATCTTTGAGCACACATATCCTTAATGTGCAAAATTACATTAGATTAGATTAGGTTTTAAGTCTTGCTTTGCTCATGTGGGGCTTAGCACAACTGACTCCACTTGGGCCTGTTATTTCTTTTTAACAATTCTCCCCTTTTGATCAGACCCTCAACTTAATGTAGAGATGTGATCAAAATATAAGTTATGAACCATTAGCCATACTCATCAAGAAAAAAAGACTCAAATCAATAGAATTAGAAATGAAAAAAGAGAAGTAACAACTGACACTGCAGAAATACAGAGGATCATGAGAGATTACTACAACCAACTATATGCCAATAAAATGGACAACCTGGAAGAAATGGACAAATTCTTAGAAAAGCACAACCTTCTGAGACTGAATCAGGAAGAAATAGAAAATATAAACAGACGAGTCACAAACAATGAAATTGAAACTGTGATTAAAAATCTTCCAACAAGCAAAAGCCCAGGACCAAATAGCTTCACAAGTGAATTCTATTAAATATTTAGAGGAGATCTAACACCTAGCCTTCTCAAACTCTTCCAAAATACAGCAGAGGGAGGAACACTACAAAACTTATTCTACGAGGCCACGATCACCCTGATACCAAAACCAGACAAAGGTGTCACAAGATAGAAAACGACAGGCCAATATCACTGATGAACATAGATGCAAAAATCCTCAACAAAATACTAGCAAACAGAATCCAACAGCACATTAAAAGGATCATATACCATGATCAAGTGGGGTTTATTCCAGAATGCAAGGATTGTTCAATATATGCAAATCAGTCAATGTGATACACCATATTAACAAATTGAAGATCATCTCAATAGATGCAGAAAAAGCTTTTGACAAAATGCAACACCCATTTATGATAAACCCCCCCCAGAAAGTAGGCATAGAGGGAACTTACCTCAACATCATAAAGGCCATATATAACAAACCCACAGCCAATATTGTTCTCAATGGTGAAAAACTGAAATCATTTCCATTAAGATTAGGAACAAGACAAGGTTGCCCACTCTCACCACTATTATTCAACATTATTTTGGAAGTTTTAGCCAAAGCAATCAGAGAAGAAAAGAAATAAAAGGAATCCAAATTGGAAAAGAAGAAGTAAAGCTGTCACTGTTTGCAGATGACATGATACTATACATAGAGAATCCTAAAGATGCTACCAGAAAACTACTAGAGCTAATCAATGAATTTGGTAAAGTAGCAGGATACAAAATTAATGCACAGAAATCTCTTCCATTCCTATACACTAATGATGAAATATCTGAAAGAGAAATTAAGGAAACACTCCCATTTACCATTGCAACAAAAAGAATCAAATAACTAGGAATACACCTACCTAAGGAGACAAAAGACCTGTATGCAGAAAATTATAAGACACTGATGAAAGAAATTAAAGATGATACAAACAGATGGAGAGATATACCATGTTCTTGGATTGGAAGAATCAACACTGTGAAAATGACAATACTACCCAAAGCAATCTACAGATTCAATGCAATCCCTATCAAACTACCACTGGCATTTTTTACAGAACTAGAACAAAAAAATTCACAATTTGTAAGGAAACACAAAAGACCCCGAATAGCCAAAGCAATCTTGAGAAAGAAAAACGGAGCTGGAGGAATCAGGCGCCCGGACTTCAGATTATACTACAAAGCTACAGTAATTAAGGCAGTGTTGTCCTGGCTCAAAAACAGAAATATAGATCAATGGAACTGGATAAAAAGCCCAGAGATAAGCCACACACATATGGCCACTTTAGTTTCAATAAAGGAGTCAAGAATATACAATGGAGAAAAGACAGCCTCTTCAATAAGTGGTGCTGGGAAAACTGGACAGCTACATGTAAAAGAATGAAATTAGAACACTCCCTAACACCATACACAAAAATAAACTCAAAATGGATTAAAGACCTAAATGTAAGGCCAGACACTATAAAACTCTTAGAGGAAAACATAGGCAGAACACTCTATGACATAAATCACAGCAAGATCCTTTTTGACCCACCTCCTAGAGAAATGGAAATAAAAACAAAAATAAAAAATGGGACGTAATGAAACTCAAAAGCTTTTGCACAGCAAAGGAAACCATAAACAAGACCAAAAACCCACCCTCAGAATGGGAGAAAATATTTGCAAATGAAGCAACTGACAAAGTATTAATCTCCAAAATGTACAAGCAGCTCATGCAGCTCAATGTCAAAAAAACAAACAACCCAATCCAAAAATGGGCAGAAGACCTAAATAGACATTTCTCCAAAGAAAATACACAGATTGCCAACAAACACATGAAAGGATGCTCAACATCATTAATCATTAGAGAAATACAAATCAAAACTACAATGAGGTATCACCTCACACCAGTCAGAATGGCCATCATCAAAAAATTTACAAACAGTAAATGCTGGACAGGGTGTGGAGAAAAGGAAACCCTGTTGCACAGTTGGTGGGAATGTGAATTTGTACAGCCACTATGGAGAACAGTATGGAGGTTCCTTAAAAAACTAAAAATAGAATTACCATATGCCCCAGCAATCCCACTACTGGGCATATACCCTGAGAAAACCATAATTCAAAAAGAGTCATGTACCACAATGTTCATTGCAGCTCCATTTACAATAGCCAGGACATGGAAGCAACCTACGTGTCCATCGACAGACGAATGAATAAAGAAGATGAGGCACATATATTCAATGGAATATTACTCAGCCATAAAAAGAAACAAAATTGATTTATTTGTAGTGAGGTGGATGGACCTGGAGTCTGTCATACAGAGTGAAGTAAGTCAGAAAGAGAAAAGCAAATACTGTATGCTAACACATATATGTAGAATCTAAGAAAAAAAAGGGTCATCATGAAGAACTTAGGGGCAGGACGAGAATAAAGACACAGACCTACTAGAGAATGGCCTTGAGGACACGGGGAGGGGGAAGGGTAAGCTGGGACAAAGTGAAAGAATGGCATGGACTTATATACAGTACCAAATGTAAAATTGATAGTTAGGGGGAAGCAGCCGCATTGCACAGGGAGATCAGCTTGGTGCTTTGTTACCACCTAGAGGGGTGGCATAGGGAGAGTGGGAGGGAGGGAGATGCAAGAGGGAAGAGATATGGGGATATCTATATCTATATCTATATCTATATCTATATATATAGCTGATTCACTTTGTTATAAAGCAGAAACTAACACACCATTGTAAAGCAATTATACTGCAATAACGATGTTAAAAATAAAAAAGAACTCTCAGCTTAAATCGGTAAGCTGTTTGTTGGTTGGTTTGCTTGGTTTATTTTACCTTGCTTTAAAATATTCTAAACATTATTCCAATTTATTTTTGGTCTCCATAAATGATAAGTGAATTTACTGTATAAAATATTTTTGTTATTTTCTCAATAGTAAATCACAAATTAAAGCTAAAAAAAATATATATATATACATATATATATATATGTATGGCATTAGTGCCACTCTCAGCTACTGTTCTGTAGTCCTCAAAGCTTTTGTTGATCCTTTATGTGGTATTCACAGCTCATGACGTTTTGCTTAATCTCTGTGATGAGGACAGGCCACAATTTCAGGTTCAGAATATTTAAGTTGGTCATTCTCTTTGTTCTTTTTCTGATGTTCCAGTCTTAGGGAGATCAGCTGCTTAGTGGCCAGTGACTGTGAGCATACATTTAAAGCCTTTAAGTGCCTACAATGTGCCGGGGATGTTACTATGTTTCTTATAAGCAGAATAATTCCTAATGTCTGGATGCACTTTGAAGCCATGGTCCCCAAATCCAAACCAATCAAAATCAAATAAGTCAAGGAAAGACCCAGTTGAAGGAGTCACCTTTTTCAGCCACATGACTTGCTCAGTACTCTTATGTCACAGCTTTAACTTGCCCAGAAATTTTAACCCATGTATAGCAGGTGGTGTTTGCCACAGCACATATACCTCCTTGTTCAGCTAAAAACTAGTCAAGGGCTATCATATTATCAAGAACAACTTTGGCCAGAGAGTCTAAGGATTTTTTTGGTCATTTATTTCTTTAACAGTGGATTCTGCAATACTTTGAAGAGTTCAGGAGATGTTCCTCGTTTACATTTACTCCAAACCAGGAAAGTAGGACCCTGTCAATGGAAGCAAATCCTGAATCATTAATGCCTCTTGATAACTTCCATTTAAATCTATGACTCAGGACTGGAAAGGTGACAGCCATGGAGACCATAAAATTTTAAGGGTCAGTAGACCACACAAGCAGTTTTATTCTGGCTCCCTTTGCCTTGCATTCTTTTCTTTGTGTAGAGCCTAAACACAAAATTCCCCAAGTTTGGGGTTGTTAACCAGAGATATGGAAATGGACCAGGGAGTCTCTAGAATCAAGGATAGATCCATTGTTTTAAAATGACAACTCCAGCAGTCTGAAAGATTAACTGCCTTAGTAGTGGTCTGGGAGATACAAATGATGGTATTATCTTTTCTGGCCAAGTCAGAGTAAATGAAGGAAAGAAAAGAAGAAAGAGTTTTATATTTAGTTGAAGTATGAAGTTTTAATCCTGTGTCTTGTGAGGGAGCAGAATACCTCCATGTCAGCTACTTCTTTTCCTAGTCAATTTGATTTGGCTCCAGCATTTTTACAGCTCAGGTAGAGCTCTCTTTAGCTGTACGATGTGTGTCCAAGTTTCGAGTCCCTGAAGTTTGGCCATCATCTGGGTATTGAGGAGGACCTGGTATCATCCCTTTCAAGGAAATTCAAGGGCATTAGTGATTCCAAATTAGAAGGGTGGAAGAAATTTGGAAATGTTATTTTGGAGAGTTGTAGCCAGATATTTGAGGAAACTAGAAGAATTCAGGATCCAGTTCAGTTTATAGTTATGTAACAAAAACTCAAAGACAATAAACAGGATTAGAATTTAATATAGACAGAAGTGCAAACATAACTTCTCTCTATTTCATCACCCCCATTTTTACCAAAGATAATCACAGTAAAACTAATTTGTTTTTATTCAGTTTGGCCTGATTATTAACATAATGGCAGCAAGAATGGTGATTGACCTTATATGCTCTTTTTAAGACTGTTTTGCTGGAACCTTGTAAGCAAGGTACCAGGTCAATTTTTCTAAAGCCTGTTACAAGGAGAACAGATTGTTATTGAACTTACGTAAATAACTGCCTGTAACAAAGTGAATCAGCTATACATATATATGTTTGGGAGGGATCAGGTAAGGAGAAAAAGTAAATGTTTCATCTTTGTTTACCAAAGTATATGTTACCAAATTGCTGCATGTCATAGAAAGCTTAAGATAAAAGATTTCCTTAAATTTGGGAAAAAAAAAAAAAAGATGCTAGGGAACTAGCAATGTTTCAGACAAAAAATTATTTAAAAAAATATCATCATCTTCCTCATTTTATTCAGTCTCTAGTAATTAATATTTGTTCTGCTTGAATCCATTTGTTCCAGAAGTTCTAACCCAGTTCAGTTTTATTATCTTAAAGTTATCGGAAACCTGTACTTGTCAAAAAGTCCTTTCCTTGAACTCCTTGAAGATGAAGTGCTTTTGCCGGAATGCTTTTGTAAAAGCATCAGAGTAAAACAGTAACTGTCTGTAAATGACAAAAGGGTTCTTTAAATGCCCATTGTTCATGATTTGATGAGAGTTCATTTTAATGGAATTGATAAGGAAAATTGGTTATTTTTGTGGCACACGACATTTTAAAATAGTGACTAAAATTATGATGATAACATTATACCAGGACGTGTCAGATTTTAGGAACTCTATATAATTTCTGGAGCACTTATAACATAAAACTATACAAATACACCATAAAAAAAGGCTTGGTATGATTTCTTATTTGACAGTGCTTCCCATATAATCAAATAAGCCAAATTAGTCTAACATCTCCCTTTTTATAAGGAGAAAGAAACAAATCTTTTGAGATGTTCCAGGAGCCCTCTGGAAAATCCCAAAGTTAGTTTGAGCTCAAAAAGACTTCACTTAGAATTTGATTTTTGGAAAGTTTATCAAAAACATCAAAAGGTTTTAAAGATTTTATTGGTCAAATAGGATCATGGGTCACTGTGAAACAATACTTATTTGTTCATTTAACCATAGAGACAATTAAGACTTTGAAGGAAAATGCAGACAGTTAAATAGTTGTAAAAAAGAAAACCTAAGCTCTTTTAATAGACAAGACTCACCTTTCTGAAGAAATCAGAGACCTGATGAAAAAGACATAGGAAGTTATTTTGACAAGAAACAAAATCTTTGTTTGCTAGGTAGATTACTTGAAGAAAAACCTTTTACAGTCTCTTATCAAGAATGGACCAATAGTTTAAGAAACCTTTGGCCTTTTAAAAGAGAGAAAATCAAATTTTAATTTTGCATCAGCTTATTTGATATTAAAATTCACTTAATTAAATTCAGTCTAATCTTAGCCAGTTTAGCCAGCTTTAATGTGGGCAGACATTAAAATTTTTTTCCAAAGATTCCTTTTCCACAAACCTTCTACAACCTTTAAAAAAAAAGAAGTGTGCTTACAGTAGCATTCTGTGGATTGTCAGACTTATAAATACTTTTTATAATATCTAGAAATGTATTCTTTCTCATAACTAATTTTTCAGTGTGCCACAAAATATGTTTAATAATAGATCCAAATATCTTTCAGTTTCTCTGTAAAAGGAAGCCAAAAGTAGATAAACCTGTGTTGAGTAATGAATATCTCATTTGGAAATGATCTATATGTTTAATGACTATCCATCATTTAACTTAACTTAGCAAAACTTTAAGATTACAGGTTATCGAAAAAATTTGGGGAAACTATCTGAAAAGTTCACCTGAAAACTCTTTACCCTACTTACGTCTATTCAGTTTACTTCTTCTTAACAGTAACATTTGCATTTCCCACAAAAACTTCATAAGCCATTAGACAAGGTCAGCAATCATCCCAAGTTTTTGTTTTGTTTGGCTCACAAATTTTGTAAGCAATGACATGAATTTATTTGACTTTTAGTAAGCCTAGGTAGAAAGAAAGTTGTATGTCTGAATTATTTCTAATGTTGATAACTCTAAAGACATGTCAATTTAATCAACAAACAAGCTAGCTTTTATTTACTAAAGCTTATCTCAGATCATGTGAACCTGAAAAGTATTTGGGTATGTTTTAATTATATTTTTAAGAATTTTATGAATATGTAATTCATATAAGCATTTAATTTTCTTTAGGCCAGTTAAATACTTTTACAGATTAATTTTGGCAATACCATGAGCAGGTAGAATATACCACACATCTACAACACATATATGGAGACACATGTGAACATATAGATAGATGCATGAAGAGACCTCATAGCTTCAGTACACTTAAGATATCTCATTTGCCCAAGTTCCAAATGACCTTTCCCCCACCCTCCTTTTATTGATAAGAATTACTTCCTTGAAGTTAGTACTTTAACATTTACATCTCAAAGGGACAGGATAAGAATGCAAGTTATAAGTCTTTTAAGATAAATAGAGGAGGTTTGGGGGGTTGGTAAAAAGGAACAGGTGAGCTTTGAGTTGCCTCTAGAGCTGCAGTTCTAGTTTTGCAAAGATTTTTAAGGACTGTTTCTCTCAATTCCTCAAGGAATTGGCTTGCAACTTAAATGATACCGAAGGTTGATCCACCCATAAATCCTTTTACAGGGTCTTTAAAAGGTTTCTTTTTCCCTCTGGGTATGTAGTTTTATTTTCGTTTAAGGGAGAAGGCTTTAAAAAATGTTTCTATCAGGTTTTGCAATTAGGCCAATTTCTGACCACAGAGCTACTTTGTAGTTTTTTAGCTGGGACAGACAGTAAATATTTCTGGCAGTACTGAACAACCCCTTGGACTAAGGAGGCATTCCCAAAGAGGATGCAAAAGATATTTTATTTTCTTCTTTCTACTGGGTACTACAGACAGAGATACAGGAGAGCTGATTCTGGCAAGACGTCTTACCCTTAGCTGGCTTCTGCCAGTTTTCTGAGGATCCCATCTGCAGGCTCCAGGCAAGTGAGGTTTAAGGTAGGGGGTGTAGCTCCAGTGTCCAGAATTTGGCAAGGTTCTTCATTAATTTTTAGTTTACCTTAGCTGTTTAAGGGAATAAAATAACAATTTACCAGAAAATCCCTCAGAGTTTTATCAACTCTGGAAGGGGCCAATAGGAGGGTTCTCATTTGAGGGTAGATATGAGGGCATGTGTGTTTGATGTTAAAAAATTGGCATAAGCCCTTTGAGAACAAACTCTTTTCCTGTGTCCCAGCTGATAATAACTGAGACATTGATCCCTGGGCCAGCAGGGATCTTACTGATAAACCCCCAGGAGAGTGCAGTGTGGGGAGCTGAGGTGTTATTTTAGGTGTCTGGCCTTGGAGTACTTGTAGCTGTAGAGCTAATGGTTTCCTGCACTTTTGTTTATGATCTTGTGTTTTAAATTTTCATTAGCCTTGTGCAACACGTTTTTTTTAATAAAGCTATTTCAAGAATCTTCCTTTTGAAAATTCCTATTACCAGTTAAAATAGGTATTCCATTCCGTTTGATATGGAAACCCATACTTTCAAATGCACTTGTTAAGTTAATGATCTTGTCTATTTGGTATGTTTCCCATAATGGCCGTTGGTTCTAAGTTGCCTTTGGTAGGACTTTGCCATGTTTGTAGATATTTATAGCTTTGGGGACTGCAGTTCATAGATATAAAATAAGCAGGTGTGCCAGAAGGTGGCACACTTAACATTTTGGATTTTGAGGATCCCATTTTAATTTTATTATTATTATAATTATTTTTAGCTAAACCTTTGGGTCTCTCAGAGCCACATTAATACCTAAAAGTGTTGTGCCACACAGTTGGGAATTGTGTGATGTTTTACAGTTTACGTCGCATGGAAATTTTCTTTTTTCTTTTTTTTTTTTTTATTTTATTTACTTATTTTTTGGCTATGTTAGGTCCTCGTTGCTTCACATGGGCTTTCTCTAGTTGCGGTGAGTGGGGGCTACTCTTCATTGCGGTGGCCTCTCTTGTTTCGGCACGTGGGCCCTAGAGCACACAGGCTTCGGTAGTTGCGGCACGTGGGCTCAGTAGTTGTGGTTTGCAGGCTCTAGAGCGCAGGCTCAGTAGTTGTGGTGCACGGGCTTAGTTGCTCCACAGCATGTGGAATCTTCCCGGACCAGGGATCGAACCCATGTCCCCTGCATTGGCAAGTGGATTCTTAACCACTGCGCCACCAGGGAAGTCCCTCACATGGAAATTTTCTTGAGGTTAGCAGGTGACCTAGTATCAATCTAACTTGTTTCATGACCAACTTATTTTAAGCAGTGAGTGCTTTAACAACTCAAATATTCAACCAGTGCCCACCAATTTTTGTAGCTTTTTTTTTTCCTCCAAGATTTCCATTAACAATAGTCCTTATCTAGACAAATCAAGACAAAGATACATGCACCTTAACAACCAGCAATAACCAAGAGATGTTAGGGGACTGGACAAGAGAAGACTGTGCACACCACCAGCAATTTCCAGCATGGACTAAACCAGCAGACTCCAGTAAATGCAGACTGTAGACTGGAACTGGGGAAGTTCCAATCTGACTGAACCAAAGGCTCAGGACTCAGATTCCAGATGGACCTGTCTGCCAGCTCAAGCTGACCCTCTAGCCCTGAACTGGAAAGACAATTAGATCGGAAGCTCAACACAACAGTGTGGAGCTCGGAACCCAGAGGAACTTACCCATGGCCCTTGAAAATCATAAGAAAGACAGTGAACTCAAGAAGGAGTTGGGAGTACCACACCTGTGTTTCTTGTTGTCCCCAGATGCCATCAAAAGTTCCCTTTGGATCCCATCACTGCTACCAAATCTGTTAACAACAAAAATTCAACTGAATAAATTTAAAGATCAACTTGACTTTATTAAATGATTTGTGAATGGGGCAGCATCCCATCTAGCAAATAGAAAGGGGCTCTCCACCAAACTGAAGGAAAAGAAAGGCTTTTAAAAGCAGAAAGGGAGTGTAAAAGCAAATTATTAGCAAAGAATGCGTTGTTTCAGGCAAGGTCACTCTCCTAAGGGGAATGGGAGAAGTCTATTGGGTAGATTACCTCACTAGTGCTGACTGGGTAATTCCGAATTGACTGGTTAAAGGTTACATTCCTGGCATGGGCTGAAACAGCAGTTAGGTTAGGTATTAAGCCTTGGTTTGCTCATGTGGGGCTTAGCATAAGTGACTCCATTTTGGGCCTGTTATTTCTTTTTAACACCATGTTTTATTTTTAGCTTTATTTTCTTATGGTCAGCTTCTGCCAAGTTTTCAGTGCTTCCTTCTATAAAGCTACTGTGCAAATAATTCTTAGAGTGTAATGTGTATCCAGATCACCTAGGTATCTTTTTTTTTAATGCAGATTATGTTTCAATAAGTCTAGATACATTTCTAGCAAGTTCTCAGATAATACTGATACTTCTGGTCCATGGACCACACTTTGAGTAGCAAGGTCCCATTTCATTATTTCAATAGATTTGGTAGTAAGTCCTGACCTTATCTTCACCTGTTCCTTACTAAGTGGTCCCATCTTACATTCAATATAACAATGTCTAATAGTTTGGTGTTTTTTAAAAAGACTCAGTCTTATTTAATCCTCACAGCATCATCACCAGTAGATTTGGAAAGTCGGTTTCCTAAGTGAGAAAAGTGAGCCCAAGTGTACACTGACACATTCCAGACACTTCTCAACATTGGAGTCTCTGTCACACATCTCTGTACTAGCTGTTTCCAAAGGGGTTGTGGAATTATGCAGGGCATTGACAGCTTTAATTTAGGTAATATACTCTAGAACACTTTTCTCTGAATCTGTTGTGTCTTCTTTCTCATGAGTGTGTTCTGCTAGCCTTTGGTGTTTTTTCCTTCAGATTGAGGTGGAAATTGGCTTAACCTCCCTTAAAGTCCTCTAGTGACAGTTTTTTTGAGTGTTGATTTAATACTTGGGTGTCTGTTTTCAGCTGACTGGTTGGCATCCGTGAAACTCCGTTTGTTTGTTTTTTTCTTTTGTTTTTAATTACAGCTTTCTCTAGTGGGTTCCTAATACATGTCAGCATAATACAAGTTTTGGGAAATCTTCAGTAAAGAAATCTGTTTCACATTGTTTAAACCTATATTTTTAAAACTTCCTTGGCCATATAACTCTTAGTTTTGGTGGCAAAGAAATCCTTTTTCATTTTGCTAACGTTTCTGAATTTTATATACAGATACAAACATATACTTACCAACCAAACACTTTTCCAAATTCTCACTAAGTAACAAGCATTATACGAAGTACTCTAAAGACATTATCTCATTTTATACTCACAATCACCTTATGAAGTATTATAAGCTCTTTTTGACAGGAGAGAATTAAGTAGGGGCTTAGTAACTTAAATAAAATATTTAGCTAATTCAGGACAAGCTCAAATTCAATTTAGGATGCCTGGCTCAACAGTGGATTATATATCTATTGGGGATGCCTTACTGCTTTTCAAGTACCCAGCACTGGCCCTTTCCTTAGGACTAGGACTATTCAGCTAGTTCTGACATTGTCTGTTTAAAATTTTAAAATGTCCAAGTGAGAGGTACAGTTAGTGAGGGTTGTGGGAGAATATTGAGCGTTCGGACATACTTTACCTATAAAATGAATGCCCAGAAGGGTGTGTTTGTCACCTAGTAAATGTGGCTCAGTCCCAGAGAAACATCATTCTCAGAAGAGTTTTTAATGCATTTTACAGATGTTTCTCTGCTTGCCACGGCTCTTTCTCTAGGGCACCTTTGCAAAACTGATTAATAGGAAGGGCATGGCAGGGAATTTCTGACTGGCACACCTTATGTGAAAAGATGGAGAGCTCTGCTCTTAGCCAGTAAAGTCGAATCTAATTTCCAAAGCTAAATGAGAATAATAATGACAATAAAAGACCCAGAATATCACTTTATTACATCCCATCGTGTTTATAGTTCTTGGCGACAAGGGGGGGCGGGCACAGGAATCCCGCAATCAAATTAGGGCAATCTGCACGACGAAAGTATTAACAAGAGACAGTAGAGGCAGGAAATTGTTGATGATTTTCATTATCTGTAATGCTTCTGAGAGCTTTATTTGTCTTCACCTAGAAGCTCTGGAGAAAATCTGACTCTACTTGGCAGCATTAGCTTCTTTTACTGAAGCATCTTGCTGTTTAAATAAGCATCAAGCCCTTGAGGTTATTTTGGAATATTCTGAAAAAGAGACTCATTTGAGAAAACCTGGGAGGCTCTAGCTGCTGTTTATTATTGAGATGAACATTTTTGTTGTATTTAAAATTACAAGATTCCAAGGAACTTGAATGGAATGAAGAGTGTTGTCTTCAAATACAAGTTCTCCCACTCTAATGAAAACTGTTGGGCAATTAACCCCATCTCAGTTTCCTCCCTATGATGAACGATCATAGTCCCTGTCTCATCGGGCTGTGGCAAGGATTTGAAGGCATCTATGTGATGTCTCCAGCCACATTAGGCATTTCATGATTAGTAGCTAGCCTCTTGTAACAAGCCTTGTGAAAATGTGCGAAGGGGAGAAACATGCTCTGCTCTCCTGGACTGAGCTGATAGTTCAGATATTAGCCATGCACTGGAGATGAACTTGCATGGTTCTTTCCAGTTTGTATTTCTGTTTTTCCGGAGATCAGAGATACGCATATGAGCCAGTTCTGGGAGAAAGCTGAATGCAAGACAAATAAGCAATTATCAAGATTGGCCAGAGGACTGGATTTTTCTCAATTGAGCTGGAATTGGCGAACAATTAGTTCTTGGACTCACACCTTCTTCCATTTTTGGTAAGGATATTATCTTCACAAATGCATTTTTACATGCATAGGGCAGATATGCAGATTGTTTTTTTTTTTTTTTTTTGCTGTACGCGGGCCTCTCACTGTTGTGGCCTCTCCCGTTGCGGAGCATAGGCTCCAGACGCGCAGGCTCAGCGGCCATGGCTCACGGGCCCAGCCACTCTGCGGCATGTGGGATCTTCCCGGACCGGGGCACGAAGCTGTGTCCCCTGCATCGGCAGGCGGACTCTCAACCACTGCGCCACCAGGGAAGCCTGCAGGTTGCTTTTTGTATCATCTTTTGGATTATAAATCTTTACCACTCATGCACTAATAAATTTGTACAAAAGCAGAGTTTTTTTATGATATCTTACTAACTGCGAAGTTGTCACTCGCAAAGCATCGGTTTAGATGTAATTAAATGGTCTTTAGCTCCTTTCTGACTATTTTTCTGCTGTCTTTGATTGAGTATACTGAAATTAATGTCAGGATTTGAAACGGATGGTTCTAGATAAGATACTCAGGTAAGCTAACCAGTATTTTTTTTAACGTCTTGCCTTCTTATTCTTCTGTCTTTTGAACCTCACACAGCTCCTTTCTTAGAATACAGTTCTTTAAATGATTTATTCTCATTTATCTGTAATTTGGGAAACCGTCTGATAAGGTCCTTTTGGCTTAGAGTGGTCCTATCTTGAGAGGAATTCGTATCTATGGGACCTTCATCTACTGCTGGCCCCACGTCTAGCCAGCCAAGGCAGAAGAGCTCACACTCTTCATCATTTGAAAGTGTGGGATGAACTGGACTATCACTGGAAATCAGAAGTGTCCACTTAGCAACTGAAATTATTCACATAGATCACAAATACCAGAGCTGAGGGCAGGTGTTCCTTGGCCAGATGCTTAGAATTATAAAGGGAAATTTAAAAACTAAATTTAGATCCTAAATAGAATCTGAAGCAAGATACTGCTTTTATTTATGGGCATGAAAGTTTTTTTCCCTTTTAAATCCAGATGTTAGGTACCTGAGTGAGTATATGTGTGTGTACATATGTGTACTCGTGTGTATGTGTGTACATATGTGTACCTGTGTGTAAAAGTGTATGAGGCTGGGTTTGTGTGCATGTTTATGTCTCAGCATGTGCATGTGCCCATGTAACTAACCTGTTAGTTGGAGAGTTTCTCTCAGAAGTATCATAAACAATCCATCTTTGATTCTGATTCTTTCCTTTCTCTTTCTGATAATTTACAGTAATTGTAAGTCTTTCTGTGGTTGTTTAGTTTTAAAGATGATGTCAGGAAACCAGAGTCCTGTGCCTACTACAGCTCTACCTAACAGCCTCTTTTGCCCCAATATTACCAAAATTTCTATCTGGATTATCCCCTTGGGAGGCCACATAGCAGTGATGTGTGTGGTCTGTGCCTCAGAGAGTTCTGTGTTAAAATCTCTGCTACTTAATGGCTATATAATCTTGGACAGAGATTCATTCATTCTTCACTTCATTAAAATTCATCTCCCTCATTTGCAAAATAGAGGACATGTAACTGAAAAGCTTGCTGTTGAGTCCTACATAAAGGAAAACATATAAACTAGCAGTGTGTGGCATATATTAGGTGCCTAATAAATGTTAATTATTGATGTTTTTGCTATAGTTATTATTACTAGTACTTGATTAATATACCACCATCACTACTAGTATAACAAAAAGTACATGTAGTTCATATAGTTTCTGTTGTTCCTTGGAGCTTCTGTGGCTAATCATCTCCAAATACATTACAAGTTTGGATGTCTAAAAGGAAATATTTTAATGTTGGACATTTTAAATAAAAACTGAAATTTTATTAACTTCTAAGAATGACCTCCACTCATGCCAGGTTTCTCTTAGGAAGTGAAAAGTCTATTTGTAATATGAACAATTGCTCCTAATTTATCGTGTTTCAGCTTTGGTTTTATGACTGTCAGATTTTATTAATATGAGAGTTACCTATAAATCTAATATTGGAATCCTGATTGGGAAACAAAAAAGAAACTACACATTTCAGATAAGTCTGTGTGGTTAAAAAACATTTTTAAGTCAAGTTGAAAAAATAATTACCATTTATTAAGTACCTACTACATGTCAAGTGCTCTTTTAGAAAATTTATATTTTGTAAAGTTTAAAAAATTCCATATTTAGATATTATCCTGAATACATACATGAAGTTTCTGGAGCAGAGCATATTATTATTCACTTATTTACAGCAAACAACAACTACATGGTTCCCCTGTGCCCCAATTCTTACACTTAGGGTGATATAATAAGAACCAGATAGATTAAATCTCTGTACATAAGAAGTGTATTTTAAGCAAGAAATCCTCAAAAAATGAACATGGGTTCTTACGTATGTTATTCCCCCATCTCCTGAGAGAGTCTCCTTGGAAACATAATGGGAAGGATCCTGAGTGCTTACTTTAATCTGTTGGAATATAAATAAATCTCTCCAGAGGAAATATAAGACCAGGGTCTCCAGCTTTATAACCCAGGGGTGTCTCCAGTCTCTCGCTCTGGAGTTCTCTCATTGTGTAAGTCAGCTATAAATTAAGCTCCAAGGGTTGCTTTTAGCCAAGGCCAAGTGTGAGTAAAATTTGCTCAAAAAATCCTAACTGTGCTGAAATATAAAAATATTTTCGCCATATCCCCAGACACATATTAAGTTTAAACTCACAGAACACTATTTTTCCCCATATCTTTTTTCCAGAAGATGAGTTGAAGGTCAGAAATTTTAAATTTTCCAAGGCCACACAACTAGTAAGGGGAAATGGATGGTTAAAACTGAAGTTTGTCTGATGTGAAAGCTTTTGGGGGGCTAAACTGCTGGTCTGAAAAACAAACTTAAGGAGCACATATTTTACATCTCCATTTTCAGCAAGTTTACACGTAAGTGATTCTGGGGATGTTAGCATCCCCCTTAGGTACCTCCTGTTCCAAAGTTTTTCTGAGAAGGTTAAACACAGTTAACCACTTACAGATGTAATGGAAGAGGGAGAAGAAAACAGTTTGACAAAAAGAATTAGGAAAAGGGGATTGGAATACAGAAGATACATTTTTGTTTGTTTGTGTTTTCATTTTCTACAGTCTTATATTGTTCATTGCTAAATATTTTCCTCAAATATTGAGTTATCTTTCTCTCAGATCTTGCTCACTCCCCATTCCAGTAAAGAAGTGTTGTATTTTATTTGTATTATTTTGATGTATGCTTAGAATAGGCTTGCAGCCAATATGATAGAATATACTACTCATGATATTACAGAGACACAATAATCTTTAGTGCTGAGTTTTCTTTTTGAGTTCTGACCCACAGTAAGGAACTAGCACTAAAACCTAACTTTCACGGGGGTGAATTTAATAAAGGTGGAGAAGCGAGTTAGACTGCTTTATCAATTTCCATGAAAAGAAAGAAAATACCTTTTGTCAATTTTTGCTCTGTGTCATCTTTAGGTGACAGTGTCTTTGATAAAGAGGTTATGGTTCTGATTACCTGAGTTTAATCCCTTCTATTGTCAAGGAGAATATGAATTACCAGTATTTTAAAATAGTCTTAATTCTTGGTTTATACAATTCTGCTGCAGTAGAAAAGACAAAGTTAGTGACAGTGCCAAAATACTCTGGTACATAATTATGTATTTCAAACTAGGTTTTCTGAGGACGTTAGCAAGCCCAATATCTATCAAGGGACTACGGAATCCTGCCAGGTGCAGTTAGGCATTCCCAGCAGACTGTCTCTAATGATCACCTGGGGCCAGGAATACTCCTGTGATTTAAGTGTTGTGGAGGGGCTTGAGTCATCTGTGAATGTATTTTTTAGGGCTTGAGGGTCCCGTGGGGTGTCACCCTTGAGAGTGGCTGGAGAAGGGAAGCCTAGAGCCAGGAGTTCACCACTGCTAGCTTATTTCCTGGCCTTACCAACAAAGTCACAGCCTCATCACTGGTCACGGTACATGCCTAAGTATGGGCCTTGGTATAGGTGAATCCTGGATTCAAACCTCTGGTAAGTGTTTACCAAGAGAGTTTGGGACAGGCTGGGCTCCAAGGAAGCTTCTGACAGCAGCTCTGCCCATGGCTGTGCTTGCTGCTTCCATATGGGGAGATACTTAGGGAGGAAAGGAAAGGAATCTCCTGATTTTCTATCACCGTCTTTTCTCTTCCCACTTCCCTTGGTTGCCTGTTCTCTAGGAACTAAAATAAGTAGCGATTTGCCTTACACAGTTGATTCTTTTAAAAATTTTATTTATTTATTTATTTTTGACTGTGTTGGGTCTTCGTTTCTGTGCGTGGGCTTTCTCTAGTTGTGGCGAGCGGGGGCCACTCTTCATCGTGGTGCACGGGCGTCTCACTGTCGCGGCCTCTCTTGTTGCAGAGCACAAGCTCCAGATGCGCAGGCTCAGTAGTTGTGGCTCACAGGCCTAGTTGCTCCGTGGCATGTGGGATCTTCCCAGACCAGGGCTTGAACCCATGTCCACTGCATTGGCAGGCAGATTCTCAACCACTGCGCCACCAGGGAAGCCCGACTTCTTTTACTTTGATCCATTAAAGAATAAGAGAGAGGTTGCAGTGGTGGGGAGTGGGAGGTGTGGGAGAAGGAGAAAAAAAATCAGTCTTTTTGCCTCCTTGCAGGTTGTCAGGCATTTTATATACATTCTTATTTAGCTCTTATATAACCCAGGCTAGGTAAACACTCATTCACTTATCCATTCATCCATATTTATTGTGTGCCTATTGTGTACCATGCACCATTTTAGCAGCTGACTATTAAAAATCTCTAAATTAAAGATAAAGAGAAAGTGTCTGAGAGAGGTCAAGTAACTTGTTCAAAATTGCACAGATAGGGGAGGAGTCAAGATGGCAGTGTGGGAAGACATGGAGGCATCTCCCCACAACTAGGGTGCCTGCCGGCCGCTGATGGGGGTCTCTGACCACCAAGGAGACAGGAGGAACCCCACAGTGAACCAGTAGGACGTAAAGGGACTGAAGGGGGAGGAGAAGTGGAGGCCAGACAAGATCAGTGCCCCTGAGGCCAGAGAGATCAGGAGAGGCAGGTGGGAGGGACTCTCCAGGAAGAGTGGGAAAGGAGTGGAGGGAAGTTGCCTGGCCCACTTGGGCCAAGGGAGCCTGTTGAGCTCCCAGGCTGGTCCCCTACCCTCCAAGGCCCATCTTCCCCCCTCCAGGCTGCATGGGTCCTGGGGGCATAGGATGGAGGCCAGGGGGATAAGGAGAGGCAGGCAGGAGGGGCCCTTCCAGACCCCAGACCAGAGGAACAGGAAAGGAGAGGAGGGCATTTGCCCCACCCACTCAAGCCCAGGAAGCATGCTGGGCTCTCAGGTGTGGTCCCCTGCCCTCTGAGACCAGGGGTGGGGGGCACGCCTGGGCCCCTTCTGTTCCTTGACCCTAAGCCCCACCCCTCACAGCCCCAGGGCCTTTCCCAGCCCTTTGGGTCCTGAGCATTGGCCCCACCCACCACCCCAAACTTGCCCTTGCTTAGGCCCACTCTCCACAGCCAAGGATTCCCCCTCCACCTTTTTTTTTTTTCTTTTCTTTTCTCTCATCCTTTTTACTATTCTGGTAATGATATACCTTCCAGTTGTTGACGCATCTATATTTTTATCTTTACATTCTTTCTAACATATCTGTTAGTTTTCTAGTCTAATTTTATTTTTTACTTTGTTATTGTTCTTTTTTTTTTTTTTTTTTTTTTTTTTGCCACCCCACACGGGTTGCAGGATCTTGATTCACTAGCCTGGGGTTGGGTGGAAGCTCCTGTGGTGGGAGCTCCGAGTTCGAACCACTGGGCTAACAGAGAACCTCAGACCCCAGAGAATATTCATTGAAGTGAGGTCTCACAGAGTTCCTCATCTCAGCACCACGACTCAGCTCTACCCAATAGCCTATAAACTACAGTGTTGGAAACCTCAGGCCAAAAACCAGTAAAACAGGAACACAATCCCACTCATAAAAAAAAAAAAAAAAAAATGAGATGGCAAAAAAATATGTAACAGATTAAAGAGCAAGGTAAAAACCTATAAGACGAAATAAATGAGGACGAAATAGGCAATCTACCTGAAAAAGTATTCAGGGTAATGACAGTAAAGTTGATCCAGAATCTCAGAAATAGAATGGAGGCATGGATTGAGAAAATACAAGAAATGTTTATCAAAGATCTAGAAGAACTAAAGCACAAACAAACAGAGATGAACAACACAATAACTGAAATGAAAAATACACTAGAAGGAATCAATAGCAGAATAACGGAGGCAGAAGAATGAATAAGTGAGGTGGAAGACAAAATGGTGGAAATAACTGCCTAGGAGCCGAATAAAGATAAAAGAATGAAAAGAATTGAAGACAATCTCAGAGACCTCTGGGACAACATTAAATGCACCAACATTCGAATTATAGGGGTCCCAGAAGAAGAAGAGAAAAAGAAAGGGACTGAGAAAATATTTGAAGAGATTATAGTGGAAAACTTCCCTAACATGGGAAAGGAAATAGTCACCCAAGTCCAGGAAGCACAGAGAGTCCCATACAGAATAAACCCTAGGAAAAACACACCAAGACACATATTAATCAAACTAACAAAAAATAAATTCAAAGAAAAAATATTAAAAGCAGCAAGGGAAAAACAAAAAATAACATACAAAGGAATCCCCTAAGGTTATCAGCTGATTTTTCAGTGGAAATTCTGCAGGACAGAAAGGAGTGGTAGGATATACTTAAAGTGATGAAAGAGAAAAACCTACAACCTAGATTACTCTACCCAGCAAGGCTCTCATTCAGATTTGATGGAGAAGTCAAAAGCTTTTAAGACAAGCAAAAGCTAAGAGAATTCAGCACCACCAAACCAGCTTTACAACGAATGCTAAAGTAACTTCTCTAAGCAGGAAAAAAAAGAGAAGAAAAAGACACATACAAACAAACCCAAAACAATTAAGAAAATGGTAATAGGAACATACGTATCGATAATACCTTGAATGTAAATGGATTAAATGCCCCAACCAAAAGACACAGACTGGCTGAATGGATACAAAAACAAGACCCATATGTATGCTGTCTACAAGAGACCCACTTCAGACCTAGGGACACATACAGACTGAAAGTGAAGGTATGGAAAAAGATATTCCATGCAAATGGAAATCAAAAGAAAGCTGGAGTAGCAATACACATATCAGATAAAATAGACTTTAAAATAAAGACTGTTACAGGAGATAAGGAGGGACACTACATAATGATCAAAGGATCAATCCAAGAAGACATAACAGTTTTAAATGTTTATGCACCCAACATAGGAGCACCTCAATACATAAGGCAAATGCTAACAACCATGAAGGGACAAATACATGGACGCTAAACAGTGTGCTACTAAATAACCAAGAGATCACTGAAGAAATCAAAGAAGAAATAAAAAAATACATAGAAACAAATGACAATGAAAACACAACAACCCAAAACCTATGGGATGCAACAAAAGCAGTTAAGAGGGAAGTTTATAGCAATTCAATCTCACCTCAAGAAATAAGAAAAATCTCAAATAAACAATCTAACCCTACACTTAAAACAACTAGAGAAAGAAGAACAAAGAAAACGCAAAGTCAGCAGAAGGAAAGAAATCATAAAGATCAGAACTGAAGTAAATGAAATAGAAATGAAGAAAACAATAGCAAAGATCAATAAAACTAAAAGCTGGTTCTTTGAGAAGATAAACAAAATTGATAAACCCTTAGGCAGACTCATCAAGAAAAAAAGGGACAGGATGCAAATCGATAAAATTGGAAATGAAAAAGAAGAAATCACAACTGACACTGCAGAAATACAAAGGATTAGAAGAGACTACTACAAACAACTATATGCCAATAAAATAGACAACCACTAAGAAATGGACAAATTCTTGGAAAGGTACAATTTTCCAAGACTGAACCAGGAAGAATTAGAACATATAAACAGACCTATCACAAGTAATGAAATGGAAACCATAATTAAAAATCTTCAAACAGGGCTTCCCTGGTGGTGCAGTGATTGAGAGTCTGCCTGCCGATGCAGGGGACATGGGTTCGTGCCCTGGTCTGGGAAGATCCCACATGCCGCGGAGCAGCTAGGCCCATGAGCCATGACTGCTGAGCCTGCGCGTCCAGAGCCTGTGCTCCACAATGGGAGAGGCCACAACAGTAAGAGGCCCACGTACCGCAAAAAAAAAAAAAAAAAAAAAAAAAAATCTTCCAACAAACAAGAGCCCAGGACCAGATGGCTTCACAGGTGAATTCTGTCAAACATTTAGAGAAGAGCTAACACTGATCCTTCTCAAAACTCTTCCAAAAATTGCAGAGGGAGAAACACTCCAAAATTCACTCTACAAAGCCACCATCACCTTGATACCAAAACCAGAAAAAGATATCACAAAAAAAGAAAATTATAGACCAATATCATTGATGAACATAGATGCAAAAATCCTCAACAAAATACTTGGAAACAGAATCCAACAACATATGAAAAGGATCATACACCATGATCAAGTGAGATTTATCCCAGGGATGCAAGGATTCTTCAATATATGCAAAACAATCAATTTGATACACCACATTAACAAATTAAGGAACAAAAACCATTTCATCATCTCAACAGATGCAGAAAAAGCTTTTGACAAATTTCAACACCCATTTCCGATAAAAATTCTCCAGAATATGGGCATAGAGGGAACCTACCTTAACATAATAAAGGCCATCTATGAAAAACCCACAGCAAGCACCATACTCAGTGGTGAAAAACTGAAAGCATTTCCATTAAGATCAGGAACAAGACAAAGATGTCCAATCTCGCCACTCTTATTCAACATAGTTTTGGAAGTCCTAGCCACGGCAATCAGAGAAGAAAACGAAATAAAAGGAATACAAATTGGAAAAGAAGTAAAACGGTCACTATTTGCCGATGACATGATACTATACATACAAAATCCTAAAGATGCCACCAGAAAACTACTAGAACCAATCAATGAATTTGGTAGGTTGCAGGATACAAAATTAATGCACAGAAATCGCTGGCATTCCTATACACCAAAAATGAAAAATCAGAAAGAGAAATTAAGGAAACACTTCCATCTACCATTGCAACAAAAAGAATAAAATACCTACGAATAAACCTGCCTAAGGAGGAGAAAGACTTGTACTCAGAAAACTATAAAACACTGATGAAAGAAATCAAAGATGACATAAACAGATGGAGAAATAAACCATGTTCTTGGATTGGAAGAATCAATGTTGTGAAAATGACTATACTACCCAAAGCAATCTACAGTTTCAATGCAATACCTATCAAACTACCCATGGCATTCTTCACAGAATTAGAACAAAAAATCTTACAATTCGTATGGAAACACAAAAGACCCTGAAGAGCCAAAGCAATCTTGAGAAAGAAAAACAGAATTGGAGGAATCAGGCTCCCTGACTTCAAACTATACGACAAAGCTACAGTAATCAAGACAGTATGGTACAGGCACAAAAACAGAACTATAGGTCAGTGGTATAGGATAGAATGCCCAGAGGTAAACCCATGCACATATGGACACCTAATTTACGACAAAGGAGGCAAGAACATACCGTGGAGAAAAAACAGCCTCTTCAGTAAGTGGTGCTGGGAAAAGTGGACAGCTACATGTAACAGAATGAAATTAGAACACTCCCTAACACCATACACAAAAATAAACTCCAAATGGATTAAAGACTTAAATGTAAGACCACACACTATAAAACTCTTAGAGGAAAAACACTCTTTGACATAAACCACAGCAAGATCTTTTTTGACCCACCTGCTAGAGTAACAGAAATAAAGACCAAAATAAACAAATGGGACCTAATGAAACTTAAACGCTTTTGCACAGCAAAGGAAATCATAAATAAGATGAAAAGATAACCCTCAGAATGGGAGAAAATATTTGCAAATTAAGCAACTGACAAAGGATTAATCTCCAAAATATACAAGCAGCTCATAGAGCTCCAAAAACAAACAAACAAAAAAAACCATCCAAAAATGGGCGGAAGACCTAAATAGACATTTATCCAAAGAATATATACAGATTGCCAACAAACACACGAAAGAATGCTCAACATCACTCTTTGTTAGAGAAACGCAAATCAAAACCACAATAAGGTATCACCTCACACCGGTCAGAATGGCCATCATCAAAAAATCTACAAACAATAAATGCTGGAGAGGGTGTGGAGAAAAGGGAACCCTCCCTCACTGTTGGTGGGAATGTAAATTGATACAACCACTATGGAAAACAGTATGGAGGTTCCTTAAAAAACTAAAAATAGAATTACCATATGACCCAGGAATCCCACTACTGGGCATATACCCTGAGAAAACCATAATTCAAAAAGAGACATGCACCACAGTGTTCATTGCAGCACAATTTACAATAGCCAGGACATGGAACCAACCTAAATGTCCATCAGCAGATGAATGGATTAAGAAGATGTGGCACATAATTACAATGGAATATTACTCAGCCATAAAAAGAAATGAAATTGAGTTATTTGTAGTGAGGTGGATCACTAGAGTCTGTCATACAGAGTGAAGTAAGTTAGAAAGAGAAAAACAAATACCATATGCTAATGCATATATATGGAATCTAAAAAAAAAAATGGTACTGATGAACCTAGTTGCAGGGCAGGAATAAAGAGGTAGACATAGAGAATGGACTTGATGACATGGGGTGGGAGGGCGAAGCTGGGGCAAAGTGAGAGTAGCATCGACATATATACACTACCGAATGTAAAAGTAGTTGGCTGGTGGGAAGCAGCAGCATAGCACAGGGAGGTCATCTTGGTGCTTTGCGATGACCTAGAGGGGTGGGATAGGGAGGATGGGAGGGAGGCTCAAGAGAGAGGGGGTACAGGGACATGTGTATGCATATGGCTGATTCACTTTCTTGTGCAACAGAAACTAACACGGTATTGTGAAGCAATTAAACTCCAATAAAGATCTATTTAAAAAAAAAAGGAAAGGAGAATAAAGTACTTCTCAGACAAACAAAAAACAAAAAGAAAGAAAGGAAGTTGTACAGATAATAAGTGGAGAAACCGAATTCAAATCCAGGATAGTTCTTTCAAATGACCCCTGAGGATTTCCTCTTTTTAGGTGAGAGGCAGTAATTGTTAAGAAACTGAACAAGGAATTTAACTTGTATAAAGACCGCTGTTGGCTGGACCAGTTTCTCATGAATGCTTAAAGCTGAAAGGATATCTCCACATAGTTTATGTAGTATGTGGAGAAGATAATTGCTTCATTTTCCTTCATTGTTTTCAATTTCCTTCTACATCACCTCCACTCTCCTGACCTCAGGTACTAGGGGCACCTGTGTCTTTAACACCTCTCTACCCCCACCCCCAACTTTCCATTTCTTCTTCTTTGATGTGGACAACACACAAATTCTTGGTGGAGTGCAGAGTGCTTTGCAAGCTCAGCTTCAAGGACCCCTTACAACCATCTTATTAATCCCTAAACCCTTCTTGGGTAGAAATTTGGAGTTTCTACTATCAGTTCATCTGACTGATTCGTTAAATAAAGTTCCATATCAAAGATTTCATTTAGAACCAAAATAATTTGTAATTTGTTAAGCAAATAATTTGTAAGTCAAAATTTGTTGTATATTTGAGTGATTCTTCTACTGACACTTTTTATCTGTAATAATAATACTTGCTATGATTTGTGACATGTGGAGAGACATTAGAGAAGTTTTTTCTGCTTATGTTGTAGAAAAAATTATGAGATGTTTTGTTCAGTGTTTTTAAAATTTTAAACTCCTGATTCATTCACTTGGTTTTCATATTACTCAACAGCTACTCTTTCTAGTTTAAAACCACTTGGCCATGATTTTTTAGTGGGTTATTTATTCAGGACTTAGAAGAATGGACCAATTGCTTAGGCATATTGAATAACACAATGATAAAATCAATCCTTTAAAACGGTAACTTTAAAAAATTCCTTTAATGATTTAATGAGAGTTTCTCAACTATTCTGTTTTATTTTAATGGACAAGCATATCAAGAACAGCTTTGGTAATATAATTCACAACGAGTTCTTCCTTTATGAACCAAATGAATTTTTTATTGCTTTCAGAAATGAATCTTCACCCATGAGACACTTATGATAGAAAGAGAACAAATGAAAATTCCATCTTTTTAAAGTAACGAAGCAATGCAGGAATAGAACACAACAGTATTGAAGGTAAGAAGGTTCCTTAGCTTCTAACATGCAATCATTCAAGTTGCTTGACTGTTAGATATGAAAAAATGCTTATGAAAAAATTCGCTGATTCATAAAGCAGTGAAAGGCAGGTAGGGCCTTCTACCTCAGCTGGAAACCTGCTTGAAAGTGATACTTTAGGTTATTTTTAATCATTCCTATGAAAGTTATTTTTCCACTGTTTTTCACACAGAGAAAGAAACAGGCAGATGGTGAAGAACATAGATTTTCCTTGATCTTGCATATTACTTGCATCTCTCTGTCATGCTTTTATCTCCAACTTCTGATCCTATCCTACAAGCAATGTTTATATTATTGCTAACCCATACGCTAGCAATAATACATTAACACATTCTTTATTTCTCCCAACCAGCATCACTTCTAAGAGGAATATAGACCTCCAACTTCTTGACTACTAGTCATAAATATGCCACAATGGCTTCTGAAATATTATCACTGAGACAGGCAATGAGAGTTTTCTGTTACGTTATTCTAAGAATGTTAAACCCTATTTGAATATTATTATATAAATTATTTACTAATTAAAGTGAGATATTAGGAGTTTCTGAAATGAACATCTTCCTAAAACCATGAAGGAAATATTTAAGTTATAGTCTATATCTATTCCAGTATTATACAATTCAGATTCAAATCCTTCTTGTATTGTCATGGAAGAAATTTTGCAATTCAGTCTCTAAATAGAGTAAGTAGAAAACTTAAAAAGTAAATACAAGAAATTTGCAGAAGGCATTTTATTTTCTAAAGGAGTTAAACTTATCTTTCTTACCTAAATTTCTCAATTTGGAGTATTCTCTGGGGGGTTTGAATTTAATCAGTAGAAGTTTTAAATTTACAAAAAGATACTTTGGGGATGATGTCATCAAGTGACCTAAAGAAAGAAGAATACAGCTGCTTTTACACATTGGGTTAATCTTTTAGGATAAATGAGTAGAGTTTGGGAAAGGGAGTAGAGGAGAGAAAGCGATCAGCCCTCACCCCACCGCTCACCGAGTTTTAACATGACCTACTGCAGCTGAATTACTTAAGTTCTTATTTTAAGCGGAGTGAACATTGAAAATGCTTGCTGGGGCTTCCCTGGTGGCGCAGTGGTTGAGAGTCTGCCTGCTGATGCAGGGGACGCGGGTTCGTGCCCCGGTCCGGGAGGATCCCACATGCCGCGGAGTGGCTGGGCCGGTGAGCCATGGCCGCTGAGCCTGCGCGTCCGGAGCCTGTGCTCCGCAACGGGAGAGGCCACAACAGTGAGAGGCCCGCGTACTGCAAAAAAAAAAAAAAAAAAGCTAAAAGGTTTAATACAGATCAGCTCTAAATTACTTCGCTGTATCCCACCCTTCACTGTCTACATAGAATACCGCAGAAAGTGTACAGCGTTGGTGTGGTTGTGTAGAATCAATACTAATTAGTCCCAAATACAATACACCAAAAAAGATACACAAGTGTGGCAGCGGTCCCCAACCTTTTTGGTACCAGGGACCGGTTTCTTGGAAGACAATTCTTCCACAGACTTGGGCAGTGGGGGTGATGGTTCAGGCGGTAGTGCAAGTGGTGGGGAGCGGCAGATGAAGCTTCGCTTGCTTGCCGGATGCTCACCTCCTGCTGTGCAGCCGGGTTCCTAACAGGCCGCAGACTGCTACCGTTCCGCAACCCTGGGAGTTGGGGACCCCTGTGTTAGGGGAACCACTGACCGAAACCGCCCACCCTGGCCAGGCCCAACAGTAAACACTTGCATGAGTTATCTTACAACAGGAGGTCCTGGTTAGGAACATGGAACTAACAAGCTACCACCAACCATAATAGTTCAGGAAAGGTCAAAAGGAGAGAGGAGATGCCAGTCCATATGTCCTACCAACCTCCCAGAATCCTTCTCGCTGGAACCCATCTTGGCTGAGCAACGTGTGAGCCACCAGAAAGGACACTGAGTCAGAATGATTGACCAGAGACAACTCGGAAACTAATCCCATTACCATAAAACCCAAGACTGTGAGCCACGTGGCTGAGCAGTTCTCCTGGGTTCCCTTACCCTGTTGCTCTCCGCCCGGGTGCCCCTTGCCAATAAAGTCTCTTGCTTTGTCTGCACATGTGTCTCCTCTGAGTGTTAGACAGAGCCCACTCTTGGGCCCTGAAAGGGGTCCCCATTCCGGCAACAAGTGCACAAGCACAGGTATATATATAGCCAGGCATGTATAAAATACGTATTCTCTCCATATAAATATTTACAAAACATATATCTGTCATATTTTGTAAATATATCTAACGCATTTTTTTTTTAACCTGTGAGGCATATGGGATCTTAGTTCCCTGACCAGGGATCAGGCTCGGGCCCCCTGCAATGGAAGTGCAGAGTCTTAACCACTGGCCCACCAGGGAAGTCCCAGTTTGTACATATATCTAAATTGCTTTGTACCTACATAAGCTCGGCTCAGTTGTTAGGTTGATCTAGACAGCTGGTCTCACAAAAGTGAGCGTTCACTTGGTTAATTTCTGCAGATCCTAGGATAATGGTCTGCATTATCATTTCTTAAACCTGGCTGCATATCAAGGGTCTCAAGAGAGACTTCTTAAAATCACAGGATGTTTAGTGATTGGAACCTGGGACTCTGTGTATAGAAAAAAATCTCCAGGTGACTTTGATGCACATCATATTTGGAACATTTTTTATACCATATCTGTTTAACTGCTGCAGCTAATCATATCAAGACTTGCAAGTTTTTGGTTCTTCCAGTAGAATATAAGTGCCATATGAGCAGTGATGTCCTCCTCTTCACTGCTATGTCTTCAGCACCTAGACTGATATTGATACATAGTAAATGATCAAAAATATTGGTTGAATGAATCAATGAATGAATGCATACCTTAGTTCCTAAGCTAAATTGTAAGAAAAGTACGGTTTTTACTTTGTAGCCTTTAACAGATTTCTTGAGATGTAAACATTTTTCTTGTATACATGAGTAAATAAGTGGCCTCCCATAATAAGAATGACATCACTTGTGTCCTCTTTACCTGTGTTTGTGTTATCAGCAAGTGAATTTCTCAGCACCACTGCATTGCAACCCCAAGTACCACTCTTGATTTTCCCAAATTAACATATAGTACAATTTTTACAGGCAGACATATCTCGGAATCCCCAGGCATTTACTGGCATCCCTGAATCAGCTGTGGTCAATCTCACCCCTTGCTTTGGAAGAGAACTTGACCACACCACACAAGACCACTACCCGTGGCCCAGTTGCTTCTTGTTTGGAAAAGTATCTGCTCTTGATGTAACTTGGCTGGTGATTTACTCCATAACACATTTTATCTTTACACAAAAACACACAAAATCCTTCCATGACTTTGTGCCTTTTCCCATGCCACATTTCCTACCCGGAACATCATTCTCTTCTTCCTACTCACTGAACAAACTCTTCTACTCCTGTTCCTAAGGCCACCTTCCTCTGATTCAGCTGAGAAACAACCACTAATACTCGCCATCAAAGCTAATTGCTCTGCCTCCTATTTTCCACTATACTTTGCCATCCCAACCTCTGCCGCATGTCATTTTCACTGTTCTGTATTAAAGCTTCAGTCTCCATTCTTCCTCCCATACAGAGCCCCTCCCGGGCTCAGAGCATATCACACCCATTTCTGTGTTGCCTTTGCTTATGTCAGTGCCAGCTTCAGAACAGATACTCCAGAGATGCTCTTTAAATGTGTGACTACCTATGTGCCATTTTTTTTTTCTGTTGAGTATCAGATTTAGGGAAGTTAAAATAGCAGAGAATGAAGACTGTATGGCACTCAGTAGCTACACATCCCATGGAGAAATCATGAGAGGTTGACTTTTTGTCTTCTCAGAATTGAATGGGCTGTCTCTTCAGTCATCCTTGCTTCTATTGGGCCTTGAGTTAGAACCTATAATCTCTATCTTTGTGGAGCTGTTAATGAAATTAGTTTTAGTGCCTCCAAAAATGCACAGTTCCTGCCTGTCTCCTTTTGTTTTACCCGCACATGAATACAAGCAGTCACTACTCTGTTGCTGAATTTAGTCCCTTCCAATTTCAATTACAAAAACATTTTATTTCAATACCCCTCCCTTCTGTATAATCTTGACATAACTCCCTTTATTTGGCAAGATAATGGATTTTTTTTAAACAGCTAATAACAACAGTTCATTACTGATATCCCCTTTAGCATTTTGCTATAAACCATTCTGAGGGTCAGTTTTTTGGTTCACATTGAGACAGGCTGGGACCTGGGACCTTAGATCCTTTACTGGAGTGCTTGCTCCTGGACAAATGTCTCTTCGAGCAACAGAACACAAAGAAACTGTAAGGGACTAAAAATACATGAATGCACAGTTGGAGCAAATTATGAACAATAAGATACAAAAAGGCCAAAAACCAGTTGTCACTTCTGAGGTGCCGGGAGCAAAAGAAGGGTCCTGCACGTGACCCCTGCCCGTAGCACCACCACGGGGGCGGGCAGATCACCGGAGCCGCCCTCCAACCTGACCACCTGATCTGCCCCCAGCCTCACCCTTTTGAGGAACCAGCTCACCCCTCCTCAGGGAACGAGCAAGGGCACCTGTTTCTTGTTTTTGCTCCATCATGCCGCAGCACGAGTCCCATAAAGCCTTGCCTGAATTTCTCGTTTGGCCTCTTATCAATTTATATTGATTAAAGGGTCCAGGACCCGGGGTCAGCATCAACATTATCAAGGAGGATTTCTTTTTGTTCTTTCTGTCCATCAAGACAGGCAGATTTCCTCTGCAATGTGTTTTTTATGTCCAGTTCACCCTTGTACTGAGGGTATAGCCCTCTGAAATCCCAGCTTCGTATAGGATCTCCTCTTCAATTCCCATCTTGTAGGAACTAAGATTAGACTTTGTTCCACTATTCCCGTGATAGCACCAAAACAAAAGCTCAGGGTCACCATGGGTCAGCAGTCACCTCCACGTGAAAGCCATTTGGTGAGCACTTACTTTTCTCTATGAATTCCCTCTTTGACTTTATTTTTTGCCCCTGACTATTTTTTTTCTTTTGAGAGGGGAAATGGATCAGACCATTTTACTGAGGGGTTTTAGGGAAGTGTCAAAGAGCTGGGAGGACAATGAGATCTTAGGTCTTCAGCCCAGCTGGGATCTCCCCAGCTTCACAGTTGCTGAAAGCCCCTGACTATTTCTTAGTTTCTTGGCAGATCAGGGAAGAATTTATATGGATTAATATTTATTTTCCATAATTTTTTCTTGTTTTCAGTGGGTATGATATCTGGGGTATCTGGAATGTCATATTGATAAACACAGGAGCCTAAGCACATTTTCTTAGTGCACTACTTTAGATAATTTCTATAGATGACTTGAATGGAGGTCTAACTACCTTCCTGGGATGGAAGAATACTTATGAAGAGAACATATGTTTATATTTCAATGAATTATTTAGCCTTAATAAAAATCATAAAAGGAATGAGAAAATGGCAGAAGAGGGCAGTAAGTTTTAGAAATTTGAGAGTAAAAGTACTTCAACCAAAAAATTTAAATAAATAAAGGTTAGGGAAAAGAATCTCCATTTTATGTGGGTGATGAGAACCTTCCATTAGATCCTTCTTTGGTGTTTCTTTTGGTATTTCTATTCAAATATGGGTTGAATTTGTCATATACATGAATTGCTATAAATTTTTATTATTCTTCACTTCTCACCAGACTTTCTCCTTCTGTTGCCACTCTCTTATTTTTTTCAAATCTTCTACTTTCCTTTAGTTGATTCTTCTTAAAATTGGTTTCTCAATCTGTTTCCTTCTCTCTGCCTATAGTTCTCCTTCCAATTTTCTCCTTCTCACTCACTGACACACTAGATGGCTTGCTCACAGACTTACTCTTTCCCTTACCATATCTCCAACATTTTTATACTCTCCTTTTCTTGGTGAAAAAACATTTTTTATAGAAATGTTTCTCCTCTTTCTTCTCAATTAAAAAAAAAATAGGCAGATTTAGAGTCAAGATGGCATACTGGGAGGATGTGGAATTTGTGCCTCCTCACAACTAGGGCACATACCAGGCACCGGTGGGGGACCACAGACAGCTAAGGGGACAGGAGGAAACCCCAGCAACGGGTAGGACGTGGGGTGTGGGGGAAGTGAAGGGGGAGGGGAAGTGGAGGAGGGACGGGACTGGTGCCCCTGAGGGGTGGCTGGGGGAGGGGAAAGGATCCCACACCCGAAGGGGGAAATTGGGGAACCATTGGGAGGGCAGAGGATCAAAAGGGAGCATGGCCAGGTTTCCCCTGCCCAGTTGGGCCCCCAGGAGCCTGCTGAGATCTAGGACCTGATCCTCTGCCCACCGAGGCCCCCTCCAGCTGCCCGAGTCCTGAGGGAGTGAAGCGGGGGAAGGGGGAGCAAAAGTAAGGGCCAGAACTCCAGGACCGGCATCCCTGAGGGGTGGTTGGGGGAGGGAAGGACTTCCTAAATCCAGGGGGACCCACCCACAGTTAAGGGTCCAGTGGGGGAGGGGCACGAAGGAATGGAAGGGAACGCAGCCAGTGCTTTCCCTGTCCACTTAGGCACCGAGAAGCCTCTTGGGTTCCCGGGCCTAATCCTTTGCCCCCGGAGCCTCCCTCCTGCCGCACAGAGCCCAAGCCCCGCCCCTGCACACCTACACAGGGCCCTACCTCTACACTCAGAGCCCCCCTCTGAGACCCCCTCCAATGCGCTGGGCCTAAACCCCACCCACACAACCTCACTCAGGGCCCTATCTCCAAACTCCGGAACTCCACACTCCAGAGGCGCTCCTTTCTATGTGCTGCCTCTCCCCTTCCGCACAGGGCCTGCCCCATGCTTGAATGTTGCCCTGCCTAGGCCCCGCCCCCAAGGCCTTTTCTGGCCGCGTGGGTCCTGAGCCTAGGCCCCATCCCATGCTCAAACGTCACCCCCCCACACACCTGCCTAGGTCCCAACCCACCCTAAACCCCGCCCTGGCCTAAGTTCCACCCCCCACTTAAACTTCGCCCGTATAACCAAGGCTTTTTTTTTCTTTTCTTTTTTCCTCTTTTAGATTGGGGTTCTGTTTTACCTTGCTGATTCATTGTTGTTGATTCTTTTATATTTTTATTGTTCCTAATAAATCTTTTATTTTTCTAATTTTATTTTATTCTTTATACTTTGTTAGTGATCTCTCCTTTTGGCTTGTTCCCCCCCACCCTTCTTTATTCTTTCTTCCGTTGTGGTTTAATTTTACCTTGTTGCAGTTGTTTCAATTACAGTTTTATTTTTCCTAATATATTTTTTATCTTTCTAATTTTATTTCGTTTTTTATTCTTTGATATTGTACAGCTCCTTTTTTTCTATCTTCCTTTTTTTTTTTTTTTTTTTTTTACCATGCCACAAATCTTGCAGGATCTTGGTTCCCAGGCCAGAGGTCACTCCCAATGTCCTGTGGTGAGAGCTCCGAGTCCAAATAGCTGGACTAACAGAGAACCTCACACCACAGAGAATATCAATCAGAGTGAGGCATCCCCAAGATCCTCATCTCAGCACCAACACCCAGCTTTTTCCAACTGCCTGCAAACTCCAGTGCTGGACGTCTCAGGCCAAACAACCAGTAAGACAGGAATACAGCACCAACCATCAAAAGAAGAAAAAAAAAGAAATGACAAAAAAGTTCCTTACACACAAAGGAGCAAGGTAAAAACCTACAAGACCAAATAATGGAGATGAAATAGGAAAGCTACGTGAAAAAGAATTCAGAGTAATGATAGAAAAGATGATCCAAAATCTTGGAAATAGAATGGAGAAAATACAAGAAACATTTAACAAGGATCTAGAAGACCTAAAGAGCAAACAAACAGTGATGAACAACACAATTACTGAAATTAAAAATACTCTAGAAGGAATCAGTAACAGAATAACTGAGGCAGAAGAACTGATAAGTGAGCTGGAAGATAAAATGGTAGAAATAACTGCCAGGGAACAGAATAAAGAAAAAAAGAATGAAAAGAATTAAAGACAGTCTCAGAGACCTCTGGCAAAACATTAAATGCAGCAACATTCGAATTATAGGGGGTCCCAGAATAAGAGGAGAAAAAGAAAGAGTCTGAGAAAATATTTGAAGAGATTATAGTCGAAAACCTCCCTAACGTGGGAAAGGAAATAGTCCAGTCCAGGAAGAAAAGAGAGTACCATACAGGATAAACTCACAGAGAAACACACCAAGACACATATTAATCAAACTATCAAAAATTAAATACAAAGGAAAAATATTAAAAGCAACAAGGGAAAAACAACAAATAACATACAAGGGAATCCACATAAGGTTAACAGCTGATCTTTCAGCAAAAACTCTTCAAGCCAGAAGGAAGTGGCAGGACATATTTAAAGTGATGAAAGGGAAAAACCTACAACCAAGATTACTCTACCCAGCAAGGATCTCATTCAGATTTGACACAGAAATTAAAACCTTTACAGACAAGCAAAAGTTAAGAGAATTCAGCACCACCAAACCAGCTAAACAACAAATGCTAAAGGAACTTCTCTAGGGAGGAAACAGAATAGAAGGAAAAGACCTACAATAACAAACACAAAACAATTAAGAAAATGGTAATAGGAACATACATATTGATAATTACCTTAAAAGTAAATGGATTAAATGCTCCAACCAAAAGACATAGACTGGCTGAATGTATACAAAAACAAGACCCATATATATGCTGTCTACAAGAGACCCACTTCAGACCTAGGGACACATACAGACTGAAAGTGAGGGGATGGAAAAAGATATTCCATGCAAACGGAAATCAAAAGAAAGCTGCAGTAGCCATTTTCATCAGACAAAATAGACTTTAAAATAAAAACTATTACAAGAGACAAAGAAGGACACTACATAATGATCAAGGGATCAATCCAAGAAGAAGATATAACAATTGTAAATATTTATGCTCCCAACAGAGGAGCACCTGAATACATAAAGGAAACGCTAAGAGCCATAAAAGGGGAAATCGACAATAGCACAGTTACACGAGGGGACTTTAACACCCCACTTTCACCAATGGACAGATCATCCAAAATGAAAACAAGCAAGGAAGCACAAGCTTTAAGTGATACATTAAACAAGATGGACTTAATGGATATTTATAGGACATTCCATCCAAAAACAACAGAATACACTGTCTTCTGAAGTGCTCATGGAACATTCCCCAGGATAGATCGTATCTTGGGTCACAAATCAAGCCTTGGTAAATTTAAGAAAATTGAAATCACATCAAGTATCTTTTCCGACCACAACACTATGATACTAGACATCAATTACAGGAAAAAGTCTGTAAAAAAAATACAAACACATGGCGCTAAACAATGCACTACTAAATAACCAAGGGATCACTGAAGGATTCAAAGAGGAAATCAAAAAATACCTAGAAACAAATGACAATGAACACACAACAACCCAAAACCTATGGGATGCAGCAATAGCAGTTTGAAGAGGGAATTTTATAGCAATACAATCCTGCCTCAAGAAACAAGAATCACCTCAAATCAACAACCTAACCTTACACCTAAAGCAAATAGAGAAAGAAGAACAAAAAAAACCCATAGTTAGCAGAAGGAAAGAAATCATAAAGATCAGATCAGAAATAAATGATAAAGAAATAAAGGAAACAATAGCAAAGATCAATAAACTAAAAGCTGGTTCTTTAAGAAGATAAACAAAATTGATAAACCATTAGCTAGACTCATCAAGAAAAAAAGGGAGAAGACTCAAATCAATAGATTTAGAAATGAAAAAGGAGAAGTAACAACTGACACTGCAGAAATACAAAGGATCATGAGAGATTACTACAACCAACTATATGCCAATAAAATGGACAACGTGGAAGAAATGGACAAATTCTTAGAAATGCACAACCATACCAGACTGAGCCAGGAAGGAATAGAAAATATAAACAGATCAGTCACAAGCACTGAAATTGAAACTGTGACTGAAAATCTTCCAACAAACAAAAGCCCAGGACCAGATGGCTTCACAGGAGAATTCTATCAAACATTTAGAGAAGAGCTAACACCTATCCTTCTCAAATTCTTCCAAAATATAGCAGAGGGAGGAACACTCCCAAACTCATTCTATGAGGCCACTATCACCCTGATACCAAAAGCAGACAATGATGTCACAGAAAAAGAAAACTATAGGCCAATATCACTGATGAACATAGATGCAAAAATCCTCAACAAAATACTAGCGAAGAGAATCCAACAGCACATTAAAAGGATCATACACCATGATCAAGTGGTGTTTATCCCAGGAATGCAAGGATTCTTCAATATACACAAAAAAATCAGTGTGATACACCATATTAACAAACTGAAGGAGAAAAACCATATGATCATCTCAATGGATGCAGAAAAAGCTTCTGACAAAATTCAACACCCATTTAGATAAAAACGGTCAAGAGAGTAGGCAAAGAGGGAATTTACCTCAACATAATAAGGGCTATATATGACAAACCCACAGCCAACATTGTTTTCAATGGTGAAAAACTGAAACCATTTCCACTAAGATCAGGAACAAGACAAGGTTCTCCAGCCTCACCACTATTATTCAACATATTTTCCAGAAGTTTTAGCCACAGCAATCAGAGAAGAAAAAGAAATAAAAGGAATACAAATCGGAAAAGAGGAAGTAAAGCTGTCACTGTTTGCAGATGACATGATACTACACATAGAGAATCCTAAAGATACTACCAGAAAACTACTAGAGCTAATCAACGAATTTGGTAAAGTAGCAGGATACAAAATTAATGCACAGAAATCTCTTGCATTCCTATACACTGATGATGAAAACTCTGAAAGAGCAATTAAGGAAACACTCCCATTTAACATTGCAACAAAAAGAATAAAATACCTAAGAATAAACCTATGTAAGGTGAGAAAAGACCAGTATGCAGAAAACTATAAGACACTGATGAAAGAATTAACATGATACTAACAGATGGAGAGATACCATGTTCTTGGACTGGAAGAATCAGTATTGTGAAAATGACCATATTACCCAAGGCAATCAACAGATTCAATGCAATCACTATCAAATTAGCAATGGCGTTTTTCAGAGAACTAGAACAAAAAATTTCACAATTTGTAAGGAAACACAAAAGACCCCGCATAGCCAAAGCAATCTTGAGAAAGAAAAATGGAGCTGGAGGAATCAGGCTCCTGGACTTCAGACTATACTACAAAGCTACAGTAAGCAAGACAGTATGGTACTGGCACAAAAACAGAAAGATAGATCAATGGAACAGGATAGAAAGCCCAGAGATAAAGCCACACACATATGGGCACCTTATTTTTGATAAAGGAGGCAAGAATATACAATGGAGAAAAGACAGCCTCTTCAATAAGTGGTGCTGGGAAAACTGGACAGCTATATGTAAAAGAATGAAATTAGAACACTCCCTAACACCATACACAAAAATAAACTTAAAATGGATTAAAGACCTAAATATAAGACCAGACACTATAAAACTCTTAGAGGAAAACATAGGCAAAACACTCTATGACATATCACAGCAGGATCCTTTTTGACCCACCTCGTAGAGAAAGGGCAATAAAAACAAAAATAAACACATGGGACCTAATAAAACTTAAAAGCTTTTGAACAGCAAAGGAAACCATAAACAAGACATAGAGCCCTCAGAATGGGAGAAAATATTTGCAAATGAAGCAAATGACAAAGGATTAATCTCCAAAATTTCCAAGCAGCTCATGCAGCTCAATATCAAAAAAACAAACAACCCAATCCAAAAATGGGCAGAAGACCTAAATAGTCATTTCTCCAAAGAAGATGTACAGATTGCTAACAAACACATGAAAAGATGCTCAACTTCACTAATCATTAGAGAAATGCAAATCAAAACCACAATGAGGTGTCACCTCACTTCAGCCAGAATGGCCATCATCAAAAAATCTACAAACAATAAATGCTGGAGAGGGTGTGGAAAAAAGGGAACTCTCTTGCTTTGTTGGTGAGAATGTAAGTTGGTACAGCCACTATGGAGAACTGTATGGAGGTTCCTTAAAAAACTAAAAATAGAACTACCATATGACCCAGAAATCCCACTACTGGGCTTATACCCTGAGAAAACCATAATTCAAAAAGAGTCATGTACCACAATGTTCATTGCAGGTCTATTTACAATAGCCTGGACGTGGAAGCAACCTAAGTGTCCATCAACAGATGAATGGATAAAGATGTGGCACATATATACAATGGAATATTATTCAGCCATAAAAAGAATTGAAATGTAGTTATTTGCTGTGAGGTGGATGGACCTTGAGTCTGTCATACAGAGTGAAGTATGTCGGAAAGAGAAAAACAAATACCGTATGCTAACGCATATATATGGAATCTAAAAAAAAAGGAAAGTGCTTCTGATGAATCTAGGGGCAGAACAGGAATAAAGACACAGGTGTAGAGAATGGACTTGAGGACACAGGGAGGGGGAAGGTTAAGCTTCAATGAAGTAAGAGAGTAGCATTGACATATATACACTGCCAGATGTAAAATACATAGCTAGTGGGAAGCAGCTGCATGGCACAGGGAGATCAGCTTGTTGCTTTGCGACCACCTAGAGGGATGGGATAAGGAGGGTGGGAGGGAGACTCAAGAGGGAGGGCATATGGTGATATACGTATGCATATAGCTGATTCACTTTGTTATACAGCAGAAACTAACACAACACTGTAAAGCAATTATACTCCAATAAAGATGTTAAAGAAAAATAGAATATGAAGAATCTTAGAAACCTGAAAAAAAAGAATAATTATAATGTTGCTGATTAATAGTTATTTTTTTAAATGAAGGATGCCAGATGAAAAAGCACAGATCTCCCTGGTTTCAGAGAGTGAAGTCAATAGTTTTCTCCATGCTATTTCAATGTGAAGGTGACAAAAACAAAGATCTAAAGCAATAGTAGCAAGAAAAGAATTCATGGAACCGAATCAATTCTTATTGCTAACAGTCGTGTAAACTGAAATGGTCACAGTTTTCTGAAAGGGTCTTAAAGGATGTAAATCGATGCTGAGAGGCAAAGGTGAACACGCTGGGCTAGTGTCTTTGGTCTCCTTGAGAGTAAATGCATTTCTTTTGTTTTTAAATTAATTTATTTTATTTATTTATGGCTGCATTGGGTCTTCGTTGCTGCACGCGGGCTTTCTCTAGTTGCAGCAAGCGGGGGCTACTCTTCTTGCGGTGCACGGGCTTCTCATTGTGGTGGCTTCCTTTGTTGAGGAACATGGGCTCTCGGCGCACAGGCTTCAGTAGTTGTGGCACGTTCGCTTCAGTAGTTGTGGCTCATGGGCTCTAGAGCGCAGGCTCAGTAGTTGTGGCGCACAGGCTTAGTTGCTCCGTGGTTCGTGGGATCTTCCCAGACTAGGGCTTGAACATATGTCCCCTGCACTTGCAGGCGGATTCTTAACCACTGTGCCACCAGGGAAGTCCGAGAGTAAATGCATTTCTAAGAGTAAAATGTGATTTAAAAAAAAAAAAAACCTACGATTTTGTGGAATGTTCTGTATTCTCTATTCACATGTTCATAGTACTTTGCAAGTCATCACCTGAATTAACACATTTAATTCTCACGACCACCCCTATAAGACAGAGTGTTTTCCTCTCCATTTTTCAGGTGGGGAAACTAAGGCCTAGACCTGTTTGACAACTTTCCCAGGATCATGCAGCTGGTAGGTGGAAGTGCCAATATTCAGACACAAGTATGCCTTAGTGTGACTTACATACTTAGTCACAAGTATGACTTAGATCTGATCTCCGAACCAAAATGCTGCCTCAATCTTAAACCAAAGGTAGAAAAGACAATGGCTTCATGTGTGATTAGTGACTTTATGTCTTTGTACAGGAAGATTCCTCAGGTGCCATATTCAAACTTAAATGGATCTTAGGGAAAATTTTGTCAGTCCTCATTTCACAGACAAGGAAAATAATTCTCAGAGAATAGAAAGAATTGGCTCAAGAATGTCCTTTGTCTCTGTGGGATTAAAACCCCAAATCCCTCTGATGCCAAAACCTTAACTCTTTTAAGCCCTATTCTCTGTTCCTTCCCACAAATTAATTTCCCCGTTGATTTCTCACAACACTAGAAAGTCCAATACTGAGAATTTTTTGGAATAAAGGTACTTGTAGTCAGAAATCCTCAACTGACACATGGCTTCGTTGCCCTGAGGGAACCACACAGTAGTTACTGTTTTTCTCTGGGTTTGTAGTTCCATCAGAGGGCTTCTTCTCTATTTTCCAGGAGGAAGAGACAGAGGAGTACACTCTGGGCCTATTCTGTCCCCTCCACTCACATATTTTCTGCCTTGGGGAAAAAATGTATCCATAGTTGCTCTCTTAGTGAACAGGTTATTTGTTACAAATTGTTCTTGAGCATTCAGAACATCATACTGTAGAGAATAGTATAGCATCTTAAGTGCAGGCATTGTACTGTTTGTTTGGTTTTTTACATTGAAGAGGTTCTTTGTTGTTGTTTTCAGCAACTGTACAGGTAAATGTATAGCTTATTCATTCTTGCTTCATGACCCCATGGGGAGCTGGAGCATTCATGTTCAGAGAAAACTCTTTGAAATGAGTCCACAAAGAAGACTTCCCTCCAAGGACCCAGAGCCCTGTAAGTTGAAGGTGGGCACAGAAAGTTGTAAAGCAAGTGACATCTTCCAGTGATTTTTCTCTGGCACCCTCCCACTTTCCAAACTTTGCTGTACCTCCAAAGTTGTCTTTTTTTCTATTGTGGCTGAGGATTGCAGCTGTATATCTAATAAAAACCAGTACTGTCAGGAGAGCGGCTCACTCTGCATCTAAGGCTCTATTGTTAGGCTTTTTGGATAGGCAGAGCCATTTCCTGATCAACGGAATGTCTTGACAATTCTGACATGTACCAAGGAAACATTCATCACAGTCATGACTACAGAAGGTAGATTTTTACTTTACTTAAACCTGCATCAAGGAATTTGCAGTTTAGCATCCCATGCTCATTTTTCTTGAACCGCTTAGGTAGAATAATTTACATGGTGAGCGAAGGACTAGCTTAAACAATGCTCTCCTTAGGAACTCTGACCACTAACAACACTGCAGAAACAATACATATTGACTCCCCTCCCCCTTTTTTTTGGCAGATTTAAGCAGGGTAAGATTTCTTCATAATAAAAATGTGATTGAATCATTAACCTTACTCCATTCCACAGATGAATGTCAATTATAGTCCACTACCAGAAAATTGTTAAAAAATCTAAATTACTGTAATTTGGCACTCATCTTTCATAGCCATTCTGCAGAGAGAACAGGGCATGGACAAGCGGCCTCAGCTTCCTTTGGAGAATAACACAGGATGAGGCAGCGAGGCTAAGGCACTGAGCTCTGTGTTTGTGGCTCTTTTAACAGCTGCCTCTGAGGAGCTGCTAAACTATCCTCAACTCTTCCCAATTTAAAGAGAAAAAGCTTCCTTTGAAATCTGCACTGTTGTTAATTTCAGATCTTTTACATCGGCTAGAGCAGGGTTTTTCAAAGTTTACTCTGTTCCACTGTATGTTGGAGTAGGGGGGTAGGAAGGGATAGAGTCCCAGGAGAATAATTCCATGAGAAAGTACTGTGGATACTATATAAATGTATGTGTAACTTTTTCTAATAGTTTAAAATCACTTTTTTTTATTTCTTTTTATTTTAGGTACACATCTACAGTTTAGTCTTTATCGTATAGCAGGCATGCTTAGAGCAATCAAAGGACTCCACCTGAAAGCAAAGAGTATAAATATAGTCACTTACAGGCAAGAAATGTATTATTTGTGTGTGTGTATATTTGTGTGTTGTGTGTGTGTGTGTGTGTGTATGTGTGATTCAGATAAAAATGAATAGTTTGCCTTTGACAAGTTGCCAGTCTCACTGTAGAGTTTACTTAATATGTAGTTTTTCTTTCTTCTATTATTCCTCTTTGTTTTCCTTCATTTAAAAAAGAAATTCAGTTTGCCCCTTTACAATGAGTCATTGGCTATATAAACTATTACTTTATTTTATTATGATTTATTATACATGTTACTTAAATGGCAATAGATTTTTTAAAACCTACATATATAATTAAATTACTGCTGCATAATCAAATTTCTGAAGACATTTATTTCCAACATAAAGGCAACATTTAACAGTTTGAAAATTCTTGGTCTAAAATTCATATAACTATAGCTTTGGTCTCACAATTCCTGGTTTTAGAAATTTTGGCATTCCTCTGTTTTCTTTTCACGATCTTTTACCACTTCCTTCTCCATCAAGCTGACCTTTTATTTTAATGGGTTTTCCAGAGGAAACTTGCTGTAATAGAGGCAGTCTATTGTCAGACATGATTTCAGATGACAACTTCGCAGTGTTGGTGTACTTTATGTTACTTAACTGAATAGGAATAGACAGTTTAACAAGGCATTTTCTATATCATTTTATTTTTACCTGGCAAAACCAGGATGACTCATCACCAAGGTTTTAGGTAAATATTAAACTAAGGAGACAGGAGGAGGCTGAAGGGGGTGTGGGTTCTGGTTTTGCCAAGATGAAGAAATAAGTTTCAGCCTCTGTCCTCCATAATGAATGCTGGAGAAATTATAGAAGCGAAAGGAACTATAAATTTAAGGAACTCATAGAGGACAAACACTCCCCCCACCCCCCACCCCCCTCGCAGAGGGAAGACCATCTGAGGACTAGTTTGCACAGGATAACTGGGTAGTAGCCTGAGGCAGAGGAAAGGCAGAGGCAGAAAATGGGAGAATGGGATAGAACAGTGGTTCTCCAATGTGCTACGAAGACCAGTAGCATCAGTATCACCTCAAGCTTATTAGAAATACAAATTTAAAAATACAAATTATTGGCTAATTCCAGACCTACTGAATCAGAAACCTAGGCTAAAGCCTAGCTATTTATGTTTAAACAAGCCATCCAGGTAATCTGATACATGCTAAAATTTGAAATAAAAAGTTTTGTTAAGCTTCACTTGCCTTTTTCTTGCTCTGCAGGTCTCATGGCCTGCAAGCTTTACTGCAAACACCTTCCTTTCCCCAACAGCTCAGAGGATCACTGCTGTTGCCAATTCAGGGAGTAGTACAGCAGTGCAAAAAAAGGCCTGCTCCAGCAAGAAGTTATTAACATAGGTATAGACTGACTCGCTGTTCTCCAGCATTTATTTCCCCATTAAACTCTTCAGTTTTCAGCCTCCAGAGTGAACCTGCTTCTGTTGATTCACCTAAGGCTTTAAAGAAACCCTGATTGGAGTAGCTGCCTGCTGGAGGGTCAGCCAAAAGGTCACCAGGGATTCTGTGGAGCCTGAGATACTCAGCTGTGGGGGCTTATCTCCACCTGCCCAACTCACCTGGACTGATTGATTCAGCGTTTAATCTTGTGCCATTTTCCATTAACCAGATAGAACAGCTGACACCCTCAAGAAGACATAGGTTCAGCAGACACAAGAATGAGACCTATGGAGAATGATGTCAGCAAGATGGCGACATAGGTGGTTCCTGACTTGGCTCCCCCTCAGGAGAACAGATGACAGCTATTCATGAACAAGACACCATTGAGAGAATCCAAGAACACTGGCGTGAGGCTGAAGCACCCCTCTGCACCACAGAGACCAAGACAGGCTGCAATCCAAGGTAAGAGAAGTGACTGCAGGCTGACCGCAGTGCCCCTCCCGCAGGCCAGCGCCGTAGCAGGCGGAGAGCTTTCCCCTGAGCCTCCGGGGCCTCCAGGGGGACAGCCAGCCCCCCCAGCACTGTGGATCGCTTTGTGGGAGCCCCTACTCTGGTCTCGACCCGTGGGGATTACAGGGGAATCTGTGATGGAGACCTCTGAGAAGGGGTGGATCCAGGATTATGAGGCCTGAAAATTATACCGTTTTATATCTTGCAAAACAGGAAAACAAAATCACAGATACAAAATCAGGTATGAAAACGATTATTTGTTTAGGCTGACACGAGAAATAGCAATAAAATGCACATGTTTTAAAACTGAGAGATAACACGAACATCACTAAGTCTAGAAAAAGTATTTCTATTAATTAACCAGATGACAAATTCCTATAAAACTGTTTTCCTTTTTTTTCTTTATTTTCTTTGTTCACCTCTTTATCTGTCAACAGTTGTATTAACAAAGATAACTACAATTTAAAACCAGAAATATATTTTATCCTTTTCTATAATATGGTTGTTCAATTTTGCTTTTCTTACTGATACCTGGATGCATAAATCATACAACTTCATACACTGACATGTTTTTGATACTGCTATAGATTTGTGCTTTATAGTCACAGGACATCTTACCAATCCTATTTTGCATGATTGTATCAAGAAAGGAAAATTGTATGTTGCATTTGAAATTATGTATTTTGAATTTTCAAGTATATTTTTAAAAACAGAGAACTTCCATTTTGACTAGGGGATCATTGAAAAACAAATTCTCTTACAATTTTCCATATCTGATGATTGGAATCATTTTTTCACATATTATTTTTTAGCTTTGTGCATTTCAAACCACTTCCTTTATATTCTCAGTGCTGGACACTGAAGAACATTCTCATACTACAATACGACCTTTTACATGTCATGATGCAGGATGAGTTGGCACAGTGCACTGAACGAGTATTCCCAGAAGCTATTTTTACACAGGTACAGCTAGTAATAACTGTACTCAGGAGTTACTGTGAACCATGTCTCTTAGAATGGAAGTGGAAACAGAAGAAAGAGATGGAAGTCTTAACTGGCTGCATACAAGTATCTTACTTTTGCAGATGTGCAAAAATATATGACCATTTGGTAGTGAGAGTCCGTGACTCAAGCTTTATTAGTGTGTTAGGGTTGAACAGAGAAAGTCCACAGGAGATAAGTGTATATGGAGAGGGAGAGAGAGAAGAGAGAGAGAGAGAGATTAGTTATAAGGAATTGGCTCACTTGATAGTAGAAGCAAATGCATAATCTGTGCAGAGTAGCTTGGAGACCCAGGGAAGAGTTGATGTTGCACTTCGAGTCCAAAGGCTGTCTACTGACAGAATCCCTTCTTCCTATAGGGAGGTCAGTCTTTTTATAGAAAGACCTTCAACTGATTGGATGAGGTCCACCCACATTATGGTCTACTTTACTCAAAGTCCGCTGATTTAAATGTTAATCTCATATTAAAAAATTGCCTTTACAGAAACCTCTAGAATGATGTTTGACCAAATATCTGGATACCATGGCCTAGTCAAGTTGACACATTAAGTTAAGCATTACAGTGGTGACCCTTCCTCTTTACCTGAGGAGTTCAACTGCCTCAAAAGCAAATCAATGAATAGAATAGTATATGTATTCTGAAGCAGATGTACTGGAACAGAGGGACTCTAGTGGTGTGTACTGTTCATCCATATTGACTTCTTCTCTCCAGGGAAATAGGAGAGTTGCCCTTTTCCACCTTTGCAGTTAGGCAGGATCACGTGACTAGTACTGGGCCACTTCTTTATAAGTCAAAGTTATGATTTATTACTAAAGTATGAAGCTTTTAATTGCCAGTACAGGATTCTCCAGAGCTCTTTTTCCCCTGCTGTGTTGGCCAAATGTGTTGCATGCTCCAGACAGTTCAACTACATGGTGGTGGAGCCTCCAACTATCTGGATTTCTGAGACACCACATCCTGTTGCCCTGGAGCATTGCTGAGGCTTGTAATGGACTTTGCATGAGTTAAACCACTGAGGTTTTAGGATTTTTTATTACTACATCATAATCTATTCTAATACATGAACCAATAAATTAAAATAACCATGCTAATTTTAAAGAAATAAGGGATGATATTAATAAGAAACATAACTAGTATCATAAGGAGTAACCAAATAGAAAATACGGTATGAAAAATTATTTAAAGTATAGAATCTAATGTGTGGGATGGATATATCTGATGGATATCGCTGAAGAACAATTTAGTCGAATTGGAAAATCAGATTGGAAAACCCTCCAGAAGTCGTTAGGAAATAATAAAGAGTTTAAAAATATAAAAGGAAAGGCCAAAGAGATATGAAAGATTGGAATAGAAGATACAGTGGAGAGTTCAGAAGGAAGGAAAAAAGTAAAAATGGAGAGAAGAAAATATTTGAAGAAATAATGGAAGTAAATTTCCCAGAATAAAAAAATAAGCTTCAGATGTAAAGGGTTCATACAGCATCAAGAGAAGATACAAAGAAGAAAAATCCACATTGTTGAGAAATTTAAGAATATCAGAATCAAAGATGGAATACTAAGTAAAGTCAGTGAGAGGATTACCTACAAAGGAAAAAAACCTTAGGTTAACTTTGAACTTCTCACCAGTAATACTAGAAGTAAGAAGGTAACAGAGTAATATTTTTGAAGTATAAAAGGAAGTGAACTGGGACTTCCCTGGTGGTCCAGCGGGTAAGACCCCACACTCTCAATGCAGGGGGCCTAGGTTAGATCCCTGGTCAGGGAACTAGAACACACATGCAGGCCGCAACTAAGAAGTCTGCGTGCTGCAACTAAAGATCCTGTGTGCTGAAAGTAAGACCCGGCAGAGCCAAAAATAAATAAATATTTTTTAAAAAGAAGGAAATGAACTTTGATGTATAACTTTATGTCCAGCCAAATTACTATTCAGATGAAGACATTTAATGAAAATACTCCAGGCATTAAAAAATGAAAATCTTAGAAGAGTTGTCACACAAAGATCCATTGTAAGAGCATTTCTGAGAAATAGGAGAGAAACAATTTTAGGAGATGAGGCAAGATAGCTGAAGTAAGAGTGATCATATATCTTGGTAAAAGTTATTTTTGTTTATTAAAAAATGAAACTAGGATTAATGAAACAAAAATGAAAACACGTCCAAAATTAACTTAGAAGTAAAATTCTAGCCATCATTAATATGATGAGAAGGAGAAGACCAAATGACATGAGAGAGTACCAAAGTACTTACTTGTTAGTGGTAAGGTATAAATGTCAATGTACTTAAGAAAACAAGAGAGTTAATATTAAGTTAGGATAGTGACAGTGTTTTCTTATCCCTCTACAATTTGTTTTAGCCTATTGCTCTACTTATGTTTCTGAGGTCTAGAGTTTTTTATTTTTTAAACAGAGAATGAATCATATGCCTAATTTCTCACTATTTCTGCAAAGCATGCTCCTTCTCTCTCTCTCTCTCTCTCTCTCTCTGTCTGTCTCTCTGTCACACACACACACACACACACACACACACACACACATTTATACACATGTATATATATACACACACAGAAATAATGAGCCATATTACATTTATTTTCCTATCTGGATGATTGGATTGAGTTGAATTCAGTTCCATGTCGCCAAAATTAAAGATTTTCAGACTGACTTTATCCCTTCTTGTCTCATTGCATACATTTATTTTCCATTTAATTTTTAATGCTAGTTCAACAAGACATTGGGGAAGCCAAAACAAGTATAGGTACATTTTGAGTAAAAATATTCTAACTAGAGTAGTAAATATAAACCAATCACAGGAACTACTATAGGTAGTACTGCCTATAATCACTATAGATATCTATAACTATAGATACTACTGCTATAAGCACTATGTAACTACTGTAGATACTACTCACTACTAATATTAAAGGTGGATAAAATTTTATAATTTATATCTATAAATTCATATAAATGTAAAATAAGTAAGCATAAATATATGTAAATCATACTTTTATGTGGGCAGAGAAAGATTATTACTGTCATTTTATAGATAGGGAAATTGAAATTCAGAGTATTTACTTTCCTAAGAGTCTGGTGTGAATATAAGACTTGCTGATTTTGAGTTTGATGCTCTTTATGATACATCATGCTGTGATTTCATACAAAGAAGACTGAATATGTTTTTATTACTTTTGCACCTTTCAAGCCAAATTTAGTCAATCTCTAACATTCAATTTTTAGTTTAAACCTATGTCTCTATGACTACATGTGTGAACACAGGCATGTACACACATACACATGAGTTCACAGTACACCTTCTGCCTGAATACATACTCAGAAGATGAAGAGAATGCATAATTTTCCTAATACCTGATTTTTTCTCCTCATAATGAAGACCATAATTTACCAAGTGACTTTATATGCCAAACGCTGTATACATTAAATAATTCTATAATCCTAATACTATGTTAGTTAGAAACATTAAGTGGCTTATTTAAAGTCGCAAAGCTAATAAGTCGCAGAGATGGAATTCAAATCCATACTGACTCCAATTCCCTTGTGTTTAATAACTTGGCCCTGCAACTAGCTGAACATAAATATAAAGCTCCAGGGATTAATTTTGTGAGTGAGTTGAGAACAATATACTCAAAAGATAGATATGAAAGAGTCCATGCAGGACTTGTTTCTAACATTGGCAGTTCTAGGGCAAGCCTACGGCAGGGGCCCATGCCACCCCTGGTATAGACTTGGAGCCATTCACAGAGGGAATTCCAGGTGCTGGGCATCTGGACTGTGATGGCGGGCCGCACAGGCTTTGTCCTCTTGGCCCCATGGACTCCTTGCCTTGTGGAGAGAGGTGCAGCCACAGAAGGGCCAGAGTGGACCTGGCTGCAGTTTCCAGGGTAATGGTACATGGTAAATATTTAACTGCCAGATTTTCACAAAATGGAAGGAAATGAGATTCTTTATACCAGATGAAAGGCAACTAAATGGGACCTAGAATATTTTAACTTTTTTACATTTTTTAAAAATTTTATATTGGAGTATAGTTGATTAACAATGTTGTGTTAGTTTCAGGTGTACAGCAAAGTGATTCAGTTATACATATACATGTATCTATTCTTATTCAAGTTCTTTTCCCGTTTAGATTATTACAGAGCACTGAGCAGAGTTCCCTACGCTATACAGTAGGTCCTTATTGGTCAACTATTTAAAATGTAGTAGCGTGTACATGTCAATCCCAAACTCCTAACTATCCCTTCCCCCCGGTAGCCATAAGTTCATTCTCTAAGTCAATGAGTCTGTTTCTATTTTGTAAATAAGTTCATTTGTATCACTTTTTTTAGAAGGAATATTTTAATTTAAAGAAATCATTTTTGGAAATTAGATACTCAGAGATAGAACATTTACCGTATGCAAATAATCATTAAGATAAATAAATTAACCTCATTAGTAATGAAAGAAATATAGATTTAAAGCAAAACTAATGTTATTTCTCATCTTTCAACCTAACACAGTCTCCTTTAGAATAAGACTAAGCTAAATGCTAGCGAGATGGAAGTGAGGCTATCATTCAAATGTAAAACTAGTGGGAGAATTATCTGTCATAAACTCTTTTGGAAGGTAATTTGGAAATTTGAACAAAATGTTTGAAAATTTCCCTATTATTTGCCCTAATAATTTCACTTATGGAATATATCCTAAGAAAATAATCTGAAATGCCTAAAACCAGAGTATATGTACTATTGTGCATCACAGTGTTATTATAATGCTTAAAATGGTAGTAACCTAATAAACTTAATCATTAGGAAGTAGATATGTAGAATTTTGTAAATATATCTAATTGACTATTATATACTATTAAAAGATGACTTAAAGTTTTTAATAACAGGTGAATATTTGCATTCTAAATTTAAATTTCAAAAGCAACAATAGCTCATTTGTGTGCACGATATTATATTTACTCCATAAAGATATTTATAGATAAAAGACTAGAAGCACTTATATTAAAATCATAAATAAAGAGGATAGTAATTAAAATAAATCCCATAGTTGGTGGTCAGTGAAGCAATTGGGGGTCATTAAGTCTGTGTTTTCCACTGTTAGGTCTCTGTAAAATAAAGAACATGTTGAGATTTTGATTTTGTGAACAACAAAAAATGGGTGCATTGTTAAACATTTAAGCCACTTTAATCAATAAGGTTGATTTTCCATTGATTTGGATAGAACAATTATGAGAAATTAATGGAAATGATTTGATCATTTTTTATTGCCTATTTGCCACTTAGAAACTAAGGGTTTCATGATTGATATCATAGATAACAGACTACACTATTTTTATTCATATTATACCAACATTAAGACTATTTGTGAAAAATCCATGTTCTTTGAGTGTCCAAATATTATTTAAAATTTTGAGACAAGCTGGTCTTTAGTACTGTTTTCATTATTTTATTCAACAAATCTTTATAAAGCACACATTACATTCCAGGGATTATTAGGTACCTGAAATATAACAGATACAAGCAGAAATGGTCTTCATATTTTGGAATTCTTTAGAATTAATGTACCAAATGTAAATAATCCTAATAAGCTCTATAATCATATTTAATTATTCCTCAAAAACGTTTGAGAGTGTCCTATTTTGTGAGAACAGAGAATTACCAAATGAAAACCACTAGGGCATCATGGAGGCCACAGAGAGGTGGTTTGGGTTGACTTACTCAAAGGCAGTAGTTTAAATATTCACAAATTGGGCTTCAGAGAGATTGCTTGTGATGGTGATGAACTGGCCACTGAAAAAGACAGAAAACTTTGATTTGTTGTAGTTTGTAAGTGACCTTCATTGTGACCTTTTTTAGCCTATTTTAGTTCCTCCATAAATCAAATCTGAAAGAGTGGTAATTTCTCAATGAGTCAATTCTTAAAATTCAGTGTAATCTCTATGTGGAAAAGGCTGAATGACTACAAATATATTCTTCACTAAAATCAGAAGCACTAAAAATTTGATATAATTGGGACATCAAAAACAATTTTTTAACCAAATTTTTATTGAAGTATAGTTGATTTACAATGTTGTGTTAGTTTCAGGTATACAGCAAAGTGATTCAGTTATACATACATATATATTCGTTTTCAGATTCTTTTCCATTATATATTATTACAAGATATTAAATATAGTTCGTGTGCTATATTGTAGGTCCTTGTTGTTTATCTATTTTATATATAGTAGTGTGTATATGTTAATCCCAAACTCCTAACTTCTCTCTCCCTCCAACCTGGTTCCCTCCCCCACTCTCCACTTTGGTAGCCACAAGTTTGTTTTCTGTGTCTGTGAGTCTATTTCTCTTTTATAAATAAGTTCATTCATATCCTTTTTTTTAGATTCCATATATAAGTGATATCATATGATATTTGTCTTTGTCTGTCTGACTTACTTCACTTAATATGATAATTTCTAAGTCTATCCATGTTACTGCAAATGACATTATTTCATTTTTTTTATGGCTAAGTAACATTCCATTGTGTATATATACCATATCTTCTTTATCCATTCATCTGCTGATGGACAGTTAGGTTGCTTCCACGTCTTGGCTAAAAAACAATTTAACATTCATTTCCTTAATATGTGTTACTTCACCTAGCAATGAGAAAGAGAGCAGCCCTGACTTTTTATTTTTTAATTTTTAAAAGAAATGTTTTATCAAATGATGAAAACATACCAGACAAATTTTTTCTGGTATTAACATATTCTGAACAAGTGGTTATAAATGAAGTACTAATTGACTTCAGAGGAGAATCACAGATTTTTTTTTCCCAGCAAGATGGAACAATAAATTAAATTCAGATTTTTCACAGTTTGATGATAAATACATTTATTTAGCAAAAGTACGTCATGCAGCTGTGATTGTAGAAAAAGTTATGCTACTTGCCAAGTTAAATCAGATATTATTTAGAAAAGAACCTCTATATTATGAAATTTAAAGTGTCATAAGATGGAATAGTTTATTTTGAAATAAAAAGTCTCATCATTAAAGTGTCCCTGTGAGCTCACCAACAATACTGACAAAAAACAAATATGAAAAAAGAAAACCTCTATGCTTTTCCCTAGTTGAATTGAATTCTTAAATGTATCATGATAGAATAGTTTTTGTGAATGGTACCTTATAATAATTACTTGGTAAAGAGTCATAACACTTTATTAACAAATAGATGGCACAGCATGAAAAAAATATCCATTTTATACACACACACACACACACAGCTTAGTGATGAACATGTTTTATTAATTGAAGCTCTACTTGAACTGACTTTTTTTAAATTAATTAATTTATTTTATTTATTTGGCTGCGTTGGGTCTTAGTTGCAGTACGCGGGGTCTTCGTTACAGCATGCAGGATCTTTTGTTGCAGTGCGTGGGCTCTTCATTGCAGTGCACGGGCTTCTCTCTAGTTGCAGCATGCAAGCTCTTTAGTTGTGGTGCACAGGCTCTAGAGCGCGCGGGCTCAGTAGTTGCAGCAAATGGGCTTAGTTGCTCCGCAGCCTGTGGGATCTTAGTTCCCCGACCAGGGATCAAACCCGCGTCCCCTGCATTGGAAGGTGGATTCTTAACTGCTGGACCACCAGGGAAGTCCCTTGAACTGACATTTTTAAACTCTTTCGTATTCATCCAACTTCTCACATTTCATCTTTTTTTTAAAAGTTATAAACATTTTATCTGCTTCTCTAAATGAGATCCCTTTAAAAACATTGCTGGCAATCAATTTTCATCAATCAAGTTCTTTGACTTTTTTTTCAATTCTATCCAAAAAAAAAAAATTGTGTTTTGGATTACATTTGGCTCCTCTAGAAAATGTAATCACTTAAAGGAATTTTAAAGAGTATGAAACAATTTGTTGTGAGCTTCATCTCTGGTAGGCATTGACTGCAAATAATATACTTTTATAAAAACTCTAATTTCTTCCAATACATTATGCTATGATAGACTGGATTACTATTCCAACTCTTCACTTGATATCCCCCTGATCCCTGCTCCAGCTGCTACCATTTCCCAAGAGGACTGTGCCTCCTCATCTTTTGCCGCATTACTTTGCAGTGACCACTCCTACTGTATAGTTGGGGTATATTTTCTTATCCTAGTGATGTTGGGATTGAGCATGTAACTTGTTTTGACCAATGGACACATTGAAAAGTTATCACGTGCTTTTACTTGCCCTCTTGTGCCTCAGTTATTATCTTGAGAGGGACATTCTTTAGTTAGTTCACTGGTCCTGGGAAAAGAATAAGAGAGAAGCAGAGCCATCCCAATTGACCTGCAGAGCTGTGAGAACAAATCACTTGTTTTAAGCCACTGAAAACAAGTGGGTAATTTGTGGGTGGTTTGTTACACAACATGCTTGTGACAGTGTATAACGGATACACCCATGACTACCCTTGCTGATAAGTAACATTGAAGAAATTTCTGCAATGTATTTTTTCTTTTGGTAGATGCCTTATGTAACCCCCTTCCATGAAGTTGAAAAAAGAGTAACTTTTAGGAGACAGGAGACCTGGGTTCTGGTCTTTTCTTAGAAAACAAGTCAAGTGATCTTAGAGAAGTCCCTTATTCTTTCTGTGTTTCACTTGTAAAACTGAAGATAGTTAATACTTTGATACCTAAAGGCTGACACCTTAGATTTGGTGATATCTAGATCCAGATTTTATGACTTTAAATATACAATTTTATGAAATGAAGCCATATCATTATTTAAGGACAGTCCAGCTCCATTACTTGATATGGTTGCATAGCAAGTTAGTGTCTCTTTGAACTGCAGGAGTCCTGAAGCAGGACTTAGGAGACTTGGGGAGGAGGGAGGAACACCCACAGGATACGGCCAAAGGCAGCCACTGAACTAAGGTTTACGGAACCAAGAGGAGCAAAAACACTTTGGTGTCTGTAATAATATCCGAAATCAGAATTGGCAGGAGGAGATACAGTTTTCTGAACTTTGCTTCTGACGCTTTCTAAGCCTATATGCTTTCTTAACTCCTCTCTCATCTCTGAAGAGCATGGGTGTCATTTGACAAGTATGTTGTAGCAGCAAAAGATTACCATTTAGAGTTACGTAGCTGATTCCAGATTTGTTTGCTCTTTTTGGTTATGATTCGTGGTAAGAAATGAGCACGTATGCATATGTTCAGGTCAAACAAACTTAACTATTTTGCCAACTTCCATCACCCCTTGCTCCAGAGGTCAGGCTAGGGAGGTTCTTAGCTGAAAGGTAAGATTTACCATCTTCCTTCCCAGGCTGGTATATCAAAGAGGTAAGCCTACAGATAATTTTTTCATATTATATTTATTTATCCTCCTTTAGATTTTACAGAAGATTTGAGGCAAGGAATTGCCACACAGTCGGGCAGACTGGGGAATACAGGCTTTTAGCTGGGTGGCAAGCTGCCCAGATAAAAATGAACAGAATGGGAGAATGGGGATTGAGAAACAATTAACCATTTCTGCCACAGTGATAAATCTCTTTGTTTTGCTTCTGATTTTATGGCACTATAAAAAAGTTTGCTTTTTCACGACCTAATTTCCATTTATTCAACATGTTCATTCTTTCAGACTATAGTAATTCATATGGGTGCACACTGTAAGGTGCTATGTACTTATCCAGCATAGGTTCTTCTTGCCACGTTAGACGTCTATAAGAGATGCCTGATCAAAACAGTCATTTAGGTTTGGGATTTTTAAAGTCTATTTGTAGCACACTGCAGACATTTAGCTATGTGACTTTAGTTAAGATCATCTGCGTACTGCTAGGAACAAAAGGAGGTGACCTATGGTCATTTAATAGATAGGCGTTATGAATGCTTAAGGCTACAGTGTACATTGGTATAATGCAGGCAGCGCATAAGCCAATAAACTGTTGATTTTCTAACTAAATTGTGGAATAATTTTACAGCTGGACTCATCACAGACAATTTTGAAGAACCATTCTTTCCCTCTAATTGCACAGGCACTCCTTCCTGCAAGAGAATCCTAAGATGTTACACCTATCACACATTCTCTGGGTTAGTCTTGTGAAATTAATAGCTTGGGGCAGAAAACTCACATTACAAGCAGTGAAGTTATTGCAGGAATAAGCTCTAGGGGACTCTCTACATAGGACAGAGTGAGGAAAGATTTCAGGACAACATGAAGCATGGCCTTAGGAAAGAAGATACCACAGTAAAATGCTGAAAATCAGTAGTAGACAGGATTTCACAGTTGCTTTGTGCACATGGAGATGCGTGAGTCCTACTGACAGGAACGTGACTCTTGTTCTAGATCAATATAGTTTCCCTGAACAGCATTAGTAAATAAATTAATACTATTTTATATTTGTAAGAGTCCTTTCACGTACATCATTTCAGGTTATGTGTTGTTATTTACAGATCAAAGATGAGGAAATCGAGGTTCCTCTTCCAAGATCATATAAACACCAGCCAGTGCCTTGGAGGCATCTTGCCAAAATAGACCCAGCTTGCCTGTACCCAGAGAGCCTATTGAAAACACCAGGTACCAAAGACTCAGTCTCTGCAGAATTAAGTTTTATCATCCTGTATCTTTTCTGACCCTGAACCCCAATTTTTATCTCTGTAATTTCTGGCTTTCCACCCTGAATTTCCATGATAACTCAGTCCATTTCCCCCATAGGCTATGGTGCTACACCTTCTCTCCTTCTGCTTCCCAGCCCAACCTCAGTGAGCACTAAGTTTTGGACCTTTTGTGTCTGTTACAGCAATGGCTACAAAATGATTAAGTGAAAGAGCTGAGCACCAACCCAAGTCATAAACACCACATCTGATGTTTCTGCTGATTTATCATAATACTTTTCCAAGTCAACAGTATAATTGCCATTACTATTTTAAAGAGAACTGTGACTCTGAGCAGATTTTGACTTACAAAGACAAACAATTGTGCATTCATATGTCATTTAACTTTAATGTCACGCCACTGCATTTTCAGTCTTACAGTCTGTCTTTTTCTTCTTCAAAGTAATATTGTAAATGTTTTTGAAATCAAATTATGATCAGAGCCAAAGCTTGCATCCATTTAATCACTCATGTAGTTACTGATCACAATTTATTGCTTTGGTTTTAGTCAGTTTCCAAAGTTTTCATTCTTTTTTGAGACTATATTTTATTCCATTGTGTAGATGAGCATAATTAATTCCATCATTCTCCTATTATTGAATATTTAGATTGTTATCTTCTGTTTTAACTATAAATAATGCTGTACTGGTATATCTGTAGGATAAATTCCTAGAAGTGAAATTGCTGGTTAAGAGGGTATATGCATTTGTATTTTTTTTAACATCTTTATTGGAGTATATTGCTTTACAATGGTGTGTTAGTTTCTGCTTTATAACAAAGTGAATCAGCTATACATATATCCCCATATCTCTTACCTTTTGTGTCTTCCTCCCTCCCACCCTCCCTATCCAACCCCTCTAGGTGGTCACAAAGCACCAAGTTGATCTCCCTGTGCTATGTGGCTATTTCCCACTAGCTATCTATTTTACATTTGGTAGTGTATATATGTCCATGCCACTCTCTCACTTTGTCCCGCTTACCCTTCCCCCTCCCTGTGTCCTCAAGCTTATTCTCCATGTCTGCGTCTTTATCCCTGTCCTGACCCTAGGTTCATCAGAAGCTTTTTTTTTCCTTTTTTAGATTCCATATATATGTGTTGGCATATGGTATTTGTTTTCCTCTTCCAGACTTACTTCACTCTGTATGACAGACTCTGGGTCCATCCACCTCACTACAAATAGTTCAATTTCGTTTCTATTTCTGCTGAGTAATATTCCATTGTATATATGTGCCACATCTTCTTTATCCATTCATCTGTCGATGGACACTTAGGTTGTTTCCATGTCATGGCTATTGTAAATAGTGCTGCAGTGAACATTGTGGTACATGACTCTTTTTGAATTATGGTTTTCTCAGGGTATATGCCCAGTAGTGGGATTGCTGGGTCATATGGCAGTTCTATTTTTAGTTTTTTAAAGAACCTCCATACTATTCTCCATAGTGGCTGTATCAATTTACATTCCCACCAACAGTGCAAGAGGGTTCCCTTTTCTCCACACCCTCTCCAGCATTTATTGCTTGTAGATTTTTTTAATGATGGCCATTCTGACCAGTGTGAAGTAATACCTCCTTGTAGTTTGATTTGCATTTCTCTAATGATTAGTGATGTTGAGCATTCTTTCTTGCGTTTGTTGGCAATCTGTATATCTTCTTTGGAAAAATTTCTATTTAGGTCTTCTGACCATTTTTGGATTGGGTTCTTGGTTTTTTGATATTGAGCTGCATGAGCTGCTTGTAAATTTGGAGATTAATACTTTGTCAATTGCTTCATTTGCAAATATTTTCTCCCATTCTGAGGGTTGTCTTTTCTTCTTGTTTATGGTTTCCTTTGCTGTGCAAAAGCTTTGAAGTTTCATTAGGTCCCATGTGATTATTTTTGTTTTTATTTCCCTTTCTCTAGGAGGTGGGTCAAAAAGGATCTTACTGTGATTTATGTCATAGAGTGTTCTGCCTATGTTTTCCTCTAAGAGTTTTATAGTGTCTGGTCTTACATTTAGGTCTTTAATCCATTTTGAGTTTTTTTGTGTGTATGGTGTTAGGGAGTGTTCTAAATTCATCTTTTACATGTAGCTGTCCACTTTTCCCAGCACCACTTACTGAAGAGGCTGTCTTTTCTCCATTGTATATTCTTGCCTCCTTTATCAAAAATAAGGTGACCATATGTACGTGGGTTTATCTGTGGGCTTTCTATCCTGTTTCATTGATCTATATTTCTGTTTTTGTGCCAGTACCATACTGTCTTGATTACTGTAGCTTTGTAGTATAGTCTGAAGTCAGGGAGTCTGATTCCTCCAGCTCTGTTTTTCTTTCTCAAGATTGCTTTGGCTATTCGGGGTCTTCTGTGTTTCCATACAAATTGTGAAATTTTTTGTTCTAGTTCTGTGAAAAATGCCATTGGTAGTTTGATAGGGAGTGCATTGAATCTGTAGATTGCCTTGGGTAGTATGGCCATTTTCACATGTTGAGTCCTCCAACCCAAGAACATGGTATATCTCTCCATCTGTTTGTATCATCTTTAATTTCTTTCATCAGTGTCTTATAGTTATCTTCATACAGATCTTTTGTCTCCAAAGGTAGGTTTATTCCTAGGTATTTTATTCTTTTTGTTGAAGCAGTAAATGGGAGTGTTTCCTTAATTTCTCTTTCAGATTTTTCATCATTAGTGTATAGGAATGCAAGAGATTCTGTGCATTACTTTTGTATCCTGCTACTTTACCAAATTCATTGATTAGCTCTAGTAGTTTTCTGGTAGCATCTTTAGGATTCTCTATGTATAGCATCATGTCATCTGCAAACAGTGACAGCTTTACTTCTTCTTTTCCAATTTGGATTCCTTTTATTTCTTATTCTTCTCTGAATGCTGTGGCTAAAACTTCCAAAACACTGTTGAATAACAGTGGTGAGAGTGGGCAACCTTGTGTTCCTCCTGATCTTAGTGGAAGTGGTTTCAGTTTCTCACCATTGGGGATGATGGTGGCTGTGGGTTTGTCATGTATGGCTTTTATTATGCTGAGGTAAGGTCCCTCTATGCCTACTTTCTGGGGGTTTCTTATCATAAATCGGTGTTGAATTTTGTTAAAAGCTTTTTCTGCATCTATTGAGATGATCATATGGCTTTTATTCTTCAGTTTATTAATATGATGTATGACATTGATTGATTTGCGTATATTGAAGAATCCTTGCATTCCTGAGATAAACCCCACTTGATCATGGTGTATGATCCTCCTAATGTGCTGTTGGATTCTGTTTGCTAGTATTTTCTTGAGGATGTTTGCATCTCGTTCATCAGTGATATTGGCTTGTAGTTTTCTTTCTTTGTCACATCTTTGTCTGGTTTTGGTTATCAGGGTGATAGTGGCCTCGTAGAATGAATTTGGGAGTGTTCCTCCCTCTGCTATATTTTGGAAGAGTTTGAGAAGGATAGGTGTTAGCTCTTCTCTAAATGTTTGATAGAATTCACCTGTGAAGCCGTCTGGTCCTGGGCTTTTGTTTGTTGGAAGGTTGTTAATCACAGTTTTAATTTCAGTGCTTGTGAATGGTCTGTTTATATTTTGTATTTCTTCCTGGTTCAGTCTTGGAAGATTGTGCTTTTCTAAGAATTTGTCCATTTCTTCCAGGTTGTTCATTTTATTGGCATATAGTTGGTTGTAGTAATCTCTCATGATCCTTTGTATTTCTACAGTGTCAGTTGTTACTTCTCCTTTTCATTTCTAAATCTATTGATTTGAGTCTTCTCCCTTTTTTTCTTGATGAGTCTGGCTAATGGTTTATCAATTTTGTTTATCTTCTCAAAGAACCAGCTTTTAGTTTATTGATCTTTGCTGTTGTTTCCTTCATTTCTTCTTCATTTATTTCTGATCTGATCTTTATGATTTCTTCTGCTAACCGGGTATTTTTGTTCTTCTTTCTCTAATTGCTTTAGGTGTAAGGTTAGGTTGTTTATTTGAGATGTTTCTTGTTTCTTAAGGTAGGATTGTATTGCTATAAACTTCCCTCTTAGAACTGCTTTTGCTGCATCCATAAGTTTTGGGTCGTCATGTTTTCATTATTTGTTTCTAGGTAGTTTTTGATTTCCTCTTTGCTTTCTCCAGTGAACTCTTGGTTATTAAGTAGCATATTGTTTAGCCTCCATGTGTTTCTATTTTTTACAGTCTTTTTCCTGTAATTCATATCTAATCTCATAGTGTTCTGGTTGGAAAAGATACTTGATACAATATCAATTTTCTTAAATTTACCAGGGCTTGAGTTGTGACCCAAGATATGATTTATCCTGGAGAATGTTCCATGAGCACTTGTGAAAAATGTGTATTCTGTTGTTTTTGGATGGAATGTCCTATAAATATTAATGAAGTCCATCTTGTTTAATGTATCATTTAAAGCTTGTGTTTCCTTATTTATTTTCATTTTAGATGATCTGTCCATTGGTGAAAGTGGGGTGATAAAGTCCCCTACTATGAATGTGTTACTGTCGATTTACCCTTTTATGGCTGTTAGCATTTGCTTTATGTATTGAAGTGTCCGTAGATTGGGTGCATAAATATTTACCATTGTTATATCTTCTTCTTGGATTGATCCCTTGATCATTATATAGTGTCCTTCTTTGCCTCTTGTAATAGTCTTTGTTTTAAAGTCTATTTTGTCTGATATGAGAATTGCTACTCCAGTTTTCTTTTGATTTCCATTTGCATGGAATATCTTTTTCCATCCCCTTACTTTCACTCTGTATGTGTCCCTAGGTCTGAAGTGGGTCTCTTGTAGACAGCACACATACAGGTCTTGTTTTTGTATCCATTCAGCCGGTCTGTCTTTTGGTTGGAGCATTTAATCCATTTACTTTTAAGGTAATTATCAATATGTATGTTCCTATTACCATTTTCTTAATTCTTTTGGGTTTGTTATTGTAGGTCTTTTTCTTCTCTTGTGTTTCCTGCCTAGAGAAGTTCCTTTAGCATTTGTTGTAAAGTTGGTTTGGTGGTGCTGAATTCTCTTAGCTTTTGCTTGTCTGTAAAGGTTTTAATTTCTCCATCGAATCTGAATGAGACCCTTTCTGGGTTGAGTAATCTTAGTTGTAGGTCTTTCCCTTTCATCACTTTAAATATGTCCTGCCACTCCCTTCTGGCTTGCAGAGTTTCTGCTGAAAAATCAGTTGTTAACCTTATGGGGATTCCCTTGTATGTTATTTGTTGTTTTTCCCTTTCTGCTTTTAATATTTCTTTTGTATTTAATTTTTGATAGTTTGATTAATATGTGTCTTGTCATGTTTCTCCTTGGATTTATCCTGTATGTGACTCTCTGCACTTCCTGGACTTGATTACCTATTTCCTTTCCCATATTAGGGAAGTTTTCAACTATAATCTCTTCAGATATTTTCTCAGTCCCTTTCTTTTTCTCCTCTTCTTCTATAATTCCCTTTCTTCTTCTATAAGTCCCTTTCTTTTTCCCTTCTTCTCCTATAATTCGAATGTTGGTGAGTTTAATGTTGTCCCGGTGAGCTCTGAGACTGTCCTCAGTTCTTTTCATTCTTTTTTCTTTATTCTGCTCTGCAGTAGTTATTTCCACTCTTTTATCTTCCAGGTCACGTATCCATTCTTCTTCCTTAGTTATTCTGCTATTGCTCTCTTCTAGAGAATTTTTAATTTCATTTATTGTGTTGTTCATCATTCTTTGTTTGCTCTTTAGTTCTAGGTCCTTGTGAAATGTTTCTTGTATTTTCTCCATTCTATTTCCAAGATTTTGGATCATCTTTACTATCATTATTCTGAATTCTTTTTCTGGTAGACTGCCTATTTCCTCTTCATTTGTTTGGTCTGGTGGGTTTTTACCTTGCTCCTTCATCTGCAGTGTGTTTCTCTGTCTTCTCATTTTGCTTAACTTGCTGTGTTTGGGGTCTCCTTTTCACAGGCTGCAGGTTCGTAGTTCCCGTTGTTTTTGGTGTCTGCCCCCAGTGACTAAGGTTGGTTCAGTGGGCTGCATAGACTTCCTGGTGGAGGGGACTAATGCCTGTGTTCTGGTGGATGAGGCTGGATTTTGTATTTCTTATGGGGAGGTCCACATCTGGTGGTGTGTTTTGGGGTGTCTGTGACCTTATTATGATTTTAGGCAGCCTCTCTGCTAATGGGTGGGGTTGTGTTCCTGTCTTGCTAGTTGTTTCGCATAGGGTGTCCAGCACTGTAGCTTGCTGGTCGTTGAGTGGAGCTGGGTTTTGGCATTGAGATGGAGATCTCTGGGAGATTTTTCCCGTTTGATATTACGTGGAGCCGGGAGGTCTCTGGTGGACCAATGTCCTGAACTCGGCTCTCCCACCTCAGAGGCACAGGCCTGACACCCGGCCGGAGCACAAAGACCCTGTTATCCACACAGCTCAGAATAAGAGGGAGAAAAAATGAAAGAAAAAATAAAGTAAAATAAAGTTATTAAAATAAAAGATAATTATGAAAAATAGAAAAAAATTTAAAGTAATAAAAAAAGAATGAAAGAAAGAAAGAGAGAAGAGAGCAACCAAACCAAAAAACAACTCCACCAACAATGACAATCGCTAAAAACTACTAAAAAACAAAAAAAATAATAACGGACAGACGGAACCCTAGCACAAATGGTAAAAGCAAAGCTATGCAGACAAAAATCACACACATAAGCATACACCTGCACACTCACAAAAAGAGAAAAAGGAAAAAAATATATATATATCATTGCTCCCAAAGTCACCACCTCAGTTTGGGATGATTCATTGTCTGTTCAGGTATTCCACAGATGCAGGGCACATCAAGGTGACTGTGGAGATTTAATCCACTCCTCCTGAGGCTGCTGGGAGAAATTTCCCTTTCTCTTCTTTGTTCACACAGCTCCTGTGTGAACAGCTTTCAATTTGGCCCCGCCTCTGCCTGTAGGTTGCCTGAGGGCGTCTGTTCCCACTCAGACAGGGCGGAGTTAAAGTAGCAGCTGATCAGGGGACTCTGGCTCACTCAGGTGGTGGTGGGGGGAGGGAGGGGTATGGAATGCAGGGTGAGCCTGCAGTGGCAGAGGCTGGCATGACATTGCACCAGCCTGAGGCACTCCGTGTGTTCTCCCGGGGAAGTTGTCCCTGGATCACAGCACCCTGGCCATGGTGGGCTGCACAGGCTTCTGGGAGGGGAGTTGTGGACAGTGACCTGTGCTTGCACACAGGCTTCTTGGTGGCTGCTGCAGCAGCCTTAGCATCTCATTTCTGTCTCTGTGGTCCACACTGATAGCTGCAGCTTGCTCCCGTCTCTGGAGCTCATTTAGGTGGTGCTCTGAATCCCCTCTCCTCACGCACCACGAAACAAAGAGGCAAGAAAAAGTTTCTTCCTCTTCGGCAGTTCCGGACTTTTTCCCAGACTCCCTTCCGGCTAGCTGTGGTGCACTAGCCCCCTTCAGGCTGTGTTCATGCAGCCAACACAATTCCTCTCCCTGGGATCTGACCTCCGAAGCCAGAGCCTCAGCTGCCAGCCTCTGCCCGCCCCAGCGGGTAAGCAGATAAGCCTCTCGGGCTGGTGAGAGCTGGCTGGCACCGATTTTCTGTGCGGGAATCTCTCTGCTTTACTCTCTGCACCCCCATTGCTGCTCTCTCCTCCGTGGCTCCAAAGTTCCCCCTCCGCCACCCACAGTCTCCACCTGCGAAGGGGCTTCCAAGTGTGTGGAAACCTTTCCTCCTTCACAGCTCCCTCCCACTGGTGCAGGTCCCATCCCTCTTCTTTTGTTTCTGTTTTCTCTTTTTTCCTTTGCCCTACCCAGGTACGTGGGGAGTTTCTTGCCTTTTGGGAGGTCTGAGCTCTTCTTCCAGCGTTCAGTAGGTGTTCTGTAGGGGTTGTTCCACATGTAGGTGTATTTCTGGGGAGGAAGCTGATCTCCACTTCTTACTCTTCTGCCATCTTGAAGCTCCTCCCGTTTGTATTTTTTTAAAGAAATGCATTTTACTTTATTCTTAGATGGAATATAAATTCTTTTATTCTTGGATGAGATATAAATGCATAATATATAAATTCAAAAGGTAAACAAAACGGTAAAGAGTGAAAATATTACTAGTTCTTCTTTTGATAAGCAACCAGTGTTACTAGCTCCTTAAATACAGAGATAATCTATGCAAATGCAAACATGTATGTATATTAGGAATTAGGAAATTCCTCTTATTTTGAAATATTTATATCTTCTTCTGCATTGTGTTTATGAGAGCCCAAAGGGTTTTGCTAAGACACTGGTTGAGAGAGAAGTACTCAGACTCTTATGTTACCATTCGTGTTAGGAGCACAGTTCTGTATTGTTTCATCATTCAGTGTCTGATGTACATCATAATTATTGAAGATCCTAAAGATCTTCAAGATCGAAAAGATCAAAAGATCAAAAAGACACATGCACCCCAATGTTCACTTAAGCACTATTTACAATAGCCAGATCATGGAAGCAACCTAAATGCACATCAACAGACGAATGGATAAAGAAGATGTGGTGCATATATACAATAGAATATTACTCAGCCATAAAAAGGAACAAAATTGGGTCATTTGCAGAGATGTGGATGGTCCTAGAGCCTGTCATACAGAGTGAGGTAAGTCAGAAAAAGAAAAACAAGTATCGTATATTAATGCATATATGTGGAATCTAGAAAAATGGTACAGATGAACTGGTTTACAAGGTGGAAATAGAGACACAGATGTAGAGAACAAACATATGGACACCAAAGGGGGAAAGTTGGGGGGGGGGGATTGGGGGATTGCAGTTGACATATATACACTAATATGTATAAAATAGATAACTAATAAGAGCCTGCTGTATAAAAAAATTAAACTAAATTCAAAAATAATAAAAATAAAAGTTGTGTTTCTGTTGATTTTCACTATATCTGTCTCTTCACTCTGGAGGAAAGGATGGCCATGGATATAGGGAGTTACACTGCTCTTGTCCACAAGTTTTTAAAACATTATCCAATCTAGACTGTTCTCTATGACAGAGACTATATAATATCACAACATCTTCTTTTCCTTTCTTCAATAATAAGAGAATTCAAACTGGACACATGATTGCATAACTAGGAACTATACTTCGTTAGCTCTCTTCTGGTAGATGTGATCATGTGACTAAGTTATTTCTTATGGTCTAAGAGTGGAAGTGAGGTGTGTAAACTACAACTTTAATTGTTTACTCTGGATTTATACTCATCCTTTCTCCACAAGCTAGCACATAGATAATAAGTCCTCAAGCTTTGAATATGCAGAATAGTCCAACAATCTGGTTGAGCAACAAAACAGAAGGAACTACGTTCTCTGTATGATTGTGTGAAGCACAGATGTCCCACCAACCTTCATTGCTCAACTTGGGGTGTTACATGGGAGAGAAATAAATTACTGCCTTTTTAAAGCCACTGTCTTTTGGAGACCAGTTTATTACAGAGCTCATCCTGTACCTTAAGTAATACAGATCCATGCTTGGATCTCAGAAGACAACCTAAGATTCCTTTGTCCTCTGCTGTGTCTCTCTTAATCTACTTCCTCATTTTGGTGGAGCACAAAATGACTTCATTGTTTTTATTTGTACATGTTTGAAAATATCTTTATTTGACCCTTCAAGTAGGTGGATAGGTTGATTAAACCTGGAATTCTAGTGGGAAATAATTTCCCTTCAGAGTTTTGAAGTTATTACTATTTTCTTTGTTATTCTAGAAAAAGTTCATTTGGTTTATTAATTTTTTTCTCGCTTTACCAAGGGTTTTAAGATCTTTATTACAGTAAGATTCTGAAATTTTTCAGTGTTGTATTTTAGTGTGGTTTTATTTTTATCCAGTGTGTTCAGTGTTCAATGGATCCTTTCAGTATGCCCTTTAATCCTAGGAAATTGCCTTGAATTACTTGATGGATAATTTTCTCCTGTTTTCTCAGTTCTTTCCTTCTGAACTGCTATTTTTTGGATGTTGAAACTCTTAGATTGCTCCTATTTTCTTAACCTTCCCTCCTGCCTTTCATTTCTTTGTCTTTTTGCTCTATTTTCTATGAGACTTCCTCAAATTAACCTTCCATCCCATCCATTGATGTTTTTCATTTCTGCCATCAAGTTTTTAATTTCCAAGATCTACTTTTCTGTTCTTTGAATACTATTTCCTGACATGATCATGGATGCCTTTCTTCTGTTTGGGAGGATATCAGTAATAGTTATTTGTTTTGTTTTCCCTTGCAGTTTTTGTCCTCCAAGTGGCTTTTATCCTTATTGATTGTTTGTTTTGATTGCTAACTTCCTGTTAGCTTTCCTTAGATGTTTGTAGATCCTTTCTTGTCTGCTTATAGAATGTGGGCTTAAATTGAATGCTCTGAGTCTGGGAATGGGGCTTGCAGATTTATAGTTCCACAGTAGGGTAGTCTTGGCAGGTAATTAGCTGCCAAGCTCCAGATGTCAATGTCTTTATAAAATTCCTCCTGGTTGACCAGGTGTCCCAGAGAAGGGTCTCCCAGTCCCCAGCCTAGATGTTAGAGATTTGGCTGCCAGAGTTCTGGGAGGTGAGGAGAGGATGGGGGTGGGGCTGGTGGTTCCAACATTCAACAGTCACTATTTATCCTCCACTTAGTGCCCCTGTTTGCTTTTTCTTCTTGAGCCCCAAATTTTATTTCACTTAATATCTTTTCATTTTACCACAAACTCTCTAGAGTGAGAGCATTGCAAGTTAATAGGTTATATTGGGATTAAAAGCTTATTGCCTTGGAAGAGTTTAGGAAATTTTAGAACATTTCTTAAAAACTCAGTTTCTAGTTGGAATGAAGACTGTAATAATAAACAAAAGCCTCAATTACATAGAGTCCAGAGATGGGGGGTGGGTGAGGGGGGGAGGAGGGGGGTCTCATGCCCTGGGAACAGAGCAGAAACCAACAAGAAGAACAAAGACTACTTTCCTGAGTGCCTCTGTTTTTATTAAGTTTCCCAGGTCCACAACTGTACTAAATACGCCCAGCCCAGAGATTCTCCTTTTAAAACTTTTCTGAAGAATTATCTTTCATATTTCTGTTGGGGTGGGGGAGGTACATTCACTCTATGGAGTAGAGTCTGGAAGGACATCTAGGGTTTTAAAAGATTCTCAAACAACTTTTACCATATTTTTATTTTATTCTTTCACTCACTCAGTTTTCCCTTCACTCCCATTCCAGAAACAGCAGAGGTACCTGGTATTGCCAGCTTCTGAGCCTTTTGAGTGTAAGTCAGGTATGTTTCTAGCTATTCTCCACTGAAGGCTTAGGAGTTTGGCTGTATTAGATCTACTTAATCAGTGGCCATTCATTTATCTGATTTTTATAGTTTCAAAAATTAGTGGCTTTCTTCCTGATATCTTTGAGAGAGTATTTTTTGTTTGTCTGTATATGGGGATTTTGTTTTTTTTAAAGATCCCATTTGGTTCTACTTCAGGAAGGAGTGAATTTAGATGTGTGTTGTCCATCTACCATTTTAACCTGGAACCCTGGTGATTGCTTTTATTAGTCATTTATTTTTCTCTTAGACTAGCAGAGAAAGTTTAAAATGATTTACATTGCTTTACATACATTCTTCTATGAAAAAGAAAGTGAAATTTTATTATGAAGGCTGATGGAGAGTATTAAGTAGTTTTATTCTCTTAATCAGGGAATTAATTTTGGACAAAAAGAATGCTATGAATGGGGACGATAAAATTTAATGAATTTTCAATAACTTTCAGAATCCACTATTTAGTACTCCATTTATTTAAAAGGACAGAACCTGTGCCAAACATGTACTTGGGATAAAAAAATGACACTAAAAGGCTGATGGTAAACTGGCCAAGTATAGAAACTCAGTCACATAAAAATGATATAAAAGAAGTTAATCAAATGGATCAAAACTCAGAAAATGGATTTGTTTGTAGGCAGTAGTACCTCTATAGCTGACAAATTTGTAATGAAGTCTAAAGATATTGAGAACTCTTTCTCTATTCATTACTAATTGGCATTCTAGAAAGAGTCTGCCTGTATGTACCCAAGTGAAAGAGAACCAGATCTATTTCTTCTACTACTTTTATCTAAATTTTGTGTCTTTGTTAGTATTAGTCCCAAAGTGCTTCTCTTTTTTAGTTCCATGTTGCGTTCACTGAATCACACTGACCAGTGGAAATAAACTTTCCATATCCCCTTGCCGCTTTCAAATGAGAAGTTTCCATGGCATTCAGAATTATCTGACTTTCTGAAACCCATTAAAAAGCCTGTGAGGTAGAGAGGTTGTAATTGTAATCACTCAGGTCCAATATAATCAGCTGTCCAACTGCTCGTCAGCTCTAACAGCAGCTTTACCGCCTTCTTGCTTCTGAGATGCCTCTCTGAGGATCACTCACATCGGCCAGGGCAGAGAGGGAGAATGAATGAACTTAGATTCTTGTTTGCAAGCCAACTATCCCACACAGAATGAGATCATTTCTAACAGAGGAGCTGGTGGGGCTTCTGACATTTGCAGGGTGTTAGCTGTTGGCGTGTTTGAAGTGGGCTCTGGGAGCGTGTCTCTGCACAGAGAAACCTAACATGGAATCCACTTATAGTTTCTTTCCAGGCAGTTGAAGCATCAGTGAAATGTGGTTCATCATGATGAAACTCTTTTTTAAATTATATGAATGATTCACGTGGTCATTCAGTAGGACCCACTAGAATCTATATTGTGTCCTACCAATCCCCCTTTCCTGTGAGTGTTGTTACAGAAAATCTGGCTACTTGGCCAATGAAGGGAGATAAAGGATACTTCAGAAGGACCATTTGCCTTCAGGAAGCCAATATATTTTGGTAGGATATTTAGAATATTTAGAGCACAGAGACATAGACTATGCCACTAGGAGACATTTTTAACCCAGATCTACCATAGTATTTTGTGCTTTTAAGTGCTTTACGGTTATTCATGCCAGGTAGAGTCTATTTCCAACAGTCTTAGAACAGGCTGGCACCATCTGGAATGAAAAAGAAAAACAGACCTATACCTTCCACCATAGTAGTCTGCTCTTCTAGGTTGTCCAGGGTTGAAGAACCTCTCTTTGTCTCTTGTGTCGATTGGCTTTTCCCTCAGGCATCTCTTATTGTTTTTATGCACACTGAAAGGGCCTTGAGACAGCAGAGCTATGAGTGACTGGTTTGTCTACGTTGCCTCTCATTATGTCCTATCTGGGCTTTTTCTCCCTTTTCTCATTTATACCAGCATCCCCAAATGCCCTCAGACTCTTTCTTCCTCTTCAACCCTGAGTTTCTTAAGAAATGACCTGTTAAATTAATGTTTCTGATGAGTAAACCGATGAGGAGTCATACTATATACCCTCATAATGTTAGCATTCTAACAAAGAGTAAAGAAAGAAAAACAGTGAAGCCAAGGGAATGCTTTTGTTGTTGTGGCATTTCAGATGTCAGTAAAAATTTGGTGGAGTAATCTGAGGGTGGCTGGGTGAGGTGGGCGGAAGGGTATTCTTTGTCTTCTTGAAGTTATCTGAAAGTTTCTACCCTATCCTTCCATAGAAACGTACAGAGGTATTGGTTGGATTTCCAGATAGAACACCATGAAAAGAAATGGTGACTTCATGAAAGTGCCTAAATGTGAACTATTTTTCCTCCCAACGTTTTCTGCAACATATACTTTAGATTAAAATTAATCTAGGTAGTTCCACTACTTTTGTATTGTTTTCATAACACTGACTATTATAAAGAGACAAGATTAGTGCTTTTTTTTTTTTAACTTCCAATAATTTGGATTGCCTGATTGTTTCCTTATGATTAGAGTCAGTTTAAAAATTTTTGGCAAGATATCAAATACAGGATATTATGTTCTTCACGGTGCATCAGCGTTTTAAGTGTCACTTTCCTAATTTATAAATTCTGTGTTGTACAGTGATAATTTTTAATGCAAAATTTGTCAATTTTAAAAATTTATTTCATTTTTAGTTTTCATACAATTTTGAAAAGTTACTTCCGTTTATAGTTATTAAAAAATATTGGCTATATTTCTATGCTGTACAGTATATCCTTGATCCTATTTTACACCGAATAGTATACCTCCCATTCTCCTGCCCCGATATTGGCCCTCCCCAATCACTGGTAACCACTAGTTTGTTCGTTATATCTGTGAGTCTGCTTTTTTTGTTGTTGTTGTTATACTCACTAGTTTGTTGTATTTTTTAGATTCCATGTGATATCATATAGTATCTGTCTTTCTCTGTCTGACTTATTTCACTTGGCATAATACCCTCCAAGTCTATCCATGTTGCTGCAAATGGCAAAATTTTGTTCTTTTTTATGGCTGAGTAGTATTCCATTGTGTATATATACCACATCTTCTTTATCCATTCCTTATCTGTTGATGGACACTTAGGTTATTTCCATATCTTGACATGTTCATAACAGCATGTATCGTTTTGAATTAGTGTTTTGTTTTTTCCAGATATATACCTAGGAGTGGAATTGCTGGATCATATGGCAGTTCTCGTTTTAGTTTTTTGAAAAACTTCCATACTGTTTTTCACAGTGGCTGCACCAATTTACATTCCTACCAACAGTGTACAAAGGTTCCCTTTGTTCCATATCCTCCCCAACACTTGTTATTTGTGTTCTTTCTGTGGTGGCCATTCTGACAGGTGTGAGGTGATATCTCATTGTGGTTTTGTTTTTGTGTTTGTTTTAATATTTATTTATTTGGCTGTGCCAGGTCTTAGTTGCAGCACGTGGGATCTTCATTGCCACAAGCAGGATCTTTAGTTGCAGCATGCAGAATCTAGTTCCCTGACCAGGGATTGAACCTGGGCCCCCGGCATTGGGAGCGCAGAGTCTTAACTGCTGGACCACCAGGGAAGTCCCTCATTGTGGTTTTGATTTGCACTTCCCTGATCATTAGCGATGTTGAGCATCTTTTCATATGCCTGTTGGCCCTCTGCAGTTCCTCTTTGGAAATATCTATTCAGTTCTTCTGCTCATTTTTCAACCAGGTAGTTTGTTTTATTGAAGCTGAGTTATATGGGCTGTTTATATATATGTTGGATATTAATCCCTTATTGGTCATGTCATTTGCAAATATTTTCTTCCATTCATTTGGTTGTCTTTTCATTTTGTTGATGGCTTCCTTTGCTGTGCAAAATATTTTAAGTTTAATTAGGTCCCATTTGTTTATTTTTGCCTTTTTTTGCATTACTGTAGAAGACAGATCCAAAAAATATTGCTGTGATTTATGTCAAAGAGTGTTCTGCCCATGTGTTCTGCAAGTTTTATAATATCCAGTCATATATTTAAGTCTTTAATCCATTTTGACTTTATTTTTGTATATGATGTTAGAGAATGTTCCAATTTCATTCTTTTACATGTAGCTGTCCATTTTTCCCAGTGCCACTTACTGAAGAGACACTCTTTTCTCCATTGTATATTCTTTCCTCCTTTGCCTTTGATTAGTTGACAGTGAGTGTATGGGTTTATTTCTGGACCCTCTATCCTGTTCCATTGATCTATATTTCTGTTTTCGTGTCAGTACCATACTGTTTTGATTACTGTAACTTTGTAGTATACTCTGAAATCAGGGAATGTTATTCCTCCAGCTCCATTCTTCTTTCTCAAGATTGTTTTGGCTATTTGGAGTCTTTGTATTCCATTCAAATTTTTAAATTATTTGTTCCAGTTCTGTGAAAAAATACCACTAGTTTTTGATAGGGATTGCACTGAATCTGTAAATTGCCTTCAGTAGTATGGTCATTTTAACAATATTGATTCTTCCAATCCAAGAACACAGAATATCTTTCCATCTGTTTGTTTCATCTTCAATTTCTTTCATTAGTGTCTTATAGTTTTCAGAATACAGATCTTTTGCCTCCTTAGGTAGGTTTATTCCTAGGTATTTTATTTTTTTTTGATGCATGGTAAATGGGATTGTTTCTTTAATTTCTCTTTCTGATAGTTTGTTCTTAGTGTATAGAAATGCAACAGATATCTGTATATTAATTTTGTATCCTGCAAATTTACCAAATTCATTGATGAGCTCTAGTAGTTTTCTGGTTGCATCTTTAGGATTTTTTCATGTCATCTGCACACAGGGACAGTTTTACTTCTTCCTTTCCAACTTGAATTCCTTTTCTTTCTTTTCCTTCTGTAATTGCTATGGCTAGCTCTTCTAAAACTCTGATGAATAAAATTGGCAAGAGTGGGCACCCTGTCTTGTTCCTGATCTTAGAAGGAATGTTTTCCACTTTTCACCATTGAGTATGATGTTAGCTGTGATTTTGTCATATATGGCCTTTATTATGTTGATGTATGTTCCTTCTATGCCTGCTTTCTGAAGAGTTTTTATCATAAATGGGTGCTGAATTTTATCAAAAGCTTTTTCTGCTTATATTGAGATGATCATATGGTTTTTATTCTTCAGTTTTGGGGGTTTTTTTTTACATCTTTATTGGAGTATAATTGCTTTACAATGTTGTGTTAGTTTCTGCTATATAACAAAGTGAATATTCTTCAATTTGTTAATATGGTGCATCACATTGATTGATTTGCAGATATTGAAAAATCCTTCATCCCTGGGATAAATCCCATTTGATCATGGTGTATGATCCTTTTAGTGTATTGTTGGATTTGGTTTGCTAGTATTTTGTTGGGGATTTTTGCATCTATATTCATCAGTGAGATTGGTCTCTAATTTTCTTTTTTTGTGATCTCTTTATCTGGTTTTGGTATCAGGGTGATGGTGGCCTAATAGAATGAGTTCAGAAGTGTTCCTTCCTCTACAATTTTTTGGAATAGTTTCAGAAGGATAGCTGTTAACTCTTTTCTAAATTTTCTAAATTTTTGGTAGACTTCACTTGTGAAGCTGTTGGTCCTGGATTTTTGTTTGTTGGGAGTTTTTTAAATTACAGATTCAATTTCAGTACTGATAATTGGTCTGTCCCTATTTTCTGTTTCTTCCTGGTTTAGTCCTGGGAGGTTGTATCTTTCTAAGAATTTGTCCATTTCTTCTAGGTTGCCAATTTTATTGGCATATAGTTGCTCATAGTAATCTCTTGTGAGCTTTGTATTTCAATGATGTTGGTTGTAACTTTCATTTTTCCTTTTTTATTTTATTGATTTGGGCCCTCTCCCTTTTTCTCGTGATGAGTCTGGTTAAAGGTTTATCAATTTTGTTTATCTTTCCGAAGAACCAGCTTTTAGCTTCACTGATCTTTTCTATTGTTTTTTTAGTCTCTATTTCACTTATTTCTGCTCTGATCTTTATGATTTCTTGCCTTCTGTTAACTTTGGGTTTTGTTTGTTCTTCTTTCTTTAGTTCCTGTAGATGTAAGGTTAACTTTTTTATTTGAGATTTTTCTTGTTTCCTGAGGTAAGCTAGTATCACTGTAAACTTCCCTCTTAGAACTGTTTTTGATGCATCCAGTAGGTTTTGGATCATCGTATTTTCGTTTTCATTTCTCTCTAGACATTTTTTTTTTCTTTCTGACTTCTTCAGTTACCCCATGGTTGTTTAGTAGCGTATTGTTTAGCCTCTTCATGTTTGTGGTTTTTGCAGGTTTTTTTCTTGTAGTTGATTTCTAGTCTCATAACATTGTATCCAGAAAAGATGCTAGATATGATTTCAGTTTTCTTAAATTTACCAAGGCTTGTTTTGTGGACTAACATGTGATCTATCCTGGAGAATGTTCCATGTGAACTTGAAGAGAATGTGTATTCTGCTTTTTTCAGATGGAATGCTCTCTCTTGTCTCTATGTATATATCAATTAAGTCCATTTTGTCTAATGTGTTATTTAAGGCCTGTGTTTCCTTGTTGATTCTCTGTCTGGATGATCTGTTAAAAGTCCCCTACTATTGTTGTGTTACTGTCAATTTCTCCTTTTATGTACCTTAATATTTGCTTTATATATTAAGGTGCTCCTATGTTGGGTGCATATATATTTACAATTGTTGTATCTTCTTCCTGGATTGATCCCTTGATCATTATGTAGTGTCCTTCTTAGTCTCTTGTAACAGTCTTTATTTTAAAGTCTATTTTGTCTGATATGAGTATTGCTACTCCAGCTTTCTTTTGATTTCTATTTGCATGGAATACCTTTCCCCAGCCCCTCACTTTCAGTCTGTATGTGTCTCTAGATCTAAATTGAGTCTCTTGTAGGCAGCATATATACAGGTCTTGCTTTTGTATCCATTTAACCACTGTGTCTTTTGGTTGGAGCATTTAGTCTGTTTACATTTAAGGTAATTATCAATATGTATGTTCTTATTGCCATTTTGTTCATTGTTTTAGATTTGCTTTTGTAGGTTTTTTTTTCCCTTTCTTCTTTTGTTCTCTTCTCTTGTGATTTGATGACTATCTTTAGTGTTGTGCTTGGATTCCTTTTTCCTTTTTGTGTGTATATCTATTACAGATTTTTGGTTTGCAGTTACCATGAGGTTTTTAGATAGTAGTCTAATATCTATCTATCTATCTAGATAGATAGATATGATTTTAAGTTGCTGATCTTTTAACTTCAAATGCATTTAAAAACCCTGTATTTTACTCTCTTCCCCTCATGATTACTGTTTTTTATATCATACTTTACATCTAATTGTTTTGTGTATCCCTAAACTGCTTATTGTGGGTAGAAATGATTTTACTACTTTTATCTTTTAACCTCCCTACTAGCTTTTTGTGTGGATGATTTCCAAACTTTACTGTATGTTTGCCTTTACCAGTGAGTTTTTTTCATTTTGTAATTTTCTTATTTCTAGTTGTGGCTTTTTTTTTTCACCTAGAGAAGTTCCCTTAACCTTTATTATAAAGCTTTTTTGGTGGTGCTGAACTCTGTTAGCTTTTGCTTGTCTGTAAAGCTTTTGATTTCTCTATCAGATCTGAATGAGAGCCTTGCTGGGTGGAGTATTCATGGTTGTAGGTTTTTCCCTTTCATCACTTTAAATATATTGTGCTACTCCCTTCTGGCCTGCAGAGTTTCTGCTGAAAAATCAGCTGATAGCCTTATGAGAGTTCCCTTGTATGTTATATGTTGCTTTTCCCTTGCTGCTTTTAATATTCTCTCTTTATCTTTATTTTTTGTCAGTTTTAATTGCAGTGTGTCTTGATGTATTCCTCTTTGAGTTAATTCTGTATGGGACTCTCTGTGCTTCCTGGACTTGGTTGACTGTTTCCTTTCCCAGGTTAGGTAAGTTTTCACCTTTTATGTCTTCAAATATTTTCTCAGGTCCTTTCTCTCTCTTTTTTCTGAGACATCTATAACATGAATATTAGTGTGCTTGCTGTTGTCCCAGAGGTCTCTTAAACTGTCCTCATTTCTTTTCATTCTTTTTTCTGTTCAGCAGCAGTGATTTCCACTACTCTGTTCTCCAGCTCACTGATCCATTCCTCTGTATCATTTAGGCTACTTTTAATTCCTTCTAGTGTACTTTTCATTGTGTTTTTCATCTCTGTTTGGTTGTTCTTTATGTTTTCTAACTCTTTATTTAAAAATTCTAACTTCTTATTCTGTGCATCCATTCTTCTCCTGAGTTCTTTGATTTTCTTTATGATCATTACTCTGAACTGTTTCTTGGGTAGATTGCCTGTTTCCACGTCACTTAGTCCTTCTTCTGGGGTTTATTTTGTTCTTTCATCTGGAACCTATTCCTCTGCTGCCTCATTTTGCCTACGTTGCTATTTATATTTTTATGTATGTAGTAGGTTAGTTATGTTTCTCAACTTTGGAGAAGTGGACTTCTCTAGGAAAGGTCCTTTGCATCCCAGAAGTGCCCTCCCCTTCTGTCACCCCAGGTATATGCTCTAGGGGTTCCCCTTATGAGGGCTGTGTGGGTCCCTCTATTGTGGTGGGCTGACTATGTGGGTTTTCCGGTAGGTTTGGTTGGCCCTTAGGCTGGTTGGTTGCCAGGCTCTGCCTTGTGTGGATGCTGCTGGCTGCTGTTTAGCAGGGCCTAGTCATGAGGTGGCTGGGTGCAGAACAGTCAGATCCAGTCCCTGAAGTCTGGCCGTAGGGCCCAGGGATCCCAGAGTTCATTTTAAATTGTTGGGGGGGTGGTGTGGGGGGGGTTTCCTGACACAGTTGGGCATGAGGTCTGGGATGTCCCAAAGCTTGTGTTGGCCTGCTAGTGGACAGGACCAGGTCCCGGGTGAGCTGTGTCCACAGGCTATAGGATCATAGTTTTCCTGTGTCTAGTGTATACCCCCTGGTGTATGAGGCTGGTCTAGAGGATTCTGCAGGCTTCCTGGCAGGAAGGGCCAGTGCCTGCCCATTGATAGTTGGAGCTGGGTCTTGGTCCTCTAGTGGGCAGGGCTGTGTCTAGGGTCATGTCTAGAGGTGGCTCTGGGGTCAGGAGGTCTTTAGCCAGCCTGTCTACCAATGGGTGGGGCTGTATCCCTACCCAATTAGTTGTTCAGCTTGAGGTGTTCCAACAATTGTGCCTACAGGCTGTTGGGTGGGACAGGTCTTGGTGCTAATGAACCAGTATGGCAGCCACCAGCAACAATGTTCACATGATAGAATGTTCCTAAGTATGGCTGCCACCAGTGTCTGTGTCCCCAGAGAGGGCCACAACTGCCCCTTGCCTCTCTGGGAGACTCTCCAAAGACTAGAAGGTAAGTCTAGCCAAGGCTTCTATCCAATTACTGCTTGTGCCCTGGGTCCCAGTGCACATGAGATTTTATGTGTTCCCTTTAAGAGTGAAGTCTTTAATTCCCCTAGTCCGGTGAGGCTCTCAAAATTAAGCCCTATTGGCCTTCAAAGCAAAATGCTCTGGGAGGCTCATCTTCCCAGTGCAAGACCCCTGAGATGGGGAGCCCAACGTAGGGTTCAGAACTCTCACTCCTTTGGAAGAACCTCTGTAATATAATTATTCACCAATTTGTGGTTCACCCACCTGGGGGTATGGGATTCGATTATATAGAGAGTCTACCCCTCCTACCTGTCTCGTTGTGGTTCCTTCTTTATGTCTTTAGTTGTAGAAAATCTTTTTTGGTAGATTCCAGTCTTTTTCATCAATGGTTTTTCTGCAGAATGTTGTGATTTTGGTGTGCTTGTGACAGGAGGTGAGCTCAGGGTCTTTCTACTCTACCATCCTGGCCACTCTCTGTACAGTGTTAATTTGAGGCTGTGTGAATACCTGTTCCTCAACAAATTTCCATTCAATGGTTTGAGCAATCATTAATGATGGTTTCCTGAGTCAGTTATCATATTGGTAGTTGCAAAACTGTGATTTTATCATTTCTTATACATTTATTAGTTTATATTCTTCTGTAAAGAAGAATATTCCCATCTTACTAAGACTCATGAATTTCTTTTATTCAGCATATCATAATCTATTATTAATCTTTGGTTTTTTAAAATATTCAAATTGTCAAGCAAGAGCTCTTACAGAAGAGTTCCTTTGTCCTTTTGACATCTCTTCATCAGTTTTTTGGCACTTCCTTAGTTTCTTTACAACACATTATTTCAGGCTTACTTTGAATATTTCCTATCTCATATCTGGTATTAGTTCCAAGGGATCCTGATTCCTTTTAGTGAAGAATTGTATTTAGAATCCTTTATATATTTTTTTTCACATCTTTCTTACAGAAGAGGTAGAATAAAAAATCTGATCTTTTTACCTAACATGCTTTGCTTAAAAATATATCCCAGCAATTGCTTTGTATCTGTTCTTAGAGATCATTCTTATTCTTCTGTACAGCTGAATAATATTCCATGTACCATAGTTTTTCTCCTATGTTTGGGCTTCTAGGTTGTTTCCAATATTTTTCTATTGCAAAGAACACTAAAATTAGTAAATGTGTACATAAGTATTTTTATATTATTGAAGTTACATATCATGGTAGGGTCATAATAGTGGGATTTCTGGGTGAACAAATAAATATATAGTTGGTTAGATATTTCCAAGTTCACCTTCATAGAGATTGCACAATTTGCACTCCCCCTAGCAATATAAGCAAGTGCTGATTCTTCACAATCTAACCAGCAAAGTGTGTAGTCAGGCTTTTGAATTTTTGCTAATTTGATAAGTGAGAAATGGTTTCAGTGTGGTTTAAATGTGCTTTTCTTTTATTATGGGTGAAGTGCAGCATTTTTTCATATATCTAAGGTCTATTTTTCTGTATTTATAATTAACTGTTAATCTTTTTCCAGTTTTCATCAAGTTTTTTTCTTTCCCTCTCTATTTTTAAGAGTTCTGCATGTATGGATATTAGTCTTTTACAGATGGTATATTTTAAATATTTCTTCTGGTTTGGCAATTGTCTTTTGACTTCCTTGTAATTTTTTTCATGCAATGTATTATTTTAAAGTTTCATTCATCAATCTTTTAAAACTACATCTGGATTTCTCACATACATGTTATAAAAATGAAATCACATGTATCTCCTTCCAAGACTTATGTTTTCAGTTTTTTACTGTTAGATCTCTGATCCATTTGAAGTTTTTTCTGGTGTTTGATGCAAAGTATGCGTCCAGTTTTATCTTTTTCCAAGTGGCTATCCAGTACTTCTCATATCATTTATTAAAAAGTCTATTTTTTCTTTAGTGCTTTAAAATAATGTCTTTTTCATATGTTAAATTTCTACATGTTTTGGAGTTCATTTCTGGATTTTTCATTTGTCAGTCTATCCATGTATGAGTATTATACTGTTTTAATTACATATAATTTCTAGTTTGTTTTAATATCTTATAGAGTTAGTCCTAGAGTTTACCTTCCTTTTCTCATGTTTATTTTTACACATGAAATCACAATAAATCTGTCCAGATCTAGAAAAACATGGTATTTTTATTTAGATCACATTAAATTCATATATAAGCTTAGAGAGTATTGCTGTTTTTATGACACTGAATTTTTCTGTCCAAGAACAAGGAATGTATTTTTTGTGTCTTTTAGAAGTGTTTCTTTCTTGGCTCCCTCATTAAGTGTTACATATTTCTTGTTAAGTATATTCCTAAAGATTTTCTGTTGATATTGTAAATGGGATTTTTTCTTCTATTGTAACTTCTGATTATTATTGTATAAGTGAAGGCTTTTAATTTTTGTATATTAATATTACACACTTCTAACTTAGTGAATTTATTGAGTAATATTTACCATTGATTCTTTGAGTTCTCCTGTTATAATGTCATATCATCTTCAAAGAGATCAGTTTACTTCTTCATTTCCAATCCTTTTTCCTCTAATTATTTTTTTCTTATTTGATTTCACTGGTCAGTGCCCCAAGTACAATGTTAAATAGTGATGGAAACAGTGGGTATGCTTACTTTGTTCCTTACTTTAGTCAGAATAACTGTTGTTTCTCCATTAAATAAGGAGCTGACATTAAATATAAGGTCTCTAGACCTAGCTCCATGTCAATCTCCACTTCCACCTCCACCTCTATTCCTATACCTATCTCTGTCCCTGTCAATATTGTTGTCATCATCTTCTTTCTAAATGGATAGATAACATCCAGAGTAGGACTGTAAAATCATGCTCTATACAAAGTGTAGAACCTACACAGTACTAAAATTATTAATAACTAAAACAATGTAGACAATAGCAAAATACAGGTTATTTTTTTGGAATGGTCTGAGACCATCAACACAATTCTCCAAATGTCCTTTCTCTCCCTTATAAGGATATCTTCTGGACTGGATTTAGCATACAAAGTTTTGGGGTTTTTTTGTTTTTTGTGGTACGCGGGCCTCTCACTGTTGTGGCCTCTCCCGTTGCGGAGCACAGGCTCTGGACGTGCAGGCTTAGCAGCCATGGCTCACAGGCCCAGCCGCTCCGCGGCATGTGGGATCCTCCCGGACCGGGGCACGAACCCGTGTCCCCTGCATCAGCAGGTGGACTCTCAACCACTACGCCACCAGCATACAAAGTTTTAATGAATGTGTATGCAACATTACTTGAACAGAGAGCCATTTCAGCAGAACATACCCATTGTGTGCCCCTTTAGGTAGCTTGTGTGACTTTTTACAATAAATCATGCCTTACAAATCCATATCTGATTTGATATATCAATAAAATGAGCAATTATTCTACTAAAATGTCTATCTTACTAAAAGTATTTTAGAGATAAGGACTCTTCTTGGTCTTTCTGCTAGTAAATAGCACTAATGTGTTTGTAGGAGGTCAGCTTGTTTGCAAGGAGATTGACTGGGTCATTTTTTCTCCTTCCTCAGAAGTCTCCAGTAAAAAAAGAAGAATATGATACAAGATTGTTACATATTTTTTTTCTTTTTCTTTTACAGGATAAGGAAGTATCAATTCCCTGTTGTTGAATGTTTCCATAAGGAATAGATGTTGAATTTTTTCAAAGGTTTTTAAGCATCTTTTGAGATAATTATCTCATTTTTCTCCTTAGATCTCTTAATTTATTATATTAGTGGATTTCTACTATTGAGCCATTGTGTTCATTATGCATTATTGTTGTTTACTGTGATGTGTGTGAGTGTATGTGTGTGTGTGTGTGAGAGAGAGATCTTACACAAGTTTAGGTATTAGTGTTACACTTGCTTCATAAAAGAAATTTGGGAGTTCTTCATTTTCTATCCTCTGGAACAATGTTTAAATATGTTTTTTAAAAACTAGGTGATATCTCCCTGTGAAATCATTTCTGGGCCTTGTGCTTTTTTTGTAGGGTAGAAATTTGATAACTTTATTCTGTCTATGGAAAATGGTTTGCTCAAGCTGTCTATCTTGATTGGAGTCAATTTTAGTAAATTGTGTTTTCCTAAATAATTATTGATTATTTTATATAGACATTAAATTTTTTGCATAAATTGTGTAGTCTGTTCTGATTGTTTTAATTTCTTCTGCTTCTTAAATTCTGTTTATATTATTATGTTATGTTTATATTATTATTACTCTTTAAGAAACAGAGGAATTTCAGATTGTATTTCCCCCTTTACTCAAGAATTATTTCACACAGTGCTTCCTTTAATAGATATTGAGGAATTTTCTGATTTTGTTGTTAATTTTTGGTTTTACTGCATTGTCATCAAAGAATGTTTTTTCTGTTATTTTTATTTTATGGAACTTACTGAGCTTATCTTTATGACTTGATATTTGGTAAATAGTTGTACATGTTCCATTTGTGTTGAAGAAGAAGAAATATTCTCTATTTGGGCTTACAGAGGACAGTATCTATTCTAATACTTACCTTATTGGTACTGTTGTATAGGTCTTGTATATCCTTACCTATTTACTGTCTACTTGATTTGTTTTGGACTGAGAGTTATGACAGTGTCTCCTCTTTTTAGTGGGTTTCTCTCTGTTTACCCTTTACTTCCTTTTAATTTTTGCTTTATGAATGTGATTTCTGTGTTTCTGGTACATAGATTTTCATGAATATTGTATCTTCTTTGTGAATTGTGGCTTTTAGTTTGTCAAGAGAAAATTCAGAGAGGTTTACTTGATGTGGATATTTTATTGAGCAAGAAACAAACTGCTCATGAATAGGGAGACTTCAAACCAGAAAGTGGTATGAACCTGAGAGGCTTGTTATTACAGGATGGCTTATAAAGTGAGAATGAACAAGTTGTTTAACCTCACAGTGATTGGTTGTTAGAATGGAGGTTTCCAGACAACAAGGGATTGGTTACAAGTGATTTTCTTCTATCATTTTAGGAAGATAACTTAAGTTTCCTTTGTGATTATCAGATGTCTTTACAAGAAATAATCTAAGTTTCACTTCCATTCACTTACAAGAACCTATGTAAGTTTCACATGCATAAACTAGATTGAGTTTTGCATATGTGGCTAAACTAGTTTTGTCTGCTTGGGAGACCTTCAAGCCTAATTTCCATTTTATTTTAACAAGTATTACATACTGTATGTTTTTTTTAACATCCAACGCCTTTTGGTCTGAATTCTAGTCTGTTTGATATCAGGAAATAGCTCCTGTTTTCTTATTGTTTTCATTTGTCTTTTATACCTTTGTTCATCCATTTATTTTTAGGCTTTCTGAATTACTTTATTAGAGGTAATATCTCTTGCGTACAACATAAAGTTGGCTTTTGCTTTGCAAAAATTCCATGTTTTATTAAATAGACATCTAAGCAATTGTTATTTTATCTTAAGGCAACGGGGTGTAAGGAATTACAGGAGTCAGGGGATTATCAGTTACATGCAGTAGGAAGAACACTTTATGTTACCACATTGCACTGTTTCTTTCCCTTGATATATGTTATGTAGTTGGTTTTAATTGAGTCACTTTAAGGGCAGAGTGAATTTTTTTAAGTTTGCATTTTGCAGGAAAATAAGCACCAAAAAAGAATGAAAAAAGGATTTGGAACATGTTGCTCTAAGGGCGAATCTCAAAGAATATAAAGTATTTAAAATTTGGGAGATCAGGTTCTACTTCTACAGTATATTTCCTATTTACTATCAGTAAATCTTTGGATTACCACGTTAAACTCTCTAAACCTCAGTTTCACTATAGAGAAACTAAGGATAAAATTAGCCCTGCTACCTTCCTTTCAAAAATTCTGTACCCATCAAAATGTCCATCTCCATTATCCATTTTTCATAAGGTCTCATTCCATTACCAAACTCAGGTCTGGCTGCTCGCCACTCAAAAATCAATACCCGAGAGGCAGTTATTGGTCAAAAGGAAAGTTGCTGTTAATCAGAATGCCGGCAATCTGGGGAGAAAGGCAGACTCATGTCCTCCCAAAACCCAACTCTGAAGATTCTGCTCAGCCATGAAAGTTCTTAAAGGGAAAAGGAGAAGTAATCTCAATTAATCATTGAGATAGAGGATCAAATTTGTAGCCATCTCCCACTGCGTGGAGGCTTGTCAACTCCTTGTGATCTTTCTTTAGATGCTATCTTGTTCACACAGTTTGTTCATGAGATTACTAAAGGGGAAGCTAGGGAAGAAATCTGATCATCTGATAATTACTTATTCTTCATTTCTTCTTCTTTGATCTAAGGAAAGAATCAGCAGGTTAGGCAAGGTATTGTGTGATCAAAAGATTTGAAAAGTGTGCTTGGGCCAGACATGAGTGGAGCATGGGGGTGCATGGTTTAAGGTTAGTTACAATATAGCTTTCCTAAAGTGACAAGGGAAAAGGGATTTTCTCCTGAGAGTGGTTTCCTGCAAAGAGCTGCTTACAGATTCCCCCAGTCAGATATCATTCCATTTCTATGGGATTGGGGACGAAGCTGTATCTTCTGTAATTGCTTTATGCTGAAAAATGGCGTTGAAGTCTTAGAGTGAAAGATATCGATATGGGTTTGAGGCATCTCTTTGCCGACAGTTTTAGTTGCCCCCTTACATATACGGGCAGAACAAAGTACAATTATTTTGCTGCCCACAAAGGTATAGATTATTATGAGTGATAGTGTTAATCCCATTCTCTTCAGGCCAGTTTTTAGAATTGTGCTAGCCATAGATGCAGTACTGCTCAGGATGGAGCAGCTTATGTCACGGCTCCAATCTGACCATTATGAAGTTAGCTTTTTCCCTCTGGTGGCAGTTATAGTATCTGTAAAATAACTCAGGAATGCATATCAGACCCTGAGTCTGCGACTCTGTTGTCCTAATCATTAACTGCTTGAGCCTGCTCTTCTGTAATTCAGGGAGGCCTGGGAGATTTCAGCTTTTCTACAAAGAGGCAGGGGACATAGAGGGCCTTTGTACCAGTGTTGGGGGTGGGGTGACAGGGTGTGCTGCAGGGTTCTGCTTGGTTCCAACTCCCTAACAAAAATTTGGTCATGCTACTTATCTTATATATCTCCTATAATGACTTTCCTTTCTCTTTATATATTTAAATAATTGAAATATTTTTATAAAATAATAACTCTAAACACCTTATACTTGGTAGTATTCTGCTCTACCCTTCTTCTGAGCTCTAGTCCTCTGGAGGTAAACACTCAGAATTTTCTGGGTTTTGTTTGTGTATGTGGCAGGGGGCAGGGGGTGGTACTTATTTACCTTCATTCCTCTAAGTAATATGAACACACTACTATTTCTTGGTTTATCAATTTGAGACAGTTGCTTCCTATTGCTTCTCCACTATGAAAAATGAGGATTAACTCAAATGGAACATCATCTTTTCTTCCCTTCCCAATATTTAATAGTTGTAACATTATTTTTGATTTTTCCTACTTCTAGCTTTAAATAATGTGCTTATATCTCTCCTTACTGCTCCATCAGTTTTAGGCACAACCAAACTTATTCCTTGCACCCTACCATTCCCTCTCAGCACTCCTTCCTAATTGCATCTTGAACTCTTTCAGCTCCACCTGTCATATATATGGTTATGGTTGATACAGTTCACATTCTCCTCTGTTAACATAATTACCTGTTTATGGAAAAGTCATAGGAAGAGATTGATTTTAAAGGATGAGCTCAAATGAACAGTATTTATATTATTGTCTTATTTTTATATTGGTAATATATTCCAGTTACATCCCCTTTTCTGGGTTTTAATACTTGTGCTCCTCAAAGGAGTATGTTCCTAGGATCAAGGTTAAATAGATTACTTTCATTTAAAATCTACCTTTGTAGCTTGTTTCATTTTTGGACTGTAAGTTTCTTACATTTCTGTTTTCTTGTTGAGAGAGTTTATCATTTCCCAAATATCTTCCACCTGTTTTCAGGGGTTACCAACTGTTTGATTCCATTTCATTCTTCTTCTTGGAGATACTCTTTTAGGAGCTTCACTTTCTCTTCTAACGTGGACCCATTCAAGGCTGCTATTCAACTAGTGCCTACCAGTACAACTGTACCTGTTTGAAAACAATGAAATATTTGTATGTCAGAAGCAAAATATTTTAATAGTATCTATAACAAATAGTAAAATTAATTAGATACATAAGTTTACATACAAATGCATTAATTCAAGTATTGTCACAGGATGCTGTGATGACCACTGTAAATGGGCCTCCCTTCTATCACAGCAACTTCTGAGAAGCTACCTGCCACTTAGATCCAGGTAGGCAATATAGCATTCTTTACAAAGTACTCTGTGGTTTAGGCTAGTTGTTCATTTTTATACTGTAAATAATTTTATACTTTGTGTGTTAACACCCTAATCCTTGCACAAAGTTGTTAGTGAATTGTTTTAATGTTCATAAAATCAAGAATTAATAATGAAATATTAAAACTATCTTTTCCATTAAAAAAAAAAACACTGCCTTTTCCCTTTTTTATTTTTTTTGCCTCCTGGGCAGTGCTGTCATTTCATTTAAATGTCTGATTTTCCTTTTATTTTCAGAGAGTACACCTGAGGTCTTTTCTTCATAAAAAAATGCAGAGGTGATAAAATCTGAGTCCTTGCATTTCTGCAAATAAATTTATGAAACAGTCAAACTTAATTGATAGTTGGGCTGAGCACAGAATCATAAATAACATATCTATTTTTTCACACTCTGAAGATATCACTTCCTGTTTTCGCATCCATTGTTGCTGATCCTCTTAGCAGATCCAGTTTTTTTACCCACTGTATTTTAGGTGCTAATGCTAATCTGAGACTGATTGTTTTGTTGATGACATTGCTCAAAGGACCCTTTCAATATAAATATTATGACTCTGAGGTATTTTCTTATATTACTTGTTTGATAATTTCCTCCCTCTTTTTTCTCACTTCTTTCTTTTAGACTTCCTAATAGCTGAATGATGAAGTGATGTTCTCTCTCTCATGATGCTGTATTTCTCAACATTTTCGCTTTGTTTCCGTTCTTCCTTCACATGCTAAGAAATGTGTTCCATGTAATTATCCTGTTTTCTATTAAATTTTTCATTTTGGAAATCATTACTTCTAATTAATTGTTCACTTTGTCATTGTTCCCTTTCCACTGCACAATATACAGATAAGCAGTAGTCAGTCCACTTATATGATAACTGAATTTGAAACCAGGCGACAAGTATCCTAGTAAGAATGTTTCACAACTGCTTTTCTTATGCAGATTGTCTACTTTTCTCTTCCTTTTCATGCAATTCCTTCATTTACTTTCCTATTCCTTTTTAATTTTTTTTCAGTCTTCATCTAAGATCTTTAGTTTTCTTTCCGTTCTATATAGAATTCTCTTATCCATTTTTTTGTTTGTTTCTTTAATGTTTCCACATGGCAGAATATCATGAAATCTAGAGTAGTGGCTATCTTAAAATGATCATGTATTTCACATTTTATTTTCTAGCATAACTTGATGCACCCTCTTCCTTTTTCTTCTTCCTGCTTTCAGTTTGAGTGTGAGAGAATCTTTTTGTGGAATTTTAGGCTTCCAGTGTCTCCATGCTGGTTTGCAAAACAGTAAAACATGTATAAAAGATGACTAAGATAAGGACGGTTATATTTATTCTATACATAATTTAGGTAACCCAAGGAAACTTGGAAGCATTAAAAATGAGTACTGCTGACTGTAGGTTAATTGTAGATCAGGAAGGGCATTTTCTATTGAAACAACGCATTTAAGAAGTTTGAGACATTTTTAACTCTATTATCATAGATTTGAAAAATCTGAAGAAAGATGCAGGAAGTGACTTTAATAAATTAAATTTAATAATTCTACACATAACTTTTTCTTAAAGATTTATTACTTATTTATTTAATTTATTTATTTTTGGCTGCATCGGGACTTAGTTGGGGCAAACAGGATCTTCGTTGAGGCATGCAGGAATCTTTCATTGCATTTTGTGGGTTCTTCCTTGTGGTGCACGGCCTTCTCTCTAGTTTTGGCATGCAGGTTTTCTCTTTAGCTGTGGCATGCAGGCTCCAGAGCATGTGGGCTCTGTAGTTGCAGCAGGTGGGCTCTAGTTGAGGCGCTGGAGCTCAGTAGTTGTGGCACCCTGGGTTAGTTGCCCCGCGCATGTGGGATCTTAGTTCCCTGACCAGGGATCGAACCTGTGTTCCCTGCGTGTAAGACATGTCTTACACGCAGTCATATAAGTGGACTGTCATATAAGTGGACTGACTACTGCTTATCTGTATATTGTGCAGTGGAAAGGGAACAATTGGACCATAAGGGAAGTTCCTATAACTTTTTTATTATTCTGGAAAAGTCATAATTGTCTACTGAATATTATGATCCTCAATTAAGAATAGTTTAACTTTAAGTTTTTTTCTAGTTCTGTTTACATTAATCAGCATCACTGTTTTGCAATAAAGTAAGATCAGAGAACCACTTGGGGAGAATAATCTTTTCTAATATATGTTAGTTGAAGTTGCTTTAATTAAGTCCAAATTGCATGCTAAATACAAAATGACAGGTCCCATAGCAGGCCTAGCTGAAGGCCAAATGCAGTCCACATCTTATTATTATTATTAAATTTTGGCATTCAAACGTCTCCCTCCTTTCTTTCCCCGCAAAAGTCATTGTTCCTTTGCAAAAGGTGAAATAAGTGCACCAAAAAAATCTATTAGATGAGAAACCAACTTCTTGACTCCTCTGATTTACAGAGTGTTAGCAAGAAAATTCACAAGAAAGCAATACAATTAATCGTGGCCTCAAATGCCTCAGGACCCACCGTAGCCTGTCAAAGGTCATTGTAAAGAACATACATCACAGTGCCATCTGATATCTCTTTATAGCCAGTTAAATAGAAGCGGTTACCTATTTCAGTTGAGCCACAAATTCAATTCCCTGCAGTAATTTGAGATAAATTTCTTTAGTGTGCTCTTGTATTTTCCCCAGTCTATATGTCATTTAGGACTGAGCAAAGAGGAATAGTTTGTGTAGCTGAATGCCTGGACAAATGTAAAACGAGGCAACGTATGTGATTATTCCTCCACCAGTTGTGATATTGTCTTGCCCACAAAGGTAATAATGCTGTGCTACTTGGAACCGTGAATTCTGCTGCCAGATGGAAGCTGCACTAACCATCTAATGGACCCATCATCCAAACCTTGGAAGAGACAGAAACACCTTTCACCCCCACGGTCCTTGAAGTGTAATAGAAATACTTGCTGGAGGCATAGGTTCCTTTGCATTGTTTCAGGAAGAAAGGTGTCTTTCTTGAGGACAAAGAGGAGGGGAGTTTGTGGAACTGTGATCTTTCACACAGCAACTGAAAAACTTATTCTGGGATACAGGGAACGAGAGTAAGAGAAAACCTGACAAGAATCAGTGTCTGTGTTTCGTGACTCAAAAAACAAAATGCAGTATCTTTCATTAGATGATAAAGTGAGAGGTTAAACTGCCACTGCTCCTTTCTCTTCTTTTCATCTGGGTTCAAATTAATTACGGTTTTAGTTCAGATCTATGGTACAATGAACTAGAATTCTCTTATCTACAGAGTCACGCATTCAGGCCTATGCTCTAGTGAGGAATGCTTATCATGCTATATATTTCTTTTTAAAATCATCTGTATTGGACTTCCCTGGTGGCGCAGTGGTTAAGAATCTGCCTGCCAATGCGGGGGACACGGACTCGAGCCCTGGTCCGGGAAGATCCCACATGCCTTGGAGCAACTAAGCCCATGCGCCGCAATTACTGAGCTTGCTCTCTAGAGCCCGCGTGCTACAACTACTGAAGCCCACGCGCCTAAAGCCCATGCTCAGCAACAAAAGAAGCCACCGCAATGAGGAGCCCGCGCACCACAACCAGAGAAAGCCCGGGTGCAGCAAAGAAGACCCAGTGAAGCGAAAATAAATTAATTAATTAAAAAAAGAAATCATCTGTATTCATTTCAAATTTACAGATTTCCCCACCCCCCAAGATTTTGCTGGTCAGGATTCTCAGGTAAAACTTCAGTCAACACCTATTTGAGCACCCAATAATGATATGAAAACCTGGACACAGGAATTTTCAAACTGATGATCTGGATACATTATCGGTACAGACACATTGACCACATTGAATATTTCTACCTCATCCACACTGACCAGTCTAGGTGCCCCAATAGGCCTGACCCAATAGTTCATACCAAGCATCTAGTGTGAGTATACCCTTCATTCCCTTTACCATCTCAGCTAGATCTGACGCATTGATGTTGGGGAAGAAGTTGAGTTTGAGATGCTTAAAATTTCCAGCAGGCCAACTTCTCTCTACTTGTATTTATAAAAAAATGTGGTCCTCAGTTAATTACTCTAGGCTCTGAATGCAAAAGCTTCCAGGAATCACATAAAAACAATGCCTGTTGTTCTTTCTTTTCTCTTATAAAGGTTGCTGCTTACTGGACGCTGGCAAGTAGTGTTTGGCTTGAGACAGGAGTACAATTCAGAGTATTTATTTACTCAATCTTTTAGAAATCAATCTTGGAAGTTCTACAAAGATGACTCCTATTTTAAACTTAACAATGCCTATGTATAAGAATTGGGCATTTTGATAGAGTCTCCTTCTGTAACTTGTTTTTAGTAATGGAAAAATATATGAGCCTATGTCAAAATTTTAATCATTGGACTCAAGTGTGATGTCTTAGAGGAATTACGTTGCCAATAGTGTTTTTAATGAAATATATTCATGTACTCATTTGATTAATAATTATAAAGATCTCTAGTATGGTATAATTTACATTGAGTACAGGTGGCTCAGGTGAACAAATTTGAGTAACAATTCCTTTCTGTTTGCTGCAGCATCTTTTCATTTCTTTGTTACAGAAGGAGTTATAGGATACCTGGCATACCTTCATCAGCCTCACCTATGGAGCATTGACTGCTTTGCCTGTAACGTGTTTGGTATTACGTTTAACATGTTTGATCAGTTTTAGCTATGACAGTTATGGTTTTGTGCTCCTGTAAAACTGAAGGTCATTTTAAAAAGAAAGATGATTTGCTTTATCTGAGGAAGAACAGACAGAATACTTTCACGAGGCCTTCTTTTTTTTTCTTCTTTTTCTCAGTGGGAATGAAAAAGAAGCTGCCTTAGTGGGCGCTATTCATATTACACTGCCACCATTACTCGGCTTGCTCTCAAATTAGGTGTGGGCATGCATGTATTCTTGGAATAAAAGAGCCAGTATCACCTGAGTACTGCTTTTCACAAAATACAGAGATAAAATGACTTGTCTCCTTTGCTGATTTCCTAGGCAGAAGCATAAACACATGTCATAAATACTCATTCAGAATTGACCTTCACGAAAACTTCTGTGAATTAATGCCTCACACAGATGCTCTGAATTTAAAGATTAGGTGATTTAAAGTAACACAAAAATACTAGACTCTGGTTAAACTTTATAAAGTTATTCATCAATTCTGTTATTCTTTCCCATCCTAAGAACAAATAATTTAGTATCATGTTCTTATTCCAACTTCTTCTCTATAGCAGGATCTCTAGGGTATCTAGTTTTATTTCCACACATAACAAGACCTCTCTCACAAGGAATGAGACTTAAGCACGTCAAAAAGTATTTTCTATGAAGTTTTGTGACACTGTAATGGAAATTCTGTTACTATAATGAAGATAACAGATACCTTCTAGCTGACAACTCAGAAATATTAATGGGAAAATGAATTGTGATTTGGAGTTAAATCAGCTGTAGATTTAACTTCTGCTTGCTTTGTCACTGCATATTATTTTCAAACAGTGTAAATTACTAGGAACAACTAAAAATTTAAAAGGATTTAATATCATACAGTGACAGGAAAAATAGAGAACATGCTTAGTGGCACATTAATTAACGCTAAATTCAAATTGAATTCTATATAACAGTCTACAAATGTATTGGGGAGTTGGTTTTTAATCTTTGCAAACATAGTGAATAATATAAATTAATGATAGGGCACTGAGAATGCTGTTAGATGTGTTAGAATATCCAAAGGAAAGCAACTGCTTATTAAAAAATTTCTCTGCAGGCAAAGTAAAACTCATAATTGACAGCAAAAAGGTAGAAAGAAAGGCAGTGTCATAAGCCTTATGAAGCTTTTGCTCAGAACTCTAAATTAGGAAAGCTTTCCTTCCACACTTCCACCCCGTGGAACTTTTTGAAACCCTATTTTTGTGTCTGAAGTTCACTAATGGAAAGGTGCTGAAAAAAGACGGAAATTTAGACAGTAAGTCCTTTCTTTAGGAGAGAATATAAACATGCGTGCACAGGCAAAAAGAAAACCTCATGGAGGTACATATACCTTTAACTGCACACATGGCTTTATTTGAGGGCCATTGTGAGAGATTCTGGCTATCAGGACCCACTCTAAGGTCAGGCCCTTCCAAGGAGCAAACTCATCTCATTGACCCCAGAAGTCCTGACTTCTTTCATCCGATCCCATCAACTCTTAAAATTTGGTTAAAACTGGAAAGCCGTCTCTCCTTTCTCTGCTCAGATTCCTGGATTTTAATTTGTCATCCTGTTCTCTTTTCTCCCCTTTCTTTGTTTTCTCTTGAAAATCTTCCATGCCCCTGACCTGACACAAGCTCATGACCTCAGATTCTCCTTACCAAGGAACCTGTGCCTTTGGCCAGGTGTCTCTACGCAACTACATGTGTGGTTATATCCGTTGGGGGCTTCCTGTTCTCCTCTGGTGTCTCCACCTCTCTTGAACAAATTCTTCAGGCATAGTTTGATATTAACCCTAATTACACAAGGGTATGTCTGGGAATGAGAAGCAACTAATATGAAAATAAATGCTTGTGGGAAAGATGTGCAAATTCACTTGGAAATGTTAAGCAAATGTCAGTTTATTATTCTAAGCTGAAATGCAAATATATCCCATCTTGATTTCACCTTGACCACTTACTAAAACTTAGTGAAATTATTGGCATGTTAATGGATTTTCTGTCAGGTATTTCTATGAAACAACCTAGGCTGTTAAACCTTTCAATAAATAATTTTGAGTCACACAGGTTTAAATATGAATAATTAAGCCTTTTTTTATACTATACGAATTGCATGGAGATATAGATATAATTGTAAATATTCCCTGAATTGTTCCTTTATGAATTAGGATAGTGATAACATTTGAACTTTGAAATGGAAAGAAGCAAACCTCACATTCAGCCATTGTCTTTCACTAGTTTGAGTTTGTGGATTCATATGTGTTGTATTTTGTAAAAAATAAAAACAGTATGAGAAAAGAGCTTAACAGGGAGGAAAACTGAAGAAATATTTCCCTCAAGTTAGTTCTTTTCTGTAACAAATATATAAATATACATATATATATATTTTTTAGGAAGCTTTCTCAACTTAAACTCACCACATAAAAATTGGAGAATATCATGGAAACTGATTATTTCTGGAATATCCCAGGATATTACTTATTAAATTTTTCCTAGGAAAATCCATTTTGATTTAAGCCTGAACTCTGGATCAGATACTTCTATAGGCTATGAATATATGGATTATTTACCAGGGTAGGACTTTTTAGAAGTTGTTCGTACATAAAATGTCCCATCCTTGATACATAAACCTGAACTGGAACTAAACCTGCAGGGTATTCATGACAATTCATGCAAAGTCAGAATTATGCAAAGAAGTGCACCCTTGCCTACTAAAAATGGAAAACACTGTCCCTACCAATGTCCCTGCTCACTATTAAGACAGGCAGCCTTCAGCAATAAAAAGGTTTTCTTCAAGAAACTCAATATGCTTATTAAGCATCTGCGCTTCGTGTCCCTGAGGGAAAGTTTACCTTCCTAGCCTACTCCTCCCTCTTCCTTCAGATTCTTGACTCCCCTTGATTACTTTCCCTCATTTTCCTGGGAATGTGCTGATTTTTTCTGCCTCTACGTTTTTCTCAAACCGTATGAGTGTTTCGTCATTAAAAGACCTGCTTACATTTTTCCCTCTACCTTGAAGCTTTGGCAGATCGCCTCAGAGCTTGTTCCCTCAGCTGCACGTATGAGCTCTTGTGGTCTACACCGATCATTTATTGGGCCTTTATCATTAATGCCTAAGTATAAGTAGGTTATTTTGGCATTAGTTTTTCTCTCCATTCAGGTGGCAAACTTCCTAAAGTGGGCAAGGATCCTGATTTTTAAAATCACCCCCACCTTCTACTATGTGCCTTATTTGTTGTGTATACAGAATAGAAACTAGTTTTTTGATTGATTGCAAGAAGGGATTAAAAATACCCTGAACATTTCACACAAATGTTCATGTTCTCTGAGTCCAGCTTGAACTCTGCTTAAACTGAAGTGTTAGGTGTTTATTCATACCCCATATGTACAGTGCTACTCAAAGAGTAGCCTGCAGACGCCTGGTGGGGCATGAACTGTTGGCTAGCAGTCTCTGCCCCATAAGGAGTTGCATCACAATGTAAATAGACTATGTCACTAAGCACACTGTAGAGTTCAGCTGACTTTTTTTGTTTTTTATTTTTTGTTTTTAGATTTATAAGAATAATCTTTTATTTCATCATTGAGAAATATTTTCTATTTTGCAAGGTAATTTATAAAGAGGCCAAGTTTCTAGATCCGAAAAGGTTATTTTCCTAAGGATGTATTTCAGGAAATACCAGAGGATTGCTTGCTTTCATTTTACTGTAGTTGAAAACATATTTTTAATAAAATGGAGTAAAAAACAACCCACAAACTTTGTGTTGTAGAATTTCCTTTTGTATTACACTCTTTTTACAATCTGTTCCCAATAAATGTTTATTTCAGTTGGAAATTTTTAAGATCAAAAGGAAATAACAAATACTTGGTCCAGATTTACCTGTCTCTCAGAATGTTAGTTACTTTAACATCTCAGTGTGTAGAGTGTCGATCTTCTGTTTGAGTTTAGTTTGTATTTATATGACCTGTTTAGCTTATGGTGATCAAATATTTTGTTTTGTCATCACCTAGAATTAATATTATTATTTCTTCAGAATCATCTCCTATGACACTTGAAGGAGTTCAGGTCGACAGGGAGTTCATGAATTGTCTGCTTTTGAACAACTTGTTGTGGAATTGGTATGGCATGACGACAGCTGGCCTTTTTTGAAACTCATTTCTAAAATCCAGGTAATATTACTAGACTTTATGAAATGTGTTCATGTATATTATCTGATTTAGTCTGCATGGCAACTTTTTTTTTTTTTTTTTAAAGCAGGACTTTCTCAGTGAAGAAAGCAATGACAAACTGAGATAAAAATTCTGTTTTTATAATAAGGATAACAGACGCCCTCTAGTTGACAGTTCTGATATATTAATGGGAAAATGAATTGTGATTTATTTGATTAACATTCCAGAACAAGCTTATCTCATGTCAGACCGTAACAAATGGTTCACAACTGCAGCTTGGGCAGCCCTGGTCTTACTTGATGAGTTCGTTAGAGTGTAAGCACATCACATATCATTTGTATAATGCTATGCATAAATTGTACTTTCTTGAATGTATAATTTTCTTAAGCCTGTTTCTTCATCTACAAAATAAGGATAATCATATTGTCTTTATAGAATTTTCATAAGGATTAAAAATTTTTAATGTGTGAATAACTTTTAGCCTAGGATCTGATATGTATTATCACTAACTGAATGGTGCCTATGATTATTAATTAAGCTATATCTTATGTGCTACGTGCCATTCTAGCAGAATATATGAGTTAATTATGAAATGTTAACATATTTATTATATTTAATTATTAGTATAATTAAAAGAAAACATTTAAGTCTACTAAATATACTTTTAAGAAAGCAGTGAACAGTTTCTCATGGCAAGACACAGACTGGAAGACATGAACAGGTTCTATCAAGACAAAATAGCTTTTATAAAAAGGAAATCCTGTCATATGCAACAATAAGAATGAACCTGGAGGACATTATGCTAAGTGAAATAAGCCAGCCACAGAAGGACAAATATTGCACGATTCTGCTTATATGAGGTGTCTTAAGGAGCCAAACTCATAGAAGTAGCAAGTAGAATTGTGGCTGCCATGGGCCAGGGGGAGGGAAAGTGGGAAGCTGCTATTCAACAAGTATAAAATGTCAGTTATACAAGATGATTTAGTTCTAGAGATCTTCTGTACAACATTGTACATATAGTTTAAAAGGCCGTATTGTACACTTAAAATTTTGTTAAGAGGGTATATTTCATGTTAAGTGTTCTTACCACAATTTTTTTAAAAGGTGCATACTGCATTGTAGGCACTTTTATGCAGTACCTCAGGTTCAAAATAGGGGAAACTATGTTATGCATTGTAGAAATTCTAAAGTTAATTTCTTTTTTATTTAACTTTTATTTTTAATGAGGTTTACTTGACATATATTAGTTTCAGGTATACAGCATAATAATTCCATATTTGTAGATATCATGAAATGATCACCACAGTAAGTCTAGTTAACATCCATTGCCGTACACAGTTATAGAATTTTTTTCTTGTGATGAGAACTTTCAAGTGATTATTAGCAACTTTCAAATATGCAGTACAGTATTGTTTTTTTAAAGAAACTCTTAATGCATGTATCCATTTATTTGAAAGGCTTTGTTGAGATACAATACACATACTGTACAATGGACCACTTTTTTTTTTTTTTTTTTTGGCTGCGCTGGGTCTTAGTCGCAACACGCAGGACCTTCGTTGTGGCATGTGGGATCTGTAATTGCGGCATGCAGGATCTTTTCTTAGTTGCGGCATGCAGGGTCTTTTTTTATTTGCAGCATGCAGGGTCTTCAGTTGCGGCCTGAAGGATCTAGTTCCCTGCCCAGGGATCAAACCGGGGCCCCCTTCATTGCAAGCACAGAGTCAACCACTGGACCATCAGAGAAGTCCCTACAATACAGTATTATTAACTGTAGTCGCCATGCTGAGCATTACATCCCCATGATTTATTTACTGTATAACTGGGATTTTGCACCTTTTGACTCCCATTTGCTCCACCCCCCACCCCACCTCTAACAACCATCAGTCTGTTCTCTGTATCTATGAGCTTGATGGTTCATTTGTTTGTTTTAGACTCCACATATAAATGAAATCATACAGTATTTGTCTTTCTCTGTCTGACTTATTTCATTTAGCACAGTGCCCTCATAGTTCCATCCATGTTGTCACAAATGGCAAGATTTTGTTCTTTTTTTATGCCTGAATAATATTCCACTGTGTGTGTGTGTGTGTGTGTGTGTGTGTGTGTGTGTGTGTGCGCATACATACCACATCTTCTTTATCCATTCATCCATTAATGGACACTTAGGTTGTTTCCAGATCTTGGCTATTGTAAATAATGCTACAGTGAACATGGGGGTGCATATATCTTTTTGAATTTAGTGTTTTCCAGAAGTGGAATTGCTAGATTGTATGGCAGTTCTATTTCTAATTTTTTGAGGAACCTCCATACTGTTCTCCACAGTGGCTGCACCAATTTACATTCCCACCAACAGTGCAGGAGGGTTCCCTTTTCTCCACACCCTCTGCAGCTTTTGTTATATCTTGTCTTTTTGATGATAGCAATTATAACAGATGTGAGGTGATATCTCATTGTGGTTTTGATTTGCATTTCCCTGATGATTAGTGATGTTGAGCATCTTTTCATATTCCTGTTTGCCACATGTATACTTTCTTTGAAAAAACTGTGTGTTCAAATCCTCTCCCCATTTTTAAATCAGATTGTTCAGGTTTTTTTCTGAGTTGTTTGTGTTCTTTATATATTTTAGATATTAGTGCCTTATCAGATATGTGATTTTAAAATATTTTTCTCATTGGGTAATATTTTTCCCATTGGTTGCCTTTTCATTTTGTTGATGGTTTCCTTTGCTGTGCAGAAGCTTTTTAGTTTGTTATAGTCCCAACTTCTTTATTTTTGCTCTTTGCTTTTGGTGTCAAATCCAAAAAGTGTATCACCAAGACCAATGTCAAGGAGCTTACTGCCTATGTTTTCTTTTAGAAGTTTTATGGATTTTAATCCATTATGAGTTAATTTTTATGTATGGTGTAAGTTAGTGGTCCAGTTTCATTCTTTTGCATGTGGCTGTCCAGTTTTCCCAACAGGATTTATTGAAGGGACTGTCCTTTTCCCACTGTATTAAGGTTAATTAAAGAAACACATGTCCAGCATGTCTGTGTGTCTGAAATTTCTGGGTAATCATCATGTCTCAGATGTTTAGTGTATACAGACCAAACACACTGTTTATAAAGCAGACGTTGTAGAATGCCTATCAGTGTGGCCAGACTGGTTATCATGTAGAAAGTAGAGATTAATTCATCAAATATTTATGAAACACCTATTCTGTGCCAGGCACTATTCTTGGACCTGGGAATTCAACAGTGAATTAAAAAGTCCTAAGTCCCTTCCCTCATGCCGCCACACTCTCATCATTTCTGTGTCTGCAGTGGTTTACTGTGGCCACCAACAGCACTTGTGGTTAGACTCATTAAGGTCTGGAAGATTTAGCTTGGGTTCGTGAGGTTTGGGCCACGCCTTTCGATTTCTGCCTGTTCTGCTACTAGGTCTGGGCGAAGGGTACTTCTCTTCGGCTGGAAGGGCTGTGGACCACCGACAGCCATTGCTGGGGTGGAGGTGGGTGTGCAAGGCTTCAGGCTCCCACAGGGACTCGGTTCCATGCCCTCCCTGGCTCAGCCCAACCCAAAACAGCCCCTTATTCCCAAGGCAAAGTCCTTTTATTCCTTTCCTTTTTTCCCTAATGAAGTTTTAAAAAAATTTTCCTGTGACCATTTGTAGACTATATCGTCCCTCCTAAATGTATACACTATACTTGATGGTATAACTTAGATGCTTTAGGTACCATTTAATTTCATGCAGTAGTAATCAGCTATTTATGATTATGATTATGTGTACTAGCTCCTGAAATTTTTAAGGATCCTGCTTGGTCCCACAGAGCAGTGATTTGATGGTGTGTTAAGCCCATCAGTGAGATCAGACTAGTTATTATGTAAAAGTAAAGAGTGCTTTCTTTGCTAAGAACAGTATTTATTTTCTAAGCCAATGGAATCTCTTGGATTTTTAAATCTATTCACATGAAGTCACTAGAAATAATATCTAGGGATATATGTTTGTATCTCCATTTTATATTTTAGAAAATTGATACACATATATATATATATACATACAGAAGTTCTCCCTCCATGCATATTACATCTTGTCCAGAACTATTGAAAAGTTTATTTTACAAGTCAACTATGAACAAATGGTAGGAGGCAAGAACCTTTTAAGTTGCTTCTGTGGTTTCTCTTTATTTTTAATATTTAATACACTTTTTAAGATGTAAATCAATTACTCCGATGATTTCCTGTGTTTTTCCTTTGTAATTGAAAGGTTTTGACTTGGCTAGATGTCATCCTTGCTAGTTTCCTTTTCTATTCTTATTGGAACATATGTCATACATTCAGAGTGAGAATCTCCTCAAAGAAGATGCATGAGTATCTGTGGCTTACTTCAAAACTTGTGGCAAAATTTGTGTTAATGGACATCTCTGGTGACAGTTCAGGGAAACAAAATAAGAAGAATATTGTCAGATAGTGCATTACAGTAATAATGACTGCTGTACTATTGATACTTTCAGAATTAGGTGATACCAGATTAAATGTCATAAGGCAGCGGGGAAATAACAAAGAATGAAGTACCTACTTTTTCATTTGTAAATAAATAAAATCAAATTCATTGAGGTCTTAGGTGGGGAATTGTAGGCCAGAGCCACTTGTGACTAGGTTGAAGGAACAGGATGATTAGAATTTTAAAATATCTACTTACCGGTCCTTCTCTTACACTATACACTGCTAACAACTCACATCCACTAAGTTTTAATGTTTCTTTACTACAAAGCAAAAATGTAAAAGAAATAGGAGGTTATTTACAATCTCTGTTAAGGAATCTGATGCCTAGAGATGGACTCTAAGCTCAAATGCCAGGCCCTTGACTAGGGATATAGGTAACTACACACATTTGAGAAGTTCTGCCCGAGTGCAGGTGTGTGTTCCTGCATCATTCTAGAAACATATGTCACTCAAGGAAATCATGACATGTATGAAGATAGCTGCTGTCTGATGTGTTCAAGTATAAACAGGGGCAGAGTGAGTCACCCCTGGATGATGAGTTACTGAGGGGCCATTTGGAGGAAGGAATAAGCGCATGAATCATCTGTGGGTGTCTTGGAAAAGGAACAACACATCATATGAGGTCCTAATTTTGAGGCCTGGAATTTGACCACTGCAGATGTTGGTATCTTCTAGCATTCACAGTGCACCACTGCAGTCTGCCATAAATCGAGATTGCTTTTAGTCATCAATTTTCAATCCTGAGACTCACACTCCAGCACACAGGATTTAAACCCAGTCTTCCACTGGGTCCTAGGTCCGTTATTTTTTCCACTTATGGAAAGTGCAGGGGAAAACCTGGGAATTCTTGGAATACTGCCAGAAGGGTAGCAGCAAATTTGGGAGATCAGTAATTCCTCTTTTTTTTTTAACATTTTTATTTTTATTTATTTATTTGGACTGCACTGGGTCTTAGTTGCGGCGTGTGGACTTCTTAGTTGCAGCATGCGAACTCTTAGTTGCGGCATGCATGCGGGATCTAGTTCCCCGACCAGGGATCGAGCCCAGGCCCCCTGCACTGGGAGTGTGGAGTCCTACCCACTGGACCACCAGGGAATTCCCAAGATCAGTGATCCTTAAATATAATGTTAAAAATACTAGCCTCGCCAGATCAGTTGCAGAGTATATAACAAAATAAATTACGACTAACATACTTAAGTGTCTCAGTAATCCCATGTATGGGTGCAAATGGCACATTATTATCCATATTTCACTGGTTTGTGCCCTATTTCCCCATCCCACATCGAAGCCCAACTGCAGAATATTTGTAACTCAGCCACAATATCTCCTCTCCTGTTCCTGGGATCTCTGGAGTACCTCACATTCCTCTCAGTGACCACCCCTCTACCTGCCTAAGGAACTTTCTCCCACTCCCCAGGTGCTGAATAATGTACTACCCTATTGCCTTCCCTCTGTGCCTGGAGATTTCTTGCATTTGATTTAGAAATGGGACAGTACCTGCCCCCAGGTATTGCTATTAAGTTGCTATTAAGCTTGATCCCCAGAGTTCTAGAGCAGCAGATGTTGGGCCCTGAGTCTGTTGTGAAAAACCCCCTTCATCTGCTTACTGCTATCTCTGTGAGAATCAGACCTAGTACTTGGGACCAAGGACACCTCAGTGCTCTTCTGCATGTGCCTGGCTTCCTTATCTGTTACCTGGCATCCACACTAATAACAGATTTTACCCAGAGGCCCTTTTACCCCATGCTTACCAACTGAAACCAAGTTGGGCCTAGGTGATACCCTACTATCAGCTCAACATTGTGAGCTGATGACACTGAGCTTACACCAAGATGTAAAAATCTACGGATCCATGTGGACCAGTAAACTTTTGTTGTGGCTGAGGTTAGGCAAGTGTGGAATGAGTGAGGAAAAAGAAATGATAAAATTAATTAATTTGGGGGCAACACTGTGAAGGCCCTTGAACACCTTGCTGTGCTTGAATATTATTTGGTAGATAAATGGAAATCATTAAAATGTTTCATACAGGTAAGTATTATGGTTAATTCTGGATTTTTTTAAAGATGATCCTTGGCAGCAGTGAGAGAACAATTAACCTGGGGACATGCAAGGAGACTAATGCAAAGACTGATGCAATAGTACAAGTAAGAAATGATGAAACTTGATAAAAGTCGTGTGCTTATATTAATAAGAATGCTGATATTTATTGTTTACTGCATGGTAGATATCAAACTGAAAGCCAAAAGTAAAAAATGAAATGGTAAAAAGCATGAACTCTTCAGTCAGACTAATTTTGAATCCTGGCTGAACATTTACTGTTTATGTGACCTTTGTTGAGTTCTTTAACCTCTGTTTTTCAGTTTTCTCATCTATAAAATGAGATCAGTAATAGCACCTATCTCATAAGTTGTAATCATTGAGTTGATATGTGTATTTAGAATAGTGCCTGGCACATAGCCTTTTTCTTATTTCTATTCTTATTTTAATTTTTACCATTATTTCACAAGATCACATAGCTAATAAACAGTGGACCTGGGATTTAAATTGTGGTTGTCTGACTTCAAATCTCCACTCTTAAATGCTATGCTCTATAGAAAGACAAATCAGAGAGAGGATTAAAAGAGTAGTAACATAACCAAATATAAAACATAAGGGAGGGCTTTCCTGGTGGCACAGTGGTTGAGAGTCCGCCTGCCGATGCAGGGGACACGGGTTCGTGCCCCGGTCCGGGAAGGTCCCACATGCCGCAGAGCGGCTGGGCCCGTGAGCCATGGCCACTGAGCCTGTGCGTCCGGAGCCTGTGCTCTGCAACGGGAGAGGCCACAACAGTGAGAGGCCCGTGTACCGCAAAAAACAAAACAAACAAACAAACGAAAAACATAAGGGAGAGGGAGGTGTCCAGAATGACTAAAGTTTCTTATTTGGGCAGCTTTCCAGGAGAGAAGGGAAAATAGAAAACCAAGGGGAAAAAAACTTTTTTGAAGAAGGGATTGATTAACCATGTCATATGCAGTGGTATAAGGAAAGCTCAATTAGTGCTAACAAGTGACTAGATTTCCAAAAGGATAGATGGAAAGAGAAGTAGATACCTTTTTAAAAAAAAAATAAATTTATTTATCTATTTATTTATTTTTGGCTGTCTTTGGCTGTCCTTGTTGCTATCTGTGAGCTTTCTCTAGTTGTGGAGAGTGGGGCCTACTCTTTGTTGTGGTGTGTGCGCTTCTCATTGTGGTGGCTTCTCTTGTTGTGGAGCACGGGCTCTAGGCACACGGGCTCAGTAGTTGTGGCTCACAGGCTCTACCGTGCAGGCTCAGTAGTTGTGGCGCATGAGCTTAGTTGCTCCACGGCATGTGGGATCTTTGCGGACCAGGGCTCGAACCCGTGACCCCTGCATTGGCAGGCGGATTCTTAACCACTGCGCCACCAGGGAAGCCCCAAGAAGTAGGTATCCTTGATCAAAGAATTTTACTCCTCTAACTCAGAAGTTAAAACTTCTTGGCACAGCATTGCTTTGGTCAGGGAAGAAGAAAGTTCTTACCTAGCAATGGAATGAAACATGATTCCAGTGATAATTAGAGAGATTATTATCTGCTTTCTTCTTTGTTTTTGGAGGGAAATATCTATCTTCAACTCTGTGAATTCCAATTTTGTGATTCTCTTTTTTTATATAGAACCCCAACATTTTAATATGTTTGGGATATCCCTGGATGAATAAATGGACCTAAGAAAATTTTTTACCAACACAGACTCAATGGATTTATTTATATCGTTTTTATAAATGAGCTTTAGTATCAATAGTATACTGATGCAGAACTAGAGTTTGACTTTCGCTCTTTTAAAAATGGCAAAACGTCCTTGGATTATTTGTCTACTCTTAATAAGAGGTTGTAAAAGATTTTTCTTTACCTTTTGAGTAATCCACTTACAAGGCACAACGGAATATGTGTCTTAGAATTATGTTCCCTGTGGGGCTTCCCTGGTAACACAGTGGTTAAAAATCCACCTGCCAATGCAGGGGACATGGGTTCGATCCCTGGTCCGGAAAGATCCCACATACAACAGAGCAACTAAGCCCGTGCATCACAACTACTGAGCCTGCGCTCTAGAGCCTGCATGCCACAACTGCCGAACCCACGTGCCACAACTACTGAAGCCCATGCACCTAGAGCCCATGCTCTGCAACAAGAGAAGCCACCGCAATGAGAAGCCCACGCACTGCAACGAGCCGCAACTAGAGAAAGCCCACACACAGCAACAAAGACCCAACGCAGCCAAAAATAAAATTAAATCTTTTAAAAAAAATAGAATTATGTTTCCTGTACACTATGTTGACATTATCATATCATTGATTATGTAAGAGAGCCAAGTCTTGTCATATTTGAAAGAGTTAAAGGTTTTTTTACAATCACATTACCTCTTATATTTACTTTTTAAATATTTTATTGTCACCTGGATTAAATAAGTAGCTATTTTTCTCAGTGACTCATGATCCTATTTAACCAAGTGTTCAAACTTGACTTCTGATATTTTTTTTCACAAAATAAAATACTAAAGGAACTTTTCTTTCTTTCTTTTTTTAAACACATTTTATTGAGGTATGATTGACATACAAAACAGCTGTACATATTTAATATATACAACTTGATGAGTTTGGAGATAAGTATGCATCTGTGAAATCGTCACCACAATCTATGCCATAAACATATCCATCACCCCCAAAAGTTTCCCCCCATTCTCTTTATTTATTTTTCTTGTTATTATTATCACTATTATGATGATTATTAGAATACAACTTAAATCTACCCTCTTAGCAAATTGTTTTTAATAAATTTATTTATCTGTTTATTTATTTTTGGCGGTGTTGGGTCTTTGTTGCTGTGTGTGGGCTTTCTCTAGTTGCGGCGAGCAGGGGCTACTCTCTCTTGCAGTACATGGGCTGCTCATTGCGGTAGCTTCTCTTGTTGCAAAGCACGGGCTCTAGGCACGCAGGCTTCAATAGTTGTGGCACATGGGCTCAGTAGTTGTGGCTCGTGGGCTCTAGAGCTCAGGTTCAGTAGTTGTGGTGCACAGGCTTAGTTGCTTCACAGCATGTGGGATCTTCCCTGACCAGGGATGGAACCTGTGTCCGCTGCATCGGCAGACGGATTCTTAACCACTGCGCCACCAGGGAAGCCCTACCCTCTTAGCAAATTTTTAAATATATAATACAGTATTATTAACTATAGACACTATGTTGTATTATAGATCTCTGGGATTTATTCATTTCATATAACTGTAACTTTATACCCCCTCCCCTTAACCCCTGGAAACCACCATTCTATTCTCTGATTCTGTGAGTTTTACTATTTTAGATTCCTTTTATAAGTAGTATCATGTGGTATTTGTCCTTTTGTGTCTGGCTTATCTCACTTAACATAATGTCCTTTACTTTGTTTATGTATTTGCAAGTGGCAGCATTTCCTGTTTTTAATGGCTGAGTAATATTCCATTACATGTATAGACCCCATTTTCTTTGTCTATTTATCTGTTGATGGACATTCAGGTTGCTTCCATGTTTAGGCTATAGTGAATAATGCCACAGTGAACATGAAAGTGTAGATATCTCTCAGAGATCCTGATATTAATTCCTTTGGATCTATACCCAGAAGAAGGGCATGCTGGATCATATGGTAGTTCTATTTTTAATTTTTTGAGGAACCTTCATACTGTTTTCTATAGTGGCTGCACCAATTTATAGTCCCACCAAACAAATTACCTTGCCAATTGCATTATTTTTGTAATGAACTCTCATTAGATCTTTAACCACATCCATTTTAAGTCATATGTCATCCACTTTTTTTTTTTTTTTACTTTGATGTTTCCCTGAAACATCAGTTAGCTCTAGGTCAGAATGCACTGTCTTCAGAAAACACTATGCCAGGTACTCTAAGACACAAGCTTCTGATGACATTGCTTAAATGACTTTGAGACCATACCACCGGACTGAGTCAGAATTTCTATAACTGTAGTGGAGATGCTGATGGGTTCATGAGACTGCTAACCTATGATCAAGCAGGAAAAGAATTAATTACATAGTACTGAATGAACTGATGAAGGATGATTATGGGTTTTGTTTGGAATGGAGTATGGGCTCTAGGCATGCAGGCTTCAGTTATTGCGACGCGTGGGCTCAGTAGTTGTGGCTCATGGGCTCTAGAGTGCAGGCTCAGTAGTTGTGGCGCATGGGCTTAGTTGATCCACGGCATGTGGGATCTTCCTGGACTAAGGATCGAACCCGTGTCCCCTGCATTAGCAGGCAGATTCTTAACCACTGCTCCACCAAGGAAGTCCCAGACTTATTTTGTGATTGAGGATAATCTTACTTTGCTTATCTTTGAGTGAAAGAGCCTAGACTGTAGAGAGAAATTTTATGTTGCAGTAGAAGACTGTAGCTCGCCCTTGTGAGTTATTAGACTCTAGTCCTATTCATCGTCTTCCATCTATTATTCACCTCTCTGTAGGTAAAATAGTTCTGTTACCTACCTGTACATTACACTCAATCCTGTCATTTTGCACAAATTGTCATTTCTTATCAAATTAAAAAATTTTGCAGTTTCCTTCAATATCAGACTCCAGGTCTACAAACTAATGTTTCCAGTTTTTCTCCCACTCTCCTGACTTGGCATCACTGAGAACTCAAATCTGCCCAGATCTTTATTAGGATTCTGTATTGCTTCATAGCTGGCCTGTGCCCCCAGGATTAGAAGTAGTCCTGCTAACTAAAGCTGGATGACTTGAGGTTTATACCAGAGCAGATCATGTATGGGCAGACTTTGTGCCTGAAGCTGCTGCTGTGGGCCACTCAAGAAGTTCATAGGAACTATCGCGTCTTCCATTCTCTGCTGCAGAAAATAACCACAGTCATGGATGATCCTACCAAAACCTCTCTGATGTCTATGTCATCACCAAAAACATTCAGAGTGCAAATCAGGAAATGCATTGAATTACCACTGCTGTCCTCACTCTATAATCTAAATATGCTTCAAGCCCAGTGTCTTGGGATCTTTTGAACTACGTGAGCTCTGGTCTCCAAAACTGGGTTTAAAGTCTGCTCCAACTACTATTCTGTGTCTTTCTTTGCATTTCTATAGGAATCCACCCCCCCCACACACATTAAATGCCTCATTGCTTGTACCATCCAGCAAATATTCTCTACTGCCAAGGCTCAGCAGATGGTTCCAGTAGGCCTTCAACAGCAGAAATATGGTGAAATGAACTCCGTGGACTAGCTTTCCTCAGTTGTTCAGTGGAAAACTCGGATTCCCTTGAGCAAAAGAGGGCACTGCCCAAATGATCTTAACCTTCCCCTCAGCTTGGCCAGTCTTTAGACAGGGTTCTTTCTGTCTCCAGGTCTCTGACCTCTCTTTCCTTAGAGCATTCACTTCAGAAAACTTTAAATATATTTAAAGTTATAAAATAGAATTATATTTAAATAATTTTAAATTATTTTCTGTTTCTTTAAGTTGTAAATAGTTTCTAAAAGCCTCCTGTCAGTTTTACAATCCAGAACTATCTTTCTCAAGGACCTGGAAGCCATCCCTTTGAAATATAATTGTCAGTGAAGATAGTGACCCTATCTTCCAGTTTCTTTGGGAGGGTAGGAGGCTACCTTTGGTGATGGCTTTGATACAAGTTATAAAACTACTTTCTGTCACAAAGATGTGAGAAAGTTTATTTTTCCTTTGAGTAAAGTCAGTTAGCAAACACAGCTGGCCTGTGTTCTTCTGCTCATCCCAGCATTTAAAAACCCTCCTGCCTTGATTTCAGTAGAGTTGAGTTCAGACAGCTTTTGGTCTCCTTTCCATATTGGTAATAACTTCTTAAATTTTCCTTTGCCTGCTTAACTTTGTCAGCTTTTGCTTTGACAATATGAAACCCACAAGACCTTTTGGTTGTCCTCAGTTGTGCTTAGATGTTATATCACACATAAAAATTATTTGGGGACTTCCCTGGTGGCACAGTGGTTAAGAATCCACCTGCCAATGCAGGGGACATGGGTTTGAGGCTTGGTCTGAGAAGATACCACATGCCATGGAGCAACTAAGCCTGTGTGCCACAACTACTGAGCCCACGTGCCTAGAGCCCGTGCTCCGCAACAAGAGAAGCCACCGCAGTGAGGAGCCCACGCACCACTACGAAGAGTAGCCCCCACTCGCCGCAGCTAGAGAAAGCCCACGAGCAGCAACGAAGACCCAACACAACCATAAATTAATTAATTAATTAGTTAATTAATTAATTTTTTTAAAAAAAGAAGTCGAGGGAGACAGGAGATAAAGGAATCCTGGCTTCGTTTTAAAAATAAAAATTTATTTTGGACCCACAAGTCTAGAATTTAAAATTTAGCAAACTACAGGCAATAAATGTTTTTAATTCAAATACAGGATATGACTCACAACGCAGGTAAAATTTTTTTCATTTACCTGTGGTTCCATATTACCAGATGGGTTGCTGTTTTTTAATCCAAGCAGGATTCTTTGTGATTTGGTCAAAAATATTTGTACTTCCTTTTTTCCTGAGATGATGGAGTTGGGATTTATGAAACCCCGAATGCTGCTCCCTCATAAGCATCAGCACCCACCTGGGTCCCTGAAAGTCCTGTTAAAGCTAGGGATTTGATCACATACCCGGACTCCTACCTTGGCTAGTTGTAATGGCATATATATGTATAAGCCCTGATTTTTTCCTTTCACTCTTGAGTTTAAAGCTTAACCTGGAGGCAGACTCAGGAAATCCGCTTCATGGTTTAACACCAGCAATATATAAAGGATAAGGGAGAGGGCAGGTGGAATGATGCAAGAGAGAGCAGCAGGGGAACATATACCGCACAGTGGAGTATCTTTGCTTCAGCTCAGTTCAATTTATAGTTCATTTCTACTCTCCAGTAAAAGTTGTATGCCCCCCTTCATTTGACACCCAGGCATAAGTTCTTTTCCGTAGGAGTAAAGGTTTGATTGTGTAGAATGCATCATGAATAATATTTGAACAATTTTCCATGAGGAACTACTTCTAAAACTTTTGTAATAATAATATTCATTACCTATTTTTAGTGTTTTATGTTGTTCTTTAATGCTTAATTTTCTGCCCTAGCTTATACCCTCTTAAATTTTTTACTTGCTTTACCCCATCTTCTGAATGTAAGATTTTTTTACTTTTATTTAGTTACATTAATTGAATCCTAAAATTTTAAATGCATTTTTCTTAAATGTTATCTAGTATAAATGTAAATTTTGTTTTCCTACAGGTTTTCAAATGAAAGACCACATGATCAATGCTTCATGAAAAAATTTCAGCATAATCAGACCATAAATGCCATTCTGATAAGCAGAAAGGTAGCTGCAATGATTCATTCCCCTGAGGCTGGAAATCTTCGCAGAATTTCAACACTTGCAGAGAGAGAATCCTGAGAAGTATGGTTTTGTTTTCCTTGTGGCTTTATTTCTTAAACTACACAAACTACTTAAGCAATTGTTCATTGCGTCTTTGCAGCCATTTCCTTCTTCATGAACAATTGACTTGTCTGATAATTTCATTAGTCAATACATTTTAATGACTTTTCATGGCTTATATACTAAAAAAGTAAAACTACATGTTTTAATCTTGAAATAATGGATGTGCTTTGAGAAATATTTAAAGGAAAAAGCAAAACCAAATGATTTTTCATTGATTAGCACATTGCTTTTTCCTAAACTTGTTTGATCTCCATCTCTCCTTACCACCTCTCCTATATTCTTGTAATACCTATTTATACCCTGCAGTTATAGTACTCTAAAAAACACACTTCTGGAAACACTGAATTAGATATAGTCTAATCTAGTCTATAGTCTAGTCTAAAAATGGAATGACTTCAGGCACATTTTTTCATTAAAACTCTTTTGTTGAAAATATACAATTTAAGTTCAAAATTATATGCCACCTGACAGCATTATAGCACAGGTAGTCAAGAGAGAGAAACGCATTGCATTTGTTCTGCAACTGTGATTGAATTTTCAGGGTGTCTGTACTTTACTGGGAAACTAAAGATTCAAAATTGGATCTTCAGCTTTGCATGTTCAGCTGTTCAGTTATATCAGTTGTATTCTTGTATTCAGTCTCTGTGAAAATGAGTCACATGACCAAGCTCTTGAGACCTCAATTTAGAAAATGGTTTGTTAATCATAATTAATGATATATTTTTCTAAAAATGTTCTATGTGATACATATTTTTCAAAATGTTTCTTTTATCTGTAATAACAGTATTTCTTTGTCAAGTAACCTGTTAGAGATTTGATTTCATTTACTGCACTGTGATTTTCCAGGAGGAAGATAAAATATGCAACTATAGGAGTTTTTGTGGAATAGACTAGAAAATGTCGCTGACAACATTTGGGATTTCAAGAAAGCACCAATGTAACAGCAGACCTTTCTTCTCATTTTTGTCAATGAAATTAAACCTGAAATCTGAGACCTAATTAGACAACAGAAATTATAATGGGAAATAGTGCTGTTACAACTGGCATGACATTTTGAAAGGCCTTGAGAATAAAACAAGACAGGCCCCAAATAAACTTATGGCCTTCCAGATCAAAAAGGTAGGTGACCCACTTCCTAACAGACCACCTATTAACAAGGACAATTGTAGATATTGTAAATAAAAAGAACACTAGATAAAAAACATTGATCCATCTTACAAAAGAAAACCAAGACAGAAAAATCCCTCAATTAAGATCAATGAGAACGCTCCGGGAAAGGAAAAAGCTCCCAATATACTGCCTTCACCTTAAACATTTAAGGTGAATTAACTATAAATATAAATGGTCAACTACATCAGTACCTGGTAGATACCAGCACTTCTCTTTCTACATCAAATCCTGCCACATTTGCTCAATCTCTTCCTTGGAGTAAACATACCACACAGGTGGTGGATATTTTAAATACCCACAGACCTTCCCTTTTTCTCAGTCCTTGCGCAACGACTGAAAAGTATTTCTTTCTGCTTTGTGACACCAGTCCTCCAACAGGGAGAGGCTTGCTTTGCAAATGGAATTGTCACATTAAATGCACACCAAAGGGACGATTTCTAGAGGCTCCAAAGGACTCTTCTTTTCATAGTCAAGTGTGTCTGCTCTGGATATACCTTTGCCTTCTCGATTACATTTGACCCCTGTTGTTGTCCATCCATAATTACCCTATTTCTCTTTTCTTTCCTCTTTCTGATAACTGTTAGGTCAGAACAAACTTATTCTAATGCCATTCTTAGATTATCCCAAACAGTAGCCACTGCTTTTAATCTTACCGACTGCTGGATATACCATCCGTCACCAGACAAAAAAAACCTCTGCACAATTCTAGTCTCATCAAATGATAACAAAGGGAATGATAGCTAGTAGCATTTCCACTTGCACCTACATAAACAAATGACCTTAAAAACCTACCTATGACTTTGATGGTTACCCCCTCTCAGAAAAAGGACAAATTATTACAACTGATCAGTTAGAGGTAATTTTAAATCTGAATTCAGCAACCTTCATTGAATGATGGGCCAAGAAATTGTCCCTTAGAACAGACTAATAGAGATTCAAATATGTAACCAAGCTAAGGTAAGGCCCTAATTCTCATCTCATGTTTTGAACAACTCCTTTTTTCCTCTGCTCCTACTGGCTACTACTTCCTTTACAGCCAGAACGTCTGGTCCAGTTTGCCTCAGACTAGACCTCATGTGTTTTAGGAATAATACTCGGAAATCTAATTCTATAAATCACCAAGGGTGAAAATTCCAGCTTAGACATGAGCTACAAAATGTGGCTACCCCTGATTATTCTGGCACTCTACCTGGAAGAATTACTGACTCAGTGTTGACGCAGTCAGAGCAGTGTTCCCAGTGGTGAGCATCTTACAAATAGAAAAGACCGAAAGAAACTTTTCACTAACTCTGGCAGAAGTTATTAATGATACCACCTCTTCTTTAGACGGACAACAAATCATTCTCAACCTATTGGCATGAGTAACTCTAGATTTCTTATTGACTAATCATGATGGCATCTATGCCATTGCTAAAATTTCTGTGAGGGTTGGTCTGTTAGGAGCTTACTCTGACATGCCAAAGAAGACACTCCTGGAATAGATATGGTATGGATTGGAGAGATCTAGGTTTATTATTTTTTCATTTGCTTGTCAATTATATATCTGAAGTTTGGGGAAAATACATTCTTTTCTCACTGCATTGGAGTGACACAACATGTAGAATAACTCTATATGTGTTTATATCTCAGTTTTTTATTCAGCTCCTTACTCTGTTCCATTGATCTATTTATCAATCCTTAATTAATATCACACTGTCGTATTTACAGTGAATGTCAGATTCATTGTATCTTTGCAATAAGTCTTGATATCTAGAAGTATAATATCTCAAGTTTTATTCTCCTTCTTCAGGGTTATCTTTGTTATTTTTGGCCCTTTGCATTTCCATATACATTTTAGGCTGAACTCACTAATTTCTACCCAAAAAAAATCCTACCTGGATTTTGACTGAGATTATGCTGAATCTATAGATTTTTCATTATTGAATCTCTCAATTCATGCACCTGGTATATTCATCTAAGTCTTTGGTAGGTTGTTTTTTTGTTTGTTTGTTTGTTTGTTTTAACTACATAGCATCTGTCTCCAACAAACTACCTTTATTTTCCTTTTTATTGACTTATTTTTATATGTCCTTCCACTGAAAGCTTAAAAAGCTGATTAAAAGCCTGTAACAAATGAGTTAACTTGTTGAATTTAACCTTCTTTGGTAGAGTGATCAGGTAGGTTGTTTGTTGAGAAACTCTGGTATACAGTATTTTTAGATATTTTCTCTTGGCCTAATCAGTTTTCCTAAATATAAGCCTTTTATCTTCTCTTTGGAGGGTAAAGTACTATCTATTAGAGTTCTAGGGAGTGAAGGAAATTGGGATCTCAGTAAACAATCTGCATAAGATCACTTAACCTATCTATTTTTGTTACTGCACCAATGCCCTTAACTTTGCCTTATGTTCCCTAGGCTAGATGCCCTGTGTTTACTCTCTCCAGTCCTGAATTATCATGGGTAGAGTGGAATCAGTTGCCCAGAAACATATAATGGTGAGTAGGTTCAGAAATACCTTTCTCATTCAATTTTCATTAAATCAGTATTATTTAGCATTCCCTTTGAACTCCATTTCAGAGGTATTTTGTACTGCCGGTTTCCAAGTCTTTGAATATTCTGCAGTGAAAATCAGATTGTTTCTCGGTTTTTGCTCTTATTGGCTTAGTATTCAGCTCTGTACTCTGCTAAGTTGCTTATTGTGTATCTCTTTTCCAGCTTCCAAAATTTTGTGTATGTTTTCTCTTTTTTTGTTCTCACTGTCTTTCTGAGTTTATTTTTTTAATCCCTTTTTAAAATTCCTTGCAGTTTAAAAACGTAATAAAAAAATTTTTAAGCCCTTACTGTATTTTTAGTTGCATTTCAGGAATAAAATTTGATACCTTTGTTCAGTTAGCCACCTTAATTTGGAATGTGACATCTCCATTTTCAGAATATTCCTAAAATTCCTTACTGAGATGTATTTAGCACCCTAGTTATACCAGCATCGTGCTTACAAATACATGTTTAAATTAGCTATGCTCTTTTAAAAGGGAGTTAAATATCATCCATATTTTAATGATCGTTATGCTATTTTAAAGGGAGAGTTTCTGACCTTTTTCTAAAATTTCAGATATATGATAAAGTTAGCTCTTATATTTCCCTCAGCACTGCCTACACACGCACACACACACACACACACAAACACACACACAACAGATTGTCATTTTAGCCTAACATTTACTTTTTAGTTTTTATTTATGTTATTAGCATTTTTTGGGATTACATAATAAATCATTTTAGGGGTCACGTAAGTTTCAGCAGTATTAAAAACAGATATTATTTTTGAAGTAAATAAGCAATTGATCAAATTCTGATTATTTATATTATGTACACCTAACAAGAGTACATTTATCATATTGAAGATGTTAAGCTGTAATTGTCCATTAGTGATGTTGTCTTATTTAACAAGACAGCTATTATAGATGTCTGGATAAAAGACGATATAGGATGGATTACGAGGGTAGTTTGGACAAAGAAAGAAGTGGACAAATTCAAGAGGTATTTTGGAGGTAGACCCCAAAGGATTTGCTGATGGATGTAAAGGGTGATAAATGGAGAGGATACAAGGATGGCTCCTAGCTTTTGGTCCTTGCAATTGAGTGGGCTGTGCTGCCATTTATTAGGATGGAACAGACTGTGAAAAGGTAACCTGGGAAGGGAATAAGTTAACAATCTGTTGTACACATAATTACATTTAAGATGCTTTTTAGGCACTAAGCTGTATGAATAAGGATGTTAGGGGAAAGGAGCTGGAGTTTAGAGAAAATCTCCCTCTCTCTCTTTCTCTCTCTCTCTCTCCACCTATATATATAATGTATACATATATAATATATATAATATAATTTGCTAATTTTATAAGTATATTAACAGAAACAGATTTTTCATATCCTGGCACCCAAACTACATCTCCTACCTTCCCCTACACCAAAGAGACAGCTTCACAGGTGTGGTAAATCAGATGGAATGCTACCTGGGAGAGCAAAATTATATGAGCACATAAGCACAAGGAGGTTGGCAATAATATATAACAAGGCATAGTTAAAAAAAGAAAACTGGTCCAGCACACATTCACTATTTGCCTAAAACCAGTTTTCTATATCCTTTAGTACAGAATCAATACAATGTTTATGTGAAAACTCTAGCGGCAAATATCAGGCTGAGTTTCAAGCAAATCCTGCATCATGAGATCTGGACTGATAATGTAAAGCTCATTATTTTTCCAGGAGAGAAAAAATGAGAAATCCCCCAAATCTGCGTCCATTAGATTAATTTAGAATTGATCTTTGCCTTCTCTCTTGTTCCCCCATTTATTCCTTTTAGGAATATGTGAATCATAAAATTTGTGTTAATAACTTCAAGTTGAAAGCAATTAACTTGTGATTAAGACATTACAACCGCTGGAGCTTAAAACATTAAAATAAATCCCAATCTACATGATGAAAGTGCTTTTATTCGTTCCTTTTACAGCTAAAGAATGGAAATGAGTATGATGACTATCCCTACACTTTTAGATTTTACTGCCTAGTATTTTCCTCTCTCAGTACATCCAGATTTTTATGGTCACTCACTCCAGATAATTGCATAGACTAAGAGCTCAGCACAGTTCCCTGAAAAATAGTTATAACCCAAGCCCTTCCTCCAGCCTGATTCTACCACATTAATGGGCTAGGATACTTCTGTGGAGGATTGCTGATCTAGATGATAGAGACAAGCATATAAATAATTCCAATGAAGTGTTAAAAGTTCAAGGATATTGCAACCAAAATCAGTAGACTCTCTCAGCCCAGCCCACTAAGGAACTTCTGGCATGTGCCTTCCCTCCCTGCCACCCCAGCCCTGTTAGGCAGAAGCAGGTAATAAGTAAGGGCAGAGGACTAAGGAATCTGACAGGAAACTAATCCATGGAAGCATCCGTAGAGCTGTGAGGGAGATAGAGAGTGAGAAGACTGGGAAAGTGGCTAGTTTGAAAAGTAGTCCTGTGGATTATTTTTTAATACATTTATTTATGTATGTATTTATTTGGCTGCATTTGGTATTCGTTGCTGTGCATGGGCTTTTTCTAGTTGTGGCAAGTGGGGGCTACTGTTCATTGCGGTGCATGGGCTTCTCATGGCGGTGGCTTCTCCTGTTGCCGAGCACAGGCTCTAGGCGCGCAGGCTCAGTAGTTGTGACACACGGGCTCAGTAGTTGTGGCTCGCGGGCTCTAGAGCACAGGCTCAGTAGTTGTGGCGCGCAGGCTCAGTAGTTGTGGCTCGTGGGCTCTAGAGCGCAGGCTCAGTAGTTGTGGCGCACAGGCTTAGTTGCTCCGTGACATGTGGGATCTTCCCGGACCAGGGCTCGAACCCATGTCCACTGCATTGGCAGGTGGATTCTTAACCACTGCGCAACCAGGGAAGTCGCAGTCCTGTGAATTTTGAATTGAGTCTCCTCTAATATTCTTCAAGAGACATAAGTGAATATTCGAATTAATTTTAATTACTTCTGGTTGATCAATTATTTGAATGTGACACTGCTGAGGTTGGCAACATGGAGCCTTTGGATTCACTCAGGTTATAAGGGAAGTACATACGGAAGGTCTAGGATATGATGAAGAGAAAGGGTTGAGAAGAAAAGTTAAGAGGGGCAAATCAGGTTTGCAAGCATGAGCAGTAGCAGAGACGAAGAATGGTAAGATATGACTCAGCTTCATGGTTCATGGCTCAAGCCAGACGCAGAGAAAGAGATGGGAGAGTAGCAAGTAAACAAGCCTAGCAACAGTCAGATGCTGACTGTTTTTCCCACCTTCTCTTTAGAAAACCACGTATTTGAGTGTACATGTCGTAGGGACACTCTAGACTTAGCAAGAAGCTAAGCCACTTAGAAGAACAGAGAGTGGAGACAGCATAGGTGAGATTAACCTATGCATATTTGATTGCCCTAATGTGTCTTAACTAGAGTATTTGTAAGCCTGACAGGATAAACTCAGATTTTGCTCTTCCTTTGAAGAAATAACTCTCTGTAATATACCAAAAACTCATTAGAGAATTAAGAAGCAAAATTTCTGTCTCTAAAGGAGGCTAAAACTGCTAAAATAGAATCCTGGGCATCCATCCCAGTTGCTTTTAATGGCACCAAGAAACTAAGATAATCCTCTTCCTCCTTGCTTTGGCTCATTTTACCAGCCCTGAGCCTTTCTGAAAGCCAGCCCTTTCCACTTTTGTCCAATAACATTTCTTTGTGCTCAACTGACCAGTTTAGGTTATTTTCTGCCTCTTTGGGACTTTTTGCTCCAGGTCCCCTGTAGTTTTAAAATTACATTCTTCTAACCATTATTTATCTTTCACTTTCATAAGTCAACTTTTATTCACACTTTAATCTACAGCTAGTTACACAAATTAGAAATGAAAGGGTCATCCTTGCCCTTGCCTCTCTCTTTTACTGGCCTTATTCAGTCATGGGAATTTAACCTCCTAAGTATCTCAGGTTTATCCGCCTGCCCACGCTGCCTTGGTTTAGGCAGTCATCACCCCTGGTCTGAACAGCTGCTACACCATTACTGAGTGCTCCTTCCTACAGCTGCAATCATGTCACTGCCCAGATTTAAATCCTTTAATGCCCTCCCCCGCCCTACAGGGTAAAACCCCAGCTCTTAAGCATGGTGGACAAAGTCTTTTAGGCCTGGTCCCTGTTGGCTGTCCCTGTATCTTCTTCTCCCTCTCCTAGACACACTCCCTCTGTGAGTCAGTAATACTGAGCCTCTGGAAATTCTCCAGATGCACCCAGCTCCTTCCTAAGCTCTGTGCTCTTGCACATGCTCTTCCCACACCCAAGATGCCCAACCTCAATTGTCTGCCTTCAAGTCATGACTTAAAACCGCCCTAATTACTCAGGTGGACTTGGGAATTTCCTCCTGAACTCCTCTCACTCCTTGTCTACTCTTCTGCTACAGCACTTGTCACCCAGTAGTATCATTATCTGATTGTGAACTCAAGTTCTTCTTGCACTGTGACCTTCTTAAGGGCAGAGACAGCATGGTGCCTGGCATAATTGTAAAATGAGTAAATAAACAAAGCAGAAAAGGGATCACTTAGAACACAGAAGGGCAGTTTTGTCACGGTCCCAAAGCCTCAGTTCAGAGTCCCCAGAGATCAGTGACACATCAGGGTAATGGCTTAGGGTTGTCTTTATGTCTTTAAGGAACAAAATCTAGACAGACGGTCTCTGACATGAAGTTCTATATGGTTCTTGTTCAAGTCTATTAGATCATTTTTATGGTCTCTTGTTCCGTGCTCATATTTTCAAGTCACCCTTTTTTTTGAGGGAAAACTTATAATAAAAACATACCTTGTCTCTTCTACTTGCTGTAGCAATCAAGCTAAAAGTTCTCAGTCACTAAGGTTGAATAGATTCCTTCAGGCTAAACCACTCCCCAGGATTCCTTCTTTCACTTTATTTTTTGACTTCTGTAGATTCTTTCATTTCTTGCCATCTCAGCAACTCATTTAACATAGTGATTGTTATGTATTATGTAGCTTTTGCAGTCATTTCATTGGGAAAGTCCTTATGATAGCTAATCAACAAGCTTGCCTTCCTTTTGTCCATGTAAACAGACCCAGAATATCCTGATCATGGATGGACACATAGCAGAGGCTGAGACTTAGTCTCCAGTCTCTCTGGGCCCTTGGTTGGTCCAGGCTGAGCATGTGCCCCAAGCGAAGACAGAGAACTTCTGCAGGAATTTTCTAATCCCAGACAAGGGCAAAGGGATTTTTTTTTCCTCTCTTTGGTTTTGAGCTGTGAGAATGTGATACCAAGCATCTTTGGTACTCATTTTTTCCCCTGCCATGAGATGAAAGCTTGTTTGCTATGGAAGTGGTTAAAGCCAAGCAAAGACCAGCAAAGATGAGAGATGAGTTGAGAAAGAGTGATAGAGGGGAGAGAAAGAGCGCTTTGGAGGTATTAGGTTTTCAGTTCCAATTCCTGAGATCCTTGGAGCTTCATGAGTTCCTACAGCCTTTCCTTGGATACTATGACAAAACCAAATATCCTTCCTATAAACTCCTTTTTTATGCTTAATTTAGTATCAGTTGGATTTCTAACACTTTTAGCCAACTCATTCTAATATAGGTCCTCCTTTTTTAATTTTTGCTCTGAATATATGATATTGCAAACACTCAAAGTTTTCACTAATACCAAGAGTCCCTGCTTTTTTTTTTTTTTTTTTTTTTTTCGGAAGACCATTGTCTCTTTCAAATGGAGTTCTGACTGACCACACTACCGTAGCATTATGGCATGGGAATGTGACAACCTTTTGGGGTAGCAGAGGATGTGGGAATCACTGGTTTATCCTGGTCTGTACTGGCACCCTGCTTTTTGAAACTAAAATAATAGAGTGGCAGAGTTCTTATAAAACCAAATGATGATAGAATTTGTATCAGTCAGGGCCTAGTCAGTAAACAGAGTAATTTAGTAATTAGATAGGAAAGATTTAATTGGAAGAATTATCAACTTGTAACAGGAGATTGGCGTAACAGGAGATTTACCCCTTGGTAAAGAGGACTTAAAAATAAAGCAATAGCAGCTATAAGGAACAGCTACTACCCCTTGGTCTGAGGCAGAGTACCCAAGGAAGGAACACATTTGGGATATTCTGCTTCTCCCCATCTAATGCTGATATTCAGACCTCTTTGGGGAAGGTGCAGCTATAACCCTCTGGGTGGCAAAGGAGTTCACTAAGAAGCTGTGAGCCAAGATTGGAAAGCAGGAAATAGGTTACTGGGATGCTGAAGAAACTCACTGGCAAGCTTCCCGTGGAGAGGGGCTGCTGTTGAATTTTCTGGGAAGTTAACTGGTCATCATTGGGACTCATTGGGAAGTCACTCACCCAGGGGGAACAGGGTGCTTGCTGGGAATCTGGCTGGAGTATCTACAGAACTCATGGGAAAGTGTGTGTGTGCAGAATGCTGCTGAGCTTGCAGAGATGTCATCTGGTGCACCCATGGAACTTGCTGGAAAGATACCTGCCTGGGTACCCCCTGACATCTGCTGGAGGTTAGCTCTGCTGGTTGTCCTGCATGCTAGCTGAGTCACTTCAGTGCCCTCCATTGGCATAGCTTAACATCATGCCAGCTGTCAAAGGAGGAATACACATAAGATTTGGCTCTAATACAAGGTTTGTACAAATTAGGTTTCTGTATAGGGCAAGGAGCAGCTGAAATGCCACATTTCAGAGTCTATTTTTTTTTAACTGATGTGTAGTTGATTTACAATGTTGTGTTAGTTTCTGCTGTACAGCAAAGTTATTCAGTTATACATATGTATACATTCTTTTTTCATATTCTTTTCCATTATCGTTTGTCACAGGATATTGAATATAGTTCCCTGTGCCATACAGTAGGACCTTGTTGTTTATCCATTCTATACATAATAGTTTGCATCTGCTAATCCCAAACTCCCAATCCATCCTTCCCTACCCACCCCACCTTGTCAACCACAAGCCTGTTCTCTGTCAGCAAGTCTGTTTCTGTTTTGCACATAGGTTCATTTGTGTCATACTTTAGATTCCACATATCAGTGACATCATATGGTATTTGTCTTTCTCTTTCTGACTTACTTCACTTAGTATAATAATCTCTAAGTCCATCCATATTGCTGTAACAAGCATTATTTCATTCCTTTTTATGGCTGCATAGTATTCCATTGCATATATGTACCACATCTTCAGAGTCTACTTTAGAGTCTACAAGTAAAGACAGTGTGTGGTCTTGGAGCTGGGTGTGGAAGCATCTGGGAGAGCTGGGCCAGAGGTCACGGGACCAGTTCTGGGAGCTCAGACATTATCACATGAGCTATGAACACACCTTGTCCTGCCCTTCATTTGTAGATAGGTGAGACCTGGTTAAAGTGATCCTGAATGGGAACAATGAAGGTAAAATGAGGAGAAGAAAGCCCACCAAAAGGCAGTAGACAGAGTGGCATGTGTAAAAGCAGAGAGGCTTACCATCCAGGTCTCTAGCCTTTAGGCAATGCTGGGTATACAGCATATTTCTGAGCCTCAGTTCTTCTGTAGCGCCAGCTGGCTCATTTCCTGCTTCCTTTTTCTCTTCTCTGTGGTGTTTCAGCTGCTTGTCTCCACAGTCCAGTGCAAGCACTGAATCCAGGTCCTTAATAATGTGCTGATTGCTACAGGTGATTCTGACTAGATGTAATAATGCAGAATTAAATTCACCATTCTAATGAAAGAGGGAAAACAGAAATCCATTATATAGGAATTCAAATTTAGTGCTAGTATAAATTGCAAGTATTTTAAAAGAAAAAAAAAGAAAGAAGACATTACAATTGATACCACAGAAATACAAAGAATCGTAAGAAACTACTATGAACAATTACAGGCCAAAAAATCAGACAACCTAGGAGAAATGATAAATTTCTAGAAACATACCAAGACTGAATCATGAAGAAATAGAAAATAGAAAATTTGAATAGACCAGGTAATAGTAAAGATGAATCAGTAATCGAAACTCTCAACAAATAAAATCCAGGACCAGATGGCTTCACTGGTGAATTCTACCAAACATTCAAAGAAGAGTTAATACCAATCCTTTTCAAACTCTTCCAAAAAATAGAAGAGGAGGGAACACTTCCGAATTCTTTTATGAGGCCAGCATTACCCTGATACCAAAACCAGACAAGAAGCCCAGAAGAAAAAAAAAATTACAGGCCAATATCCCTGATGAACATAGATGCAAAAATCCTCAACAAAATGGTAGCAAACTGAATTCAACAATACATTAAAAGGATCATACACCATGATCAAGTGGGATTTATTTCAAGAATACAAGGATGGTTCTATATCTGCAAATCAATCAATGTGATACACCACATCAATAAAATGAAGGATAAAAATCATATAATTATCTCAATAGATGCAGGAAAAACTTTTGACAGAATTCAACATCCACTTATGATAAAAATTCTCAACAAAGTAGGTATAGCAGGAAAGTACGTCAACATAATAAAGACCATATATGACAAGCCCACAGCTAACATCATACTCAACAGTAAAAACCTGACAGCTTTTCCTCTAAGGTCAGGAACAAGACAAGGATGTCCACTCTTGCCACTTTTATTCAACATAGCGTTGGAAATCCTAAATCGAAATAATTAGGGAACAAAAGGAAATAAAAGACATCCAAATGAAAAGGAAGAACATAAACTGTCTCTACTTGTAAATGACATGATATTATTTATAGAAAACCCTAAAGACTCCACCAAAAACTGTTAGAATAAATGAATTCAGTAAAGTTGCAGAATAAAATATTAACCTACAAAAATCAGTTGTATTTCTATACACTAATAACAAACTCTCAGAAATAAAAGTCAAGAAAACAATCCTATTTAAAACTGCATCAAAAAGAATAAAATACCTATGAATAAATTTAACCAAGAAAGTGAAAGACTTGTACACTGAAAACTGTATATTGATGAAAGAAATTAAAGAAGACACAAATAAATGGCAAGATATTATATTCTTGTAGATTGGAAGAATTAATATTCTTTAAATGTCCATGCTACCCAAAGTACTGATTCAATGCAATTCCTATCAAAATTCAATGGCATTTGTCACAAAAATAGAACAAACAATCCTAAAATTTGTGTGGAACTGCAGAAGAGCCCAAATAGCCAAAGCAACCTTGAGAAAGAAGAACAAAGCTGGAGGCATAACACTTCCTGATTTCAAACTACACTACAAAGCTATAGTAGTCAAAACAGTGTAGTATTGGCATAAAAACAAACACATAGATCAGTGGAATAGAATAGAGGGCCCCAAAACAAACCTGTGCATACAAGATCAGTTAATTTGTGACAAAAGAGACAAGAATTTACAGTGGGGAAAGGTTAGTCTCCTCGATAAATGGTGCTGGGAAAATTGGAGAGCCACATGTTAAAGAATGAAGCTGGACCACTTTCTTATACCATACACAAAAATCAACTCAGATTCAATTAAACACTTGAACATAAGACCTAAAGCCATAAAACTAAAAGAAAACATGGAGTAAGCTCCTTGACTTTGGTCTTGGCAATGATTCTTTGGATTTGACACCAATTCTGAACAGCAGAGGAAACAATCATAAAACAAAAAGTTAACCTACAGAATGGGAGGAAATTATTTGCAAATCATATATCTGATAAGGGGCTAATATCTAAAACGAATAAAGAAGTTATACAACTCAAAGCAAAAAATAAATAATCCAATGGGCAAAATTAACAATGAACAGAGGAACTGAATAGACATTTTTACCAAGAAGATATACAAATGGCCCAAAGGTACATGAAAAGGTGCTCAACTTTACTAGTCATCAAGGAGATGCAAATCAAATCCACATTAAGGTATTACCTCATTCCTGTTAGAATGGCTGTCATCAACAAGAGATAACAATGTGGAAAAAAGGGAACCCTTGTGCAGTATTGGTGGGAATGTAAATTGGTGCAGCCACTATGGAAAACAGTATGGAGGTTCCTCAAAAAGTTAGAAATAGAATTACCATATGATCCAGCCTTTCTACTTCTGGATATGTATATGAAGGAAATGAAATAACTATCTCAAAGAGATATCTGCACCCCCATGCTCATTGCAGCATTATTTACAATAGCCAATACATGGAAATAACCTAAGTGTCCATCAACAGATGAATGGATAAAGAAAATGTGACACACACACACACACACACACAAAATATTGTCATTCAGCCATAAAAAAAGAAGGAAATCCTGTCATTTGCAACAACATGGATGGACCTTGAGGGCATTATGCTAAGTGAAATAAGTCAGAGAAAGATAAATACCATATGGTCTCACATATATGTGGAATTTTTTTAAAAACACCAAACTCAGAAAAAAACAATCAGATTTGTGGTTACCAGAAGCAGGGAGGTGGGGGAGAGAAGGAATTAGATGAAGGTGGTGAAAAGGTACAAACTTCCAGTTACAACATAAATAAGTACTAGGGATATAATGTACAACATGATAACTATAGTTAACACTGCTGTATGGTATATATGAAAGTTGTTGAGCGATCCTATCATAAGGAAATTTTTTTTTCTTTCTTTTCCTTCCCTTTATATGTACAGGAGATAATGGATGTCAACTAAACTTGTTGTGATAATCTTTTTTTTTTTAAGTTGCTAAGAGAGTAGATCTTAAAAGTTCTCATCACAAGAAAAAAAAGTTATGTGAGGTGATGGATGTTAACTAAACCTATTTTGGTAATCATTTAGCAATAAATACATATAGCAAATCCTTAGGTTGTATATACCTTAAATGAATACACTGTTATATATCAATTATATCTCAATAAAACTGGGGGGAGGTAGGACTTCCCTGGTGGTGCAGTGGTTAAGAATCCACCTGCCAATGCAGGCAACAGGGTTCAAGCCCTGGTCCAGGAAGATCCCAAATGCCATGGAGCAATTAAGCCCGTGAACCACAGCTACTGAGCCTGTGCTCTAGAGCCCACAAGCCACAACTACTGAACCTCATGCACCTAGAGCCCGTGCTCTGCAACAAGACAAGCCACTGCAATGAGAAGCCCACGCACTTCAATGAAGAGTAGCCCCCACTCGCTGCAACTAGAGAAAGTCTGCGCAGCAATGAAGACACAATGCAGCCAAAAATAAACAAAAAAAAAACTTGGGGGGGTGATGAAGAACAGGATAATTTAAAAGTTTTTTTACAAGATTAGGTCAAGATGGCAGAGTAGGAGGACATGCTCTCACTCCCTCTTGTGAGAACACTGGAATCACAGCTAACTGCTGAACAAACATCAACAGGAAGACACTGGAACGCACCAAAAAAAATACCCCACATCCAAAGACAAAGGAGAAGCCACAATGAGATGGTAGGAGGGGCGCAATCACAATAAAATCAAATCCCATAACTGCTGGGTTGGAGACCCACAAACTGGAGAACACTTATACCACAGAAGTCCACCCACTGGAGTGAAGGTTCTGAGCCCCACGTCAGGCTTCCAAAGCTGGGGGTCTGGCAATGGGAGGAGGAATTCCTAGAGAATCAGCCTTTGAAGGCGTGTGGGATTTGACTTCGACAGGACTTCGACAGAACTGAGGTAAACAGAGACTCCACTCTTGGAGGGCCCAGACAAAGTAGTGTGCGCATTGGGACCCAGGGGAAGGAGCAGTAACCCCCATAGGAGACTGAACCAGACCTACCTGCTAGTGTTGGAGGGTCTCCTGCAGAGGCGGGGGGTGGCTCTGTCTCACTGTGAGGACAAGGACACTGGCAGCAAAAGTTCTGGGAAGTACTCCTTGGCGGGAGCCCTCCCAGAGTCCGCCATTAGCCCCAACAAAGAGCCTGGGTAGGCTCCAGTGTTGAGTCCCCTCAGGCCAAACAACCAACAGGGAGGGGACCCAGCCCCACCGATCGGCAGACAAGCGGATTAAAGTTTTACTGAGCGCTGCCCACCAGAGCAACAGCCAGCTCTACCCACCACCAGTCCCTCCCATCAGAAAACTTGGACAAGCCTCTTAGATAGCCTCATCCACCAGAGGGCAGACAGCAGAAGCAAGAAGAACTACAGTCCTGCAGCCTGTGGAACAGAAACCACATTCACAGAAAGGTAGACAAGATGAAAAGGCAGAGGGCTATGTACCAGATGAAGAACAAGATAAAACCCCAGAAAAACAACTAAATGAAGTGGAGATAGGCAACCTTCCAGAAAAAGAATTCAGAATAATGATAGTGAAGATGATCCAGAACCTCGGAAAAAGAATGGAAGCAAAGAACCAGAAGGTGCAAGAAATGTTTAACAAAGACCTAGAAGAATTAAAGAACAAACAAACAGAGATGAACAATACAATAATTGAAATGAAAAATACTCTACAAGGAATCAATAGCAGAATAACTGAGGCAGAAGAACGGAGAAGTGACCTGGAAGACAGAATGGTGGAATTCACTGCTGCAGAACAGAATAAAGAAAAAAGAATGAAAAGAAATGAAGACAGCATAAGAGACCTCGGGGACAACATTAAACACAACAACATTCGCATTATAGGGGTCCCAGAAGGAGAAGAGAGAGAGGAAGGACCTGAGAAAATATTTGAAGAGATTATAGTTGAAAACTTCCCTAACATGGGAAAGGAAATAGCCACCCAAGTCCAGGAAGTGCAGAGAGTCCCATACAGGATAAACCCAAGGAGAAACATGCCAAGACACATAGTAATCAAATTGGTAAAAATTAAAGACAATATTATTGAAAGCAGCAAGGGAAAAACGACAAATAACATACAAGGGAAATCCCATAGGGTTAACAGCTGATTTCTCAGCAGAAACTCTACAAGCCAGAAGGGACAGGCATGATATACTTAAAGTGATGAAAAGGAAAAACCTACAACCAAGATTACTCTACCCAGCAAGGATCTCATTCAGATTCAATGGAGAAATCAAAAGCTTTACAGACAAGCAAAAGCTAAGAGAATTCAGCACCACCAGAACAGCTCTACAACAAATGCTAAAGGAACTTCTTTAAGTGGGCAACACAACAGAAGAAAAGGACCTACAAAAACAAACCCAAAACGATTAAGGAAATGGTAATAGGAACATGCATATCAATAATTACCTTAAATGTAAATAGATTAAATATTCCAACCAAAAGACACAGGCTTGCTGAATGGATACAAAAACAAAACCCATATATATGCTGTCTACAAGAGACCCACTTCAGACCTAGAGACACATACAGACCAAAAGTGAGGGGTTGGAAAAAGATATTAAATGGAATTCAAAAGAAAGCTGGAGTAGCAATACTTATATCAGATAAAATAGACTTTAAAATAAAAAATGTTACAAGAGACAAGGAAGGACACTACATAGTAATCAAGGGAACAATCCAAGAAGAAGATATAACAATTATAAATATACATGCACCCAACATGGGAGCATCTCAATACATAAGGCAACTGCTAACAGCTATAAAAGAGGAAATTGACAGTGACATAATAATAGTGGGAGACTTTAACACCTCACTTACACCAATGGACAGATCATCCAAACAGAAAATTAATAAGGAAAGACAAGCTTTAAATGACACAATAGACCAGGTAGATTTAATTGATATTTATAGGACCTTCCATCCAAAAACAGCAGATTACACTTTCTTCTCAAGTGTGCATGGAATATTCTCCAGGATAGATTACATTTTGGGTCACAAATCAAGCCTCAGTAAATTTAAGAAAATTGAAATCATATCAAGCATCTTTTCTGACCATAAGACTATGAGATTAGAAATCAGTTACAGGGAAAAAAATGTAAAAACCACAAACACACAGAGGCTAAACAATATGTTACTAAATAACCAAGCGGTCACTGAAAATCAAAGAGGAAATCAAAAAATACATAGAGACAAATGACAATGAAAACACAACGATCCAAAACCTATGGGATGCAGCAAAAGCAGTTCTAAGAGGGAATTTTATAGCTATACAAGCCTACCTCAAGAAACAATAAAAATCTCAAATAAACAATCTAACGTTACACCTAAAGGAACTAGAGAAAGAAGAACAAACAAAACCCAAAGTTAGCAGAAGGAAAGAAATCATAAAGATCAGAGCAAAAATAAATGAAATAGAAATAAAGAAAACAATAGCAAAGATCAATAAAACTAAAAGGTGGTTCTTTGAGAAGGTAAACAAAATTGATAAACCATTAGCCAGACTCATCAAGAAAAAGAGGGAGAGGACTCAAATCAATAAAATTGGAAATGAAAAAGGAGAAGTTACAACAGGCACTGCAGAAATACAAAGCATCCTAAGAGACTACTACAAGCAACTCTATACCAATAAAATGGACAACCTGGAAGAAACGGACAAATTCTTAGAAAGGTATAACCTCCCAAGACAGAACAAGGAAGAAATAGAAAATATGAACAGACCAATCACAAGTAATGAAATTGAAACTGTGATTTAAAATCTTCCAGCAAACAAAAGTCCAAGACCAGATGGCTTCACAGGTGAATTCTATCAAACATTTAGAGAAGAGCTAACACCCATCCTTCTCAAACTCTTCCAAAAAATTGCAGAGGAAGGAACACTCCCAAAATCATTCTGTGAGGCCACCATCACCCTGATACCAAAACCAGACAAAGGTACTACAAAAAAAGAAAATTATAGACCAATATCACTGATGAATATAGATGCAAAAATCCAGAACAAAATACTAGCAAACAGAATCTAACAACACATTAAAAGGATCATACACCATAATCAAGTGGGATTTATCCCAGGGATGCAAGAATTCTTCAATATACGCAAATCAATCAATGTGATACACCGTATTAACAAACTGAAGAATAAAAACTATATGATCATCTCAATAGATGCAGAAAAAACTTCTGACAAATTCAACACCCATTTGTGATAAAAACTCTCCAGAAAGTGGGCATAGAGGGAACCTACCTCAACATAATAAAGGCCATAAATGACAAACCCACAGCAAACATCATTCTCAATGGTGAAAAACTGAAATCTTTCCTCTCAGATTAGGAACAAGACAAGGATGTCCACTCTCACCACTATTATTCAACATAGTTTTGGAAGTCCTAGCCACAGCAATCAGAGAAGAAAAAGAAATAAAAGGAATACAAATCAGAAAAGAAGAAGTAAAACTGTCACTGTTTGCAGATGACATGATACTATACATAGAGAATCCTAAAGATGCCACCAGAAAACTACTAGAGCTAATCAATGAATTTGATAAAGTTGCAGGATACAAAATTAATGCACAGAAATCTCTTGCATTCCTATACACTAATGATGAAAAATCTGAAAGAGAAAGTAAGGACACATTCCCATTTACCATTGAAAGAAAAGGAATAAAATACCTAGGAATAAACCTACTACCTAGGGAAACAAAAGACCTGTATGCAGAAAACTATAAGACACTGATGAAAGTAATTAAAGGTGATACCAACAGATGGAGAGATATACCATGTTCTTGGATTGGAAGATTCAATACTGTGAAAATGACTATATTACACAAAGCAATCTACAGATTCAATGCAATCCCTATCAATTTACCAGTGGCATTTTTTTACAGAACTAGAACAAAAAATCTTAAAATTTGTATGGATACACAAAAGACCCCGAATAACCAATGCAGTCTGAGGGAAGAAAACGGAGCTGGAGGAATCAGACTCCCTGACTTCAGACTCTACTACAAAGTTACAGTAATCAAGACAATATGGTACTGGCACAAAAACAGAAACATAGATCAGTGGAACAAGACAGAAAGCCCAGAGATAAACCCACACACCTATGGTCAACTAATCTAGGACAAAGGAGGCAAGGATGTACAATGGAGAAAAGACAGTCTCTTCAATAAGTGGTGCTGGGAAAACTGGACAGCTACATGTAAAAGAATGAAATTAGAACACTCCCTAATACCATACACAAAAATAAACTCAAAATGGATTATAAACCTAAATGTAAGACTGGACACTATAAAACTCTTGGAGGAAAACATAGGAAGAACACTCTTTGACATAAATCACAGCAAGATCTTTTTTGATCCACCTCCTAGAGAAATGGAAATAAAAACAAAAATAAACAAATGGGACCTAATGAAACTTCAAAGCTTTTGCACATCAAAGGAAATCATAAGCAAGACAAAAAGACAACCCTCAGAATGGGAGAAAATATTTGCAAATGAATCAACCTACAAAGGATTAATCGCCAAAATATATAAACAGCTCATGCAGCTCAATATTAAAGAAACAAAAAAACCAATCCAAAAATGGGCAGAAGACCTAAATAGACATTTCTCCGAAGAAGACACACAGATGGCCAAGAAGCACATGAAAAGCTACTCAACATCACTAATTATTAGAGAAATGCAAATCAAAACTACAATGAGGTATCACCCCACACGAGTTAGAATGGGCATCATCAGAAAATCTACAAGCAACAAATACTGGAGAGGGTGTGGAGAAAAGCAAACCGTTTGCACTGTTGGTGGGAATGTAAATTGATACAGCCACTATGGAGAACAGTATGGAGGTTCCTTAAATAGCTAAAAATAGAATTACCATATGATCCAGCAATCCCACTACTGGGCATATACCCAGAGAAAACCATAATTCAAAAAGACACATGCACCCCAATATTCCTTGCAGCACTATTTACAATAGCCGGGTCATGGAAGCAACCTAAATGCCCATCAACAGACGAATGGATAAAGAAGAAGTGGTACATATATACGATGGAATATTACTCAGCCATAAAAAGGAACGAAATTGGGTCATTTGTAGAAATGTGGATGTATCTAGAGACTGTCATACAGAGTGAAGTAAGTCAGAAAGAAAAACAAATATCGTATATTAACGCATGTATGTGGAACCTAGAAAAATGGTACAGATGAACAGGTTTGCAGGACAGAAATTGAGACACAGATGTAGAGAACAAACGTATGGACACCAAGTGGGGAAAGCCACGGCGGGGTGGGGATGGTGGTGTGCTGAATTGGGCGATGGAGTTGACATGTATACACTGATGTGTATAAAATGGATGACTAATAAGAACCTGCTGTATAAAAAAATAAATAGGGCTTCCCTGGTGGCACTGTGGTTGAGAGTCCGCCTGCCGATGCAGGGGACACGGGTTTGTGCCCCGGTCCGGGAAGATCCCACATGCCATGGAGCGGCTAGGCCCGTGAGCCATGGCCGCTGAGCTTGCGCGTCCGGAGCCTGTGCTCTGTTGTGGGAGAGGCCACAACAGTGAGAGGCCCGCATACCGCAAAAAATAAATTAATTAATTAAATTTAAAAAATATATACTTTTTAAAGTTTCAGGAGACTTGAGACTTAAAACTTCTTTTTGTAATCTCAGAGTATATATATATATATATATATATATATATATATATATATATATATATATATATATATGTGATTGGGATGAAAAAGACAGAATTTTTTTACAAGTCCCCAGGCAACCAAAATAAAACTCTAAACTGAATCATGGTATATGTCTAAGAAGCCTTTTACTGAAAAAGTATCTACCAAGAAAATGTGAATAATGCTGAATTGAGAGTGACTGGAAGCCCCACACGGCAAGGCAAGCAAGACAGTGTTGGCCCAGGAAGTAGTAGGAGGTGTGATTTGCAAGGGGTGCCCAGGATTCTCAGTGGCACCAACAGGGAGAAAGGCTTCTTTGATCATCAGGATGTAAAAGGTGGAAAAAAGAAAAGAGCCCTGAACATTTTGTGAGTGAAGCAATTTGACCATCAATCTACGAGGTGTTTGTCCCATGAAATTGCCGTTGTCTGAGGAATAAGTCTTTGATAAGTCTAGGAATTCATTTTGCATAAATGTCCATATTTTATTTAAACTACTTTGCAAGAGATTATTCTTCCCATTCATAGAGAAAGGAAGAGTAGAATTAATGATCCTAAACAAGAGCCCAAAATTTCAATTACTCTAGATTGGCACCCAACTACTTAAGCTTGGGAAAGAAATGAATTACATATTTCATGCTGTCCAAATCTGTGGGAGAACAAGGTATCCCATAGGAGGATTTTGCTCCATTAAGCTTTGTTGCAATCCATAAGACTAACCAATCGGGGTGTGTGTGTGTGTGTGTGTGTGTGTGTGTGTGTGTGTGTGTGTGTGATGTTTGGGGGAAAATAGTTCAAAAATACTGCATGCAGAAGCAGTTTGAGGTTTCACAATTTGTTGTGGATAAGTCATGGCTTGGATGATAAACCTACTGATAATTTTGGTTTGGTTGTCTTAGCATTTCCTAGGGCCCATGAGAGATTGGTATAAAATTACTATGGAAGGTTGACATTAATAAAATGTATTATTTCAATTGCAGGGGCTTTGGGTTTTGTTTTTCTTCTTTTTATTCCAAGTATGGAAATGGGATATAATTTTTTTCTGGTGCAGTGCTTAACTCCACTTCTTTGATGGGTAATTTTCACCTCAAAAACATCAAAGTGTTTTCCCACCCCATCTAAAACTGGAAAATTTGTAACCTATGTTTTCAGAGACTTTGAAATATAAACTACATCCAGCTGTAGGAGCAATGTGGAAATGGATTGATCACAGTTTGAAAATAATCAAGCTAGACCAACAAAATCTCTAGCCAAAAAGTCTGTTTGATTTAACTATCCCATTGGTATTATGAGTTATTAAAAAATGAAGAGTCTCCCTGGCTGCAGAATAAGTATACCAATTCCCCACTTCCTTCCATTTTTGGAAACTTCTCAGAAATGTAAATGCACAGAGGGAGAAAATATAATAAATATGCTCCCTTGGTGAGAATGAAGGGAAAGTTAGGCAGTAAATAACTCAGTGAGTTCATTGTGAATTCTTAAAACCTCTCTTTCACGATCATACTCTTTTATTTTTTTATTTTTTTTAACATCTTTATTGGAGTATAATTGCTTTACAATGGTGTGTTAGTTTCTGCTTTATAACAAAGTGAATCGGTTATATATATACATATGTTCCCATATCTCTTAGGATCATACTCTTTTAAATGCAAACTCAAAGCAAAAAAAAGGAAGTTCATCTCAGATTTGTCATTTATGACAGCAGTGTGGAAGGATTAATAAATGTTATGAGACTTCCTGAAGAATAAAGACACTTTTCAGAGTGAATAAAAAGTACTTTTAATAGATACAAATCCCATTTTCATCAATATAAGTTTTGAATTTCCCCCAAGGTGAATAGAGAGATAAAGGAGCCAGCCAGGATAACTAGTTGGTTGTTTTATTGTAGTATATACTCCAACACGAATGGCAGTTCAAGGGTTCAGTTTTCAGTATTAACTGACATTGTACCTTCTTCGTCTCCACACTCCCTGTTTCTAACTCCTTCTCCCTTCTAACCAAGTTGATGCTTGAGAAGTGAAGCTGGGAATGCTTGCTGCAAACATCCGCATATATTCTATACATAGGTTTTTGAGGTGTGTAGCATAGAGAAGTTTTGCAAACCTCTGGTCCACATAATGGTTATCTCTGTGGCCTGGGATCCTTGCATCAACATTCTCATCTCTACTGAGGCTCTGTTGTCAGAATGAGGCTTGCTAGTTGATTGTCTGTGATTTAAGCCTGTGGTCTCAGATGGAGGACCCCTAGAGCTCTCTTCTTCTTTTATATTCTTCATGATTTAGTGTCATTGAAACCCAACTGAGATTCTCCCTGGCTGCATGGGACTTTTACTTGCTTACTTTGGGATGCATCTGCAGCTGATTCATAATTGTCTCTATTCACTTCAGAATATTTACTAGCATGTACCATTCAAACTTCTGCATAAATCCTCCTAGGACATTTTCATGTGCATATTTCAATTACTTGGGGATTATTCCAAATTATGTAGAGCCCAATAAGAAGATCTGCTAGAGTATGACTGAGGTTGGTCTGGGGCTGAAAGGCTCAGTTATCTAAAATACGTTCTTGAAGTGCCAGTACACCCTGTTTTATCGCATATCTGTCTCTTCTGTAATCTTTCTTGAAATTGATATGTCTGGATTCATTAACCCTGTTCCCACTCAGGAGAAAACTGAATTGGGTTAAGTTGGTAAAGGAGTGACTGTGAGTGATATTTCCTGTTTATATATAAGTAAAGCAACAGATAAAACAGCTTAGTAGATAGAATCCATATAGTCAACTTAGACATTTTTGTATACATACTTTTTATCATGATATAATCTATATGGTGTAAAATGCACAATTTTAAAGTGTACAATTCAGTAGTTTTCTAGCATATTCACAAAGTTGTGCAACCATCTGTTTAGTTTCGTAACATTTTCATCATCCTAGACTTCTTTTTGACCTCAAAAAAGTACTTTTGTTTTGCAATGGCTTAAGAAGAAGATAGTGTTGTAGACAGAATAATGCATCCCACCCCAAGTGTCTATATCCTAATCCCCAGAGCCTGTGAAGGTGTTAGGTTACATGGAAAAGCTAGATTAAGATTGCAGGTGGAGGGACCTCCCTGTTGGGGCAGTGGTTAAGAATCCGCTTGCCAATGCAGGGGACATGGGTTTGAGCCCTGGTCCGGGAAGATCCCACATGCCGTGGAGCAACTAAGCCCACGCGCCACAACTACTGAGCCTGCACTCCAGAGCCCGCGAGCCACAACTGCTAAAGCCCGTGCGCCTAGAACCCGTGCTCAGCAATAAGGACAAGCCACCTCAATGAGAAACCCGTGCACCGCAAGGAAGAGTAGCCGCCGCTCACTGCAACTAGAGGAAGCCTGCACACAGCAACAAAGACCCAATGCAGCCAAAATATAAAAAATAAAAATAAAAAAAAGATTGCACGTGGAATTAAGGTTGCTAATCAGCTAACCTTGAAATGGGGCGATTACCCCAGATTATCTGTATGGTCCCAGTGTAATCATAAATGTCCTTAAAAGTGAAAAAGAGAATCAGAAGACTGTTTGGCAAAGTCACAGAAGGAGATGTAATGACAGATGCAGAGGTCAGAATGTTGCAGTTGCTGATTTGAAGATGTCTGGAGAGGCCAGGAGCCAAGGAATGCAGGTGACCTGTAGAAGCTGAAAAAGATAAGGAAAGATATTCACCCCTAGAGCCTCCAGAAGGAACGCAGCCTTGCCAACATGTTGGTTTTTGTCCAGCAAGGCCCATTTTTTGACTTCTGACCTGTAAGATAATACATTCGTGTCGCTTTTAGCCACTAAGTTTGTGGTAGTTTATATAGGAAACTAATACAGATGGGGAAGGATAGTAGTTGGGAGAATGAAGAAAGGAGGAAGAGAAAGGGAGAGAGACACCATGAGGTACTGTTTGCTTATCTAGCCCCTTTGATGATGTCCCAGACTGAGTGCTGGCTTTGTCATTCACTTGATCCTACTGATCTTTGAAAGAGTGGTTGAGAGTAGATGCACTTTTCTCATATGCTGTAGGTCACGTCATGTGCTTTGCCTGGTTAGAGTTTAGGAACTCCGCTGTTCCTAATGGTGAAGTGAACGGACTAGAATTTTGACTGGTCTTGAGAGTTTACTGAGTCTCTCAGAAGCTGTTAGGAAATTGAGTTTGTTAGTCAAGGAGAACAAAGAGCTGCACACCTCCATCCCCACCTATTGACTCCATTTCAGGTGAAGCTAACTGCACGAGAGAAACCCCTGACATCAAGAGGGAGTCAGGTAAGTAACTTGATTATTGCACTGTGACTCAGTTTGCCAACTGTTTAAAACCTGAAATCTGACAAGCTTTAAAAGTAAAAGTAATATGAATACTGATGTAATGTGCTTCTCATTTCTTTTTGAGAAAATTTAAAAGGTTTTGTAAAATCTGGTGTTAGTTATTTTTTTCTAAAAGCAAAAAATGAAATTAATCTTGAAATTCTTTATATTCACTTTCAAAAATATGTTAAATATTCAATTATGCATCAAGATATCTTACTTTGCCAAAATTTTGGCAACAGCTGGACATGCAACAGAAAATATAAGAAAGCTAATTTCTCCTAAATGTTGGTTTGAATAAATACAATGCTGGTGAAGGCTCTGAACTGACACATTTGTGGCCTGCAGCTTTAATATTATCTTTGAAGACACGGTAAAGACTGTGTCACCTCAGCTGCCTTTGATTTGGCTTCCAAATTGGGAGCCCTGTGCGGTGCTCATACCTAGTGTCTCTGATCCTAAATCATTAGCCTGAGAGCCATGTTGTTGGGTAGTCTAACTTTGAGATTAGAGGGAATAACCCATGGTTATTTTCACAAGCTGCCAGTCTGCAACAGAGTCATACTGGTAAAAGTGTGGCTCTAGGGCTGTCTCCTAAGTATCCCACAGTACTGGGGCCCTGAGGTCCCAGAGGATTCTCACCCATAATAGCTTAAGAAATTTATTGGAAAGATATTGGGATTTGTCACAGAATGAAAGGGAGAGCTGCAGGAACTCATGCAACTCCAAGAATCTCAGCAATTGGAACTGGTAACCTGATACCTCCAAAGTGTTCTCTTTGTATGTCTATCACTCTTCCTCAACCTATCTCTCATCTTTGCTGATCTTTGCTTGGCTTCAACCTCTCCCATAGCAAACAGGCTTTTGCCTCATGGCAGGAGGAGAAAATGAGTGCCAGAAACTCTAGTATCACATCCTCACAGCTCAAATCCAAGGAGAGGAAAAAATTCTCTTCCCCTTGACTGGGGTTAGAAGACTCCTGGGGAAGGCCTCAGGAGTGGATTGTCTCCACTTGGGACACATGCTCAGAAAGATTGGAAACTAAGATTATCTCAGCCTGTGTCATGTGTCCATCCCATGGTCAGGATACTCTGGGTCTGTTACAGGGATAAATAGAAGGCAAGTTTGTTGATTAGATATTGGAAGGACTTTTCCAATGAAATGACTACAAAAGCTAAATAATATTGAATACTTAATGGTCACCATGTAAAATGAGTTGTTGAGATGGCAAGAAAATAAGGAATCTACAAAAGGCAGAAACAAAGTGAAAGAAGGAATCCCAAGGAATGATTTAGCCTGAAAGAATTTGTCCAACCCTGGTGATCTAGTTCTTCAAACAAACATGCAGGGTTAAGGAAACAAAGGATTGCAGGAACCCAGGCTAACAGCGTCAGAGCTGTTATCAAAGGATGAGGAGAGGGAAAGGTTACCAGAACCCAAAAGGAGAAAGAATCATAAAGAGTAGGCCATCTCAAGAGGAGCAAGGACCTTAGTTGAGGAACATAGCCCTTGCAGGAAAGAATCCAGGTGAATAATTAGCCTCAATCTCATTCTCTGATCTCCACAGTGACTGTTGATCAAACCTGCTGAAGCCAGAGGGCTTGGGAGCTCTGTTGAAGTAATTCATAATCTGTTTAACCACATAGGACAGATTATAAGGTAGATCTGTAGGAACAAACAGTAGATGTTCAGAACATATATGTCCTAATTGGCCTGCTTCTAACCTTCCCCCTTTCCCACCTCTTCACAGTAACCAGAATGATCTTTCAAAATAAAATTCACCTCCTACCATAACCCCAATTAAAACCCTTAGGGTCTTCCCATTTTTACCTTGAGTTCCATAATGAATAATCTCCATACCTTGTCCTTCAAGGTTCAGTAAACATAATTTGGATTCTACCCACTCTCCAATCCAACTCATCCAGTTTCACTTTTTCCCTTAAAGTCTTACACTTACTGTTCCATCTTTTTGGGAATCTTTTCCTTGACTTTTCATGTGTCTAGCTTCTTTACAGCCATCAAGTCTCAGCATAAATGTCAGTTCCTCAGAGAAGTCTTCCATGACCACCCAATTGCAATGCTGAGTTATTTCCTTAATAACACATAATACAGTGTGCAGTTATGTTATTTATTCACTTGTCTGCCTGCTTATAATCTGCCTTGCATAGTACAACATAGATCCGTGAAGATGAGGAATTTTCTTATTTTATTCACCATTGTATCCCCAGTTACTGTACTGGTGCTTGGCACAAAGTAGGTGGTAAGGAATTATTTGACGAATGAATGAATGAATGGTTCCTTGTCAAAATAATCATCTTCAGAACCCCATACTGTGTGTCAATCAGTTATTAATATTACTAATTTCTTCATGTGCTTCTGTCACCATGGTGGTGCTGATATTAAGCAGTCATCTGTTTCAAACTGACAAAGACTCACTAGAAATCATAGCACCCTAGAAATCCTTCAAGACTAGGAAATGTAGTACAGTTCTTCAGGGAGTTTTTTGGAGGAAGAGACTGAGCAAACACAATGCTCTCGCTTGGACTCTAAAGAAGCAGCAAAAGCAGAGGCTCAGATACAATGATCTTCAGTAAATTTCTTAAGAAAAGGAAAAATCAAGGAAAATTTGCAGGATTAGAATACCTGCTGTTGAGAATATGGAAATCATGTATGTATTCTTTGACTATTGTGAAAGCCCAGCCTCACACTAGAGCGTTATCAAAGTGTCAGTAAAGGGCTCTTTTCCTTCCCAAACAACAAGAATGTGGAAGGGGACAGGAAGTCCCCTTTCGTCTGCTGTGTAGAAAACCAATCATAGAAAAGTGGCATAGTTAGAACTTCTACAAGTCAATTTATTTGGTCAACCGCCTCACAGATCAAAGCAGTGATGCTCATGGAAAGTGGGCCAAGGGGAAATATATTAACCATGTACACAGATAACTGATTAGTAATAGAATGAAGGTCTTCAGTCAAATTTGTCATTTCACTTTTGGAACCACAGCACAATAAAACAATCTAAAAATGAAACAGAATAAAATAACTTTTTAATATTTCATCGTGCTTATGCCATACAAATGTATAAGCCTAAATGATATATAATAATGTCAATAAAGAGGATACAGAGTTAGTTAATCAATTTCCTTCTCAATCCCATTACCCTTATGAAGTTATTCAGTAGACCCTTTTGTATTCTGTGGACTGATAGGTGTGCTAATCTGGGCGGCTAACTCTTAGCCTTGAATCCAAGTTAATTCTGATCATGCCATGCCCTTGGACCTGCCACGCCCTAAGGACAAGGCATTCCATACTGAAGCTGACAGCCCTAATATTGAATATCCAACACAGGTCAGTGGATTTTTGTCGAAACCTCTTGACCCAATGCAGAGGGATGCTTGGTGCCTTCATGGCAGAGGCATTTCCCAGAAGCCTGGGAAGAAAATCAGGGATATTAATCTTTTGGTTTTCAATTTATTCTGGGCAGGGCAAAGGCAAGTCTTGAACTCTTATCTCTCTTCGAATGTTCTATATTCTTTGTTGAATATTCAGAGACTTGAGGCTCAGAGGGATGTATGACTACAAGTGCCCTTTGGGCACTCCAGCAGAAATTTCCTGACTGACTTCCCAAACCTATAATTTCCTTCAGAAGAACAGATGATATCTTCTTCCTGACTTGACTACAGTCCAGTCAAAGCATTTGGGAAGAACATAATGCCATTCTTGATGTTTTAAGTGGTCAAAATCATATGCAAGACTTTGACTTCAAGTTAGTTTGGCCTAGGTCTTCATTCATTCTCCATTTACTAAATCATTCATTCAGTTGGCTGATCAACAAATACATGCTGAGAGCTGCTTTATCTGCAATAGAGGATATAGTGAGTGATGGACAGCCTCCATTTAATGGGAGAATTATAAACGTCATACACACAACAAGGCCATATATAAGTACAGACATTGCTATTGATTCTACCAGTGGGGAGAGATGACTGCAAATAGAGCAGTAAAGGAAGATTCAATTGAAAAAAAAAAAAATGATACCAGGGATCCACTTGGACAGGTGATTAACATGTGAATGCAGAGAAAAAACAACAAGGTGCAGAAGAGTACTAAGGCATGAATACACTGTCAGACCTGCTGCAGAGGTTCTGATGTGGGCATAACAGAGGACATTATTGGAAATGTGTGTTTCAACCAGACTGGAAATCCTTGAATGCCAATTTGGGCTTAATCTACTAAATAACAGGGAAATTCTAAGTGTTCTTGAATAAAGGAATTATAATATCTTTGAACTAGAAATGCCTTTAGAAGTCTAAGTAGTGCTCTCAGAAGACTGATACGAAAATGGGTGGCTGGCTAAATTAGAGGGCAGAACCTGGAAGTGAGGAGATAAGACAGGTGGTAATGGCTTAAACCTAGAGTGGTAACTTCAGAAGTGAAAAGAAGGAGTCTAATATGAGAGGAGTTGTGAAGTAAGAATTGACCATCTTTAATGACAGGTCATGAGATATAAGGAAGAAGGAGTCTAAGATAACTCTGAAGTTTTGACCCTAGTTGAACACAACTATGGTGGTATTCACCATTAGAGAAGTCTGTTGGAAGGGGTGGGGTTGAGGGTAGATGATGATGATACTTATAGTTAAGTTCAGGATATCCCAGTGCATTTCCACTAAGTAGCTGGATTTTATGACTGGAATCCAGAAGTGTTCAAAGCTAGGGATGTGGATTTGGAAGTCATTTGAGTAGAGGATTCTGCCAGTATTGAAATTATGGTCTGAGAATAGCCACTGACTTCTGAGAAGCCTCAGATATTGTGGCTCTCTTATGTGGACACACAAGAAAATTATTCCCTATGTTTTTGTAATCCCAAGAGAGAAGAGTAGGCAGAGTATACTCCACAATTAGTACTTTGCATTAGAAATCACAATAAATATAATAAAGTCAGTACCTATAATATAGAACAGTAAGGCCTATTCTTATTTGTCTTTGCATTCCCTGTGCCTTGCACACAGTATGTGGCCCCCCAAAATCTTGTTGATTAAGTTAAAATAAAAGCTAGCTTTTAAGATAGTTAATATACCCTTTTTTAAATTTTATTTTACTTATTTTTTTATACAGCACGTTCTTATTAGTCATCAATTTTATACACATCAGTGTATACATATCAATCCCAATTGCCCAATTCATCACACCCCCACCCCGCCCCCTGCCGCTTTCCCCCCTTGGTGTCCATACGTTTGTTCTCTACATCTGTGTCGCAATATCTGCCCTGCAAACCTGTTCATCTGTACCATTTTTCTAGGTTCCACATACATGCGTTAATATACAATATTTGTTTTTCTCTTTCTGACTTACTTCACTCTGTATGACAGTCTCTAGATCCATCCACACCTCAACAAATGACCCAAATTTGTTTCTTTTTATGGCTGAGTAATATTCCATTGTATATATGTACCACTTCTTCTTTATCCATTCGTCTGTCGATGGGCATTTAGGTTGCTTCCATGACCTGGCTATTGTAAATAGTGCTGCAAGGAACATTGGGGTGCATGTGTCTTTTTGAATTATGGTTTTCGCTGGGTATATGCCCAGTAGTGGGATTGCTGGATCATATGGTAATTCTATTTTTAGTTTTTTAAGGAACTTCCATACTGTTCTCCATAGTGGCTGTATCAATTTACATTCCCACCAACAGTGCAAGACGGTTTGCTTTTCTCCACACCCTCTCCAGCATTTGTTGTTTGTAGATTTTCTGATGACGCCCATTCTAACTCGTGTGAGGTGATATCTCATTGTAGTTTTGATTTGCATTTCTCTAATAATTAGTGATGTTGAGTAGCTTTTCATGTGTGTCTTGGCCATCTGTATGTTTTCTTTGGAGAAATGTCTATTTAGGTCTTCTGCCCATTTTTGGATTGCGTTGTTTCTTTTTTTAATATTGAGCTGCATGAGCTGTTTATATATTTTGGAGATTAATCCTTTGTCCATTGATTCGTTTGCAAATATTTTCTCCCATTCTGAGGGTTGTCTTTTTGTCTTGTTTATGGTTTCCTTTGCTGTGCAAAAGCTTTGAAGTTTCATTAGGTCCCATTTGTTTATTTTTGTTTTTATTTCCATTTCTCTAGGAGGTGGATCAAAAAAGATCTTGCTGTGATTTATGTCAAAGAGTGTTCTTCCTATGTTTTCCTCCAAGAGTTGTATAGTGTCTGGTCTTACATTTAGGTCTCTAATCCATTTTGAGTTTATTTTTGTGTATGGTATTAGGGAGTGTTCTAATTTCATTCTTTTACATGTAGCTGTCCAGTTTTCCCAGCACCACTTATTGAAGAGACTATCTTTTCTCCATTGTATATCCTTGCCTCCTTTGTCATAGATTAGTTGACCATAGGTGCGTGGGTTTAAAAGGCATTGGGAAGGGTTTATAGTGCTCAGTTTTTATCCTAAGTACTTTTTGCTGAGAATTTAGTAAAAAGCCCACAAAAATTAGAAAAACTCTGGTTATTTTTTTTTCCAAAAGGAATTAAAAATATGAGAATTCTTCCTTTTATACATTAATTCATCATTAGTAAGAGTTTTGGGGACCAAAAAAATCAACCTTGAATCTTTATTGTTACTGTTAATCTTCTAAGGCAGTACTAGTTCTATGCCATAAAACTTTGGACCTGCTTATATATTCTTTTTATTTGTCCTCTAAATCATAGAATCAAAGTTTTAGAACTGGAAAAATCTTAGTGCTTATCCACTTTCAATGGTAAAAATTTAGAATTCTAGTAATTGTTTAACAAGTCTTATCTCCTGTGTCTTACCTCTCAAACCCAAACTGGACATTTGTAAAATCTATATTCTTTGCTTGTTTGAAAACCCCTGTATTAGCAGTGTATTCAATACATGGTATTTAACGAACACTTGTTGACTTGTATGCAAGTCTGCCAAACAAGCCCTAAACATATAAACACACACACACACACACGTATACACACACATATGCAATACACACACTATAACTTGCTCAAAATAGGGATTAGAAAGTCTTTGGGGGTGGATATTAATTAAACTATAGTAAAATATTGTTGGGGTCAGTGAAGGTCCTAGACTTTATGGAGAGCAAGGTAGCAAAGGAAATGCTATTTTTCATGTGAACTTTTCTGAAAGGATTGCCAAGATTGAAAAAACAATGTTAATAGTAAATGATTGGGTTTACAACTTGTCATTGGAAAATTTTGCCCATATATGCTCAGTTACTATATTTATTTTTTATTTTTTAATTTACCAGTGTCTCCACAGAGTCCTACCTACAGATTACTCTAGAAGTAGCAAGTTGATGGTTTCTCAAAGGGATCCTCTCAGTCACAACAGCAAAGACAGTGGCTCTCCCAAGCACGAGGCTAGGTTTCTGTTCCCTTCCATTGAGGAATGCATCAGACAAAATGAAAAGCAGTTTTACAGAGTAAACATTAAGTTGTTGTCCTTCTGATGTATATTGAACATAAACACACACAAAATGCTCAGAGGGTATGAAAATTCTTCAGAAGGACCTGTGAATTTAATAAGCACAACTTCAGACAAAGCATTCACAGGGTCTCATATTAGACTGCAGAATCAAATAAGGTGAAGGCCAGCAGACATGCATTCTAATGGCTCAGGCTGACTAGTGTTCATTTTATGGTCCTGCTCTGCCCTGCTGTGGGAACGCTGAGAAGTGCATGAGGGGACAGTGCTCAGAACTTGGAATCAGCGAAAATAAATGCCTTTAGTCAGAGAAATAAGCAGAGCACAAAGGAAAAAACAGAGGCTTCTCTTTCAATCAGAAATCCACACTAAATATTCATATTTTCTGAGTATAGTGTTACTGGATGCAATAAGATAAAATATAAATGACTTAGAGGAAAAGTGATTTGCAAATGTCAGATGGTTTTTAACTCATCCACTTGTAAAGTTGAATTTAATGTTCAACTTATCTTCTAATTTTCCCAAGGTGAAATGTTGTTTGATGGTGTACAAAACATGGTATGGGTTTAAATATAAAAAGTAGGGACAATAATAATAATTAATATTAACTGAGCAATTACTGTATATCTGGCACCACGTAAATATTAATTTGTTTAATTTTCACAACAAACCCATGAGATGAGTACTAGCTCTTTGTACTTTTCAAAGTGCTTCATGTAAATGTTTTCTGTTGCTCCTTACACAGTGCTTCCGAGGGAGACCGGGAACTTCATGGTACACAAGACACCTTGAAGACCCTGAGGTGAGTAGGTAGGACCCAAACCTATTGAGAGATTCAGAATCCGAGTCCAAGTATCCTAGCTCCCAGAGCAGCTTTTATTTCATTTACACAAAGATGTGTGGTTTACAGCCCTAAAGAAAAAACATTTACCAGACCAATCCTGATTAAGAAACACCTATCAAAACTGAATAAACAAAAAGTATTATGACTGCATCTGACAATTACATGTTTTCTCTGTACTATTCTTAATTTTTAACATTGTCAGAAAAATGATGCTGACTAAATTATGAAAACAGTAAGGCTTAATTATTTATTCTATTATTTACTAAGCAGGCTTGGTTTCAGGTAAGTTAATTAGCATTTAAGTCCCATATGAAGGCAAAAATGAACTTTCCCGAAGTTTTTTCCCCCATTGATCTGACCTACTTACCTAAATCCTGTTCCTAAAATCTAGACGTGAGACTTCCTCAGGGGCTAATATGGTTTGGTCCTAACCAGTTATCCACTTCCAGCCTGTTTTTGGGGTTTTGTTTACGTTTTGTTGTTTTGTTTCAGTTTGGGGTTTTGTTGCTTTGGGGCAAACAATGACCATCATTTAGATTTGTAAACCTTCAATCTTGTGGTAAATTATATTTGAAAACTGCATTCTAAATTTAGCTTGATTTCACCAGCAAGCTTCTCAAGATCAAGATATTTTATGTATTTTCAGACTGACTGTGCTCATATGACAGTTAACAACAACAGCTGCAAATTAACAAATGCAAGGGCTGGATCAAATTAACATGGATTTGACAGACAGGGTTCCAAACTTATAACTGGGTTACAAAGGTTTATCTGCGAGTTAACCAGATGGAAATTGTGATGGGTTTTCCAATCTAAATGTTAATACTAAAAACATTTATTTTTAGCATAGCATTTTTTTTTAATTTATTTATTTATTTTTGTCTGTGTCGGGTCTTTGTTGCTGTGCGCGGGCTTTCTCTAGTTGCAGTGAGTGAGGGCTACTCTTCATTGCGGTACGCAGGCTTCGCCTTGCGGTGGCTTCTCTTGTTGTGGAGCACGGGCTCTGGCACGTGGGCTTCAGTAGTTGTGGCTCGCAGGCTCTAGAGCGCAGGCTCAGTAGTTGTGGCACACGGGCTTAGTTGCTCTGCGGCATGTGGGATCTTCTCGGACCAGGGCTTGAACCCGTGTCCCCTGCATTGGCAGGCGGATTTTTAACAACTGTGCCACCAGGGAAGACCTAGCATAGCATTTTTTGTCACAAAATTATTAATCACTGGATCCCTGCAAGACCTCTGCAAGGAGGGCCTCCATGCGAGCTCTGAACCTTCATTTGGCTCACCTCTCTGCGTGGGGCATGGAGCAAGGTGTCCAAAGGACCACAAGGATGAGGCCACCCAGACTCTGTCACCTACTACTAGAACCTGGGCTCCCAGTTCACTGGGGGTGGGGATGGAGGGGTCCTTTGTAGGGAGATGGAAGGAGTATGGTTACAAGAGCCAGGGTATAGGCACCCTGAGCACTGCCTCAGGGAAAAAAGGAAAGAAATGGGTAAGCCGTGGACCTGGAACTGAGCTGGGGACCAGCCCTCCCTGCAGTGTCACGTTCTAGGAAATTGAACTTAGCCTTCCAGGTCTTTATGAAGGTGTGTCAGCCAGGAGGGAGTCCAGAAAATAATATTTTATTCAAATGTTTATTGGCTAGATTTTTTAAAACAAAAGGAGAAAACCGACAAAACTTGGCAAAATACAGAACCAGGCAACACACATTAGAAGCACTAATAATAAGGACTTCCCTGGTGGTCCAGTGGTTAAGAATCCGCCTGCCAATGCAGGGGACACAGGTTCGATCCCTGGCCCGGGAAGATCCCACATGACGCAGGGCAACTAAGCACACATGCCACAACTACTGAGCCTGGGCTCTGGAGCCTGTGAGCCACAACTACTGAGCCCGTGCACCACAACTACTGAAGCCTGCATGCTCAGGTGAGCAGCTAGTCCTGCACACCTACCTTCCTGAGGTTTTCCCCTCTATTTAGTCTATCATTTGTACCCCACAAAATGCTACATTTCTAGCCTCTTCCCTGAAGAAAAATAGAGATTAATTACAGCTCCCTATCAGATCTATGAATTTTTTAATGTGTCACCTAAGTGAAATTTAATGAGTCCCCAAAGTACATGACTAAGGTTTATGAAAAGCACTCACCAAAAGTATAATTGTTCCATGTGAGTGGCCTACTAGAGCTTCTAACTGTATGCTGCACTTGGAAAAAAAAAAATACACTTCTGGAAAATTAACACTCTGCTACAAAACATGAATAAAATAAAGCCTTCTTTGCTCTACTTGAGTTATATCTTTATTACTTGCTAAGCCCCAGCCTCCCAATTTGGAATGGAAGCAGAAATTCTCAAACCTCATTAGCCATTTAGGGAAACTAAAGCAATTCACAAAGTCTCCAGGGATGATTCCCACCGTCTAGAGAATGGCAGTTGTCTAGAAGGGGAAAATCACTGTTGACAAGTGAAAAGACGTCTATCCTCTGGAATGCCATTGATATGACAAGAAAGATGTGCTCTCAAGGCACAGACACATCCTCTCGTCCAAGATAAGAGCTCCAGTAAGCATGGAGCACAGCATTTACAAATCATCCTCCTGTAAAAGGAGACAGGCATTCTGTTGTTCACTATCGAAAACATCATTGAAAAAATGTAGAGATAACATAGAAGGACAAGATGCTGAACTGTTAGGGACGCTGGTTCCCTCTCTCAAGATCAACGCCAAGCATGTAGAGAAGGAAAACTGTGAGAAATCCTTGATAGGGGAAGTGCTTTGAACTGGTTTGTGCAGGGTATGGTGGCTTTAGCCCCAAACAGGAGGCAGCCCAAAAAGGGAAATATTGGCACTCTGGTTCTATTTCTCCTCTGCTGCTGTCTTGGAACAAATACTGCCCATTCCCATGCGTGAAGTGACTCAGATCCACTGATGTGCTGGAACTGGTATAGCGGCTCTCAATAGCTGATTGTTAACTTGTCAGAAATTTTGCAAGCCAGTTTTTAAATACAGCCATTATTAAAAATTAAATTATATAAATTTACAATTAAGTAAGTTGTATTAAAAACAAAGGCAACACTCATGTTTATAGCAGCATTATTTACAATAGCCAAAAGGTAGAAGCAATCCAAGTGTCTATCAACAGATTATGGATAAAGAAAATGTGGTATATATACATAATGGAATAGTATTCATGCTTAAAAAGGAAGGAAATGCTGACACATCCTACAACATGAATGAACCTTGAGGACATTATGCCAAATGAAATAAGCCAGACACAGAAAGACAGACACTGCATGATTCTACTTAAATGAGGTACATAGAGTCGTCAAAAAACGCCCAAAGTAGAATGGTGGTTTGCCAGGGGTAAGGGGGTGAGAGGAATGAGGAGCTGTTTAATGGGTATAGAGTTTCAGTTTTGCAAGGGAAAAATTCTGGAAGTTGGTTGCACAGCAATGTGCATAAACGTAGCAATTACTGAACTATACACCTAAAAATGGTTAAGATAGTAAGTTTTATGTAGTGTGTATTTTACAGCAATTAAAAGTTTAAAAATTAATTTTTTTTAAAAAAGCAAAGGCAATAGAATCTCAATTTCCTGGTTTTCATAATATTTGATAATTATGTAAGATATTACTACTAGGGGAAATGAGTGATGGGTACCCAGAACCTCCCTGTGCTATTTTGCAACTTATTATGAGTCTATATTTTAAAATAAAAAGGTTTTTTTGAACAATAAATACTCAAAAGTCATCACTTCCTAATTATACTACAATTTGCAATTATCTGTATTCTTGAGATTATTTGTATCTATTGTACTTGTAAGGTGGAAACTCTATATAATACTGTGCTACTGCACATCTCTCAACTCCACTTTCAGTTGGCAACTTGAAATCAGCCCTGATTTTATACCATGAAAATCAACAAACCCTACTAATCAGGGCTTCCCCCCAACAACCCCCAGCTGGTTGTTAAGCCTTTACCAGCAGTCTGTGGTCCAGGTGTACTCAGGATTAAAATTAGTTTAACAGTGAAGTCCTGCACTTGTGAGGGTATGAGACAAATAAGTGGGGACTAACGGACCTCAAGCAGTTGCTTAGAAACTTCAGAGTTGGGGAATTACAACCGAGGAATGCCCTCTTCTGCTGTTTCTCCCAAGGAAGCTGTGATAGTTAATTCTATGTGTCAACTTGACTGAGCTAAGGGATACCCAGAGAGCTGAAAAAACATTATTTCGGGGTGCACTGTGAAGGTGTTTCCAGGAGATTAGCATTTGAATCAGTAGACTTAGGAAAGAAGATCCTTGCTCTGGAGTGAGGGCGGCTATCAGCTAATCCGTTTTTCAGGGCCTGAAGATATAACAAAAAGATGGAAGAAGGAAGAATTCTCTCTCTTCCTCTCTCCCTCTCTCTCCCTCTCTCCCTTTTCCTCTCCCTCTCCCCTCTCCCTCTACTGGAGCTGGGATTTCTGTCTTTTGCTGACTTTGGGTTTTAGGATATCAGAGCTCCTAGTTCTCCAGCCTTGAACATTGGGATTTACATCAGTCACCCCGTGGTTCTCGGGCCTCTGCACTCAGACTGAATTATACAGCCTACTTCCCTTGTTCTCTGGCTTGCAGATGACAGATTATGGGACTTCTTGGCCTCCATAACCTCGGTGAGCCAATTCTTTTAATAAATCTCCTCTTATTTATCTATCTATCTATCATCTATCTATCTATCTATCTACATATGTTCTATTGGCTCTGTTTCTCTGGAGAACTCTGATTAATACAGAGGCAATGGAGAAAGACCAGACCAGCAGCGTTGTTTTGAGAGGTAAGGGGTGACTGATTGTGGGTTTTCTTGACAGTGGGTTTTCTCCTGCTTGGAGCTCTGTATCCTAGGGCTCATCCACTCCCAGGTCCTGAGTTCATTGGAGCTGAAGCAGAGTGGTGTCTGGCTTTCTCCCATTTCCTGCTTTTGGGGGTAGAGACATATTTTTTTCTAAATTGTGGCTATGATGGGGCCTGTGGACACTTTGAACTTTTTAAAATGGGAGAGTCAGGAGAAACTTGCCTCTAAACAGGTATTATTTCTGGAATTCTGAAGAAAGCATACTCCGTCCATGAGAGTCAGCTGAAACCATAGTTATAGGAGGAACTCCAGTCCCACTCAAGCATTTAGTTCCTCACTAAAACCAAGTAGGAAAAAAATTTGAGGGAATGGATTTTGGACTTGAAGAATTTTAGGCTTTGGACTTTTAAGTCACAAGAACAAGAGATTTTGATTTTGGATTTTAATTCCTTTATTCAAATTATCTCTGGGCTTAAGTTTACAAAACAAATTTCATTATTAGACTTTCATTTCTCCCTGAGAATTTGATAAAGAGAAAAGATGTATATTCACATTAGATGTTGTTCCATATTTTTAGAGTTTTTATTATTATAGAACCTTACTATTTTCATTCAGTTTTATGCAGAACCTCTGATATACTATGTTGAGCAATGTAATTGGACATAGTTTGGCATGGAAAATAGGAAATTAGTTTTCAGCCTTTGAAATGGAGTATCTTTAGTGTTGACTGATTAGTGTATTTTCTTACCCATTTCCTAGCCTTCTGTGGTCAAAACTACACTCCCACCAACAATCCCAGAATGATGCCCAAAAGAAGTGGTTGGTTTGGGAGGAGCACTCTTATGAAACAGGGACAAAACTGAAAACAGCCTATGGTTGACCATAGGCTTAATTACTAAATCAATGGATTAGAAGAACAAAAAGCCAAGGAATGTAGGAATAGAATTCCTTTCTTCTACTCCCCACTTCCAAGAGAAGGGCTTTTTCCTAAGTATGCTCTCCTCATTTTTTGCACTCCATCCCAAGGTAGGTGGAGTGACTTCTCTGATTGGTAAATCTGTGAAGAATAACCACTAATGCAAATTCTCAGCTCTGCTCTTCTTCCTCTTAGAAGCCCTCAAGAGGCTCACTTCCCCTGCTAACCCACCCAATCCCTTTACCCATCCAAGGTTAAATCTACTTAATTGTAGGTTAAGTATTAGCAAGGACACATGGTTACAGACATAGAGCCACATCCTCTAACCTCATCTCTAACAATAATGAAGATGTAATCAAAATGTTGGCCTCTATATTTACTCTTTGTTTTATTTTCTCAATTTGTCCAAAACTCAGGCAAGGAAGAGGGATGCTATTTATTTGGGGTCCTCTTGGGAACCCCAATGAAAGATGTTTCATATCTTCCAAAGAGAAATGCTACATTAGGATTTCAAAAGAATAAATAACAAAAACTATTATAGAATCCTAAATACACCTAATAGCTGAATCTTGACAAACAATGTCTTGATGTTAAGGATTATATCCTCCACTTAGCAAACATGAGCTTTCTCTGATAGCCATCTTCTTTCTCTAAAACATTTATAACCATATTTGATGGAATAAAAGTAACATAAATGGCAAAATATATATTACATGCAGAGCTTGCTTAATTATTTCCAACAGGAGGAAAATCCATTCCTTTGTCTTCTGCCTAACCATAGTTAATAGCAAGCAAATATTTGAATGAGACATTTCCTGAACTTTAGAAAAGAAAATCAATGCAATTCCTTTTTAATATAGCAGATTTTTTTTTAATTCATGGCATTACACACCATTGTACAGCAATTATACTCCAATAAAGATGTTAAAAAAACAAAACAGTAGTCCCCCAAAACAAGTCTTAATCCTCTGAACTAAGTGAATGTGACCTTGTTAGGAAAAAGGGTGTTTGCAGATGTAATTAAGTTAAGGATCTAGAGATGAGATCATCCTGGGTTCAGGGCGAGCCCTAAATTCAATGACAGGGATTCTTAGAAGAGAAAGGTAGAGGAAGATGTGAGAAAGAAACACAGAGGGAGGACTTCCCTGGTGGTCCAGTGGTAAAGTATCTGCCTTCCAGGGCTTCCCTGGTGGTGCAGTGGTTAAGAGTCTGCCTGCCAATGCAGGGGACATTCCAGCCCTGCTCCGGGAAGATCCCACATGCTGCGGAGCAACTAAGCCCGTGCGCCACAACTACTGAGCCCACACGCCACAACTACTGAAGCCTGCACACCTAGAGCCTGTGCTCTGCAACAAGAGAAGCCACTGTAATGGGAGGCCCGCGCACTGCAACAAAGAGTAGTCCCCGATCACCGCAACTAGAGAAAGCCTGCACAGCAATGAAGACCCAATGCAGCCAAAAATAAATAAATAAAATAAATTTAAAAAAATAATAGTAATAAATAGTTGATTTAAAAAAAAAAGAATCCTCCTTCCAATGCAGGGGACACAGGTTCTATCCCTGGTTGGGGAACTAAGATCCCACATGCCGCGGGGCAACTAAGCCTATGTGCCACAACTACTGAGCTTGTGTGCCTCAACTAGAGAGCCTGTGTGCCGCAACTACACAGCCCATGCACTCTGGAGCCCACACGACCTGGAGCCCCTGTGCCACAACTAGAGAGAGAAAATCTGCACACCACAACTAGAGAGAACCCTGGTGCACCACAACGAAGACCCTATGCCACAATGAAAGATCCCACATGCCGCAACTAAGACCCAATGCAGCAAAAAAAAAAAGAAAGAAAATAAATATTTAAAAAATAAAGAGACAGAGGGGAGGGCCATGTAAAGATGAAGGCAGAGACTGGAGTGATGCAGCTACAAGCCAAGGAACGCCAAGGAATGCCAACAGCTACCAGAAGTCAGGAGAGAGGCGTGGAGTGGATTCTCCCTCAGAACCTCCAGAAAGAACCAGCCCTGCTGACACCTTGATTTCTGGCCTCCAGAACTGCAAGAGAATAAATTTCTGTTGTTTTAGGCGACCCAGTTTGTGGCACTTAGGTTAGGGCACACCTAAAAAAACAAATGCAACATCTCACAAGTTATTAAAAAAAAAAAAAAATTCACGGCATTAACAGAAGTTCCGAGAAAGACATTTTGAAGTGGAACGTAATTTATTTTCTTTAATAACAAAAAACATGCTCCATAAAAGTTTTATTAAATGACAAAATGCAGCCTACCAAATGCTCTTCTGAATCTGACCTGTACTGTGTGGCCAAATATAATGTGATGTAACAAAATACAATTTTAAAAGGATACACTGTTGCTCTCAAGAGTAAGATTCTTATCAATCTCATAGCTGGTGATAGCCTTTGGACTGTTTTATTTTTAGGAGCTGCTGATGCTGTTCACAGCAGGACAGATACATCATATAAAGAGGAAATAAGAGAAAGAATAGTGACAATGTCTCTTTTATTTAAATTTAATTTTATTGGAGCATAGATGATTTACAATGTTGTGTTAGTTTCAGGCATACAGCAAAGTTATTCAGTTATACATATACATATATTCATTGTTTTTTAGATTCTTTTCTTATATAGTTATCACAGAATATTGAGTAGAGTTCCCTGTGCTACACAGTAGGTCCTTGTTTATCTATCTTATATGTAGTAGTGTATGTATGTTCATCCCAACCTCCTGATTTATCCCTCCCCACCACATTTCCCCTTTGGTAACCATAAGTTTGTATTTGATATCTGTAAGTCTGTTTCTGTTTTGTAAATAAGTTCATTTGTATCATTTTTTAAAATTAGATTCCACATATGAGTGATAACATATGATATTTGTCTTTCTCTGTCTGACTTACTTCACTTAGTATGATAATCTCTAGGTCCAAGCATGTTGCTGCAAATGACATTATTTCATTCTTTTTCATGGCCGAGTAATATTCCATTGTATATATGTACCACAATCTCTTTATCCATTCCTCTGTGGATGGACATTTAGGTTGCTTCCATGTCTTGGCTATTGTAAATAGTGCTGCAGTGAGATCATATGGTTTTTATTCTTCAGTTAATTTGGTATATCATACTAATTGATTTGTGGATATTGAAGAATCCTTGCATCCCTGGGATAAATCCCACTTGATCCTGGTGTATGATCCTTTAATGTATTGTTGGATTCAGTTTGCTAGTATTTTGTTGAGTATTTTTGTGCCTGTGTTCATTAGTGATATTGGCCTATAATTTTCTTTTTTTTTGTGGTTTCTTTGTCCGGTTTTGGTATCAACGTGATGGTGGCCTCATAGAATGTCATTCTTTCTTTCTCAGATGTTCAGCAATATTAGAAGCAATCACAACACCTCCATAGTCCTAGAATTCTGCTTACCCTTCATATCATCCTATGGCAGTAGCACTTGAAAGTACAAAGTCTTGCCTTCAATTGGCATACTTAGTACAAGTGATCCATGGAATGATTTAGCTATTTTGGTACTATTTACCATGGGCTGTGAAAATCCAGTTTCTTAATGTTAGCTGGATTCTCCTTGTCTTCATCTTAAACCAGACCAAGTAACTAATCTTAGGTCTCCCCCCGCCCGCCCCCACCCTTCCCTGAGGATCTGTTGCCTACAACCATCCCTGGTAAAAATTTCTCCAAAATTTAATTTCTTGTAACAATATTTAATGGCTACCTCGCAGATTTAACTGGTAAAGCAGGCAATAATCAAGAGAACCTATGCAGATAATACCACAGCCAAAAATAAAACCAAAAAGCTTGTCTATTGGGGCACCACTACTGCTGCCACTGAACAAAGGAACTAACTGCAGCTTGCACTGTTGTCATCCCTGGTATTTAATACTGGATCCAGCAGTTGGCAACACAGACACTGTTGTGCCTGCCAACTGGATGCTGCTGCCACTGACATCAGAAAGCAATCTCCACTGTCCTTTTTTCTTTGTGTCATTAGTTTCAAATTCAAAATCCCAGATGAGTCCATCTGATTGGCAAAGCCTAAGTCAAGGGCTTACATCCCAGCTAGGAGAGGAGCTAGAATACTAGATGTCTTTTCATTTCAACTTCTCTTTTGGGGACAAGGAATCCCTTAAATTCAGGGGGGTTTCAAATGGTGGACATCAGTAATTACTAGTGTTCATTATACATATAATTTCTCAGTAAATGCCATAGGATGTAATAGATGTACACAGAGTTGTTTGGTTTTTATCAATAGTATATTTAATATATACAGCAGCATACTGCCTGCCTCTCATAGCAGACAATAAATAGAAATTGCTGTTAATACTATCATAAAACTGTCATAATTACTATCATAATCATGGTCATCATTATTAAAAAATATCAGGCTACAGGGATCAGTGAATAAGGATTAAATGAGATAGCTAAAGTCTTGAGAACACTGTAGAGACCAATGACAAAGAAGCGTAGATAGGCCCTCCTGATGCTGTGACACTATATAAGACCCTCCAGAAATTAGGTGTGACCAAGGGATGGAAGAGAGAAACTCTAAGCTGACTAAAAATATGCATTTTTCATCATGATGGATCAGAGACTCAAAAGAGAAAGTAAGTTGTTATAGAAGATCAAAAGGAGGTATATTTTTGCATACTACACTGTAAGCTGATATTTGTACACACTACATCTTTTCCCAGGTGCTCTGTACCAGTCAAGCAAGATGCCTGTATTGACCCCTTCAGGAAAACTTCAGAGGACCTGCCACACCCACTGGCCCTTTGCCCTTTTTATAAGATTCTTTGAGTTCTTTACACACTGGCTACCATGGATACCAGATTGGCTCACCACAGTGAAAGCTGGTAAGCCATTTATAGGCTATTTTGCAGCTTATGAGGGTATCTGGCCCCAAGTTCATGCCTTAGGAGTCCTTGTCTTCTCTTAGGAAGTATGAACTCAAGTCACAAAGAGATACAGAAGCAATTGGTCTTAATGGCAGGAGGAGAGAAAGAAAGTAGGCGAGTCAACATAACGGCAGTGGAGTAAACTGATTAATGGCTATATATCTTCCTTCCATACTAGTATGTACCCACCTTTGCAATGTGACTTTTCTGCTTCTCCCTTGTATAAGTGAGGTCTGTTTCTCCAAATCCTTGAATCTAGGCTGGCCTTTTTAACTTGTTTTGACCAATGGGTTGTGGGGGAAGTGATGTTATTTGAGTTCTGAAGCCTAAGCCTCAAGGGGCCTTGCAGCATCTGTTTCGCCCTCTTGAAATGCTGCCTTGAGAACATTATGCTGTGAAGAAACTTGGGGTGGAAGACAACATGGAAAAAGGCCAAGCCATTCCAGTTTTCCCAGCTGAATCCATTCCATCCAACCTACATGAGCAAGCCCAGGTAAGATCAGCAGAACAGCCCAACCAACACAAAAAATCATGATGAATAATAAATTGTACTTGTTTTAAGCTAAGTTTGAGATTGTTTATTACCATGTGACCACCATGTAAGCTCGTCTAGCCTACAGGAGAATAAGGGGCCATATAAAGGAGACTCAAAGGACCCCTGCTGACTGCCAGCACCTACTGTGAGGCATCTGAGTGGGATCATCTTGTACCTTCCAACCTTAAACAAAGCACAGCGACATGACTAGGCAAAAAGCAGCAGACTGCCAAGTTGGTCCATAGAATCTTGAGAAATAATAAATCCTGACTGTACTTTCTTATGCAATTTACCCATGGGCAAATGCTGCCAGCTTTACCTTCAAAATGCATGCTGAATCTGATCACTTCTCATCAGCTCCATCACTATCATACAGGACCAAGCTACAGTCATCTCTTGCATGGATTATAAAATGATCTCCTGACAAGTCTTTTTGGAGTGATTAAAATATTCTATATCTTGATTGTGGTGATGGATACATGATGTACATTTGTCAAAAGTCATCAAGCTGCACACTTTTAAAAAGGTAGAGTTTATGGTATTTAAATTATAAATCAATAATCTTGACTTTTAAAAAAATAATGTGAAGCCATCCAAGCTTTCAGGTCATTTTCAAACAGAGTACAATAAATCCATGTTAAACCAACTGCATTTTTCTAGGACAAATGCAAATACTCTTCAGTATGGAACAAAGAGAAGAAATCAGGCTATAAAAACATCAGAATTTACTCTTAGTAAACAAATGCATGTACAAGTCTCACTACTTCAGAGAAGCTTATAGAACTGGATATCATTATAATAAATATGCTCAGGAAGAAAACTTAATGAGCTATTATAGGCAAAAATTTCTTTATTAAATGATCCTGTATATCATAGAAGGCAAAGCAAGAAGCAATTACTATCGTCAGCTGGTGCTTTTAAATAGTTTGCTTCATAGATGGATGAAAGGATTGATATACAGAGAACTGATATCAACTCTTGGCATACTTGCAGTACATATTTGAAAAAGGCTTAACCACTTTTTGTTCTTTTTCCTTACAGTTTTATTGAAATATAATTGATGTACCCACTATATGTTTAAGGTGTACAGCATAATGATTTGACTTACACACATCATGAAATGATTACTGCAATAAGTTTAGTGAACATCCATCATATTATATATATATAAAATTAGAGAAATAGAAAAAAAATTTTTTTCTTGTGATCATAAGAAAATGATCACAAGTTGTTGACCCTCAACAACTTTCATATATAACATAAAGCAGTGTTGATTTATCATGTTGTATATCACATCCCTAGTATTTATTTGTCTTGTACCTGAAAGTTTGTACCTTTGATCGCCTTCATCCAATTCTCCCTCCCCACATCCCGCTTCTGCTAACCACAAATCTGATTGCTTTTTCCATGAGTTTGTTTGTTTTTGAAGTATAATTGACCTGTAGCACTTTGTTACTTCCTGTTACACAACATAATGATTCAGTACTTCTGTACATTTCAAAATGATCACAATAAGTCTAATCACGATCTGTCAACATAGAAAGATACTACATAGTTATTGGCTATATTACTCACCCTGTACATTTCATACCCCTGACACATTTATTTTACAACTGGAAATCTGTACTTCTTATCTCCGTCACCTGTTTCTTTCCTCTCACCACCCTCATCCCCTCTGGCAACCACCTGAATGTATTTCTAATTCTGTTTCTGTTTTGTTTGTTCATTTGTGGTTTTTCTAGAGTCCACATATAAGTGAAATCAGATATTATTTGTCTTTCTCTGTCTTAATCACTTAGCATAATATACTCTAGGTACATCCATGATGGCACAACTGGCAAGATACTATTCTTTTTTATGGCTGAGAAATATTCCATTGTGTATATATATATACCACATCTTCTTTATCCATTCATTTATCAGTGAGCACTTAGGTTACTTCCATATCTTGTCTATTTTAAATAATGCTACAGTGAACATAGGGGTACCTATATCTTTTCAAATTACTGTTTTTGTTTTCTTCAGATAAATACCCAGAAGTGGAATTGCTGGATCCTATGGTAGTTCTACTTCTGATTTTTTTTTTTTTTTTTTTTGGCCATGCTGCATGGCATGTGGGATCTTAGTTCCCCAATCAGGGATTGAACCCATGCCCCCTGCAGTGGAAGCACAGAGTCTTAACCACTGGACCCTCCAGGGAAGTCCTCTACTTTAAGTTTTTTGAGGACTGTCCATACTGTTATCCACAGTTGCTGCATCAATTTACATTTCCACCATCAGAGGACCAGGGATCTCTTTTCTGTACATGCTCACCAACACTTATTATTTATTGTATTTTTTATAATAGCCATTCTGACAGGTATGAGGTGATACTTTGTTGTAGTTTTGTTTTGCTTTTTCCTGATCATTAGTGATGTTGAGCATCTTTTCTTGTGCCTGTTGACCATCTCTATGTCTTCTTTGGGAAGATGTCTACTCAGGTCCTCTGCCCATTTTTTAATCAGATAGTTTGTTTGTTTGTTTGATGCTGAGTTGTATGAGTTCTTTGTATATTTTGGATATTAACCCCTTGTCAAATATATGGCTTGCAAATCTCTTCCCCTGGTCCGTAGGCAGCCTTTTCATTTTGTTAATAATTTCCTTTGCTGTGCAAAAGCTTTTTAGTTGGATGTAGTCACATTTGTTTATTTTTGCTTCTGTTTCCCTTGCCTGAGGAGACAGATCCCAAAAAATATTACTAAGACCAGTGTCAAAGAGCTTAGTGCCTATGTTTTCTTCTAGAATTTTTATGATTTCAGGTTTTACCTTTAAGTCTTTAATCCATTTTGAGCTTATTTTTGGGCATGGTGTGAGAGAGTAGTCCTGTTTGATTCTTTTGCATGGAGATGTCCAATTGGAAAAATTGAAGTGACCATTTATTGAAGAAGCTGTCTTTTCTCCATTGTATATTCTTGCCTTCTTTGTCATAGATTAGTTGCCCATAGAAGTGTGAATTCATTTCTGGGCTCTCTATTCTGTTCCATTGATCTATGTGTCTGTTTTTGTGCTGGTACCATACTGTTTTGATTACTGTAGCTTTGTAGTATAGTGTGAAATCAGGGAGCATGAGACCTCTGAAGCTTTGTTCTTCTTTCTCAAGGTTGCTTTGACTATTCAAGGTCTTTTCTGTTTCCAAAACATTTTAAAATTATTTGTTCTTGTTCTGTGAAAAATGTCATTGGCATTTTGAAAGAGATTGCATTGAATCTGTAGATTGCCTTGAGTAGTATGGTCATTTTAATAATATTAATTCTTCCAATTCGTGAACATGGTATATCTTTCCATTTGTTTGTGTCATCTTCAGTTTCTTTCATCAGTGCCTTATAGTTTCCAAGTAGAGATCTTTTACCTCTTTAGTTAGATTTACTCCTAGGTATTTTATTCTTTTTGATACAGTGGGATTGTTTTCTTAATTTTCTTTGTGATAGTTCATTGTTAGTATATAGAAACCCAACAGATTTCTGTGTATTAATTTTGTATCCTGCAACATTACCAAATTCATTCATGAGTTGTAGTAGTTTTTTGGTGGCATCTTTAGGATTTCCTGTGTATAGTATCATCTTTTCTGCAAAAAATGACACTTTAACTTTTTCCTTTCAAATTTAGATTCCTTTTATGTTTTTTTCTTGTATGATTGCTATGGCTAGGACTTCCAATAGTATGTTGTAAAAGTGGCAAGAGTGGATATCCTTGTCTTGTTCCTAATCTTAGAGGGAAAGCTTTCAGATTTTTACTATTCAGTATGATGTTAGCTGTGGGTTTGTCATATATGACCTGTGTTATGTCGAGAAGCATTCCCTCCATAACCACTTTGTTGAGAGTCTTTATCATAAATAGATCTTGAAATCTGTCAAAAAGTTTTTCTGTATCTATTGAGAGGATTATATGATTTTTTATTCTTCCACTTGTTAATGTGGAGTATCACATTGATCTATTTGTGGGTATTGAATTATCCTTGCATCCCTTGGAAAATCCTACTTGACCATGGTGCATGATCTATCCTTTTAATGTATTGTTGAATTTGCTTTGCAATTACTTTGTTAAGGATTTTTGCATTTATGTTCACTAGTGATATTGTCCTGTAATTTGGTGATGTCTTTCCATGGTACTGGTATCAGGGTGATGCTGGCCTCATAAAATGAGTTCAGAAGCATTTCTTCCTCTGCAATCTTTTGGAATATTTTGAGAAGGATAAGCATTAACTCTTCTCAAAATATTTGATAGAATTCACCTGTGAAGCCATCTAATTCTACACTTTTTGTTTGTTGGGAATATTTTTATTACTGATTCAATTTCATTATTGCTAATTGGTCTGTTCATGTATTCTGTTTCTTCCTGGTTCAGTCTTAAAAGATTATACATTTCTAGGAATTTGTCCATTTTATTGGTGTATAATTGTTCATAGTAATCTCTTTTAATCCTTTGTATTTCTGTGATATTGGTTGTAACTTTTCCTTTTTCATTTCTTATTTTATTGATTCAGGCCCTCTTTCTTTCTTTTTTTTTTTTTTTTTTGATGAGTCTGGCTGAAGGTTGTCAATTTTGTTCATCTTTTCAAAGGACCAACTCTATGGTTTGTTTGTTTTTTTTATATCTTTATTGGAGTATAATTGCTTTACAATGGTGTGTTAGTTTCTGCTTTATAACAAAGTGAATCAGCTATACATATACATATATCCCCATATCTCCTCCCTCTTACATCTCCCTCCCACCCTCCCTATCCCACCCCTCTAGGTGTTTCTATGGTTTTTTACATCTCTATTTCATTTATGATTTTATTTATGATTTCTTTCCTTGTACTAACTTTGGGTTTGTTTTTTTTTTTCTACAGTAAGTCCCCTACATACGAACCTTCAAGTTGCAGACTTTCAAAGATGTGAATGTGCGTTCACATGTCCAATCACGTAAGTTAGTTCACGTGTCTGGTGTACACTGTCACATGCATGCATCCTCTACAAGTGGTTTTCCTTTATGTACTTTAGTGTACAGTACTTTATAGAGTACAGTATCTTTATTTCAAGCCCAGGATGTCTGGAAGCAAGAGTAAAAGCAGCAATGATGTAGCTGGTACTGTACTGTACTTTTCATGGTACTGTACTGTAAGATTAAATTTTTTTTTTATTTTTTGAGTTCATTTGGTATGTGTTATTTGTGTGAAAAGTATTATAAACCTATTACAGTACAGTACTAAATAGCCTATCGTGTTAGTTGGGTACCTAGGCTAATTTTGTTGGACTTACAAACAAATTAGACTCATGAACGCACTCTTGGAACAGAACTCGTTCGTGTGTAGGGGACTTACTGTAGTTCCTTTAAGTGTAGGGTTAGGTTGTTTATTTGAGATTTCTCTTGTTTCCTGAGGTAGACTTGTATCACTATAAACTTCTCTCTTAGAACTGCTCTTGCTGCATCCCATAGATTTGGATCATTGTGTTTTCATTTTCATTTATCTCCAGGTATTTGCTTACTTCTTCTTTGATTTTTTCAGTAATCTATTGGTTGTTTAGTAGCATATCATTTAGTCTCCACATGTTAGTGTTTTTTTCTTTCTTTTCTTTTTTTTTTTTTTTGGCTGCACAGCTTGTGGGATCTTAATTCCCCAACCAGGGATCAAACCCAGGCCCTCAGCAGTGAGAGCAGAGTCCTAACCATTTGACTGCCAGGGAATTCCCTACAGTTTTTTTCTTGTATTTGCATTGTGGCTGGAAAAGATGCTTGATATGATTTCAGCCTTCTTAAAGTTTACTGAGACTTGTTTTGTGGCCTAGCATATGATCTGTCCTGGAGAATGTTCCATGTATGCTTTAAAAGAATGCATATACTGCTGCTTTTGGACAGAATGTTCTATATATATCCATTAAGTTCATCTCATCTAATATGTCATTTAAGGACAGTATTTCCTTATTGATTTTCTGTCTAGATGATTTGCCCATTCATGTAAGTGGGGTGTTAAAGTCCCCTACTATTGTGTTACTGTCAATTTCTCCCTTTATGTCTGTTAATATTTGCATTATGTATTTAAGTGCTCCGATGTTGGGTGTGTATATATTTACAATTTGTTTTTGAAAGACTAAAATTGTCACTTGGAAATAAAGTGCCTCCCAGGGCACACAGAAATAGGTTGAGAACACAATGGTTGGAGAGGGAGGAGCTGTAAATACAGCAACCTACACACCACACATCTCAGAGGAACAGGCTCCCGCACACATGGACTTCATAATACCAGATGGTCTATTTGTTCACAATATTAAAGGGCATCTAGAATTAGCTACAGTAAGGGATAAAAAGTTGTCTGAAGAATGGACACAGAAAGGCTATGTCTGAAGATGACCTGTCACTTGGGAGGGTGGAGCTGCTGGGCCTTCCTTTTGACCACTGTCTTGCAAAAAGTGCAGAAGAAGGAGAGGTGGCTTTAGTCATCTGCCATCATTCCTTTCACTGGGTCCTTTTGCCTTGTCTCATCCAGCTGTCTCTTAATCTCTTCTTCCATCCTTTGAATGCTATCCATAGTCAGGTCAACCCACTTATTGAGCCAACAGAACAGCTGCCTGTGGAAGTTTGTAAACAGACACCTCTCTTACTTATGTATAAAGTTTTCCACTTTGTTCTGCAGGCCCCACCACTTGAACTTGACAGTAACCATGTTGTATGTATGAATGTATGGGTAGTCTTTCTGATTTACAAGTTCTTGCTTCCAGTTGGGGCTCAAGGGTTCTCAGCCTGTTTTGATAGGTTTAAATTTTGCTGGGTCTTCCTCTACCTTGAAATCCTTTCTAAGTACTTGGTTTTGATCTGCAGTGTCTATATATATGGCTTCCACATGTTTTCATGCCTCAGGTTCCAGTTTATGCACATTCTCCTGGGTGCCAAGATATGGTTTGTGCCAGGTTTCAATTTTAATCAGAAAGTCTTCTTTCATGTACTCATTTGTAATAACAGTTCAGCAATAAGGGTAGGAGGGTAGGCATTCCATGCTTTTTCATGTATATTCATGGCTCCCTCTGGGGCCAGCATTTGAACAAACATGGGCACTTTGCTCTGTAAGTGGTAGATATTGTGTGTTTACTAGCCTTTCTCACTGTCCTTCTCATAGGGCTCATTCACCAGGACCTCTATGCCTTTACCACCACCAGTTTCATTTTTGTTGACCTCAGCCACAGAATACAGCTACCCCACTTGATACTCTTCCACAGCCACAGGTAAGATGACTTGATACTCCTTGAGCAGCACCATGTTGCTTCACAGCTAGGCAGCTGCCCACTGCCCACCCAGCCTCCTGCCTGCTTCCCAGTGGCCACTCTCCCCATGGCCTGGCCCAGTCTGGCTGCCTGTGCACCTTCCTTGTGGTCTGCTCTGTCCCTGCCACTCTTGCTGCAATCACTGGTTGGCTTCCGCCATCGCAGCCTCGCTGCCTCCTATGTCACTGCTGGTGCTGCCCAGAGCTCCAGTTCTGCCTACAATTATTATATCTTCTTCTTGGACTGACACTTGATCATTATGTGGTATCCTTCTTTGTCTCTTGTCACAGTCTCTTTAAAATAGACTTTAAGTCTATTTTGTCTGATATAAATATCACTACCCCAGCTTTCTTTTCATTTCCATTTACATGGAAAGCCTTTTCCCAATCTCTCACTTCCAGTCTGTGTATGTCTTTAGATCTGAAATGAGTCTCTTGTAAGGAACATATATATGGGCCTTGTTTTTGTATCATTCAACCACTCTATATCTTTTGATTGGAGCACTTAGTTCCTTTACATTTAAAGTAATTGTTGATAGCTTTGTACTTACTGCCACTCTGTTAATTGTTTGGGGGTTATTTTTGTACTTCTTTTTTGCTCCTTTCTTCTTTTGTTCTCTTCCCTTGTGATTTGATGACTATTTATCGTGTTATGTTTGGAATCCTTTCTTTTTTGTGTATCTATATAGATTTTTAGTTTGTACTTACCATAAGGTTTATATATAGAAATATATGTGAGTGTATAATTATTTTAAGTTGCTTATCTCTTAAGTCTGAACACATTTTAACAACCCTGCATTTTTACTCTCCCCACCTTTACTGTTTTTGACATCATATTTTGCATCTTTTTGTTTTGTGTACCCCTTGACTACTTATTGAGAATATAGATGATTTTACTACTTCTGTCTTTTGACCTTCCTACTAGCTTTATACATGGTTGATTTACTATCTTTATTGTATATTTGCTTTTATCAATGAGATTTTTCCTCTGTAATTTTCATGTTCTAGTTGTGGCCTTTTGTTTTGTTTTGTTTTGTTTTTTTGCTTAGAGAGTTCCCTTTAACATTTCTTGTAAAGCTGGCTTGGTGGTGCTGAACTCTTTTAGTTTTTGCTTGTCTGTAAAACTTTTGATCTCTCCATCAAATCTGAATGAAAGCCTTGCTGGGTAGAGTATTCCTGATTGGAGGTTTTTCCTTTCATCACTTTAGAGTGGGTGGCTGTGCAGCTGGGGATCCTGGATCTAGTGTCCACCTGCTGGTAGGCAGGACAGGTTCCTGACATGGCTGGCTGCAGGGTCCTGGGTGTCCCAAAGCTGGCGCTGGCCCACTGATGAATGGGGCTCAGTCTCAAGGGTGGCTGGCTGAGGGGTCCAAGGTGTCTCAGAGCTGGTGGTGTAAACCTGCTGGAGGGCAGGGCCAGGGCCCTTGGGGTCCCAGGGCTACTGCTGGCCCACTGGTAGGTGGAGCCAGTTCCCAGGGTTTCTGGCTGCAGAGCCCTGGGGGACCAGAGCTGGTGTCAGCCACTGGTCTGTGGGGCCAGATCTTGAGCAGCTGGTTCAGGGGCCCAGGGTTTCCCAGAGTTGTCCTGCTGGTGGGTAGGGCCAGGGCCCAAGGGTCTCAGGGCTGGTGCTGGGTGCTTGTAGGTGGGCTGTGTCCTGACACAGCAAGATGCAGGACTGCGTTTGTCCTGGGGCTCATGTCTACCCACTGGTGGGAAGGGCTGGGTCCTGAGGCCTCTGGCTATAGGGCCTTGGGGGTCATGAAGCTGGTGCTGGCCTGTTGGTGGGTAGGCTGGGTTCTAACATGGCAAATTGTCATACTTTAGTGGTCCTGGGGCTGATAGCCTGTTAGTGGGCAGGGCTAGGTTCTGGGGTCTCTGGCTGCAGGGTCCTGGGGGGTCCCAGGGTTGGTGCCAACCCTCTAGCAGGTGGAGTCTGGGCCCAGGCTGTCCTGGAGCTATTGCCTGCCCACTGGTGTGTAGAGTTGGGTCCTAAGGTCTCTAGGCTGCAACTCTGGGTGTACCAGAGTTGGTGTTATGCCCACTGCTGAGCAAAGCCAGGTCTCAACAACTAGCTGTTGGGCCTTGGGGCTCCGAGGCTAGTTCTGGTGCACTGATGGGTGGGACCAGATCCTGGGCCCTCTGGTGGGCAGGGTCAGGTACCAGGGCAGCTGGGGGCTCAGGGGTTCCTAAGGCAGCCAATCTGCTAGTGGGTGAGGCTGTGCCTCTGCCTGGCTAACTGCTTGGCCTCAGGCATCCCAGTACTTGTGCCAACATGCTGATGATCAGGGCTGGGTCCCAGCACTAATACGCTAGGAGGACTCAAAAATGGCACTTGTGGGCTTCCTTGCTGGTGCAGTGGTTGAGAGTCTGCCTGCCGATGCAGGGGACGTGGGATCGTACCCCAGTCCGGGAAGATCCCACATGCCGCGGAGCGGCTAGGCCCGTGAGCCATGGCCGCTGAGCCTGCGCGTCCGGAGCCTGTGCTCCGCAACAGGAGAGGCCACAACAGTGAGAGGCCCGCATACTGCAAAAAAAAAAAGAAAAAAAAAAAATGGCACTTGTCAGCACCAGTGTCCTCGTGGTAGAACACATTCCCCTTAATGGCTGCAACCAGTGTCTATGTCCCCAGAGTGAGCTCCAGTTGCTTCCTGTCTCTCCGGGAGGCTCTCCAAGATCAGCAGGTGGATCTGACCCAGGCACCTTTCAAATTACTGCTTCTGCTCTGAATCTTGGAGCGTGTGAGATTTTGTGTGTACCCTTAAAGAGTGGACTCTCTATTTCCTACAGCCCTTTGGCTCTTCCAAAAGTAAGCACCACTGGCTTTCAAAGCCAAACGTTCTGGGGGCTTATCTTCCTGGTGAAAGACCCCCAGGCCCTAAGCTGGGGAGCCCAATGTGGGGTGGACCTCTCACTCCTTGGGGAGAACCTCTGCAATTGTAATTATGCTCCCATTTGTGGGTCGCCCACCCAAGAGTATGAGTTTTGACTATACAGCATTCCTGCCCCTCCTACCCATTTCACTGTGGTTCTTTCTTTATATCTTTAGTTGCAGAAGATCTTTTCTGCTAGTCTCCAGGTCTTTCTCATCAATAATTGCTCTGTAAATAGCTATCATTTTGGTGTGCCTGTGGGAGGAGGTGAGCTCAGGGTCTTCCTACTCTGCCATCTGGGCCACCCTCCCCACGTTTTGTTTTTTTTAACTAGAATTGATGCCATAATTTTTAAATTTTAGTCACTTATTATTTTGTAAGTCATAATATGAGTAGGAAAGACATGTTGTCAGTGTAATAGGACACTAGAAATGAGTGCAATAAGAAAGGCGCTTTTTTTTTTTTTTTTTGCGGTACACGGGCCTCTCACTGTTGTGGTCTCTCCCGTTGCGGAGCACAGGCTCTGGACACGCAGGCTCAGCGGCCATGGCACATGGGCCCAGCTGCTCTGCGGCACGCGAGATCCTCCCGGACCGGGGCACAAACCCACATCCCCTGCATCGGCAGGCGGACTTTCAACCACTGCGCCACCAGGGAAGCCCAAGAAAGGAGCTTTGACATGTATACACTGATGGGGATAAAATTGATGACTAATAAGAACCTGCTGTATAAAAAAATAAATAAAATAATTTTTTTTTAAAAAGGAGCTTTACCTGGAATTAAAATTGCACCCACTACTATTTTCTTTTAATTTTTATTGGAGTATAATTGATTTACAATGTGTTACTTTCAGCAAAGTGAATCAGTTATACATACATATATCCCCTCTTTTTTAGCTTCTTTTCCCATATAGGCCATTACAGAGTATTGGGTAGAGTTCCCTGTGCTGTACAGTAGGTCCTTATTAGTTATCAATTCTATATATAGTAGTGTGTATGTGTCGATCCCAATCTTCCAATTTATCCCTCCCCCTCCTTACCCCCCAGTAAACATAAGTTTATTTTTTACATCTGTAACTCTATTTTTGTTTTATAGATAAGTTCATTTGTAGCCTTTTTTTATATTCCACATATAAGCAATGTCATATGATATTTGTCTTTCTCTGTCTTACTTCACTCAGTATGACAATCTCTAGATCCATCCATGACTTACTTCACTCAGTATGACAATCCCTAGGTCCATCCATGTTGCTGCAAATGGCATTATTTTGTTCTTTTATTTATGGCCAAGTAATATTCCATTGTATATATGTACCACATCTTCTTTATCCATTCCTCTGTTGATGGACACTTAGGTTACTTCCATGTCCTGGCTGTTGTGAATAAGTGCTACAATGAACATTGTGGTACATGACTCTTTTTGAATTATGGCTTTCTCAGGGTATATTCCCAGTAGTGTGATTGCTGGGTCATATGGTAGTTCTATGTTTAGTTTTTTAAGGAACCTCCATACTGTTTTCCATAGTGACGGTATCAATTTACATTCCCACCAACAGTGTAGGAGGGTTCCCTTTTCTCCACACCCTCTCTAGCATTTATTGTTTGTAGATTTTTTTTTCTTTCTTTTTTTTGTGGTACGCAGGCCTCTCACCGTGTGGCCTCTCCCGTTGCGGAGCACAGGCTCCAGACGCGCAGGCTCAGCGGCCATGGCTCACGGGCCTAGCCGCTCCGCGGCATGTGGGATCTTCCCGGAACGGGGCACGAACCCGTGTCCCCTGCATCGGCAGGCGGACTGTCAACCACTGCGCCACCAGGGAAGCCCTGTTTGTAGATTTTTTGATGATAGCCATTCTGACTGGTGTGAGGGGATACCTCACTGTAGGTTTTTTTTTTTTTTTTTATGCGGTACCTGGGCCTCTCTCACTGTTGTGGCCTCTCCCGCTGCGGAGCACAGGCTCTGGACGCACAGGCTCAGCGGCCATGGCTCACGGGCCCAGCTGCTCCGCGGCATGTGGGATCTTCCCGGACCGGGGCATGAACCTGTGTCCCCTGCATCGGCAGGCAGACTCTCAACCACTGCGCCACCAGGGAAGCCCCTCATTGTAGTTTTGATTTGCATTTCTCTAATAATTAGTGATGTTGAGCATCTTTTCATGTGCCTCTTGGCCATCTGCATGTCTTCCTTGGTGAAATGTCTATTTAGGTTTTCCACCCATTTTTTAACTGGATTGTTTGTTTTTCTGATATTGAGCTACATGAGCTGTTTGTATATTTAGGAGATTAATCCTTTGTCTGTTGTTTCATTTGCAAATATTTTCTCCCATTCTGAGGGTTGTCTTTTTTGTCTTGTTTAGGTTTCCTTTGCTGTGTAAAAGCTTTTAAGTTTAATTAAGTCCCATTTGTTTATTTTTGTTTTTATTTCTTTTACTCTAGGAGGTGGGCCAATAAAGATCTTGCTGTGATTTATGTCAAAGAGTGTTTTTCCTAGTTTTCCTCTGAAAGTTTTATAGTGTCTGGTCGTACATTTAAGTCCTTAATCCATTTGGAGTTTATTTTTGTGCATGGTGTTAGGGAGTGTTCTAATTTCATTCTTTTACATGTAGCTGTTCAGTTTTCCCAGCAGCACTTATTGAAGAGGCTGTCTTTTCTCCATTGTATTTTCTTGCCTCCTATGTCATAAATTAGGTGCCCATATGTGCATGGGTTTATCTCTGGGCATTCTATCCTGTACCATTGCTCTATATTTCTGTTTTTGTGCCAGTACCATACTGTCTTGATTACTGTAGCTTTATGGTATAGTTTGATGTCAGGGAGCCTGATTCCTCCAACTCCGTTTTTCTTTCTCAAGATTGCTTTGGCTATTTGGGGTCTTTTGTGTTTCCATATGAATTGTAAGATTTTTTGTTCTAATTCTGTGAAGAATGCCATGGGTAGTTTGATAGGGATTGCATTGAATCTGTAGATTGCTTTGGTTAGTATAGTCATTTTCACAATATTGATTCTACCAATCCAAGAACATAGTATATTTCTCCATCTGTTTATGTCATCTTTGATTTCTTTCATCAGTGTTTTATAGTTTTCTGAGTACAGTCTTTCTCCTCCTTAGGCAGGTTTATTGCTAGGTATTTTATTCTTTTTGTTGCAGTAGTAAATGGGAGTGTTTCCTTAAGTTCTCTTTCTGATTTTTTGTTGTTGGTGTATAGGAATGCCAGAGATTTCTGTGCATTAATTTTGTATCCTGCAACTTTACCAAATTCATTGATTCATTCTAGTAGTTTTCTGGTAGCATTTTTAGGATTTTCTATGTATAGTATCATGTCATTGGCAAATAGTGACAGTTTTACTTCTTCTTTTCCAATTTGTATTCCTTTTATTTCTTTTTCTTCTCTGATTGCTGTGGCTAGGACTTCCAAAACTATGTTGAATAAGAGTGGCGAGAGTGAACATCCTTGTCTTGTTCCTGATCTTAGTGGAAATGCTTTCAGTTTTTCACTATTGAGTATGATGCTTTCTGTGGGTTTGTCATATATGGCCTTTATTATGTTAAGGTAGGTTCCCTCTATGCCCATTATCTGGAGAGTTTTTATCATAAATGGGTGTTGAATTTTGTCAAAAGCTTTTTCTGCATCTATTGAAATGATCATATGGTTTTCATTCCTTAATTTGTTAATGCGGTGTATCATATTGATTGAGAAAAATAACATTTTTAAAAATGAAGGATAAAGGCCACTTTTTCTTAGTAGCTTACTCAAGCAGATTATCTCAGTGATAAATTAAAACCCTTGAATGGTCTGAATCTATCACTTTTGGTCTAAACTTACAACATTTAATGTTAAAGGTAGGAGTCATTTCCCATTTAGCCTCCCTCTCAGTTCAGTTCAATCAAGCTGTGCTACAGAAACTGGCTTACACTCTGCTTATGAGCCCAACTGTTAACTCCAAGTTCTACTCTTCTTACCCTGTCAGTCTCACCCTCCTAGGTAATTCAAAGGGCAGAACAATCAAATAGGCTGCTATGATTGTTAAAAGCCCAAGCCACCTTATGCAGACAAGTAAGTTCCACCACTCCTGAATGGACCTTGTATTAATTATGGTAAATATTCCTAGCTGCTGTTACCTAATCCCTGAAATCTCAGTGGATTTGAAACCCTGCAACTGAGATCAGGACTTGAACCCAGCAAAAACCCAGATTGAGACTTGAGCCCATGGGCCGGGACTCGAACCCAGGCAAAAACAGGATTGGGACTTAAACCCAGGGTTTTTTAACTGAGATCACACACCTGGTCTCAGGACTTAATGAAGCTCGGGTTCTTTTTTTAAAATTTATTTATTTGGGGCTGTGTTGGGTCTTCATTGCTGCGCATGGGCTTTCTCTAGATGTGGCGAGCAGGGGCTACTCTTCGTTGTGGTGCGTGGGCTTCTCATTGCGGTGGCTTCTCATGTTGAGGAGCATGGGCTCTAGGCACGTGGGCTTCAGTAGTTGTGGCTCGCGGGCTCTAGAGTACAGACTCAGTCATTATGGCGCTTGGGCTTAGTTGCCCCGCAGCATGTGGGATCTTCCTGGACCAGAAATTGAACCTGTTTCCCCTGCATTGGCAGGCAGATTCTTATCCACTGCGCCACCAGGGAAGCCTGAAGCTTGGATTCTTGTTGTCTTGTCACAGAAAGAATTCAGTGAGAGACAAAGTGATAGGTAAGAAGTGGATTTACTTAGAGAGAAACACACTCCACAGACAGAGCGTGGGCCATTTCAGAAGGCAAGAGTGGCCCTCAGGGTATGGGGTTGTCAGTTTTTATAGGGGTGGGTAATTTCATAGGCTAATGAGTGGGAGGAGTATTCCAGCTATTTTGGAGAAGGGGTGGGGATTCCAAAAATTAGGCCAGCACCTGATTTTTGACCTTTATGGTCAGCCTTGGAACTGTCATGGCACCTGTGAGTGTGTCATTTAGCTTGCTGATGTGTTACAATGAGCGTATCCTGAGGCTTAAGGTCTAGTGAACTTGTCCGCCTTCTTGGACCTGTTGGTTCTAATCAGTTTATATTGTGTCCTCGGGCTATGTCATTCTTTTAAAAGTTGTGCCCTGCCCCCTCCCCTCCTGTTTCAGCTTAACAAATTCTGATGTGGGTCAGGAATAATGAGGACTCTGCCCCATTCATTCAGGGATTCAAGCTCCTTCCATCAAACAGCTCATTGTCCTCTGCTGGATCCTTTCTGCATTTTGCCAAGACAAAGGAAAAGAGAAAGCATGGGGGATAAATAGCATGGGAGATTTTTCTGGGGCTTGAAATGGCATACATCAGTTCCTCACACATCTCACTGACCAGACTATAGGCACATGCCCCCACATAGCTGAAGGGATGCAGGGAAACGTAACTTAGCTATATGCTAAGGAAAAGAGGATGTTTGTTATCTATTGCTATGTAACAAATTATCCCCAAACTTAGTGGCTTAAAACAATCCTTTGTTATCTCTTAATTTCTGTGGGGTAGGGATTTGGGAGATCAGTCAGGTGGTTCTGCCTTGGAGTCTCTCATGAGGTTGCGGTCATCTGAAGGCTTGACTGGAGCTGGAGGATCTACTTCCAGGGTGGTTTATTCATAGCTGACATGTTAACTCTGGCTGCTGGCAGGAGGCCTCAGTTCCTCCCAACATAGGCTTTCCCACTGGGCTGCCTGCGTGTCCTTGGCCATAGCAGCTGGCTTCCCCCAAAGTGAGCAATCCAAGAGAACAAGGTATATAAGCCACAAGCCCTTTGTGACCCACTACACAAGGGTGTGGATGCTAGGAGAGGATGTCTGTGGGCTATCTTGTAAATTGGCTACCACCTGAGGTTTGGTGAATATCTGACACAAGTCTGTTTCAGGCAGTTTGATACTGTGATTTATGGTAAGAAATATATATTTGGTCTTCATCTCCCTTTCTGGCACAGAGCTCCTAAAACCCTTGTAATTATCCTAAGTGATAAGAGGGATAAATGTATCTTTTGTTATGTTATGTTAATGAGGTGACTTTTGGACCACCCTTAGGTAACCTAAGGGAATCAACCCCTTGATTGGAACTTTCAGCCCCACCCAGCAACCTCAGGGAGGGGGAAAAGGGCTGGAAGTTGAATTCATTTCCAATGGCCAATGATTTAATCAATCGTGCCTATGCAGTGAAACCTCCATAAAACCCAAAAGAACATTTTTCAGAGATTCCAGGTTGGTGAATACGTGATTTGGGGAGAGTGGTGCACTGAAAGAAAGCATGGAAGCTCCTGGCCCTTCCCCATACTTTGTGCTATGTATCTCTTATCTGGCTGCTTCTGAATTATATCCTTTTCTAATAAATCACTGATCTAGTAAGCAAAATGTCTGAGCCCTGTGAGCCACTCTAGCAAATTAATTGAAGTCAAGGAAGAGTCTTGAGAATGTGTGATTTACAGCCAGCTGGTCAGAAGTACAGGTAACAAGCCGAGCTTGTGAATGGCATCTGAAGTTGGAGGGATAGGGGGATGGCAGTTGTGTAGGACTGAACCCTTAACCTGTGGAATCTGATGTTATCTCTGGGTAGTGTCAGAATTGAATTGAACTGTAGGACGCCCAGCTGGTATCTGGAGAATTAGCGGATGCTGTGTGGGATACTCACCACCCCCCCCACCCCACCCCCCCCCCCGCCCCCGCACACACTGAAAATTGAGTCTCAGAACGATTTTAGGCAGAAAGGTCGGACACAATCAGCAAGACAACTTAGCGGTTATCTACCTGATTTATTAGCACTAGTTTGACGAAATCAATGGGAACGTTAATATGCCTAAGGAAACTAGACTCAACCCTCTTATACATAGTACAAATGCTTCTCTCATTATTACATTTTTTACAGTGGCACAAATCCCTCCAAAACTCATCCCCCGCCCCAGAACTTCCCTCATAAAAAAGTCATAAAAATACGTAAAGCCATAAAGTATTAGGGGAATAATTTCTTTTATAAATCCTCCTAGGGTGAGAAAGGTTCTTAAAAATATGAACTAAATTAAAAATTGGTACATTAACTATATAAAAATATGAACTAAATTAAAAATGGATACATTAACTATATAAATATTTTAAACACCATAAACAAAGTAAAAAAATGACAGTTGGAAAAAACTCACTTGTAAGACAAATACAGCCAATTTCCCTAATCCACCCCCCCTAAATTTTTTAAGTCACTAATAAAATTAAAAATTTAGAAGAAAAACAATTTGCAATAAAATGTGTCAAAATCTACTAAAATGGCCTTAGGGATTAAAAATGGAAGGAACCCATAAACACAAAGAGAATGAGAGAAGAGACAAAGCAGGCAAGAAGTATTAAATAAATTTTAGAAGCTGGAAAGTGCCTACATGAAGGAAAGCAAAGAAGCAAACCTGTTTGCCCTGCACAAACTTAGAAAGGCTAGGGTGCATGGCAAGACCAAAAAAAAAAAAGTTTTGTTGTCAGCCAACATAAGAACTCAAACCCTGAGATTTCCCCCCAACTCTACACAGCCAGAGTCATGCATAACTTAAAAATTTTTGCTAGTGTGTACATACACATTCACAACAATGAGTTTTCAATTTGGAGAGTTAATTCTAAATAATATATTTTCAAGCCTTTATAATAAATAGCATTAGGTAACAAGGAAACATCATAGTATGGCTTCACATGGTCATCAAAGATTCTGTGACAAATCTACTTTCATCCCTTCCACACTACCCCAGTAGTCCAGGAGAAACACGTGAGCTGGACAAAAAGCATTTTTGCTAGACCCACAACTGTCATTTTCTGGATCAATCAATCACATCACATACTCCTTTGTTCTTAGAAAATAAGAGAATTGGATTAGAAAATCTTCTCCTGGACTAATATTTTACCCTAAAAGGATATTTCAAAGCTAAAGCTAATTTTATGAAATTTTTACATTTGTCTTCAAAGATCAGTCACACCATTATAGCCATGTACACATGCTGAGTCCTCCGTGGGGAGAAAAAACAAAAACCTCCCAAATTATGAACTCCACCTTCAAACATTCCAACAAATATGTTTTTAAAATAAGTCAAATACAGAATTCAGACCATGCAACAATGTCTTTTATTACGTATGGGTTTTTAAAATTATTTCTGCAATCTCTCCATACACAGGCAAAAAAAAGTATTGTTTTGCATATTGGAACTTGCAGACCTGATCACTGCATAGAGAAGGGAAAATGATCCCTACAATACACTTAACCAGGAGGCCAATTCATCTGTCGACCTCCAAGAACATGGAGATGAACATGATAGACAGACTGTCCCCCATCTGAACCTTCATTCACCACCATTCGATAACCCTTCTTCAGGCCCAGATCAGCAGCACATTTCTTGCCAACAATCATTAAATGTCCAAGAAGCTGAAAAAAAAAAAAAAAAGTTTCTTAAGCAATGGTAATTTAGAACTTCTTGTCATCATGTAACAAACTACCAAGTTGAAATATTAAATTAAAAGACTGCCAAACTGAAACAGACTTTGGGCAAATATTTGGAAACACTTTTAATCCTAAAATAATATAATCTACAATTAAAAACCCAGTAAGATTAGGTATTTATTAATTACTAATTTCAATAAACATATTAAAGACAAAAATCTGCTCAACTAAAACAATTTTTAAGGCTTCCCTGTGGTGCAGTTGTTGAGATTCTGCCTGCCGATGCGGGGGACACGGGTTCGTGCCCCGGTCCAGGAAGATCCCACATGCCGCAGAGTGGCTGGGCCCGTGAGCCATGGCCGTCTGGAGCCTGTGCTCCGCAACGGGAGAGGCCACAACAGTGAGAGGCCCGCGTACCGCAAAAAAAAAAAAAAATTTTTTTAAATCATATTCCAAGTGGTATTTAAGTTTTCTTAATAAGGCACGATACCTTGCTTGCTTGTTACGGGGGAGTGTATCAGTCAGGATAGAATTGGTTATGCTGTGGTAACAAACCACCTCCAAATCTGGTTTACAACGAACATACATTTCTTGTGTTTACTACATCTTCATCACAAGTTGACCAGGCGCTATATTCTACATCTTTTTCACTTTGAAACCCATGCTGATGGAACAGTCTCTGTATGATCACAGTGGCAGAGGCAAGAGAGAACATGGCAAACCGGGTGCTAGCTCTTAAAGTTTCTATTCAAAAGACATGTATCACTTCTGCTTGTACTCATTGGCCAAGTTAAGTCATACGACCAGGCCCAACATCAGTGAGGTCAGAAATATAATGTACCCCTAAATAAAATACTATTTATGAACAATTATACAATCTACTACAAAGAGCACCAGGAAAAATTTTAATTGAGGCCAGTACCTCCTAGCAAAATCAAATAATTATTTTTCTTTAACGGCATTAACAGAAGAGCCAATGAACCCTCTCCTGTACAATAACACTATTTCTTACTTAAGGAAAAATTAGTCTCACCAACTAATCCTTGCTTAGAATGCTTTTTTGTTTAAAAATTTGTGGTGATGACTTCTTTTGGGCATCATTCTGGGATTGTTGGTGGGAGTGTAGTTTTGACCACAGAAGGCTAGGAAATGGGTAAGAAAATACACTAATCAGTCAACACTAAAGATACTCCATTTCAAAGGCTGAAAATTAATTTCCTATTTTCCATGCCAAACTATGTCCAATTACATTGCTCAACATAGTATATCAGAGGTTCTGCATAAGACTGAATGAAAATAGTAAGGTTCTCTAATAATAAAAACTCTAAAAATACGGAGCTACATCTAATGTGAATATACATCTTTTCTCTTTATCAAATTCTCAGGGAGAAATGAAAGTCTAAAGATGAAATTTGTTTTGTAAACTTAAGCCCAGAGATCATTTGAATAAAGGAATTAAAATCCAGAAGAAAAAAGAAAAAAAAAGAATTTGTGGTGATAGATGTAAACAAGACTTACTGTGATCATTTTCTTTTTGAAAATAAAAAAATTATTTATTTATTTGGCTACGCCAGGTCTTGGTTGCAGCACTCGGGATCTTCGTTGAGGCATGTGGGATCTACTTCCCTGACTGGGGATTGAACCCAGGCCCCCTGCATTGGGAGTGCAGAGTCTTACCCACTGGACCACCAGGGAAGTCCCACTGTGATCATTTTGTAGTACATACATATATCAAATCATTTTGTTATATACTTAAATCTAATATGTTATATGCCAATTATATCTCATTAAAAAATCAAATTACTTATACATTGCATTGAATCACTGATGATTTTCTGATTTTCCTCAGTAATGCCCTCAGGAAAATGAAAATGTGATATCACTTTAAAGTCAAAATTTAGTCTCCCAATTTAAAAAGCAAGAAAATTAGTGATGTTAGTAAATGTACTTACACTTTCATCGTCATCTTCTGCTGCAGAAATCTGGGATATATGTTTCTTGGGTATCACCAGAAAATGTGTTGGTGCTTGAGGGGAAACATCATGGAAAGCAAGACACTGGAATAAGGGGGGGAGGGGAAATCAAGGTTTTCATATATAATCTTACAGCCTAAACTTATCATTCTTTCACACTAACCCCATGGGAAACACTGTAATAAATGCTAGGAAATCAGAATTGGACACAACACATGTGGTCCTCTGATCCTTTTCATGGAACTTACAGTTTAATGGTATCCTTTTGAATTATAGTTTTGTCCGGGTATATGCCCAGGAGTGAGATTGCTGGATCATATGGTAACTCTATTTTTAGTTTTCTGAGGAACGTCCATACTGTTCTCCATAGTGGCTGCGCCAATTTACATTCCCACCAACAGTGTTGGAGGTTCCCTTTTCTCCACACCCTCTCCAGCATTTATTTGTAGACTTTTTGATGATGGCCATTCTGACTGTTGTGAGGTGGTACCTCATTGTAGTTTCGATTTGCATTTCTCTAATAATTAGTGGTGTTGAGCATCTTTTCATGTGCCTGTGGCCATCTGTATGTCTTCTTTGGAGAAATGTCTCTTCTGCCCATTTTTCCATTGGGTTGTTTGTTTTTTTGTTGTTGAGTTGTATGAGCTGTTTGTATATTTTGGAAATTAAGCCCTGTGGGTCATATTATTTGCAAATATTTTCTCCCATTCCGTAGGTTGTCTTTTCGGTTTTCTTTTTTTATGGTTTCCTTTGCTGTGCAAAAGCCTGAAGCCTGTAAGTTTGATTAGGTCCCATTTGTTTATTTTTGCTTTTATTTCTATTGCCTTGGGAGACTGACCTAAGAAAACATTGGTACAATTTATGTCAGAGAATGTTTTGCCTGTGTTCTCTTCCAGGAGTTTTATGGTGTCATGTCTTATGTTTAAGTCTTTAAACATAAGCCATTTAAGCCATTTTGAGTTTATTTTTGTGCATGGTGTGAGGGTGTGTTCTAACTTAATTGATTTATATGCAGCTATCCAACTTTCCCAGCGCCACTTAAAGGAAATCTTTTGATTCATGTCCCCACCTTCCCTAGGTCAGGAGTCCTGGTTGTGCAATTTGGTTTTTTTCCTTTATGGCGGTGATCACTTTTGTAATGAGAAATTTGCTGATATTTGACCAACACCGATTTCTTCCAACTTTACTGAATTACTTAATAAATATATCTATTCTCTTTTGTAGAAATGAAGAGCATAAGTAACATTTAGACAAATTACATACCACTTGAATGGTTTTGAATCTCTTGTTCTCTACTGAAGGTGGAAGCTGTTTAATAGAACCTATCCCAGCTTAACTGTCTCAGGAGTTATTCTACTTGGTACTCTGTACAAAAATGCTGTATCATTTAGATTGCTTCATGCTGTTACACCTTGGAACTTTGATGGCTCCAAAGTCAGTATTTCAACGATCATTTATTAAAAGAAACTTAAAATATTTTTAAAGAAATACACATTACCTACAACAAAAGAACTCCCCTAACGGACAAATAAAGATATTTATATAAATTCACCTCGAGGTAGGTGTTCTGAATCTAAGAACGCTACTAGTAGCATAAAATCTTTCCTTATATTCCATATTTCATAAAGCTAATTTATTAAAGTTCACAAACCTTGTATCTAAATCAGCCAACCTGTCCAGCTTTATGTGAGATCCATAAATATAACCGCCCACTAAATATTTTAAACAAGATGTCTCGAAGTCAAATGAACTCGGCCTTTCTAAAACAGTTTCACCTAGAGTGAAGTCAACAAAAACGACATTCTTAATCCCTTGGCATAAAATTGCTTCCTGAAAATATAAAAGGAACCATTCTTCCCGGGAGGGGCCAAAGGAAAGCAAATCCCAGATGCAGGCCCACTCTCATCTCAGGAGTCCTAGGCCCGAGAATGGGCGGCGGGGGTGGGTCCGAGTGGCGTTGGCTAGCGGCCCTCGCCCAGGCCCAGCGCGTCTGTGCCGCCCCCAGGCCGTTCGCCCCCGGCCCTCTAGCGCAAGGCGGCGGGGAGAGGCGCCCGGGAGCTCCCGGGCAGGCCGGCTGTGCGCGGGAGATCGCGGAGATTGGGCCCGAGTCAGGGTGCGATCGGGTTTCTGCCTGTCAGGCAGAGCGCGGGCGAGATTGTCAGATTCCTGATACAGGAGAGGTCCGAGGCAGTCGGGGAGCAGGCGAGCGCTCATGCCGAGGACCCGGCGCGCCCACAACAAGCACCCAGACCCCGCAGCGCGGGCCCGCGGGCGCCCGGCGGCCTGGCCAGCGCTCCGGGCTGATAACGCGTAACCGGAGCGCAGGCACGCGCCGGCCGGCCGCCTCGGTGCGGCCGCGGCCCAGCCCGCTGGCTGTGGGCCCGAGGCAGAGGCCGCGCGAGGCGGCCCGCTGCCTTCCCTTCTCCGCGGCGCACCCCCACCCCGACTCTTCCCTTCCCTTCCCTTCCCACTACGGGAAACCCGCGTGTCCACAGGCGGCTGCCCCGCCTCAGCCCACGAGCGAGGCGGCGCCCGGTGCCTACCTGGTCATCCTCATAAATGATTTTGGCTGGGATTTCCTTGCGAATGATCTTCCCGAAGATCGTGTCGCCACCAGGCCGAGCGGCCTGAGCCTTAGCGATCTCATCTGCCATCTCGGCCTCCCTCCCGCGCGGCTGGCCGGGGAGAAGGTCGGGAGGAGGGAGGAGCCGTGGACGCTGGCAGAGGGCGGGAGCTGGCGGCCAAGCCCGCTAGGGGACCGCTGCTCTCTTGCTCCGGCAGCTCGTGCGCGTGCGCACTGGCGACGTGCGCTGGGCTTCTGCGGGCGCGCGGCAGCTCTAGGGGAATCGCTGGGCGCGACTAAGTTGGAGGGCGGTTCCTGATTGGAGGCCCGGGGGTTCCGCACCAAGGTCGTTTTTCTTCCTTTCTTGTCTCTCGGGGAGCGGTGTTACTGCAGTAAGCCCTTTGCTTAACTTATGGATGCTTGTAGGAAAAATCGTATACTGTAACTGAAAAGATTTGATAACCTAAGCAGAACTGGCCGTTTTTGCTGGCAGAGACACCATGATAACTTCATTTGTCAGCTACATAGGTCTTAGCTCCAGCAAGTAAGCCCTCCTGCATCCGTTTTTTTTCCTCACTCTAGCAGTGGTTCGCAATCTTGACTGCACATTAAAATCACTTGGGGAGCATGTAAAAAGTCCCCGGGAACTTGGCCATACCTCAGGTCAGTTAAATCAGACTCTCTGGGGGTGAGAGACCCAGGCATCAGTAGTTTGTAAACCTCCCTAGACTGTTCTGCAAAGAATTATTCCCAGCATTAGTCAGCATAATGTAAGATGCCCCGCCTTAAAAGAACAACACCTTTCCTAACCCCACATACCCCTCCATGTCTTTGCTCCTTTTTAAAAGAGTTTTCTATATATTGTGTCCACTTTATCTTTCTTTTTTGAAACCATTTGCCTCTTGTCAAGGTCACTAAGGACCTCCACTTACAAAATCCTATAGGTAATTCCAATTATACTTGACCCCTTGGCAACATTTGCCACTGTTGACCATGCCCTCTTTTCAGCAAAAGCCTTCACTCTCCTACCTTTCTGGATGCTATTTCTCCTTCATAGTGAGCCTTCTGTTCCAGGTCTTTCAGTGCATTCCATTCTTTGCCCTCTTCTCTAACACTTAATCTCCAAGTGTCCTTATTATGAAAAATTATACCTTTAGCACTTTACCTTGGCAAAATTATTGATAGTGGTCCCCTTTAATCACAAAAGTGTCCCATTTGGTACTTTTGGTATTAAAGACATTCCTGAGACAATTGGTGAAATCTAAATAATGCATACAAATTAGGAAATAGTTTTGAAAGTCTTGTTAATTTCCCCACGTACATATAGCAAAATTATCAAAATCAGTTGATCTGGGGTGGGGCTCTATAATTTAGGTTTCTAACAGTTTCCAGGTGATGCAGTTGCTGCTAACCTGGGAACTACACTTTGAGAACCACTGATGTAAGAGAATGTCTTTTTTGTAGGAGAAAAACCTACTGAAGTGTTTAGGAGTATAGCAGTATTGTGTCTGCAACTCACTTTCAAACAGTAAAGAGATCCCCCCCCAAAAAAAGGATAAAGCAACTGTAGTAAAATGTTTACAGTAGGGGAAACTGAGTGAAAGGTATTTGCAAATTCAATCATTCTTGCAACTTTTCTGTAAGACTGAAATTGTCAAAATTAAAAAATGAATATATACTGGGTTGGGTAGTAAATAATATGGTCATCTTTCACTAAGAGGCTTTGCTTTCTACAGAGTAATGACTCCAGTATTTATCTCCCGACTTCTTAATTCCAGATTGGTGTATGATACATATTTCTGCCTACTCACCACCTTCAGTAGGATGTCTACCAGGCACTTCAAATTTATTTTTACTCCCTCACAACAAACAATCTAAAAACCTCTTCCTGCAGCATTTTACATCTACTATGATACCATTCACCAAATTGCGCAAGCCGAAAGTCTTGCAATCATCAACTCTTCTTTGTGGATTTTCAACACATATGAATCTAATCACTTCTCACCTCCTCTACTCCACCAGCCTAATCCAAGCCTCTATCATATCTTGCCTGGAGTACTTCAAAAGCCTCCTAGTTTGCCTATCTGCTTCTACTCTAGTCCATTTGCTATACAGTAGTCAAGATGATTTTTATAAAATATAAATCATGATGTCACTCTCCTGATGGTAAGGCATTTCATCATAGAATTAAATATAAAATCCTAAACTTGGCTTATAAGCTATTAAGCAATCGGGCCCATGGCTGCTTCTCCTACATTTCCTTCCATTTCATCCTTATTGACCAGCTTCACCCAAAGTGGGTATGAGAGGCAGAAGATTTCCATGTCCTAATCCCTGGAGCCTGTGAATATGTTACTTTACGTGGTAAAGGGGATGTGCAGATATGATTAAGTTAAGGGTCTTCAGGTAGGGAGATTCCTCAATTATCCAGGTGGGCCCAGTGTAATCACATGGACCCCTTTAAATGAAAGAGGGATACGGGACAGTGAGACTCAGACAAGGAGATATGATGATGGAAGCAGGGGTGAGAATCAAAGATTGAAGATGCTCCACTGTTGACTTAGAAGATGGAAGGGGCCACAAGCAGGTGACATTCTGGAAGTCAGAAGTCCAAATTGGGTTTCACTGGGCTAAAATCATGGTGTCAGCAGGGCTGCATTCCTTCTAAAGGCTCTGGGGGAGACCGGTTCCCTTGCCTTTTCTGTCTTCTAGAGGCCACCTGTGTCCCTGGGCTTCTGGCCCTTCCTCCATCTTCAAAGACCACAGAAGAGCATCTGCAAACCTCTCTCTGACTCTGCTTCCTTCTTCCACTTATAAAGATCCTTGTGTTGGGACTTCCCTGGTGGTCCAGTGGTAAAGAATCTGCCTTCCAATGCAGGGGATGCGGGTTCTATCCCTGATTGGGGAACTAGGATCCCACATGCCACAGGGCAGCCAGGCCAGCGTGCCACAACTACTGAGCTCAAGCGCCTCAACTAGAGAACCCGCATGCCGCAAACTACAGAGCCCACTTGTTCTGGATTCTGCGCGCCACAACTGCAGAGCCCACCTGCCCTGGAGCCTGCGTGCCACAGCTAGAGAAGAGGAAAACCGCACGCCACAACTAGAGAGAAGCCCATGTGCTGTAACGAAAGATCCCACATGCCTCAGTGAAGACCCCGGGTGCCACAACTAAGACCCGACACAGCCAAAAATAAATATAAATAAATAAATAACTAATAAGTAAATCTTAAAAAAAAAAGATCCTGTGTTTACATTGGGCCCATCAGACAACCCAGGATAACCTTCCCATCTTAAAATCCTTAATTTAATCACATCTGCAAAGCCCCTTTTGTCATAAATGGTAATAATATATTCAAAAGTTCCTAGGATTTAAATAGGGACATGTTTTGGAAGCCATTAGTCTGCCTACCACATAGTCCATGACCTTACATGATGAACATGTAGGAATTTCCTGTTCAGTTCTGGGTCCCACACTTTGAGATGCCAACAAACCAAGACGTATTCCCAGAACAACCAGAATAGTCGCTTCTTTTATGGAACAGCTCAAGGAACCATACAGATTTACCTAAGAGAAGAGAAGCTTCAGGACTGAATTGATTTTTGGGCACTATGGAAACTATACTTTCAAATATTGGCAGATAAGCGGCTTTAGTTAACTGAATACAGGACCCTAGTTAGCCAGAAATTATAAAAATAAATTACGAATGTTTAGGAGATTGGGCTGTGATTCTAAACTGAAAATGAAAATTGGCATCTTTGAATCATTCATTAGCAATCAGAAGGCACTACTATACAATGTCACAAGATCATCGAATTTATTGTTTCCTGGATAAAAGACAGTATCCAGAATATTTGGTTTAATTGCTTATGTTAAACACTCTTTTGCAAATCCAATTCATTTTAATTTTTAAAAAGTCAACTATTGCTATTCTTATGATGACTTGCAATATTCTTTAAAATGACATAAATCACAGAGAAGGAAAAGGGTCTTGGATATCCATTGGTCTAAATCTTTCATTCCTAATAAAAAGTCAATTTTACCTAAAAGTTAACCTGGGGGGATGGGTAGGGAAGACAAACGATTATGCAATGGGAGCAAGGTTGAGATATTTTTCTTGATGCTTGCAAGGTCATAAGTTAAATGTACTTAAATGCTTTATGATTGTTTATGATCATGATGCTGCTAATAAACTATCTGTTTCCAACCTCTTGACCAGCAAAACCAAGGAGTAGGGCGAGTTGAGTAGGCAGGATGAGTAGAGGGTAAGACTGAGCTTTCAGGTTAATCATAGGCATTTGTATCCCAGACCTCCATTTGCTGATCGTGTGGACTTGAGCAAGTAACTCAACCTCTCCTTCTAGAGGAATGAAGTGGGATAACGTACCAATAGCGCTTTTGGGAGTCAGCGTTCCAGTCAACGCCTACTGTAGTTGTTAGGGCTTGGCTCTTATTTATGCACTTTTGCAAGGACACATTTGCAACCCAGAAACGTTAAAATAATGATTCCTTAATAGATAACCCCAACCGCCAAACAGGAGGTAAGTACATAAAGGTGCCGAAGCCATCAACTAAGTGTCAATGCACACTCCGCCACCGGAGGTTGCCTCAGAAATGGCCGGAAGTGCCGCTGCCCCTAACTAACATGGCGTCCAGGTGATTTCCGTTCCCCTCTCGGCTGTAATTGAGCTCGGCGGCTCCTCGCGGTTTTCCTAGAGGGTACCGGCTTAGCAAACACCTCACGCCTGTCCCTCCACGGGGGGCGGGGCTACGAAGGAGATGCTGCGTGGTGATTGGTTGCGGCTCGTTAAGAACGTGCCTACGGGGTGTTGGACCGTCCACACCAGGCGGTGACTGGTTGCAGAGAGGCGGGGCGACTCGACCGCTGGAGAAGTAGCCGCAGCTGTGAGGAGAGCCATGAGTCAGGCGGCCAAGGTGACTGGGTCCGGGGAGGGGTTGGGTGCGATGCCGGCGGGGTGGGTAAGAGCGCGGCCTTGCGAACGTAGTCTGAAATCTCTGTAGCTGGGGTTCAGGACCCTCCACGGAGTATGTGGCCTTTACAGCTGAGGAGCTGGTGACCGACCCTGCAGGGCAGTCGAAGGTTTGTGCAGGTGCGGAGGAGAGAGGGCGACACAGGTGGTCCTACTTCGTCTGCCGGGTACGGAATGTTTGTCCGTGATGCATGCCGGCGACTTGAGTTCTGCCCCCTTGCCATCTCCACACCGAACATTTGTGTGAGGGGCCCATTTCACATCCTTGGGAATTGTACGAGACCCCAAAGTCAGTCCTGCGCTGAAACCTTCCTATGAGGTGAAAGGTTTCGTCAGATAACCAGAAGGTGCACAGACGTCTAGGAACCAAGGAAACCGATTCCCAGCAAAACCGTTTGCCAGAAGTAGCACTTAGCGAGACAGAGCAGAAACCTGTGATTCCTGAGTGTTCTGAACGAGCTTGGGAAGTGATGGCCCCGCCGGGGTCGGGGGTCACATCCCCGAGGACCTGGTGTCGGATTTATTTCTTGTCAAACTGATGCGCATTCCTGGCCAGTGTACAGTTCTCTGGGAGCAGCCATCCCTAACTTTAAGTATTATCAGCATGGCCGGTTGAGACCAGTCCCTGTCACTGGTTGAGATATGGAAAATGGGAAACGGCCTGCTATAGTATAGTAAGGAAAAGCAGTGCTTACAATTGTTGGTCAATAACAGGGAGCCACCAAGAGTGCCTCCTGTACTACTGAACTCTGTTCTTAGTACATTTCAATATATGTCACAAGACCAAGAGAAACAGAATTGTAAACGGTTATTCATTCAAAAAACTTACTGAGCGTCCATAATAGTTATTAGTAGCACCTAACAGCCAGCATTTAGCCTATACTGTCTAGGCATAGTGGAAGCAACAGTAATTTCATACAGAAATCTGGCAGGTAGGGAGAGTTTAAACAATTAATTACAAGTGTAGTAAGTGCTTTGAATTGAAAACACAGTGTTTTTTTTTTTTTTTAATATACAGTAGGTTCTTTTTGGTTATCTGTTTTTTACATATTAGTGTATACATGTCAATCCCAGTCTCCCAGTTCATCCCCAGCTTTCCCCCCTTCGTGTCCATACGTTTGTTCTCCACATCTGTGTCTCTATTTCTGCCCTGCGAACCGGTTCACCTGTACCATTTTTCTAGATTCCACATATATGCGTTAATATACGATATTTGTTTTTCTCTTTCTGACTTACTTCACTCTGTAAGACAGTCTCTAGGTCCATCTCTGTCTCTACAAATTACCCAATTTTGTTCCTTTTTATGGTTGAGTAATATTCCATTGTATATATGTACCACATCTTCTTTATACATTCATCTGTCAGTGCACACTTAGGTTGCTTCCATGTCCTGGCTATTGTAAATAGTGCTGAAATGAACACTGGGGTGCATGTGTCTTTTTAAATTATGGTTTTCTCTGGGTATATGCCCAGAAATGGGATTGTTGGGGTGTATGGTAATTCTATTTTTAGTTTTTTAAGGAACCTCTATACTGTTCTCCATAGTGGCTATATCAATTTACATTCTCACCAACAGTGCAAGACGGTTCCCTTTTCTCCACACCCTCTCCAGCATTTGTTGTTTCTAGATTTTCTGATGATGCCCATTCTAACTGGTGTGAGGTGATATCTCATTGTAGTTTTGATTTGCATTTCTCTAATAATTAGTGATGTTGGGCAGCTTTTCATGTGCCTCTTGGCCATCTGTATGTCTTCTATGGAGAAATGTCTGTTTAGGTCTTCTGCCCATTTTTGGATTGCGTTGTTTGTTTTTTTAATATTGAGCTGCATGAGCTGTTTATATATTTTGGAGATTAATTCTTTGTCCGTTGATTTGTTTGCAAATATTTTCTCCCATTCTGAGGGTTGTCTTTTTGTCTTGTTTATAGTTTCCTTTGCTGTGCAAAAGCTTTAAGTTTCATTAGGTCCCATTTGTTTATTTTTGTTTTGTTTTTATTTCCATTACTCTAGGAGGTGGATCAAAAAAGATCTTGCTGTGATTTATGTCAAAGAGTGTTCTTCCTATGTTTTCCTCTAAGAGTTTTATAGTGTCTGGTCTTACATTTAGGTCTTTAATCCATTTTGAGTTTATTTTTGTGTATGGTGTTAGGTAGTTTTCTAATTTCATTCTTTCACATGTAGCTGTCCAGTTTTCCCAGCACCACTTATAGAAGAGATTGTCTTTTCTCCATTGTATATCCTTGCCTCCTTTGTCATAGATTAGTTGACCATAAGTACATGGGTTTATATCTGGGCTTTCTATCCTGTTCCATTGATCTATATTTCCTTTTTTTTTTTTTTATCTTTTATTTTCTTTATTTTTGGCTGTGTTGGGTCTTTGTTGCTGCACGCAGGGTTTCTCTAGTTGTGGCAAGCGGGGGCTACTCTTCATTGTGGTGCGCGGGCTTCTCATTGCAGTGGCTTCTCTTGTTGCGGAGCATGGGCTGTAGAGCGCACCGGCTTCAGTAGTTGTTGCCTGTGGGTATGGTTGCTCCGAGGCATGTGGGATCTTCCTGGACCAGGGCTTGAACCTCTGTCCCCTGCATTGGCAGGTGGATTCTTAACCACTGCGCCACCAGGGGAGTTCCCTGATGTATATTTCTGTTGAAAATACAGTGTGTTTTGTGAGCACATAACTCAGATTTAACCTGTGTGGAGGGATGCAAAAAAAAGAAAAAAAAAATCCCTCATAAAAGTATGAGTTGAGACCTGAAGTTTTGTTAGAAACTAGCTAGAATAGAGAAAAGAGTATTCTATGAAGAAGAAATATCATATGGACCATCCAAGTTGCTTGGAAAACTTGAATACAAATGAAATTAAATAGAATTCATTCCAGAAACACTTTTGGTGAGAACTGCCATGTGTAGAAGACACCTGTGCCATGTGGAAGATACAAAGATGACCGAGAAGCCTTTCAGGAAGTAGGGGACACAGCAAGTAATTGTAGTAAGTGCCCACTGCTGTGGATGTACTCAAGAGGGGCATATAACCCAGACTTAGAAGAGACAGAAAAGTACTAACCAGCTAAAGTGATACCTCGTACAGAAATTATATCATCCACCCTTAAAATTAGCCCATTATTCAAGCCTTTTTGAGGCAAAAAGGCTAAGTAATTTGACTTTCCATATATACTGCCAGAATTTGTCCAATCAATATAAGTAAATTAGGAAGAGAAGACAGTCTATGACCTAGCTGTCTACATTTTAATAAAAGTTTATTAACTCCAAGGTGATATTAGCTCTAAGGCATTTCTTTTTTTTTTTTTTTTTGCGGTACGCCGGCCTCTCACTGTTGTGGCCTCTCCCGTTGCGGAGCACAGGCTCCGGACGCGCAGGTTCAGCGGCCATGGCTCACGGGCCCAGCCACTCTGCGGCACGTGGGATCTTCCTGGACCGGGACACGAACCCGCGTCCGCTGCATCGGCAGGCGGACTCTCAACCACTGTGCCACCAGGGAAGCCCTAAGGCATTTCTTAATACTAATTTTCTTTTTCTTAATACTAATTCTTAAAGTAGGGTTACTGGTTGTTGTACTAATGGAATCACTTTGTTTTTTCCCTGAATAGCATGTAAAATGATTAGGCTTACTTACTTCTCACTTTTTTCTTAATCCCATGCAATCTCTTCCACCGCTCTTGTAATATTAAACTCCCTGGGTTTCTGTGATGTTCTGACACCTTTAATGTCCCTATTTCTACCAACAATCTTTGCAAGACAGTCTTGACTTTTACTATCAAACATCTCAAAATGTTTCCAGTCTCTACACGTTACTCAATTCCAAAGCCAATTTCACATTTTTAGATGTTTGTTACAGCAGCATCCCACTTCCCAGTAGTAAAATCTGTGTTAGTTTCCTATGGCTGCTCTAACAAATTACCACAAATTGAGTGGCTTAAAACAACAGAAATTTATTGTCTCACAGTTCTGGAGGCTAGAAGTCTGAAATCAAGGTGACAGCAGAGCCATACTCCCTCTGAAACTCTGGGCAGAATCTTTACTTCTTCCTAAATTCTGATGGTGGCCATCAGTCCTTAGTGTTCCTTGGCTTGCTGTTGCATCACTCCAATCTATGCTTCATCTTCACATGGTGGTCTTACACCTTTGTGTTTCTTTCTTCACCTGGCATTATCCTCTTCTTTTAAGGATACTAGTCATATTGGATTAGGGCCTACTCTAATGATTCATTTTAACTCAGTTATAGCTGTGAAGACCCTACTAGGTCACATTTACATGTACTGAGGATTAGGACTTAAACATGTCTTTTGAGGGGACACACAATTCAAGCCATAACAATATAGATACACCATGTTTTATTTATCCATTCCTGAGTTGGTAGACATTTGGGTTATTTCTACTTTTTGACTGTTTTGTATAATGCTAGTATGCACATTCATGTGCAAGTTTTTATATGAACATATGTTTTCATCTTGGTTGTATATGTAGGCATGGAATTGCTGGGTCATATGATAGATAACTCTGTTTAATTTTTTGAACAACTGCTAAACTTTTCCAAAGCAGCTGTAGGATTTTACATTCCCACCAACAATGTATAAGAGTTATAATTTTTCCACATCTTACACATGTTATGGACTGTCTGTTTTTTTGACTGTAGCCATCCTATTGGGATGAAGTGGTACCTCACTGAAATTTAGATTTGTATTTCCCAGATGGCTAATTATGTTGAGCATCTTTTCATGGCCTTAGTAGCCATTTGTGTGTCTTCTTTTGAGAAATGTCTATTCAAATCCTTTGCCTATTTTTAAATTAGTTTTTTATTTGAATTGTTGAAGTTCTTTATACATTCTAGATACTAGCCCATTATCAGGTATATGATTTATAAATATTTTCTTTCCTTCTGTGGGTTGTCTTTTCTCTTTCTTGATAGTGTCCTTTCCCTTTATCTTTTTAAAATAATTTTTTTAGTTTTTATAAAGGGGATAAATGTGTAAAATTTAAGAAGTCAAATAGTGTTACACAGAAACCAGTAGGTGTCTACTGACTTCTACATACTCCCAATTCCTGCTCCCAAATATAAGTACTTTTAATCATTTTGCTTATTTTTTCTGATATTTACCTCCATGTTTCTAAATAACATGTTTAAACTACTATTGATTTTTTTTTTATCTCTTTGGGGATATTTATTGACCTTTGTCTATGAAAGTTGAGGACTAAGTTCCCCCTTATACCCTATTCCTCTCAATATACAGATTTTGGTGAAGCAGTTTTTCATCTTTGATATTAATATGACTATATAGAACTTGTCCACAGCTGAGCCCTCTAATATAAATATATGATTACGTTGCCTTTCTTTTCTAAGTCTTAGTTTTTCTTTTTTTTTTTTAATATGTATTTATTTAGCTGCACCAAGTCTTAGTTTCATCATGCAGGCTCTTAGTTGTGGCATGTGGGAGCTAGTTCCCCGTCCGGCCAGGCATTGAACCCAGGCCCCCTGAATTGGGAGCATGGAGTCTTAACCACTGGACCACCAGGGAAGTCCCAGCTTTTCTTGAAGTTAATAACTGTCTTGTTTTTATTATCATTTTCCTACATAGCTATTTCCGAACTCTGAGCAAAACTGATGTCTACTAGTATCGTTTTTTCCTAGCAGCATCTTTTGTAGAGCAATATAGCCTTTTGCGGGCTTCCCTGGTGGCCCAGTGGTTGAGAGTCCGCCTGCCGATGCAGGGGACACGGGTTCGTGCCCCGGTCCGGGAGGATCCCACGTGCCGCGGAGCGGCTGGGCCCGTGAGCCATGGCCGCTGGGCCTGCGCGTCCGAAGCCCGTGCTCCGCAGCGGGAGAGGCCACAACAGTGAGAGGCCCGCGTACTGCAAAAAAAAAAAAAAATATATATAGCCTTTTGCTATAGTCCAGACTAGTTGCTTTCTATGCTGGCTGCAGAAATGCTGACCTATATTTGTCCTTCACCATCATCTCTGCCTCTCCAATGTTGGATTACCTGTGTCCCTCATTCCCATTTTTTTTCTTTTGTGATTCATCTCTTTATTTTGGTGGAGCACAATCTTCTGTAGCTTTCCAAGAAAGGGCGTATGGCAAATAAGAGACTTTGCATTTCTAAAAATCTTTATTTGCCATTGCAGTTAGGTGATAGTTTGGATATGTATGGTGTTCTAAGCTGGACATTTTATACAAAACTTGAAGATTTTATACCATTGTCTTCTCACAGTGATGCTATTTGGAAATCAGGTACCGTTCTGATTTTCTATTTTTTATATGTGAACTGTTTTTTTCCCTCCAGGATTATTCATGGGTTTTGTGTTGAGCACTTGATGGAGGCTGTTTTCTTTGTTCAGTCTTGTTGGAGATCTGTGAATATAACTGTTGGTCCATCTAGACTACTCCTTTAATTTTCTTATCCTTTCTCTCCTTATTTTGTATCTCGGAATTCTTATTCAACTTTTGGGGTAGTTTTTCTCAACTTAATCTTTGCTATCACTCTTTTGATATCCAAGAGTTTGGGGGCATTTTCTCAATGTTCCTTTTTAAATTTACTCTAACTTCTTTTTGTTGTTATTCCATGTTTGCAATAATTTATGTTTCTGAGAAGGTTCTTTGTGGGTTGGTCAGTCTTTGTTTTGTTTTATTTTTATGTTTTCTGCTCCCTGTTTTCTGTTTCTGTTTTGGTATCTGCCTTTGATATTTTAGGTTTTCTAGTATATGTAAAATACTTAAAATAGTGCCTAGCGCACAGGATACACTTAGTAAAGTTTAGGTATTGTTATCTGGTGAATGGACTTGGGGAAAGGAGAGAATGGTGGCAGAGTGACAAATCTTTGTCAGTAGTCTAAGCAAGAGATAGGGAGAGGTCTGAACTTAAATTGTTTTGGGTGATGGAGAATGTACAAAAGATTAGAGAAACATCCCTACAGTTTCTACATGAGGAGTAAGGTAGATTTAAAGAATGACCTAGAGATTTCTGGCTTGAGAAGTCCATTATTTTCCATAACTGAAATTGAGAAGACAGAAGAAAGAGCAATATTGGGGGGTCAATATTGAATACCTTTTTGTTTGTTTGTTTTTAGCACAGTCTTAGAATATTCAGAAGTCTCAGCATTCCACTTCTTTTTTGAGAAAGCACAATTAAACCTGCCTGAATTATCTGAAACATCTTCCTCTGGCCTCTTCTAAGATGTAGTATATTCACGAGTTTGTGTGCATGTGTGTATGACTTTAAGAGCAGATGAAGTTCTCAGGTTAAGCAAAATAAGAACAAATACCAGACTGGTAAAGTTGATTAACTTAGCAAACTAGTTTTGGCAGGGGGAATCATTAACTTTTTAACCATTCTCGTATTGTTTTGTTTCAAAGAATTTTGTATTGTTTTTATAAATACATAAGGCTAATTTTTTTAAAATTTAAAGATAAATAATCAAGGGAAAGTTATTTTGGCCAACCCTTGTTTTCACCAACTATTTCGAAAAATAGTGTAAAAAACAAACAGATAATAAATACTGTTTAATCCATGTAATTATGTAAAATGTGAAATTTTTTCTTTTGAGGTCTGAATTCTAATTTTCTTTATAGGTTTTACAGCTCTTTAAAACACTGCACAGGACCAGACAACAAGTTTTTAAAAATGATGCTAGGGCATTAGAAGGTAAGTTTATATTTTGCCCCTTTGGAGCAAGTCCATTCTTTAGGTGGCCGCTAATAATACAAGAGACCATGTATGGTGGTGAAGACCTATCTTGGGGAATGACCTTCACGATCTCTCCCCTAATGTTTTTTTAAATAAAAATGAGTTTACCTTACCCTTCTTTGAGAAGTATCTACAAAGAAAAAAATTTAAAGATCAACTTTTCTTAAAAAATTAGGAAAAAAAAGAGGATCAGAATTTCAATGTGCTCCATTACTTGCCTTATGTTCAAGCCATGAAACTCATTTGTCTATTATATAATCAAATTTTCACATCCTCTAGGACCAGATACTACCATATTGTTAATGCTTTGTGTCTTTCTAGAAGTGACAGCAGCTATGAAAGAGAATCTATCACAAATGATTCCAAATTCAGTATTTCACTGTTTAAAGTGGTTTCTGTCTTATCCGGAACTCAGAGCTCTAAAGCTTAGGTTCTGTGTTGGTCATACTCAGTTTCTAAACCTCTTTAAGAAGGCGCCTTGGGGGAGGGATGGAGGGATAAATTGGGGTATTGGGATTGACATATACACACCGCTATATATAAAATAGATAACTAATAAGGACCTACTGTATAGCACAGGGAACTCTTCTTTTTTTTTTTTTTTGCGGTATGCGGGCCTCTCACTGCTGTGGCCTCTCCTGTTGCGGAGCACAGGCTCCGGACGCGCAGGGTCAGTGGCCATGGCTCACGGGCCCAGCCGCTCCGCGGCACGTGGGATGTTCCTGGACCGGGACACGAACCCGCGTCCCCTGAATCGGCAGGCAGACTCTCAACCACTGCGCCACCAGGGAAGCCCGGGAACTCTTCTTAATACTCTGTAATGACCTATATGGGAAAAGAATCTAAAAAAGAGTGGATATATGTATAGGTATAACTGATTCACTTTGCTGTATAACAGAAACTAATACAACATTATAAATCAACTATGCAAAAATAAAAATTAAAATTAAAAAATTCAACCTCCATTTAAAAGAAAGAGGCCACCTATGTAAAGTGTCCCCACTGTCCCTAGGAATTCAAGTTTTTGTAATTTATCGAAAAAAATTTCTTGAATATTAAAGTATATGCCTCCTATTATATGTACTTTACACAAATTCCTCATTTAATTCTTATCACAGCCCTGTGAGGTAGTTACTATCATAATTTCTATTTTTTCAGATGAGAAAACTGACAAAATGTGAAAGGATTTACCCCACATCATACTTAGTAAGACGTGGAGCTGGGATTTAGCCTAAACATTCTGGCTCCAAAGCCTAAACTCTTACCCACCTTACATATTGAAATGTATCGAGCACAGAAGGAAGGTTTTATGGCTAATCTCCATCAGCATAACATATTTTTAAATGTTTTTAAGTGAAATAATTATAAGAATAGCTAATACTGCATATTTACTAAGCACTGTACATGAATTGTTCCATTAAATGCTCACAGCACACTCTAAGGCAGTTTATCAGTTATATTGAATTATGCTGCTGTAGTGATGCCAAAGTCTCAGTGGTATATGAACAAAAGTTTTATTTATCAGTCACTTTACTTGTCAGTCAAGGCACCCAGAATTATTTGTATATCCTCTTTGCTGCTATATCTTCATTTTAAGTGTGTGTTTGGCGGGGGGGGGGGGGGGGGGGGGTAGGGTTAACATGCTTGTATGCATTGAGTTTTGCCATCTTAAAAAAAGCATGTTAATTCAAATCCTTAGATTTACAAAAACAAAGTATTAACTTGAATTTATTAGGATCTCATAGCTAGAGGTTCAAAATGAAATTAGAAATAAAAAGCAGGACACAAAAGTATTAGAGTGCTAAAAATATGTATTAAGTTTAATTACAAATTTGCCAGCCTGTCAAAAGCTCTCCAAGGACTTTTTAAATAAATTTCTTATTTTTATACTTTGTTTTACATGGGACAAAATTATTTTTTCTACTAGAGAACTAGTAGATATATGTGTATAGCATATAGTATCGTAGTATAATGAATAATATGTAAATTATTGGGACAGGAATTATAAATTAGAAAAGCAGGGACTTCCCTGGTTGTCCAGTGGGTAAGACTCCATGCTCCCAATACAGGGGGCGCCAGTTTGATCCCTGGTCGGGGGAACTCGATCCCGCATGCATGCTGCAACTAAGAGTCCGTATGCCGCAACTAAGAATTCCACATGCCTCAACTAAAGATCCCACATGCCGCAACAAAGGATCCCACGTGCCACAGTGAAGATCCTGCATGCCGCAACTAAGACCTGGTGCAGCCAAAATAAATAAATAAATATTTAAAAAGAAAAAGGAAAAGAAAGAAAAGCAAATAACTATATACATATTTTTTCTTTTTCTAGCAGCCAGAATAAAGATAAATGAAGAATTCAAATGTAATAAAAGTGAAACTTCTCCTAAGAAAATAGAAGAGGTACAGTAATTAAGTTTTTCAATTATAATAAAACTCCAATTTTAGCAATTAAGGAAATGATAAAAATAGAGGGATTATATGAAATAAAAATCATTACTTGATAGTTAAAGCAAGCCATCACAACTATAGATAACCTTCAATTGTTTGGTTTGGCTCACCTTCTCAGGGTCATCAGCCTACACCCTTAAGATAGCAAGTTGCCTGGTGAAAAGAACATTAGTGTAGCCATGATCAAAGTAAGAGCAGCTGAACCAACCCAGAAGTTCACAGAAATGCTGTCTTCATCTAAGGCAAGTGACTGAAACTAAGGAGAGTGAGTGTTGTGGTAACTCACTCAGAGTTACACAGAGGGAACGTCTACTCATTTAGCTCAACTAGACAGAAGTTTTTTTTAAATTCATATCTTGGCTGTGAAAGTTAACCAGCCAGAGTTTATGAACTATTCTTGCTTTGCCTTCTGTATTTGCATTTTAGTCACTTGCCGCAGTTGAAGACAATCTACTAGTCGGTGAGCTCCCTAGTATTCCTAGTACATGTTCGTTGAAAAAGTGCACAATGATTCTTTTCCTGTATAAAATCATATGCATATACACATTGTCTCTGTCTTAGGAAGGAACACTGCTTCCTATATCTAACTTTGTATAAATGTAGGGAAAGGACCATTAGAAAGAAAATGAAAAATGACAAATTATTTGCTGGAATAATTAAGTTTCGAAGAATTGGTTTGGTAAAGAGGAAGGTACAAATTAGAGAAATTCTTCCATGTTTAATAGAATTTCCACATAGTGAAAAAAAAATTTTTATACAAATACTTTTCTACTTAGTAGAGAAAATGCTATTTTTGAAATAGTAAATATCTATGATAAAATAATGAGACAAAATGAGATAGCCTAAGGATTTCTTTCCCTATAACATAAAGAAAAAAGGGGGAGATTTCACTTAAGCGTATGATAGGGCAAACAGGGACTATGTAATTTCTATTCATGAAAGAAGTTAAAATGACATTCTAATCAGGTCATGACATGAAGAGAAGTTAAAATGTATATACTGAAATTTGTACTATTTTGCTATTTGGTAGACTGATTAATAACAATATGGTACAGGTATACCTCGTTTTATTGTGCTTCGCTCTATTGCACTTCACAGAATCTGTTTTTTACAAATTGAAGGTTTGGGGCAACCCTGCATTGTCAGATGCTGGTTAGCATTTTTTAGTAATAAGGTGTTTTTAATTAAGGTACGCACATTGTTTTTTTAGACATAATGCTGTTGCACACTTAATAGACTACTGTATATTGTAAACATAACTTTTATATGCAGTTGGAAACAAAAAAATTTGTATGACTCACTTTATTATGATATTTGTTTTATTGTGGTGGTCTGGAACTGAACCCACAATACCTCTGAGGTATGCCTGTAAGTGTTTTTAAATTTTGAAGTCATGATTTAAAAATTTTTTAATTGAGGTCTGTTTATATTAATAAACTGGAAAAATGAACTACCATCTCCCAAATTAATTTTACTTGTAGAACACTAACATTAAGCACTCCTTTTTTTTATGTATAAATTTATTTATTTTATTTATTTATTTTTGGTTGCGTGCGGGCTTTCTCTAGCTGTGGTGAGTGGGGGCTACTCTTCATTGTGGTGTGCGGGCTTCTCATTGTGGTGGCTTCTCTTGTTGCGGAGCATGAGCTGTAGGCATGCAGGCTTCAGTAGTTGTGGCTCGTGGGCTCTAGAGCACAGGCTCAGTAGTTGTGGCACACAGGCTTAGTTGCTCCACAGCGTGTGGGATCTTCATGGACCAGAGCTCAAACCCATGTCCCCTGCATTGGCAGGCAGATTCTTAACCACTGCACCACCAGGGAAGCCCACATTAAGCACTCTTGAAATTAGATATTTGTTATATACAAGTGTATATTTTATACTTTCTGTAACTCTGCATATATTAAATACTTAGTAGTTTTTAGATAATTACATTGTCATGTATTGTCATGAAGTCTTGGCACCAAAATGAATCATAGGCATTCTCTTGACCAGCAGTTCTCAAACTTTTTGGTTTTAAGACCACTTTACCTTCCGAAAAACTGAAGACCCCAAAAAGTGCTATTTATATGTTATACCTATCAATATTTACCATACTAGGATTTAAAACTGAGAAATTTTTAAAATATATGTTGATTAAATAATTTAAAAATAATAAGCTCGGGCCCATGTACCGCAAAAAAGAAAAAAAAATAAGCTCATTACCTATTAAATACAATATTTATGAAAAATAACTATATTTTCCAAAAAATTTAGTAAGAAGCAAGGCATTATTTTATATTTTTGCAAATCTCTTTAATGTCTGGCTTAATAGGAGTCAGCTAAATTTTCATACCTGCTTCCTCATTCAATCTGGCACTGTATTTTTTTTTTTTTTTTTTTTTTTTGCCGTATGCAGGCCTCTCACTGTTGTGGCCTCTCCCATTGCGGAGCACGGGCTCTGGACGCGCAGGCTCAGCGGCCATGTCTCACGGGCCCAGCCGCTCCGCGGCATGTGGGATCTTCCCAGACCAGGTCACGAACCTGTGTCCCCTGCATCGGCAGGCGGATTCTCAACCACTGCACCACCAGGGAAGCCCAACTGTATGTTTTTTTAGATTGAATTATATGAAGAAAATTCAGCCTTATGCAGATATGTAGTTGGAAGAGGGTAGGTGTATATATTAGCCTTTTCAAATAATTGTGAATATTCTTTGATATCAGACCTCAACAAGTGGTAAATTTCTTTAAAGGTTAGATGCAATGCGGAACTCTGTTATCTGTTAGACCAATGGATGTGTGTGGGTGTGTGTGTTTATCCTTTGCCGGGGTGGTTCCTAGGACTTATACATACCACATCCTGCTCATCCCCTTTGATCTCCCATAATCCCTTGTTTCTTATCTAGCCTTGTTTCCAGCCTTAAACCTAAGACTCAGCTCAGTTTATGCACCTCCAGTGGGTGAGGAGTCGCATTGTTTTTCTTTCTCTCCCCTTCTAAGCCCCTTCTCAGCTCTGTAGGGAGGTGAGGCTTTGCTCTCCTACAGCCTTCTCCATTTCAATTAATGGCAGCTCCCTCCTTTTGATGCTCAGACCAAAACCCTTGGTGCTCTCTTTTTCGACTGCTTTCCTTCTCTCACATTTACATCCAATCTGGCAGCAAATCCTGTTGACTTAACCTTCAAAATATACCCAGAATTCAACCACTTCTTATTTGCCCTATTATTATTTCCTGGTTCAAGCCATCATTATTTCTCACTGGGTTGTTACAGCAGCCTCCTAGTGGGTCTTTTTGCTTCTGCCCTAACTCCCTGCAGCCTATTCTCAATACTTATAAAAGGCAGTGAGCCTTTTAAAAAAAGGCATATCCCATCACTCCTCTGCTCACAATCCCCATGGCTCCTCATCCCATTCAAATTAAAATCTAAAGTCTCTACCTACCATGACCTATAACACTGTATTATCTGACCCCTGTTAACTTCCTGCCTCAATTCACCATGTACTTCTCACTCTTCCAGTCTCAGTGCCTTCTTTGAGGGTGCTTCAGTTTACCAAGAACTTTCCTACCTCAGGCCATTTATGCTGTTGCTTCTTCCTACGATATTCTTCTCCAATATGCCCTTCTCTAATACGGTAAATATTGATAGGTATAACATATAAATCTGTTGGTTATTTAGTAGACCAACAGATTTTAATCTGTCTTTCCCTTTGAATGGATCTTTCAGTCATGCATGTTTTATAACATCATGCATCAATGATTTGGAAAATGTAGGTTCAGCAAGTAATGCAGATCTTCCAAATGTTGACATAGTTCAATATGTAATATTTTAAAATTATATCTTAATATCCATCTCATCAGAAAAATCTTTAAGTATTGGGAAGCTGTCAAGCTTACAGTGACAGATATAGCTTCTCCAGAATTCTGATTTTTGCTTGAATTTTATCATTGCCATTAAATACTGTCAGTTGTTTTCTTAAAGTGACATACTCATTTCACCTATCTGCCAGTTACCCAAATCTGAATAAACAGAGTTTGTCTATAAAAGTAAAAATGGTATTCCAAAGAGAAAACTCTACTTGTGCTCACAACTCAAACAATGCAGACAGCTCTAGTATTATGAAAATAATTTTGACTTTACGGGTCCCCTGAAAGGGTCTCAGGGTCCACAGCTTTGAGACTCACTGTTTTAGTTCAGTTCTTCATTTTGCAATGATGAGTTCTGAAACTTAGTGAGTAGGTATTAACCCAAGGCCATACACTTGATGACAGATCCAGAGTTGGGAGTCCAAGTATTCTGTCTCCTGATCCAGTACTCTTTCTAGTGTTCAGAACATCCAACTCTACAGTAAAAGAAAGATTCAGCCCCTCTCAAAAAAACAAAATGCACATTTTAAACACATTGTAAAATATATATTACAACAAAAAATACTCCAATCTGTTTTGGAACAAAATATGGAATGGATAGATAAGAGGTAAAAATATACGCATGTCTGAGCTTTCTGTATGCTTGGAATGGTTACAAAAAGTTAAAGACAAGGGGCTTCCCTGGTGGCATGGTGGTTAAGAATCCGCCTGCCAGTGCAGGGGACACGGGTTTGAGCCCTGGTCCAGGAAGGTCCCACATGCCACGGAACAACTAAGCCCGTGCACCACAACTACTGAGCCTGCGCTCTAGAGCCTGCCAGCCACAACTACTGAAGCCTGCACTCCTAGAGCCCGTGCTCCGCAACAAGAGAAGCCACCGCAATGAGAAGCCTGTGCACTTGCCACAACTAGAGAAAGCCTGCGCGCAGCAATGAAGACCCAATGCAGCCAATAAATAAATAAATATATTCTTTAAAAAAAAGAAGTTAAAGGCAAGTATCACCTAAAAAGAATTGTAAACCTTTAGTTTTCAAAAACAGTACATTCATGTGAACCATTGAAAAAACGGAGGATTTAGTCTATTTTTTTTTTTCTTAACAGCTAATAAAAATAGGTTCTGATGTTGAGCTGATACTCAGAACATCTGTTATACAAGGTATTCACACAGACCACAATACGCTGAGTAAGTAATATTAAAGAAAAATGTTGCTTGCAATGTGTTTTAAACTATTGAGCAATTACAGTGCTTTTAATGCTGATTACTAAACTTGATTTTGCCAGACAATGTGGTATATATTGTACACATTTATAAGGCTGTATTTTAAAATGCTGAATTATGAAACTTTGTTTTACCAGACTTTTTTTTCTTTTATATATTTTTTCTTTTTAATCTTAACCACTGGTTATACTGCAAAACTACAGTTGCAAAGGCAGTATATGCATACCGCAATTTATTGCACTTCCCAGATAATGCATTTTTCACAAACTGGAGGTTTGTGGCAACCCTGTGTCAAGCAAGTCTATCGGTGCCATTTTTCTAACAGCATTTGCTCACTTGGTGTCTCGGTGTAACATTTTGGTAATTCTTGGAGTATTTCAAACTTTTTCATTATTACTGTATCTGTTATAGTGATCTGTGGTCAGTGGTCTTTGATGTTACTGCTACGACTTGCTGAAGGCTCAGATAATGGTTAGCATATTATAGCAATAAAGTATTTTTAAATTAATATATGTACATTGTTTTTTAGACATAATGCTATTAGACATTTAATAGACTATAGTACAGTGTAAACATAACTCTTATATGCTCTAGGAAACCAAAAATTGGTGTGATTTGCTTTATTGAGATACTTTACTGTAGTGGTCTGGAACCGAACCTGCAATATCTCAGAAGTTTGCCTGTGTGACTGTTTTTATAAAATATATCTGGCATTCTTAATTTTCCTAGTATAATTTGTCACCTACCTAGACTGTGTCTATTTCTTTATCTTTTCTCCTATGATTCTACTATTTTAATTCAGAAGAATTGGGATTATACAAAATGGTAATATAGTTGAGAATCCTCCATTATACCTCCAAACTCCTGGTGGGGCTTCAGCAGACTCTCATTTCACATAATATTTGGTTTTCATTCCCTGAAGTATTTTGGGGGACAGAAACAACAGCAAAGATACAAACAACATACAAACAGAAAAGTACACAATTTATAATAGTATAGTCCAGTGAATTTTCACCAAGTGAAATATCATGTAACCAACATCCACATCAAGTTATATAATGCTACCACTTTCCCAAAAGCACCATCATGCCCTGATGTCCCTCACCGTCAGCCCCTTCCCATAAGTATAACCGCTGTCCGTTTAACACTATCAATTTTAACCTAATATAATAAAGTGTTTGAAACTTTATGTAAATGGAATCATATAGGATTTCTGTTTTGTCTGGCTTCTTTCTCTCAATATTATATTTGTGAGATTCATCTTTATCATTGTGTGTAGCAACATTTCTGTGAATATTGTATGAGTGAAACTGCCATGTCATATGGTATGTGTTTATTCAGCTTTAATAGGTACTGCTAACCAGCATTCCAAAGTAGTTAGACTAAGTTACACTTGAAGCAGTGGTATCTGAGAACTCCAGTTGATTTATCCTCACCAGCTCTTTGATACTGTGCATCTCTTAATTTTAGAGTTTCTGGTGGTTATGTAATGGTATCACATTGTGATTTGAATTTGCATTTCTCTGGTAATTAATGAAGGACTAGCACTTTTTCAGTTGTTTAATGGCCATTTGGATATTCTGTTTTATGAAGTGGCTGTTCAGGTCTTTTGCCCATTTTTCTAAGAGGTTATCTGCCTTTTTATTATTGATTTGAAGAAATTCTTTGTATGTTCTGAATATAAATCCTTTGTTGGATATATATATATATTATAAGAATCTTCTGCTTTTTGTCTTGCTTTTTCGTTTTGCTGTTTTTATCTTTTGATGAGAAGGTCTTAATTTTAATGTAGTCCAGTTTATCCCTTTTTTCCTTTATGGTTAATATTTTTCTGAGTCTTGTTTAAGAAATCTTTTCCTGTCTCAAGCAAGATCATGAAGAGATTATCCTATGCTTCTTCCAAAAGCTTTATTGTTTGGTCTTTTTCATTTTGTTGTTTATATCAACTAGAGTTGATTTTTGTATATGGTATGAGATAGCAGTCAAGATTTATTTTTTTATATCTGAATATTCAGTTGATCCAGCATCATTTATTGAAAAGACCACTCTTTCCCCACTGCACTGTAGGGCCACCTTTATCATGAAATCAAATAACTGGAAGAGACAAAGAAGGACACTACATAATGATCAAGGGTTCGATCCAAGAAGAAGATATAGCAATTGTAAATATTTATGCACCCAACATAGGAGCACCTCAATACATAAGGCAAATACTAACAGCCATAAAAGGGGAAATCGACAGTAACACATTCATAGTAGGGGACTTTAACACCCCACTTTCACCAATGGATAGATCATCCAAAATGAAAATAAGGAAACACAAGCTTTAAATGATACATTAAACAAGATGGACTTCATTGATATTTATAGGACATTCCATCCAAAAACAACAGAATACACATTTTTCTCAAGTGCTCATGGAACATTCTCCAGGATAGATCATATCTTGGGTCACAAGTCAAGCCTTGGTAAATTTAAGAAAACTGAAATTGTTTCAAGTATCTTTCCTGACCACAGCACTATGAGATTAGATATCAATCACAGGAAAAGATCTGTAAAAAATACAAACACATGGAGGCTAAACAATACACTACTTAATAACGAAGTGGTCACTGAAGGAATCAAAGAGGAAATCAAATACCTAGAAACAAATGACGATGGAGGCACAACGATGCAAAACCTATGGGATGAAACACAAGCAGTTCTAAGAGGGAAGTTTATAGCAATACAATCCTACCTTAAGAAACAGGAAACATCTCGAATAAACAACCTAACCTTCCACCTAAAGCAACTAGAGAAAGAAGAACAAAAAAACCCCAAAGTTAGCAGAAGGAAAGAAATCATAAAAATCATATCAGAAATAAATGAAAAAGAAATGAAGGAAACGATAGCAAAGATCAATAAAACTAAAAGCTGGTTCTTTGAGAAGATAAACAAAATTGATAAACCATTAGCCAGACTCATCAAGAAAAAAAGGGAGAAGCCCCAAATCAATAGAATTAGAAATGAAAAAGAAGAAGTAACAACAGACACTGCAGAAATACAAAAGATCATGAGAGATTACTACAAGCAACTCTATGCCAATAAAATGGACAACCTGGAAGAAAGGGACAAATTCTTAGAAATGCACAACCTGCCAAGACTGAATCAGGAAGAAATAGAAAATATGAACAGACCAGTCACAAGCACTGAAGTTGAAACTGTGATTAAAAACCTTCCAACAAGCAAAAGCCCAGGACCAGATGGCTTCACAGGCGAATTCTATCAAACATGTAGAGAAGAGCTATCACCTATCCTTCTCAAACTCTTCCAAAATATAGCAGAGGGAGGAACACTCCCAAACTCATTCTACGAGGCCACCATCACCTTGATACCAAAACCAGACAAGGATGTCACAAAGGAAGAAAACTACAGGCCAATATCACTGATGAACATAGATGCAAATATCCTCAACACAATACTAGCAAACAGAATCCAACAGCACATTACAAGGTTCATACACCATGATCAAGTGGGGTTTATTCCAGGAATGCAAGGATTCTTCAATATGCGCAAAACAATCAATATAATAAAACATATTAACAAATTGAAGGAGCGAAACCATATGATCATCTCAATAGAGGCAGAGAAAGCTTTCGACAAAATTCAACACCCATTTATGGTAAAAACCCTGCAGAAAGTAGGCATAGAGGGAACTTTCCTCAACATAATAAAGGCCATATATGACAAACCCACAGCCAATATCATCCTCAATGGTGAAAAACTGAAAGTATTTCCACTAAGATCAGGAACAAGACAAGGTTGCCCACTCTCACCACTTACTCAACATAGTTTTGGAAGTTTTAGACACAGCAATCAGAGAAGAAAAGGAAATAAAAGGAATCCAAATTGGAAAAGAAGAAGTAAAGCTGTCACTGTTTGCAGATGACATGATACTATACATAGAGAATCCTAAAGATGCTACCAGAAAACTACTAGAGTTAATCAATGAATTTGGTAAAGTAGCAGGATACAAAATTAATGCACAGAAATCTCTGGCATTCCTATACACTAATGATGAAAAATCTGAAAGTGAAATCAAGAAAAAATTCCCATTTACCATTGCAACAAAAAGAATAAAATATCTAGGAATAAACCTATCTAAGGAGACAAAAGACCTATATGCAGAAAATTATAAGACACTGATGAAAGAAATTAAAAATGATACAAGTAGATGGAGAGATATACCATGTTCTTGGATTGGAAGAATCAACATTGTGAAAATGACTCTACTATCCAAAGCAATCTACAGATTCAATGCAATCCCTATCAAACTACCAGTGGTATTTTTCACAGAACTAGAACAAAAAATTTCACAATTTGTATGGAAACACAAAAGACCCCGAATAGCCAAAGCAATCTTGAGAATGAAAAATGGAGCTGGAGGAATCAGGCTCTCTGACTTCAGACTATACTACAAAGCTACAGTAATCAAGACAGTATGGTACTGGCACAAAAACAGAAATATAAATCAATGGAACAGGATAGAAAGCCCAGAGATAAACCCACGCACATATGGTCACCTTATCTTTGATAAAGGAGGCAGGAATGTACAGTGGAGAAAGGACAGCCTCTTCAATAAGTGGTGCTGGGAAAACTGGACAGGTACATGTAAAAGTATGAGATTAGAACACTCCCTAACACCATACACAAAAATAGGCTCAAAATGGATTAAAGACCTAAATGGAAGGCCAGAAACTATCAAACTCTTAGAGGAAAACATAGGCAGAACACTCTATGACATAAATCACAGCAAGATCCTTTTTGACCCACCTCCTAGAGAAATGGAAATAAAAACAAAAATAAACAAATGGGTCCTAATGAAACGTCAAAGCTTTTGCACAGCAAAGGAAACCATAAACAAGACCAAAAGACCACCCTCAGAATGGGAGAAAATATTTGCAAATGAAGCAGCTGACAAAGGATTAATCTCCAAAATTTATAAGCAGCTCATGCAGCTCAATAAGAAAAAAACAAACAACCCAATCCAAAAATGGGCAGAAGACCTAAATAGACATTTCTCCAAAGAAGATATACAGACTGCCAACAAACACATGAAAGAATGCTCAACTTCATTAATCATTAGAGAAATGCAAATCAAAACTACAATGAGATATCATGTCACACCAGTCGGAATGGCCATCATCAAAAAATCTAGAAACAATAAATGCTGGATAGGGTGTGGAGAAAAGGCAACCCTCTTGCACTGTTGGTGGGAATGTAAATGGATACAGCCACTGTGGAGAACAGTATGGAGGTTCCTTAAAAAACTACAAATAGAACTATCATACGACCCAGCAATCCCACTACTAGGCATATACCCTGAGAAAACCATAATTCAAAAAGAGTCATGTACCAAAATGTTCATTGCAGCTCTATTTACAATAGCCCGGAGATGGAAACAACCTAAGTGTCCATCATCTGTTGAATGGATAAAGAAGATGTGGCACATATATACAATGGAATATTACTCAGCCATAAAAAGAAACGAAATTGAGCTATTTGTAATGAGGTGGATAGACCTAGCGTCTGTCATACAGTGTGAAGTAAGTCAGAAAGAGAAAGACAAATACTGTTTGCTAACACATATATATGGAATTTAAGAAGAAAAAAATGTCATGAAGAACCTAGGGGTAAGACAGGAATAAAGACACAGACCTGCTAGAGAATGGACTTGAGGATATGGGGAGGGGGAAGGGTAAGCTGACAAAGCGAGAGAGAGGCATGGACATAAAAAAAAAAACAACTTTCTGTTGGGAAAGTAGTCTTTAAAACGGTATAAAAATAATTACATCTAAAGTATAATTAGTATAGCACAGGGCACTCTGCTCAGTTTTATGTGGCAGCCTGGACGGGAGGGAGTCTGGGGGAGAATGGATACATGTATATGTATGGCTGAGTCACTTTGCTGTGCACCTGAAACTTTCACAACATTGTTAATTGGCTATACTCCAATATGAAATAAAAAGTTAAAAAAAATCAAATAACTATATGTGTGCATCTGTTTCTGGACTTTATAATCTCTTCAATTAGTTTGTTTTTCCGTCCTTGCATCACAACCCATAATGTCTTGATTACTACAGCCTTACAGTAAATCTTAATATCTAGTAGTATATGTCCTATAGGACTTTTAAATTTATTTTTAGTTCATGAGTATTTATCAGAAATTATCAGATCCAGTTATATTTCTAAGGGCAATAAACATGGTTAATCCTAAATTGAAAATTTGTAGTCATTATCTTTAATCTTAATAATAATCTTTAGAGCTTCTGTGTACTATAGCCAAAATTTTATATGGGTAATTATAGCAAAATATTATCTTTATTATATGAATAAAAATTTAGGTTATTTCAGATAACTAAATTTGATAGCTATATTTCAGAAGCCTGGTTTTAAATATGATAATATTGGTTTAAATTTCTTTTTTTCTTTTGGTTTTCTGTATAGTTTAATTTTTCCACAAGATTGAAAATTTTGACTCGTACATGATTATTAGTATCTAATGCTATATTGCCTTAATAAAGGCCTCATTCTTTCTGTTAAGTTATATATGGGTCTCTTTTTCCTACTTTATTCCTATGGGTTTAAGATAGAACAAATTTGAGTCTTTAATCTGTTTTAAGAACTTACTTTAAGTAAAATTCCTCCACATATTTTAGCAATGTCTTTACTGACATACAGAAGTGAGAGGAATTAAAATCCTGCTTGCCTAGAAAATAGAGTTATGACTGTGTATCTCTAAAAAAGATCAGATAAAGTCCCAACATGAAAAATAATAGAAACTGAAAATAATGAAATGAAACTTCATCTGCAAAATTAATTACCTGTATGCGTAAATTCTCAATCCATCTCTTTTTTTCTCCCTTCTAAGTAATATCTACAGTGGAAATTAACTACTGAGTAGCAGAAAGAACTCTTTATCCTAAATAATTTCTCTTTTTTTCCTTTTAAAAAAGACTGCTTTCCTTATCCTTGAAGATAATTTCACTATTCTTTATTATAGATAGTATAATTTCATCATTTGAGAAAAACTCCTTATTTTTAAAATCTCAAAAATATTGGGAAAACTATTTTCTTTCCAAGCATTCCCTACTTTTTTTGTATTTTTATTTTTTTTGGTATGATCACAGGTACATGAATTTGGATTAATCATAAATTTTAATTCATATCAGTCTCATCATTGGTCCATTCTAGCCTTCCTAGGTTTTCTGTAGAAAAGTGAAAACTAACTATGACTTAGAACAATGAGTTAATTTCAGTATTTTTCTATACTTGCTTTGTCATTGACTATTGACATTTTCAAAGCCCTCTTTCTAATATGGATATTGGTCAACTGGTTTCAGTGTTGGCCTTTATGAAACATATATTCTATAGACAGTAACCAGATGTATGGTTATAGATGGTACCAAGAAAACTCAAGCTACATATTTACTTAGTTTCTGAGTAGCATTATCCATGTTTTTTTAACTTCCTGTCTGGTATATATGTAAGACAAACAAAATAGGAACATGCTTCTGAACATGTGTGATACATTTTTTTAAAAACAGTATAGGGCTTCCCTGGTGGCGCAGTGGTTGAGAGTCCGCCTGCCGATGCAGGGGACACGGGTTCGTGCCCCGGTCTGGGAAGATCCCACATGCCGTGGAGCGGCTGGGCCCGTGAGCCATGGCCGCTGAGCCTGCGCGTCCGGAGCCTGTGCTCCACAACGGGAGAGGCCACAACAGTGAGAGGCCCACGTACCGCCAAAAAAAAAAAAAAAAAAAAAAAAAACAAAACAGTATATACCCTTTTCATATGCTCTCATGGTACCTTGTAATCTCCCTTCAGATTATTTACCCAGCTTGCCATTGGGTATTATCTTTGTGATGTGTATATGTGCTTTATTTCTCTCTCTGGTGCTAGATATCAGACTCCCTGAGGCAGGAACTGTCTCACTCATTATTTTATCTATAGTTATTCATGAATATTCGTTAATTGTAGGAAAAAATGCCATTTCTGATCCAGAGTTTACCTTTATTGTTCCATCATCATTTTTCTCCCTAGTGGTTCAATATACTTTGGACCTTTGGACAGTTGCTTTTCTTCCTTTTCTTATCCTTTTACAAGATTTTATGCAGCACACCATTTAGACAGGGTTTAAAGAACACGTAGCATGCTGTTTTTCGTTTTGTTTGTTTTAAATGGATGAATAATCTCATACCATGGATTTGATGTACCACAATGCAACCATTTTAGCATTCATGCCACCTACAAAGGATCTCAAAGTCACCAGAGAGCAATATGATATTGCTGAGAATTAAAACAAACATGGGTGGGATGAATGATGAGCTAGTAAAGAAGGAGGATGATGGATAAACGTTTCTGCCTATGGATGGAAGGAGTTTTTTGCGATATGTGCTTCAAGGTCAGAGGCTTTAAGAAGACATATTTTCTGGCTAATGTGCTTGTGCAGAAAAGCAGAGGATATCTGCATATTTAACAAGGTCCCCAGAATTTGAACTCTTTGAGATCAGAGGCCTATATCGTGAGTCTTCTCCATATTTCACAGAGTGGATATTGCTGAAGAAAAAAAGGTTAAATATATTCTTTGTCTGCATTGTGTTACCTAAGTGATTGTAAAATAAGGTGTTTTTTTTTTAATTGGAAAATAATAAAGAACAGTACTGAAAGAGAAAAAAAAAGCTCTAGGAAGCTATTCTTTATTTCAGATGTGTTTTTAAACTTCTGTCCTTTGGTTTTTTATATTTGTCTTTGCCCTAAACTATCTTTATAGTTTGTATTCTAAGGTAGGTTAATGTGATTCAACAACCATTTATTCAATACCTGTTGTGCTAGGCACTAAGAATAGAACAGTGGTCAGTCTTTATGGAACTTAGAGCACCGTATTAGAAGATAAACAATAAAGTGTTCAGTCACAGTCCTTTGGCTGCCATATCAGGAGAGGTAGAGGGGCTGTTCAGGTACATAGGCAGAGCTCCAAATCCCAAACTTGGTGGGTCAGGAAGAGGTTCTTAAAGAAAACAATTTTGAGCAACCTAAATGTCCATCAACAGAGGAATGGATAAAGAAGAATGTGATACCTGTATACAATGGAATATTACTCAGCTATAAAAAGGAACAAAATTGGGTCATTTGTAGAGACGTGGATGGACCTAGAGACTGTCATACAGAGTGAAGTAAGTCAGAAAGAGAAAAACAAATATCGCATATTAACGCATATATGTGGAATCTAGAAAAAATGGTATAGATCATCTTATTTGCAAAACAGAAGTAGAGACACAGACATAGAGAACAAATGTATGGACACCAAGGGGGGACGGGGGAGGGTGGGATGAATTGGGAGTTTGGGATTGACATATATACACTATTGATACTATGTATAAAATAGATAACTAATGAGAACCTGCCTTATAGCTCAGGGAACTCTACTCAGTGCTCTGCGGTGACCTAAATGGGAAGGAAATCCAAAAGGAGGTGTATGTATATATATATGTATGTGTGTGTGTGTGTATATATATATATATATATACACACACATATGTATATATATACATATATGTGTATATATATATATATATATATAGGTGATTCACTTTGCTGTACAGTAGAAACTAACAACATTGTAAAGCAACTATACTCCAATAAAAAATTAATTATAAAAAAAGAAAATTTTGTATGCAAGTTGTCTATTTAAACTCATTTGTATTTTTGTGTTTTATATATTTAGAGACTTTTTATAATTGCAGAGTTAAATATTTTAATGTCCTATAAATTATTTATATCCTAAATGCCTCTGTGATTTTCACACTCTTACAAACCATGCCATTGAAAGATTTTTTTTAATTGACAGTTAACATACAACATTGTATTAGTTTTAGGTGTGCAACATAATGGTTATATATAATCATTTCATTATGTATACAACATATATGTGTATATAGTGAAATGATTACCACAGTAAGTTTTTAGTTAATATCCATGACCATATACAGTGACAAATTTTTTTCTTGTGATGAGAACTTTTAAGATTTACTGTTAGCATCTTTCAAATACACAGTACAGTATTTTTAACATTTATTTTATTGAAGTAGTTGATTTACAATGTTATGTTAATTTCTGCTGTACAGCAAAGTGATTCAGTTATACATATATACATTCTTTTTCATATTCTTTTCCATTATGGTTTATTACAGGATATTGAATATAGTTCCCTGTGCTATACAGTAGGACTTTGTTGTTTATCCATTCTATTTATAGTAGTTTGCATCTGCTAATCCCAAACTCCCAGTCCATCCCTCCCATACCAGCCCTCCCCTTTGGCAACCACAAGTCTGTTCTCTATGTCCGTGAGTCTGTTTCTGTTTCTAGATAAGTTTATTTATGTCATATTTTAGATTCCACATGTAAGTGATATCATATGGTATTTGTCTTTCTGTTTCTGACTTCACTTAGTATGATAATCTTTAGATCCATCTATGTTGCTGCAAATGGCATTATTTTATTATTTTTTGTGTTTGAGTAGTATTCCACTGTGTATTTATACCACATCTTCTTTATGCATTCATCTGTTGATGAACATTTAGGTTGCTTCTGTGTCTTGGTTATTGTGAATAGTGTTGCTATAAACATAGGGGTGTATGAATCTTTTCATATTATAGTTTCAAATATATGCCCAGGAGTAGGATTGCTGGATCTTATGGCAACTCTATTTTTAGCTCCCCCCCCATCTATATATACATTTATTTCCCTTTCCTGAAAAAAACTTAGTTCAAACTAGTAGCATATGCTCCCTTTCAAATTTGAGTTACGTGCGTTTCCTTTGTTGTTTGGCTTGGTTTGGGGAAGAGAGAGAGTTAACCAAAGCATCTCAAAGTGCCGGGCAACCACCAGCCACACTCTCCACACGCCCAAGCCACGGGACTTCACAGAGCGCTCAGTAGTCAGTCATTGGAGGAAAGCTACTCAGGGTCAGCATTCTAAGGACATTCTAGCCTCGTGGTGACTTCACAGTACAGCTGAATTGTCAACCTGATCGTACGGACAGGGGACTGCAGTGTCCCCACCTGCGTGCACTGTGGGACGGGGTGTGCCAGCTTGTGTGGGAACACTCCCAGAGGAAGGAGCCTGCTGGGTCCTCAGGGGTGGAGGCAGCACCAGCAGCCTCCCCTAAAGGCCCAGGCGGTGACTGCTGTAGGTTTCGTAGGCCATGGCATCTGTGACTTATCTTCTCCCTGCCGCCGGCATAGCCAGAGAAGCAGCCACAGGCGTTGCGCGGTGCATGGTGGGGCTGTGTGCTGTTAAAACTTGATTCATGACAGCCGGTGGCTGAGCAGGCCCAGGCTTCAGGTGTGTGAGCCTCTGTCCACTTGGTGCTTCAGAGGGACGCCACGGCCTGCCCTGAGTTCTTAGCCACTGGGGCGTGGACATAGAGCAGCTTAGACAGGAGGCGATGCCGCTGGAGCTCCGCGTGCCTCTTCCTAATTTTCATCGGCCTCAAACCTTAAGACTGAGGATATTCGAGGTGGAAAAATACTCCACTATGGGGAGCTTCCCTGGTGGCACAGTGGTTGAGAATCTGCCTGCTAATGCAGGGGACACGGGTTTGAGCCCTGGCCTGGGAGGATCCTACATGCCGCGGAGCAACTAGGCCCGTGAGCCACAACTACTGAGCCTCGCGTCTGGAACTTGTGCTCCGCAACGAGAGGCCACGGTAGTGAGAGGCCTGCGCACCGTGATGAAGAGTGGCCCCCGCTTGCCACAACTAGAGAAAGCCCTCGCACAGAAAGGAAGACCCAACACAGCAAAAATTAATTAATTAATAAACTCCTACCCAACATCTTCTTAAAAAAAAAATACTCCAGTATAAATATAGATCTCTTCCTATAATATTTTAAACTTACGTAATTTGAACTTCAATTTTGGTGAACTGACCACCGTCTAGTTGCTTATCCTAGAGCATTAAGTAGAAGTAAATAAGTGCTGTGGTGCGATCAGTGTTCTCAAACGCTTGCTCTGCTGTCCCGGCACTCGGCGCAGTCAGCATGGTTCGCCCTGACCACGGGTCCCTGCTTCCTGGTGGTCTTGCTGTGCAGTTTCCTTTGTTCACAGAGAGATATGTAGTTCCTAGTTAACCGCAGTTAGTAGAAGCGAATGGGTATTGCATAGAACATGTAGCAAAGATGCACACTTGCCTGTGTGTCCACAGTGTCCAGAGCCTGAGGGAGGCATGTGTGTCTGTGCAGAGCTGGGAGCCCGAGCGATGTGCTGTGTTGGGGCTACACACAGATGCCGTGATAGAGCCGACGGGGAGGGGGCCACCGCTTCCTCCTGCCCTGAGCGGGAGATGTGCTTCCAGAGCTACACTTTGGGAAAGAAGCCTCAGGCGGGTTGGGGACACCTGAGACCCACCTGGACACCTCGGCCTCAGCAGTTTGGGAGCCCGCAAGTGTGGGGCTGAGGCAGGGATGGCCACGGGGGCAGCTGTGTGCAGTTGACTTTCCTTAACCCAAGGAGGAGGTGCTGCTGTAACCATCGGGAAGATGGTTTCCTGCAGCGGGTGGTGTCGGCCCTGCAGGCCGGCCCCGGGGTGGGGGCAGCGTGAGGAAGCGTCCCAGGATGCCACTGGCGTGGTTTCTTCTGCTCAGACCACCTCCCGTGTGCTCCCGGGCAGGCCAGCCCCTGACCAGCTGGGAGGGCTGGACTCCAGGGTCCTGCTGTGGGACGGCTGTGGGGGGGGCGCCGGGCTGTCAGGCAGGCAGAGACCCGCAGCGAATGGGTAGAGCATGGGTCTGGGGAGGAGTCCTGTCCCGAGTCCACGGAGAGGAACCGGCTGACCCTGGAACACGGGCTTTCCCATCTGTGATGAACTTAGTGCTCAGAAACACTCTGCACGTTCAGAGTTCTCTGCAGACGTGATTCCCCAGGTGACTCTTGCCTCTGGAGGGAGGAGAGGAGCCTAGGGTGGGGGTCGGTGTCCTGCCTGCTTTCCCCCAGCCCTCGGGCCTCAGTTTCCTGGTGGTGGATTGGGGGCCTGGCCGGGCAGGTTCGGATCCCCAAGTTTTAGAAACTTTCTAGACGGCAGCGATTCACATCCTCGCAGTGACCCCGGACCTGTGCTCCATCACTTCTTGGGTGACAGTGTGGTGAGGTGCCAGGACCTCAGGACGAAGCTGCCTGCAGAGGCCACTGCCATCCCAGGGGGAGCCCCGTGCGAGTGGCCGTGTCGGCTAGGAGCGCTGGCCTGAGCCCCTCTGTGTGGGTGGGTGGGGTCTCCCAGGTCCAGCTGTGGCCAACGTACCTGCCATGGCAGTGCTGTGGCACTCACGGCCACCTGTGCCGTGGGCCAGGCCATGTGTCCATGGAGGGGTGCCCCTAACTGGCCTGCTGCCCTGGACACAGGACAGATAGCGGCAGGGCAGTTGGATTCCTGGGACGCATTCCCCAGGGGCTGCCATGGGCTTCCCCCAGGACCAAAACCAGGACCACAGGGCCCAGAGCATTACCCGCCAGGCTGTGGCCATGTCCATGCAAAGGGACACATTGCCAAGGGCCCACTGTGACAGCAGGAGGCCCCACCTCTGGCCTCTCAGAGAAACCAAACCCTGCAGATGCTGCCGGCCTCTGGCCCTCCCCTGGCCTGGCCCTGCCCTGCGGTTTCTGCACTCCAGGGCAGGGAGGACGGGGAAGGCTGCTCACGGAGGTTCCAGAGAGGCCAGAGGAACCACAGCGGCCGGAGGAGCAAGGAGAGAGCCGGCGGGCCACCCGCAGCCTCTAGTCCAGGGCCCGGCCCCTGGGGGTCTTCCCCGCTCAGGGCCGGGAGACAGGGGCCATTGGGAGGGAGTCACAGAGACGGAATATTCTGAGTCTTCCCTGAGCCATTCTGAGAATAAACATGCATCACTGTTTCCTGTTTCTTCTCAGAGAAGCGAAATGAATTGCCCTTAGTTTCCATTTTGAAATCTTGTGACATCACACTTCAAGTCACTTTGAGCGACAGAGGAGGCTTCTTCCTTTGCACTGCAGCCCTCAGCTCGGCGCCCGCCATCAGCGCAGACCTGGTCGTCGGTTTGTGTGCCTGAGCGCGTGTGGGTGCATGCGTGTGCGTGCGTGGGTGCGTGCGTAGCTACATGTGTGCGTGTGCGTGTGTTGTGGGTGCTTAGCGAGTGTGTGCGTAGGTGCATGCGTGGGTGAATGTATGTGCGTGCATGTGTGCGTGGGTGTGCAAGCGTGCACGGTGTGCCTCCCATACCTGCGTGGTGCTCTCTGGGCACTGCGGCGCCCTGTCCAGGGCTCCGTCTGCTTTATCGGTGCTGCTGGTTGGTGCCTTGGCGCTTGCGGGTCAGCACCCCCAGACAGCGTCTGCCCACCAGCTCCTTTAAAACACCCCCTTTGCTGCAAACCAGTGGCCGGTGTGGTCTGGCCCTGGGAGACACTTTGGAAAGGGTCATCTGCCCACTTCCTGGCAGGGACGAGGCAGTTGTGTTAGGAAAGGTGAGTCGGGGCCAAAGCTGGGGTCGAGGGGAGTGCGGGTCCGCCGGGGAGGGAGGCCTCGTGCCTCCGCGGCTGTCCAGCCCTGGGTCAGAGTTCTGCCTTCAAGCACAGGAATATAACGAAGTGTGAGGCGGCGGGGGGGACCGGGCGACAGGAGAAGGCCCCACCGGCTTCTTGTTCCCCTGCACCTTCTGGTCGTAGGTGCCCGCGTGCTTGTAGCCCGGCACATAGCCTGACTCGTCCACCAGGTCCACGTGGCCCGCCCTGCCCTTGCGCCTTCTGGACGGGTCGAAGCACTCCTTGTGGAGCCCGTGAACTTGGTGGTGTCCGTGAGCCGCGACACGGTGAGCGAGGAGATGGCTTTCATCACCCCCGAAATGATGGGGGCCTTGCCCTCAGTGAGCCTGTGCACCTCTTGGGTGGCCTCCTCACGGCTCTTGTCTTTGAATCTCTTCTTGGCCAGCTCCTCCAGAGCTTCCTTGAACTGCTCAAATGTGATGGTCCTGCAGGACTTGCCCTTGATCTTGCTGAAGATGATGTCCATGTCGGTGACGGTCATGTTCCTGCCATCGATCACCTGGCAGTCCCTGCACAGCTTGGACCAGTTCTTGCCATGCATCTCCTTACAGGTGGCTCTGGTGTACCAGTGCACCGTAAACCTCCTCCAGGGCGCTGGGCTCCGGGCCGTGGTGGCTCCCCCTTCGCTGGCGTCCTCCAACTCTAGTGACAGCCTCTTGGCTGCCTTGTCCTTCGTGGGGTCCCCTGGGGACTTGGGGGGCGTCTTGTTGGCAGGCTTGGGGGGCTTGGGCTTGCTGTCAGCCATGCTCAGAGATGCGGCAGCTGCAGCAGGTGCCTCTGCGACTCGCAGGCGAACGACCCAGTCTATTTTTAGTTTTTTGAGGCACCTTCATACTGTTTTCTGTAGTGGCTGCACCAATTTACATTCCTACCAACAAGTAGGAGGGTTCTCTTTTTTCCACACCCTCTCCAGCATTTGTTATTTGTAATTTTTTTCCTGATGGCCTTTCTGACTGGTGTGAGGTGGTACCTCACTGTAGTTTTGATTTGCATTTCTCTAATGATTAGTGATGTTGAGCAGATTTTCATGTGCCTATTGGTCATCTGTATGTCTTTGGAGAAATGTCTATTTAGATCTTTTGCCCGTTTTTCAATTGGGTTTGTTTTAATTGTTGAGTTTTGTGAACTGTTGGTATATTTTGGAAATTAAGCCCTTGTCAGTCATATCATTTGCAGATATTTTCTCCCAGTCTGTAGGTTGTCTTTTCATTTTGTTTATGGTTTACTTTGCTGTACAAAAGCTTGTAACTTTGATTAGGTCCCATTTGTTTATTTTTGCTTTTATTTCTATTGCCTTAGGAGACTCACCTAAGAAAACATTGATATGATCTATGTCAGAGAATGCTTTGCCTCTCTTCTCTTCTAGGAGTTTTATGGTGTCATGTCTTATGTCTAAGTCTTTAAGGCATTTGAAGTTTATTTTTTGTGTGTGGTGTGAGGGTGTGTTCTAACCTCATTATTTTACATGCACCTGTCCAACTTTCCCAGCACCACTTGCTGAAGAGACTGTTTTCCATTATATATTCTTGCTTCTTTTGTCAAAGATTTGACCATAGGTATATGGATTTATTTCTGGGCTCTCTATTCTGTTCCATTGATCCATGTTTGTTTTTGTGTCAATACCACACTGTTTTGATTACTGTAGCTTTGTAGTGTACAATACAGTATTTTTAACTATAGTTACCATGCTGTACATTGCATCACCAGAGCTTATCTGTCTTATAACTCGAAGTTTATACTTTTTGACCAGCCTCACCTGTTTCACACACACACCCTGATCCTACCTTTGACAACCACAGATCTTTTCTCTGTGTCTGTGTGTTCCATTTTTGGTGGTTGTTGTGTGCTGTTTTTCTTTTATGCCAATACCATACTGTTTTGATTGTTATAGATTTGTAGTATAGTTTGAAATGAGGAAGTGTGATATTGTCAGCCTTGTTCTTTCTCAAGATTGTTTTGGCTATTCAGGGTCTTTCATGTTACAAATTTTAGGATTGTTTGTTCTGTTTATGTGAAAAATGGCATTGAAATGTTGATAAGAATTGCATTGAGAGCTTCTCTGGTGGCGCAGTGGTTGAGAGTCCGCCTGCCGATGCAGGGGACACGGGTTTGTGACCTGGTCTGGGAAGATCCCACATGCCGCGGAGCGGCTGGGCCCGTGAGCCATGGCCGCTGAGCCTGCGCATCTGGAGCCTGTGCTCCACAACGGGAGAGGCCACAACAGTGAGAGGCCCGCGTAACTCAAAAAAAAAAAAAAAAATTGCATTGAATGTGTAGATTGCCTTTGGTAGTATGGACATTTTAATGATAATATTAATTCTTCCAATCCATGAGGACACAATATCTTTCCATTTATTTGTGTTTTCAGTTTCTTTCATCAGTGTCTTATAGTTTTCAGGGTACCAGTCTCTCCCTCCTTGGTTAAATATATTCCTAGATATTTTATTCATTTGTATGCAATTGTTAATAGGGTTTTTTTCTTAATTGCTCTTTCTGATGTTTATTCCATTCATTATTAGTGTATAGAAATGCAACAGATTTTTTGTATTGCTTTTGTATCCTACAACTTTACCAAATTTGTTTATTAGTTCTAACAGTTTCTTGGTGGATTCTTTAGGATTTTCTTTATGTAATGTCATGTCATGTTCAAACAGTGACAGTTTTACTTCTTTCCAATTTGGATGCCTGTATTTCTTTTTCTTGCCTGGTTGCTCTGGCTAGGACTTGCAAAATTGTGTTGAATGAAAGTAGTGGGTAGGCATCCTTGTCTTGTTCCTGATCTTAGAGGGAAAGCTTTCAGGTTTTCACCATTGAGTATGATGTTAGCTGTAGGCTTCTCATATATGGTCTTCATTATGTTGAGGTATATTCCCTCTGTACTCACTTTGTTGAGAGGTTTTTGTCATAAACAGATGTTGAATTTTGTCAAATGCTTTTTTTGGCATTTATTACATGATCATATGATTTTTATCCTTCATTTTATTGATGTGGTGTATCACGTTTATTTGCTGATATTGAAAAATCCTTGCATCTCTGGAATAAATGCCACTTGATCATGGTATATGATCCTTTTAATGTATTGTTGAATTCAGTTTGCTGTCATTTTGTTGAGGGTTTTTGCATCTATGTTCAACTGGGACATTGGCCTGTAATTTTCTTAATAGTGTGCTTGTTTGGTTTTAGTATTAGGCTAATGCTGGACTCATAAAATGAGTTTGGACATGTACCTTCCTCTTCTGTTCTTTTATTTATTTTTTTAAATCTTGACCTAAATTTTGATTTGGGGCCATAATTGAGTTAAAACATGTTTATTTTAAGAAATTAATTTTTAAATGATACATTTAATATGACCATAAGAGAGAAGCTTTTTCAGGGGCCTAAAATACAGGAAATAAATCACGATCTTAGTGTGGTTCCTTGTTGAGATCTGACAACTTCCTAAACTAATGTTGTTTTGGTACTTTGATATCTAATATAGAGAGCAAGGTTAGGAATTTTATAATCAATAAAATAATCACAGTGAAAAATAGTATACTGCATGTAAATATAACTGTAATATGTTTGGCCTAATTAAAGTATTAGCAATTAATGAATATAGAAAAATTCAATTGTAGGATGCCTTTTGATTTCAAAGATTGCATAATAAGATAAATTGTGTGAAGGGATAGAGTAATGAATATCTGACAGTTTTTCTGGTTATTTACCACTTTTTGAATGTCCTTGTCTTACTTCAGGAATTTCCATCTCTATGAGTTCTAAATTCTCAGGATAGGATCTAGAATATTCATTTCCTCAGTTTCCTTTGCACCTCAGGCACATGCATTTAACATAGGTGCAGCACACTACCTGTACTGTATTCGGAAGTGAGCTTGAGAAAAGAGGCTTGGCACAGAACTCATTTTGCTGGCAGGAGTTAGCATCAGTGATTGCGGAGTCAAGTTACTGATCCAGAAGTGTCATTGATGTGGTAGCAGGAACAGATGTAGTAAAGTTGAGTTTCTGGCAACATCCAAAGTATAGCATGTTGTGCTCCATGAGGGTAGAAATAGTGGTAGTTATTTCTAGTGCTCCATAGGCAGCAGCAGTTTTTGTCATCAGGCCAGTTCTATGGTATGTCTTTGGACATTGTTCCTGGAAGCTTAGACTCAAGCCTGCCTGATTCTTAAGCCTTCACAGTAATTCCTTGAGTTAGACCAATAAACTGTTAATGAATACCTTTTCTGCCTCATTAGCCAGAGTCAGCTTCTGTTACTTATAACTAAGAACAACAGAAGTTGTTGCCAGAAGTGAGATACTGAAAATTACACAACCTAAAATGTGAAATTAGTTGAATGGAAGACAGGGATAGAGGGGAGTGTTGTTAACATGGACCTGACCATTACAGGCCTTAAGCTGGTGGCCCTTGTTATGTAGTAGTGAATGTAAGGTTAGTGCAACTTACTGTTTTTTGGGAGTACAGCTACAGCAATAAGGGATATAATCAGAATGTCAGTGTGTGCTTGTTATTTCTTCCTGCTTTCAGCAAAATATTGAAAAAGAGGATTAATGCAGGTTGCGCTAGTCAGTCTTCAAAGCAAAGATGGAAAGAAGTACTACTCTGCGAAGGGACACTTCTTGCTACAACCTGGAATCTGATTGAGGGACCTATAATTTAGAGCCTTGTTGCCAGTTGCTTCTATCCACTAAAACTAAAGCCAATACAAGCAGGGGGTCTTTTAGCTCTAATATAAGATCAGTGCCCCAAGCTTTCTCATTTGCCAGACAAAGGTCAGATATATGATGCATTTACTCACTGGAGCCTATAGTTTTTCATTGTGTTAAGAAGTGTCCATTAAGCTAAGAGTTAAGGAGATGGGACAGCATAGAGACCATAACCAGAGAATGAAAATCTTCATGCTTAGTAACTGTGTCAGCATGTTTGCCTGTGGCTACTTGCACATGAAAATGACTGGAAAAAAATAGATTGGAAGTTATAAAGTTTTTGAATAAATTGTATTGCCAAGAAACCCCAAGTTTGGTTAGCTCTCTTTCACTCTTAAGGCCATCCCTGGGTCCCTTAACTCATATCAACAGGAAGTGGGTTATGAAAGCTTCAGAGCCTCAAAGAAGGGCATTTTTTGTAATATCTCCATCTGGATCCCCCAGAGGACAGACCAGAAGCCTTGAAGGACAGTGGACAATAGAGGGTCTTTGGGTCTCCCCAAAGAAAAGAAAACAGGATTAGGTGTTGCCAGTTTGGCTGACTAGAGTTTATTGCTCTGCCAAAAGCAAGGAGCTTTTGCTTCTCTGTCCAGAAGGATTTAGGATTTAGGATTTGCTGTGGAGCAGTAACTGCCATGTGTTTTCCATTCCAGGTTTTTATTGCTGTATCCTGTTTATTCTTTACTATGGTCCAGTAGGTATCTACCATGTGAGCCACAGCTGGACCTAATGGAAAGGCTAGCACATCAGCTAGAGATCCTTGATTTGAACATGGATGAGATCTTAGGAGTCAAGTAGTAAACGGATGTAGTATTCTATATATCGGAAGAAGGGTGCATATTCATGTTGTGTAGCTAAAAGGGTGAATGGGTTGTTGCCTCTCAATATCCTTTCTGTCTCACTAACTGAAAAATTGTGTTCAGAGTACGGTGTGACAGGGGACGAAAAAAAGTGATATCTCAGACCATGTGGTACCTTTCTGGTCAGTGTAAGCAGCTGTCTACTGAATGTTGCTTCCAGTAAAGCTATTGTTTTCCTGTTAAAAGGCAGAGGCCGAGCTAGCACTCTCTTTTTCGCCCTTTTCCCCTCTTCCTGCCTGGAATGCAGATGTGATGTGACAGCTGCAGTGAAGACAGAAACCATACATGAAGAGGAGCAGAACAGGAAAAAAAAGAAGAGCCTGGGTCCTTGGTGGTACTAAGGACCTGCAGTAGCCTAGGGTTGCCTTAATCTATATTTCTTGATATGTGAGAAAGTTAAATCTCTTACTTAAACCACTATTTGTTGGACTTTTGGTTAATCTGTCTTTTCCACTAGCTTGTGAACTGTTTGAAGCTGAGGAGACTTTTTTTTTTAATTGAGGTATAGTTGACATATAACACTATATTAGTTTCAAGTATACAACATAATGATTATATATATATATATATATATCTTCTTTTAATTTGTTGCTGGATTCTGTTTGCCAGTATTTTGTTGAGGATTTTTGTGTCTATATTCATCAGTGATACTGGTTGGTAATTTTCTTTTTTTTGTAGTATCTTTGTCTGGTTTTGGTGTCAGAGTGTTGGTAGCCTCATAGAATGAGTCTGGGAGTGTTCCTTCCTCTGCAATTTTTTGGAGGAGTTTGAGAAGGATGGGTGTTAGCTCTTCTCTAAATGTTTGATAGAATTCACCTGTGAAACCATCTGGTCCTGGACTTTTGTTTGCTGGAAGATTTTTAATCACAGTTTCAATTTCATTACTTGTGATTGGTCTGTTTATATTTCTTCCTGGTTCAGTCTTGGAAGGTTATATACCTTCCGAAGAATTTGTCCATTTCTTCCAGGTTGTTCATTTTATTGGCATAGCGTTGCTTGTAGTAGTCTCTTAGATGCTTTGTATTTCTGTGGTGTCTGTTGTAACTTCTCCTTTTTCATTTCTAATTTTATTGATTTGAGTCTTCTCCCTCTTTTTCTTGATGAGTCTGGCTAATGGTTTATCAATTTTGCTTATCTTCTCAGAACCAGTTTTTAGTTTTATGATCTTTGCTATTGTTTTTTTTTGTTTCTATTTCATTTATTTCTGCTCTTATCTTTATGATTTCTTTCCTTCTACTAACTGTGGGTTTTGTTTGTTTTCTTTCTCTAGTTCCTTTAGGTGTAAGGTTAGATTGTTTGAGATTTTTCTTGTTTCTTGAAGTAGGCTTGTGTAGCTATAAACTTCCCTCTTAGAACTGCTTTTGCTGCATCCCATAGGTCTTGAATCATTGTGTTTTCGTTGTCATTTGTCTCTAGATATTTTTTGATTTTCTCTTTGATTTCTTCAATGATCTCTTGGTTATTTAGTAATGTATTGTTTAGCCTCCATGTGTTTGTGTTTTTAACATTTTTTTCCCTGTAATTGATTTCTGATCTCATAGTGTTGTGGTCAGAAAAGATGCTTGATATGATTTCAATTTTCTTAAATTTACTGAGGCTTAATTTGTGACCCAAGATGTGATCTATCCTGGAGAATGTTCCATGCACACTTGAGAAGAAAGTGTAATCTGTTTTTGGTTGGAATGTCCTATAAATATCAAATCTATCTGGTCTATTGTGTCATTTAAAGCTTGTGTTTCCTTACTAATTTTCTGTTTGGATGATCTGTCCATTGGTGTAACTGAGGTGTTAAAGTCCCCCACTATTACTGTGTTACTGTTTCCACTTTTATAACTGTTAGCAGTTTCCTTATGTATTGAGGTGCTCCTGTGTTGAGTGCATATATATTTATAATGGTTATATCTTCTTGGATTGTTCCCTTGATCACTATATAGTGTCCTTCCTTGTCTCTTATAACATTCTTTATTTTAAAGTCTATTTTATCTGATATGAGTATTGCTACTTCAGCTTTCTTTTGATTTCCATTTGCATGGAATATCTTTTTCCATCCCCTCACTTTCAGTTTGTATGTGTCCCTAGGTGTGAAGTGGGTTTCTTGTAGAAAGCATATATATGGGTCTTATTTTTGTATCCGTTCAGCGAGCCTGTGTCTTTTGGTTGGAGCATTTAATCCATTCACATTTAAGGTAATTATCAATATGTATGTTCCTATTACTATTTTCTTAATTGTTATGGGTTTGTTTTCGTCGGTCCTTTTCTTCTTTTGTGTTTCCCACTTAGAGTAGTTCCTTTAGCATTTGTTGTAGAGCTGGCTTGGTGGTGCCGAATTCTCTTAGCTTTTGCTTGTCTGTAAAGCTTTTGATTTCTCCATCGAATCTGAATGAGATCCTTGCTGGGTAGAGTAGTTTTGGTTGTAGGTTCTTCCTTTTCATCACTAAATATATCGTGCCACTCCCTTCTGGCTTGTAGAGTTTCTGCTGAGAAATCAACTGTTAACCTTATGGGAATTCCCTTGTATGTTATTTGTCATTTTTCCCTTGTTGCTTTTGATAATTTTTCTTTGTCTTTAATTTTTGTCAATTTGATTACTATGTGTCTTGGTGTGTTTGTTTCTCCTTGGGTTTATGCTGCCTGGGACTCTCTGTGCTTCCTGGACTTGGGTGGCTGTTTCCTTTCCCATGTTAGGGGAGTTTTCGACTACAGTCTCTTCAAATATTTTCTCAGGTCCTTTCTCTCTCTCTTCTCCTTCTGGGACCCCTATAATGTGAATGTTGTTGCGTTTAACGTTGTCCCAGAGGTCTCTTAGGCTGTCTTCATTTCTTTTCATTCTTTTTTCTTTATTCTGTTCCATGGCAGTGAATTCCACCATTCTGTCTTCCAGATCACTCATCTGTTCTTTTGCCTCAGTTATTCTGCTGTTGATTTCTTCCAGTGTATTTTTCGTTTCATTTATTGTATTGTTCATCTCTGTTTGTTTGTTCTTTAATTCTTCTACATGTTTGTTCTTTAATTCTTCTACGTCTGTTAAACATTTCTCGCATCTTCTCGATATTTGCCTCCATTCTTTTTCTGAGGTCCTGGATCATCTTCACTATCATTATTCTGAATTCCTTTTCTAGAAGGTTTCCTATCTCCACTTTCATTTAGTTGTTTTTCTGGGGTTTTATCTTGTTCCTTCATCTGGTACATAGCCCTCTGCCTTTTCATCTTTCTGTGAATGTGGTTTTTGTTCCACAGGCTGCAGGATTGTAGTTGCTCTTGCTTCTGCTGTCTGTCCTCTGTATTTATATATACTTTGAAATGATCACCACAGTAAGTCTAGTTAATCTGTCCCCATACATAGTTACAAAAATTTTTTTTGGGGGGGATGAGTACTTTTAAGATTCTATTAGCAACTTTCAAGTATGCAGTACAGTATTATTAACTAAAGTTACTGTGCTGTACTTAAGAGACTATTATATATTTATTTCTATATCTTCATTTTGTGATGTAATGTCTAGCAAAAAATAAGCACATGTATGTTTGATAAGTGAAATAATTTACTGCCATTGTTAATAAGTTAAAACCTAAATTATAATTTGCTGTCTGGTGAAACCTCCAAAGATTTGGTAACAGCAAGTGAGATATAAAAAATGGTTAAATAATACTTATTTAACTGGTTTTCATTTCAGTAAGCCAGATTTACCATGTGGCTCATAAGAGCATTATCTTTAGTCAGATCACTTATTTTTTTGTGAGAATTTCAGTTTTCCTTTTGAATTCATTTTAGTAATATCTCTAAAATATTTTTTAATGATTCAGATTTACAGAAAAAGTGCAAGAAAAGTTGAAGAATATGTGAATTTCCTTTATCCAGATTCTACAAATGCTAACATTTTACCACATTTGCTTTATCATCTCTCCCTCATTTTTTTCTTGAACTTTCTGAAGCTAAATACAGGCATAATGTACTGTTTCCCCCAAATGAGCATTTTTCAGATCATAACAGCCCACTTGGGTTTAGATCTGGAGAAATACTTCAGTGTGTATTTCTTAAGAATACTACATTGTGTATTTCCTAAATTTGTAAAGACGTTCTCTTATATGACAACAGTATAATTATCAAAATCAGTATATTAACATTGATTCAGTTCTGTTATTCAAATTTTCCATTTGACCTAAGAGTGCCCTTTATAGTAGAAGAAAAAAAATGGATTGGATCTCTGGTCTAGGGTCCAATTGAAGGTCACACAGATCGCATTCAATCATCATGTTTGTGTGTGTGTGTGTGTGTGTGTGTGTGTGTGTGTATGTTTCCAGCATCGTGATTTAATTAAGGGAGCATATTCATTGTAGAGAATATATTGATGATTGTAAATGTGACTCCTCATTACAGCCTTAAAATTTTTGAAACACCAAAGCACAAAGATGTCAACTATATAACCAAACTACAGGTACAAAACAAGGGCTTCCCTGGTGGCGCAGCGGCTGAGAGTCCGCCTGCCGATGCAGGGGACACGGGTTCGTGCCCCGGTCCGGGAAGATCCCACATGCCGCAGAGTGGCTGGGCCCATGAGCCATGGCCGCTGAGCCTGCGTGTCCGGAGCCTGTGCTCCGCAACGGGAGAGGCCGCAACAGTGAGAGGCCCACGTACTGCAAAACAAAACAAAACAAAAACAAAACAAGTACATGTATTTTCCACACTCCAAAATTGAGTACACACTGTACTGTCATAGGGAAGGGGGTTACCAATGATGACCTGACAATAAAGTACTCAAGATTGATATACCAAAATAAAATATAAAATAGGAGTTTATAAAAACAAGTTTGACAGTAGCAGAGAGGACCCTTTTCATTTCTGAGCAAAAATGCATTTCATTATACATACTCTCTCCTAAAATGAATAAATCAGTTACTTGAGAATGTTCTATTTATTTCTTCCATTATACAACAACATTCTCCGTGTCTTTTGAAAAAAAAATATTGTGCGGGAACTGTGGGATAAGCATGCATGTGAATGGAACAGCACAATTACAGTGGTTCTTACAACTCACTTCTAGATAAGAAGAAAGTGTTATTCATTAGTGTGGCCCCATCTTAGCCAATATTCAGTTTGGAAAGACACTGGGTTAAGATCAGAATGAACTGAAATTCCAAGTTCTACAATTGATGATTATATATGCCATTGTATTAGTGAGGCTTCTTTTTTTTGTTTTTATTGAAGTATAGTTCATCTACAATGTTGTGTTAGTTTCTACTGTACAGAAAAGTGAATTGGCCACACATACACATATATCCACTCTTCTCTACATTCCCCTCCCATACATGTCATTATAGAGTATTGAGAAGAGCTCCCCGAGCTACACAGCAGGTCCCTATGAGCATCTGCCATTACATGTAGTAGTATGTATATGTTTTTAGTCTTCCTTAATCTGGAGCAGTTCCTTAGTCTTTCTTTGTCTTTCATGACCTTGTTCTTTTTTTTTTTTTCTGCGGTACGCGGGCCTCTCACTGCTGTGGCCTCTCCCGTTGCAGAGCACAGGCTCCGGACTCGCAGCCTCAGCGGCCATGGCTCACGGGCCCAGCCGCTCCGCGGCATGCGGGATCCTCCCGGACCGGGGCACGAACCCGTGTCCCCTGCATCGGCAGGCGGACTCTCAACCACTGCGCCACCAGGGAAGCCCGACCTTGTTCTTTTTGAAGAATATAGGCAAGTTATTTCATAGAATTTGGTGTGAGCATTTTTTGATCATGGCAGTTCACCTGGATACAGCTCTTCTAAAAACTTTCTATCTTAAGAGCTTTACCTCAGTTGACTCCAGCAGGATGTCTTCCCTAGGACTCAGCATTTGTTGTTGTTGTTCTTGAACAGTGTTTCTCAGTGGGGCCCTATTGTCATTTTGAGCAGATAGTTCTGCACTACACAGACTATCCCACACATCCCTGGCTCCTCTCTAAATTCCAGTAGCATTCTTCAGTTGGTGTGACCACCCAGAACACCTCCAGTTGAGAACCACTGTTATGTAAAATTTGAAATCGCATGCAGGATCTTAGTTCCCCAAACAGGGATGAACCCAGGTGCCCTGCAGTGGAAGCGCAGAGTCCTAACCACTGGACTGCCAGGGAAGTCACTGAAATCTTTAAATTAGGAAAGTGGTCTTGCTTTTTATATAGTTGGTAGCATGAACTAATTTTCCAGTTGATGGTTTTAATTAATTTATTTATTTTTGGCTATGTTGGGTCTTTGTTGCTGCGCTCAGGCTTTTTCTAGTTGCGGAAAAGCGGGGCTGCTCTTCATTGCAGTGCATGGGCTTCTCACTGCGGTGGCTTTTCTTGTTGCAGAGCACGGGCTCTAGGCGTGTGGGCTCAGTAGTTGTGGCTCGTGGGCTCTAGAGTGGGCACAAGCTCAGTAGTTGTGGTGCACGGGTTTAGTTGCTCTGCGGCATGTGGGATCTTCCTGGACCAGGGCTCAAACCCGTGTCCCCTGCATTGACAGGAAGATTCTTAACCACTGTGCCACCAGGGAAGTCCCCAGTTGATGGTTTTAATTATCATTAATCTGTAATCTGCTACTGACAGCGTGCTTTAGCTGAATTCTAGTCAGTTATTTAGTTATATTTAATAAATTGATGGTAAATGGTTAAGTTGGTCATGTATGTTTTTGTATAATCTGAAATGAGAGTCCTATTAACTATCTCCATTTAAAATCAGGAACGCTACCTTACAAGTTAACTGAAATAAAATATCACTGGGAAGATTTATTTTAAAACTAGATAATTTACTGTTACACATTTTAGGGGGAAATGAGTGTATTTGCATTTTATTTTAATTTTAATGATGTTAAATATTCTTCTTGTTTTTCTTTCAGAATTGGTCCCTAGGAAAGACCTTCTTATAGAAAATGTGCCGTATTGTGATGCACCAACTCAGAAGCAATGAATTTTTCTCGAATAAAATTAAATCTTCATCATTTTTAATTTTAACGTATATAACTCTGGCTAAACTCCTGGAAATGCAAATATTTTTCTCTGAAATGGCATATTGAAATTGAGTGCATTAAATTATAGTTTCATAATTAAGTTTCACGTTGAAAGAACATTGCTGAAAACTGCAGAACATAGTTAAATATTTCTAAAGAACATTAGGTAAGAAGACATTTCATTTTCACTGAAAATCAAACTGTATAAAGTGAAATAAATGCTTAGGGAGGTATATTATATTCACTTCTGTTTGACCTTAATGAGTATTTTGGTTTTATCATAGCTATTTGAGAATGAAGTGTTTTGACAGGTTGGTGGGTTTTCTTCCCATGTGAAATGAAACTATTAGATTAAAATTATTAGATTAAGTTAACATTTAGTCCCGAAAAGAATTGGTCTAAAAACCACAGTGTGTGCCAACTTTCCACAGAAGGCAGCCTTTGTTCCTAAAGCACTGAAATTATTCCTGTAGCTAACAAATAATTATACAGTTTCCTTTTAGAGATAGAGTGTATCTCTGTTCCTAAAAGAAAATTTTTAATCAGTCTTCTGAAGATAGATGAATAAAATGTCAAAATCACGTAACATAACTGTGGAATAAAGAAATTCTAATTTTTTAAGGAAATAGTGTCCCTTGATCCAACTATATAATATAGGCTTAGTAGAATTAGCTGTACTTAGACCACAGCTAGACCTTATTGTGAAAATGTAATATATGGCTGCATCCTCTTCATTTTAATCAATAAAATCTAAATGGCTTTTTTTTTTTCTCCAACATTTTTCATCCCTGACAAGATTGACAGTATCACAGAACAGCTTGGCATTCTACCATCTAATGATAGGAACTATAAAACTGTGTTTAATATTCTTCTTGTTTCTCTTTTATCTATGCATCTTTACCATTCTGTTTTCTCAGTGAGCAGTGTATTCTCTTCCATTCACTGGTCAGTTCTCCCATTTGATGATGATACAGCGTTTTTAATTTTTACAAGATTCTCAATGCGAGCTTTGTTTGTTGGCAAACATATTGGTATTGCCATGCTCAATATAAAATGTCATGTTTTAAAATAATTTAATTTTAGTAGATAAAAAAATTATCAAAATTGCCTAGACATAGTACACTTAACAGTAAACCAGAGACTACCTTTAATGCCTCCTAATACTTTGGAGATTAGTAGTCTGCGAAATGGATTATATAGGTCAAAAGATTTGCTACATAATTTTTTTATGTCTCACGCCTCTTTCTTATTGTGTGTATGGAAATTATACCTACATAAACGTTGTTTCAGATTTGAAATTTGCCCTTATAAGAAAATGCTAAAGGTCGTCATGACACAATCACTGGTAAATTCTCTGACTTACTATTATTTCAGTAAGTGTCTATATTATGTCTTTTGAGGAAAGTTGGCTAAAATAGTTTAAATTTAATATATATTTTAATTGTTTTAATATTATTTAACATTTTTAGAAGTTTCTAGTTTTTTTCTTTAACCTGAATTCCCTTGTTCCATTCTTCACTCATGTTAATTTAAATATCTCATCAAAAAATAGTTGTTTTTTTTTACAATCTAGTTATCATTAGGAGCAACAGAGATTAATAACTAACATGTTACATAAAATAAAAAATGATCATTCAGATGTTTATTTTATTGAAGCTAGTACGTTAGACATTTTAAGATATATACTATATATGTATATGTATTATATATATATATAGTGATTTTGTGCCTTAAGACTATGCAGTACAGTTCCTATGTAATATACCAGGATATCAACAATAGGTTTCACTGTCATAAAGTTTTGAGAGATTTGGCACCCTGTCCTTAAAGAGCATATATTTATATTTCAAATTAATTTTAACATTATTTAATAGTTTTATTAGATCAGTTAAAACAATTTATGAGTTCTTGGCCTGTTGTGAAACAAAGATTGTCAGTATTCTAGAGAGTAAATTTTGAGAATGATGATTATCTAAGTGCCTGACTTCTCTGTGGTACAATGTCAGATTTAATTAAATCTTTTTTAGTTAGTTAAAAAAAAGGTTCCCATGTTCCCAGAGGGAATTACCCACATCTAACATTTCACTTTGACTATTGAAACCCAGTGAAAGTGGGTGGGTGCAAATTCTAATTGCAGATATCTAGGCTCAGAGGCCCAGCAGGACTTTGTAAAACAGTCTTTTGGCAGAAGTCAGAAAGGGTGTATGCCAGGAGACTTAGATTTGGCAAGCATATGTGGGGAAGAATCCTTCACTAAAGATTTGAAGCTAAAGGAAATATGAGAGATAGTTTGCATAACATCTAATTCAGAACATTGAAATTAAGATTTGAGTATAATTGTGTTTAAGTTGGTCCTCATTTTGCCTTCAGTTGCATATTTTAACATCAGTACAATGTCCAAAAAGCACACAATAATAAGAATAGGTAGAATTTCTACACTCATTGACAAAACCAATCATTTCACTGTAAACACAAAGCCATAGGTCAACAAAGAAGTGAAAATTCCATTTCTTAAGCAGAATTTTCTAAAGTGAAAGTAGATAAATAAAAAATTAATGTAACTTTACTATATATCAGGAGTAACCTATCAGAAATGAAATGGAAAAAAGATCCTGTGTATAATAGCAAACTAAACTAAAATAGGAAGCAACATTTTAAAAAAACTGTAAAACTTAAAAATGAAAGATGTACTGTGTTCCTAGATGGGACAGTTGAAAATTGTAGAGATGACAGTTCTTTAAAATGTAATCTATCAAGACCCCAACAGATTCACAGATATGTGTACATAAAAATATAAAACTTCTGTATTCTGTGAAAGCTACTATAAATAAAGTTTAGAGAAATTTGCCACCGATGTAGTAATTAAAATAGTTAAGATATAAAATGTTCCTATGACTCAGCAAAAGATAACTCTATGGAAAAATGGGCAAATGATATAAATAAGAAATTCATAAAACAAGCAATACTAACCCATTTAGTGGTCAAAGAAATGTAGGTTAAAACAAAGGAAACATTTTTCGTCATCAAAGTTGCAAAAGTTAAAGAAACTGGTCATATCCAGTATATGTAAAGGTGATACGCATGTGAGAAAATGGGCACTCTCATATATTTCAGGAAGGAATGTAAGTTATAGGGCCTTTTTGAAAGGGAAATTGACATCAAAATTTAAAATAAACATACTATTCAGAATGTATCCCAGTGGCTCACAAGAATACTAATAAATGTACACCTCAAGTATATGTACAGAAATTTCTACAGCATTGTTTAAACAGCCTAAATTTCCAAATTTAGGGGAACAATGAAGGAAGATATGGCTCGTTCATACTCTGGGATATTATGCAGAAGTTGAAAAGTATGATATAGAATATATATATATATGTATATATATATACATGTCAAGTGAAAGAAGCACGTCACAGAATATATATTCTCTTTGAATCCACTTAGATACAAAACAACTATTTTTGTACACATATATGCATATGTGTATATAAATACATAGAAGTAATGCATGCTAAATGTTAATAATTAGTCTGGGAGAAAAATGAGATTTGGGGAAGGGGACTAGTAACTTGAGGACTTTTATTCTGATAACTCCTGAATGTTTAAATGTTTTATAATTTTTAAAGGACAATAATACCTAAGCTACTAGTGATTTTTATGTAAAATTTTAAATTATAAAATGTTTCAAATATCAGCAACTGGTACATCAGACACTCGTAAACCTAATTCCCACATTTGACAGATGTTACATTTTGCCATATTTGTTTAACAAAAATCTTCTTCCTTTTAAGTCATAAAATCCTGTAAAGCTGAAATCCTACCTACCTTTTTATTTTCTTGTCTCATTTCAGAGATAATCACTATTTTATAGTCAGTGGATATCACTCCTGTACTTGTTTTTATACTTTTATCAAACGTGTGTGTGTTCAAAACAATATATTGTATTGTTCTGTGGCTTTAAAATGCAAGTGAATGGTGTTATGCTCCATATATTCTGCAACTTACTTTTCATCACACATTAGGTTCTGAGGTTTATCTATACTGTTGGATAAATATCTAGGTCTTTCACTTTTATGTCTTATTCCATTGTAAGAATAAGCTAGTTTATTTATCCATGTCTCTTGATAAACAATAGTATTGTTTCATTTTTTTGATATTGCAAATGAATTTACTGAAAGCACTAGCACATGGATTCTTGCACCCATGTAAAAGTTTATCTAGGTATATACCAAGAAGCAGAACTGTTGAGGCATAGGGTATGTACATATTCCAGTTTTCCAGGAATTTTTCACTTGTTCTTTAAAGTAACTGTACCAATTTATACCCCAATCAACCCTGTGTGAGAGATCCCTTTTCACCATATCCTCACTGTTATTGTTATATATAACTTTTCTCATTTTTGTCAAACTCATGGATATGAAAAGCTATCACATTGTTTTAATTTGCATTTCTGGATTACTGGTGAGGTAGATCAGCTTGTCATGCTTATGGTCATTACAGTTTTCCATTATGAATGTGTATTCATATCCTTTGTTCACTTTTCTCTATTGGGTTGTCTGGCTTTTTCTTACTGATCCTTTATATACTCTTGATATTAATCCTGTGTTGGTTATCTGTGGTACAATTGCCTTTTTCCAATATGTGACTTGTCTTTCAATTCTATTTATGATAAACCTGTAGTTTGGGACTTTTTTTTAATCATATTCATTAAAAAAACTTTTATTAATTTTGCCTTTATAGCTTTTTAAGAAATTCTTTCTACTCCAAATCATAAAGATATTCTAGTACATTTTCCTCTGAATGTTCAAGTTTTGCTTTTTATGTTTGGGCCTTTACGTCATCTAGAATTTATTTTTATTTATGACATGAGAGAGGGATCTAATTTTATTTTTTTTAATGAGTTAACAGTTTGCTTCACCATCATTTATTGAATGGTCCGTCCTTTTCCTGATAACATGTAAAGCTACTTTGATCATATCCCAAGTTACTATATATTGGAATCAGTCTAACCCTCTTAGCTATTCAAAGACTTTGCTCCTACAGTTGTCCCCCTCCTCTGCCAAATATCTTTTTCCCTTTCTCCACTGGATTGTTCTCAACAGCATTCAACATTCTGAAATATTTCCCATCAAAAAAAAAACTTTCTTGAACCCCAGCTCCCCACCTTGAGCTTCAGCACCATTTTTCTGCTCTTCTTTGTTCTAAGAGGTTTCTATATTTACTGTCTCCACTTCTGTCCCCATTCTCTCTTATACACACCCCAATCAGAATTTAATCCCAACCACTCCACTAAAACCCTTCTTGTCCCAGTTACCATTGACCTTTACTTGGTAAGTCCAAAGGTCAGTTCTCATTTCATACTTTATTCACCCTGTCAGTAGCAATTGCATAATTGTTCATTCCCTCTTTTTTGAACAAAGACCTAGACATGTGTTTATTATAGACCTACTACAAGTAAGATACAGCCATGAACCAAAGTAACAAAAATGCCTGCCTCATCTTCTGCTTGTGATTTTAGATACACTCTCAGCCCTTGTTGCTGCTCTCAGCCTTCTGTGGGAAGACTGACCTATATGAATCAGCTCAAGTGGCTCTTGTACCCTCTGACTTTTGGTTGGTTCAGCCAGTGGCCAGAGATCAGAAGGAGGGAAGAGAGTGAAGGCAGGTATTTTTTTTCCTGGCTCTATCCCTGAGAGGTTGCCTCATGCTGGCATTGTGCCTCAAAGTATCTCTCACGGTGACCTCTGTACAGTTCTTTCCTTCCAGTTTGGATAAGAGCTTCCCTCCCATCTTCAGATCTGGGGCATCAACATCTCATCTGCTACTATCCATGTGAGTTCCTTTACATGCACAGTTTTGTAAATAGACTCTTTATAAATAAATCTTCCTCAAACATGTATTTTTAAGTACATCATCTATTTCCTTTTAGGACTCTCACTAATTCACTGCCCTGGGGGAACTTAACTTTCTGTAGGTGAGAGACAGATAATAAACAAAATTAAAAAGTAAATAAGAAGGTGATAAGTAATGTGGAGGAAGATAAGGTAGAAAAGGGAAATAGGAAAGCCAGGAAGAACGAGGTGTTGCAATTTGAAGTCCTGCGATCAGGGAAGGTCTCACTAAGGAAGTGATAGTTGAGCAAAAACGAAGGATCTGAGGGATCTAGCCATGCAGATATCTAAGGGAAGAGCTTCCCAAGCAGAGCAAACTGCTAATGCAGTGTTCCTGAGACAGGTTCTTGTCTGCTATGTTTGAGGAGAACCAAGTGACAGGAGCAAAGTGATTTTAGGGGGAGAGTAGTAGGAGACAGAGTCATAGAAATGAGGGATTTCCCTGGTGGCTCAGTGGATAAGGCTCTGCATTCCCAAAGCAGGGGGCCTGGATTTGATCCCTGGTCAGGGAACTAGATCCCACATGCATGCCGCAACTAAGGAGCCCGCCTGCTGCAACTAAGACCTGGTGCAAACAAATAAATAAATATATTTTTTTAAAAAGTCATGGAAATGATATGGTAGAAGGAGGCAGAGAGTAGATGCCAGGTTACGTAGGCTATTATAAGGACTGTGGTTTTTACTCTTAATAAAATGCAGAGCCATTAGATGGTTTTGGGAAGAGGAGTGATATGATCTGATTTTAAGTTTTAAAGACATCATTCTGGCTGTTGTGTTGAGAATAGACCATGGTGGCAAGGATGAATTCAGGGATACTAACTAGAAGTTTCTTGCGTTATTCTAGGTAAGAGATGATAGTGGCTTATACCAGAGTGGCAGCAGTGATGGTGGTGAGAAGTGGCAAAATTATGGGTATATTTTGATACAGCTCCTGGGTTTCCTGATGGATTGAATCTAAGGTAAGAGGAAAAGAAAAGAGTCAGGGATGATTCCCAAGGGTTTTGGCCTGTGCCGGTGGAAGGATATTGTTGCCGTCAATTGTACTGGTGAAAACAGACTAGATTTGTGAAAAAAGATCAGGCATTTCGTTTTGGGCATGTATTAATTGAAATATCTAGAAGGTATCCAAGTGGAGATGTTAATAAGACACTGGACTAAGATCTGAAGTTCAGGAAGTGGTCTGGGCTGGAGATATAAATTTGGGAGCCATTAATATAGATAAAATACTTACAGTCATGACATTGGATGAAATCACTAAGCAATTGACATAGAGAAGAACAAAAGTCCATGATTGAGTCTTTTGTGGCACTCCAATGTTAAAAGTTAAAGAGATAAGAAACAACAAGCACAAGAGACAAAGAAGTTTCTGAAAACAAGGAGAATGTAGAACAGAAGTTGGCAAACTGTGGCTCACAGGGGCCAAATCTGACCCACTGTCTTTTTTTGTAAATAAACTTTTATTGGAACACTACCACACTTATTCATTTACATATTCTCTATGGCTGCTTTCATACTACGGTGGCATAGTTGAGTAATTTCAACAAACTGTATTATCCACAAAGCCCAAAATTGTTATCTGGCCCCCTTGCAGAAAAAGCTTGTTGACCCCTGGTGTGTAGAGTCTTAGAAGCCAAATAAAAAAAGTGTTTCGTTGCGAGGGAGTGACTGCATTGCGATCATAATTAAAAATTCCACTAGGAAGGGCAACATGGAGCTGACTTTGGTGACTTTGGCAAGACAGTTTCAGTGAAATAATTGGAGAAACATACTCTTGTTGATTATTCCCAGATTGATCTTTAAATTTGTTGTAATCACAGTTAAAATTGCAGTAGGATTTTTATAAGGAACTGATAAAACTTACTCAAAAATTTATGAAGAATAATAAAAGTCCTTAAATAGCTAAATCAGCTATGACAAAAGAATAAAATTACATATCCATATGCAAAAAAATGGAACTTTGGTCTGTGCTTGACACCGTATACAACAATTATCTCAAAATCAATCATAGATCTAAATACAAAGCCTCAAACTGTAAAACTTCTTGAAGTAGCAGGAGAAAATCTTTGTGACTTTGGGTTAGACAAAGATTTCTAAGATATGACACCAAAAGCACAATACATGCAAGAAAAAATTAATAAACTGGACTTTGTCAAAATTAAAAACCTTTGCCCTGTAAAAGACAATTGTTAAGAGAATGAGAAGATAAGCCACAGATGGGGAGAAAATATTAAAAATCATAAACTGATTAAAAAAAAACTTGTTATCCGGAAAATATAAAAGACTTTTAATAAGAAAACAAAAAACAATTTTTTAATATTTGAGTAGATACTTTTTCAAAAAATATATAAATGGAAAAACTATATATGTACAAATGGAAAATAAGCACATAAAAAGATCTCAACATCATTAGTCATTACAAATTAAAATCATAATGAGATACTACTACATACCTATTATGATAGCTAAAATTAGAATGACTGAACATACCAAGTCTTGGCAAGGATGTAAAGGAACTGAAATCCTCATTCATTACTGAGAGAAATGTAAAATGGCAGGACAACTTTGGAAAACTATTCAGCCATTTCTTACAAAGTTAAACATATACTTCCTTTATAATCCAGACTTCCCGCTCCTAGGTATTTACCTAAGGGAAGTGAAAGCACAAAGACTTACATGTTTATATTACACAGCAAAAGAAATCATCAACAAAATGAAAAGGCAACTTCCAGACAGAAAATATTTGCAAATAATATATCTGATAAGGAGTTAATATCCAAATTATATAAAGAACTCATATAACTGAATAGCAAAAAAAAATCTAATTTTAAAATGGGCAGAGGATCTGAATAGACATTTTTCCAAAGAAGACATTCAGATGGCCAACAGGTACATGAAAAGATGTTTTTTTTTTTTGGCCACGCCACACAGCTTGTGGGATCATAGTTCCCCAACCAGGGATCAAACCCGAGCCCTCAGCTGTGAAAGCACGGGGTCCTAACCATTGGACCACCAGGGAATTACCGAAAAGATGTTCAGCATCACTAATCATCAGGGTAATGCAAATCAAAACCACAGTGAGCTATCATCTCACACCTGTTAGAATGGCTATTAGCAAAAAGACAAGAAATAGCAAGTGTTGGCAAGCATATGGAGAAAATGGAGCTCTTGTTCACTGGTAGTGGGAATGTAAATTGGTGGAGCCACTATGGAAAACAGTATGGAGGTTCCTCAAAAAATTAAAAATAGTACAACTGTGTGACCCACCTACTCCACTTCTGGGTATTTATCTGAAGAACATGAGAACACTAATTTGAAAAGGTATATGCACCCCTGTGTTCACTGCACCATTATTTATAATAGCCAAGATATGGAAACAACCTAAGTATCCATCAGTGGGTGAATGGATAAAGATGTGACATATATACACAATGGAATACTACTTAGCCATAGAAAAGAATGAAATCCTGCCATTTGAACAACATGGATGGACCTTGAAGGTATTATGCTAATTGAAGTAAGACAAATGGAGAAAGACAAAACACTTATGATTTCACTCATATGTGGAACCTTAAACAAAATAAAACAAAAACAAACTCATAGATACAGAGATTAGATTAGTGGTTGCCAGAGGGGGAGGGGTTGCCAGTGGGTGAAATGGTGAACAGGCCAACTGTATGGTGATGGATGGTAACCAAATTTGTGGTAGTGCTCACTTTGTAGTATATACAGATACAGCATTAAAGTATAATGCTGTATAATGTTGAAGTGTATATAATTTTTAAAAAATAGGCCTAGCATGTCATCCAGCAGTTCTCCTTCTGGGTGTTTATCTGAAGGAAATGAAAATGCTAACTGGAAAAAATATATGCACCCCTATGTTCATTGCAGCATTATTTACCATAGCCAAGACATGGAAGCAACCTAAGTGTCTTTTAATGAATGACTGGATAAGGAAAATGTTGTATGTGTCTGTATATATGTATATGTGTGTGTATGCATTTAATACAGTGCAATATCATTCAGCCATAAAAAAAGAAGGAAATCTTGCCGTTTATGACAACATAGGTGGACCTTGTCTTCTAAGTCAAATGGAGAAAGACAGATAATGGATGCTCTCACTTAGACATGAAATCTAAGAAGGAAACAAAACAAACAAAAAACCCAAACTCATAGTACTGGGTGTTTGCTGAAGGCAGGGTTTGAGGGGTGGGAGAAATGGGTGAAGGGAATCAAAAGGTACAAACTTCCAGTTGTAAAATAAATAAACCATGGGTTTGTAATGTACAGCATGGTGACTATAGTTAATAATATTGTATTATGTATTTGAAAGTTGCTAAGAGAACATATCTTAAAAGTTCTCATCACAAGAATAAAAGATTTGCAGCTGTGTGTAGACTTAATGTGGTGATCATTTGGCAATATATACAAACATTGAATCATTATGTTGTGTGCGTGATACTGGGATAATGTTGAATGTCAATTACATCTCAATTTTTTAAAAAAGACTTAGTTATAGCAGCCTTATTTGTAATGGTCCCAAACTGGAAACAACCCAAATATCCATCAGCAGATGAAGGAATAACCAAATTATATGTCTGTACAATGGAATACTTCTCATGAATAAAAAGAAATGAACTATTGCTGCAAACAACAACATAGATGCATCTCAAGGTACTTATCCTGAGTGAAAGAAACCAGACAAAAACAAGTACATATTTTATGATTCCTTTTCTATAAAGTTCTAGAAAACACAAATTAATTCATAGTGACTGAAAGCAGATCAGTGGTTGCCAGGGGATGAGAGCAGGGAGATGGGTGGAGGAAGAGACTGAAAAGGTACATGAGGAAATTTTAAAGGGTGATGGATATTTTCATTATCCTGATTGTGGTGATGGTTTCATGGGTGTATGTACATTTTTAATGTGTATAGTTTACTATATTTCAATCATAACTCAATAAAGCTGTTTAAAAAATACTACAAAGCCATAATTATTTTTTTTTTTAAGTGTAGTATTGGTGAAAGAACTGAAGGATGGTTAGCAGCTGACCAGAAGAGAGCTCAGGAGTAGAGGGGTAGACCCATATTCTCTCTCTCCCTTTCTCTCTCTGTTCCTTTTTCACAGTTATGTGTTCTTTATATCTTTTATATCTTTCATCATTTAAAGGTAATTTTGTACTCTTTCAGAATATTCCATTTGTTCATGACATAGTCTTTCCTCATGTGTTCTGTAGTTTTTTGTTTTTTGTTTTTTGTTTTGCAGTACACGGGCCTCTCACTGTTGTGGCCTCTCCCGTTGTGGAGCACAGGCTCTGGACGCGTAGGCTCAGCGGCCATGGCTCACGAGCCCAGCTGCTCCGCGGCACGTGGGATCTTCCCGGACTGGGGCACGAACCTGTGTCCCCTGCATCGGCAGGCGGACTCTCAACCACTGCACCACCAGGGAAGCCCTGTTCTGTAGTTTTTTAGTGTAAGTATATCTTGAAGGGAAATTGTTAATTCACTGAGGATCCCATATGGAGTTGTGGATTGTGATATAGGTGCTAGAGAATCAAAGACAAGACAGTCTAGCAGGAAAGACTCTCAGAAAGTAGGCAATTGTAGTGTAATTAGTGCTACACAGGAATTAGAGTTTTAAGAATATAAAGTAGTTTATTAGAAAGTGGTTTGTAAAATATAAATATATAAGATAATGTGCTTTTAATCTCTTGAAAGAAGTAAACATATAAAATAACTCATACCTAACATTTAAAATATATAAATTGGAATAAAAAAACGGGATTTTGTGAGGCAGGAGAAGTTTGGGGAAACCTTAATCTTTCTGCCACAAACTTCTTTTGTAGCATTTTTCTCTCCTGTTATCTTTTACTCTGGTAACAGAGTGAAAGGGCTACTGTTTTAGGTAAGATTTCCAGAGAAACGGACTTTGAGACAGAGATACGGATGCAGGAGTGCAGTCAGGAGTAACCTCTGTGAGGGAGTGAGAAGTGAGATAGGGCAGAAGGAGTTGTTGAACTGTGATGCAGCTGCAGAGGAGCCCTGGAGCTGAGCTGGCTTTCAGAATTCTGAACTGTGGGAAGGGGACTGGGCTTTTGTTCGCTGGTATCAACAGTCATTGAAGGTGGGGCAACCCCAGGGAAGAGAGAAAACCTTAGTGAGGCAGCTTCCTCAGTGCGACAGCTCCTAAAAAGAACAGTAGCTGTGCACAGTCCCAGGAGCTAAGGAAATGAATGCCTTCTTCTGAAAGGGACGTCTGGGTAGTTGCACAGAACCCACTACACCAAATAAGGCTGTTCTGTAATTAGCTCAAACTGCTTGAGCAAGAGAGGCAGAATTGTAAAGCTGGGTGTTTCTCTTCTGGGAAGTGAGTACCCCAGGGACAGTTTGTTACCTATTCAGACCAAAAGAAGATGGCAAGTCCATTAGAAAAGAGCTAATTATGAGTTGAGACTCAAAGTGAGTTAATGTGTGGGGTCATTATTCATTCAATAAATGTCTAACGTCACCTGGAGATAAGCCTACCAAAGAGGGAACAGGGTCCTGGATTCTAGTCATAGCTCTGTCAGTGAAAATTGGGTCTTTGAGCAAATCATTTATCATTCCTGGATTTTAGTTTTTTGAGGAATCTCAATACTATTTTTCATAGATGCTGCACCAATTTACATCCTACCAACAGTGTATAAGGTTTCCCTTTTCTCCACATTCATGCCAACATTTGTTATTTGTCATCCTTTTGATGATAGCCATTTTCTTTCTTTTTTAAAAAAAATATTTATTTATTTTATTTATTTGACTGTGCCAGGTCTTAGTTGCGGCACACGGGATCTCCGTTGCTGCCTGCAGGATCTTCGTTGCAGCATGTGGGATCTTTAGTTGTGGCATGCAGGATCTTTTAGTTGTGGCACGCTGGATCTTTTTAGTTGCAGCATGCAGGATCTTTAGTTGCGGCACGTGGGATCTAGTTTCCTGACCAGGGATCAAACCCTGGCCCCCTGCATTGGGAGCGTGGAGTGTTAGCCACTGGACCACCGGGGAAGTCCCTTGATGATAGCCATTCTGACAGGTGTGAAGTGATATCTCAGTGTGGTTTTGATTTGCATTTCTCTGATGATTAATTACGTCAAGCATCTTTTCATGTGCCTGTTGGCCATTTGTACATCTTCTTTGAAAAAAATCTATTCAGAGCTTCTGCCCATTTTTTATTCCAGTTGTTTGTTTTTTTGATGTTGAGTTATATGAACTGTTTCTATATTTTGGATATTAATCCCTTATAGGTCACATCATTTGCAAATATTTTCCCCCATTCAGTAGGTTGCCTTTTCGTTTTGTTGATGGTTTCCTTTGCTGTGCAAAAACTTTTAAATTTAATTAGGTCCCATTGGTTTATTTTTGCTTTTATTTCTTTTTCCTTAGGAGACAGATCCAAAAACATATTGCTACAATTTATGTCAGTGCTCCACTTACGTTTTCTTCTAGGAGTTTTATGGTTTTTGGTCTTACATATAAGTGTTTAATCCATTTTGAGTTTATTTTTGTATATGGTGTGAGAAAACGTCCTAAATTCATTATACTACATGTAGCTGTCCAGTTTTCCCAGCACTTCTTATTAAAGTGACTGTATTTTCCTCATTGTATATTCTTATCTCCTTTGCTGTAGATTAATTGACGATAAGTGCATGGGTTTATTTCTGAGCTCTCTATTCTGACCATTGATCTATGTGTCTGTTTTTGTGTCAGTACCACACTGTTTTTGTTTGTTTGTTTGTTTGTTTTTTGCGGTACACGGGCCTCTCACTGTTGTGGCCTCTCCCGTTGCGGAGCACAGGCTCCAGACGCGCAGGCTCAGCGGCCATAGCTCAGTGGCCATGGCTTACCGCTCTGCGGCATGTGGGATCTTCCCAGACCAGGGCACAAACCCGTGTCCCCTGCATCGCAGCCGGACTCTCAACCACTGCGCCACCAGGGAAGCCCCACACTGTTTTGATTACTGTAGCTTTGTAGTATAGTCTGAAGTCAATGGCTTGTAATTTTCTTTTTGTGATATCTTTGTCTAGTTTTGGTATCAGGGTGATGCTGGCCTTGTAGAATGAGTTTGGAACTGTTCCTTCCTCTGCAATTTTTTGGAATAGTTTGAGAAGACTAGGTGTTAATACTAAATGTTTGGTAGAATTCACCTGTGAAGCCTTCTGGTTCTGAACTTCTGTTGGTTGGGAGTTTTGCAATTACTGATTCAATATCATTACTGGTAATTGGTCTGTTCATATTTTCTGTATCTTCCTGGTTCAGTCATACAAGATTGTACATTTCTAGGAATTTGTCCTAGATTGTCCATTTTATTTATTTACTAATCTCTCACGATCCTTTGTATTTCTGTGGTGTCAATGTAACTTTTCCTTTTACATTTCTTATTCTATTGATTTGGGCCCTCTTTTTTTCTTGATGAGGTTGGCTAAAAGTTTATCAATTTTGTTTATCTTTTCAAAGAACCAACTTTTAGTTTCATTGATCTTTTCTATGTTTCTTTTTTTAGTCTCTTTCATTTATTTCTGCTCTGATCTTTATTATCTTTTTCCTTTTCTAACTTTGGGTTTTGTTTGTTCTTCTTCTAGTTCCTTTAGGTATAAGTTTAGGTTGTTTATTTGAGATTTTTCTTGTTTCCTGAGGTAAGCTTGTGTCACTATAAACTTCCCTTTTAGAACTGCACAAAACATAAACAAGTAGAAATGCATGAGACACTAAAAAGTCCATGGAGTTCTGGGGCTAGTGCTGGCTCAGTGGTGGGTGGACCCAGGCCCCTGGATCTCTGGCTTCAGGGTCCTGGGGGTCCTGGAGCTGGTTTTGGTCCACTGGTGGGCTGGGCAAGTTCCTGACACAGTTGGCTGTAGGGTCCAGGGTGTCCTGAAGTTTGTGTCACCTGCTGGTGAGTGAGACCAGATCTTGGGGCAGCTGGGTGAGGGGCCCAAGGTGTCTCAGAGCTGATGTTGGCCCCTTGAGTGTGGGCTGGGTCCTGGCACAGAAAGCTGTGGGGCTGTGGTGTTCCTGGGGCTAGCGTCTACCTGCTGGTGGATGGGGCCTGAGTCCAGGAAATCCTGGGGCTAGTGCCTGCCAGTAGTGGGTGGAGCTGGGTCCAAGGCTGTCTGACTTCAGGGCCCACTGGTGGATGGAGCCGAGGCCCAGGGGTTCCAGGGCTAATGCCACCTCACTGGTAGGCAGAGCTGGGCCCCAAGGTCTCTGGCTGCAGGGCCCTGGGGTTCCTGGGGCTTGTGCCTGTCCACTGGTGTGTAAGGCCAGGTCGTGGGCCCTCTGGTGGACAGGGCTGTGTCCCAGGCTTGTTGTGAGCTCAGGGAATATTAAAACAACCTGCCTGTTGGTGGGTGGGCCTGTGTCTAGTTGCTTGGCCTGAGGTGTTCCCATATGGTGTCCAGAGGCTGGTGGGTAGGGCCAGGTCCTGATGCTAATAAGCTAGAGGGAAGATTCTAAAATGGCACTCACCAGCACCAGTGTCCACGTGGTAGAACAAGCTCCCCAAAAGTGCTGCCACCAGCGTCTGTGATCTCAGGGTGAGCTCCAGTTGCCTCCTTGTCTCTCCGGGGGACTCTCCAAGATCAGCAGGTGAATCTGACCCAGTCTCCTTTCGAATTACTGCTTCTGCCCTGGCTCCCGGAGTTTGTGAGATATTGTGTGCATCCTTTAAGAGTGCAGTCTCTAATCCCTGCAGCCCCTTGGGTGTCCTGAATGTAAGCCCCATTGACCTTCAAAGCCGAACGTTCTGGGGATCTGTCTTCCTGGTGCAGGACCTCTGGGCTGGGGAGCCCTGTGTGTTTCTTGGACCACTCAGTCCTTGAGGGAAACCTCTGCAATTGTAATTATCCTCCTATTTGTTGGTTGCCCACTCAGGGAATGGGTCTTGACTATACTGCATCTCTGCCCGCCCCCCGCCGCCACCCCATCTTGTTGTGGTTCCTTCTTTATAACTTTAGATGTAGAAGATCTTTTCTGCTAGATTCCAGTCTTTCTCATCAATAGTTGCTCTCTGAATAGTTGTAATTTTGGTATGCCCATGAGAGGAGGTGAGCTCAGGGTCTTCCTACTCCACCATCTTGGCCAATGAAAGTTTTTATTTAAAAAAAAAATACAATATGTGTTACATTGTTAGCCCCTGTGATCTTGGCATAGTGACTTGAACACAACATATTTGAAAAATAAAAGAAATTGTTGATATTAATAATGGTACACGTTATACCAGTAAGTGGTAAGCTCTTAATCCTGTTATATTTCAAGATTTTAAAATAATCCAATTACCATTTAATTCAGTCTGGTACCAGGAAGCTCCATGATTGATAGTAGCTTATATTTTTGCTAATTCTGAATGTACCTCAGTATCCCTTTCTGAAGAATGAAATTCTGACCCTTTACACTAAAAATAAAGTCTGACCATTTTTTCCAGGAACTGTAGAGCTTTATTACTTCCCTCTACAATAGTGAACCAATAAGGCTGAAAAATAGAATTCTTTGAGATGGGTCATTAACTATTATATACAGAACTTGAGTTGCTATAAATGTCATTTGCAAACACATCGTGTTGTGGCTTTGATACACAATGCAGAAAAGAAAAGTTGTGGGTGGCCACAGCAACTGTGTTGTAGGTGTCTATTGGAATAAGGTCTTGATTAATTCTGTTTATGATCACTCTAATTTCTTTGCATTTTATATCAACATGGCTGAGTAATGGTTGGTACAGGAATTACTTTAAAGTACTGAATTTCTATAAATGTTATCTGTCAGCACATAATGCTCTGATCACACACTTGCACTTAATTATGTCATTTGTTTTAGGAATAACCTGTTTAAAAAATACTTTTGACTTTTTTCTCAGAAAATATTTCCAAGCAAGCAGCATGTAACACTTCATCTGCAATAGCACGTTTAGCTAATGTGACTTTATGGCACCTTGATAGGACATCTTATTATACATGTAGAAAATGAGGTAGAATGACAGAAGATAATAAATTATTTAAGATCACACAGTAAATCAGGACAGAACTGTTATTGATATTTTGCTCAGGACAAGCCATTCTCGAAGTGGTATTTTGTGAAACATGTGCTATGCCTGATTGCTGGAGCACAGTTCTACATTATCAGTGCCTATGTGTACTTGACTTTAATCTCCAAGTTATACACACTTGTTTGTGTGTCTCCAAGGTTGAAATGTTTCCAGGAGTACCTCATCTGAGACTAAATGTTTTGCTTATCTATTCTGTGTAAATTAGTTAGGGTTTTCTGGAGAAACAGACCAATATCTGTAAATCTTTATACTTATAGGAATTGGCTCATGCCAGTTATGGAGGCCAAGTCCCACGATCTGCCATCTCCAAGCTGGGGAACCAGGAAAGCTGGTGATATGGAGTCAGTCCCAGTCCAAAGTCCTAAGAATAGGAGTGGGAGTGGCAGAGCCATGTGGTGTCAGTCCTGATCTGAGTCTGACAGCCTGAGGACCAGGAGCGCCCATGTCTGAGGGCAGGAGAAGATGGATGTTTCAGCTCAAACAGAGCAAATTCGTCATTCCTCCACTTTTTGTTCTGTTCATGCCCACAACATTGGTAAGGAAGATCTTCTATACTGATTCAAATGCTAATCTCTTCTGGAGACACCCTCACAGAAACACCCAGAAATAAGGTCTTACCAACTATCTGGGCATCCTTTTTTTAAAAATTAATTTATTAATTTATTTATTGTTGGCTGTGTTGGGTCTTCATTGCTGCGTGCGGGCTTTTCTCTAGCTGTGGAGAGCGGGGGCTACTTTACTTTGCGGTGCGCAGGTTTCTCATTGTGGTGGCTTCTGTTGTTGTGGAGCATGGGCTGTAGGCACACAGGCTTCAGTAGTTGTGGCACGCGGGCTTAGTTGCTCCGTGGCGTGTGGGATCTTCCCGGACCAGGGCTCAAACCCGTGTTCCCTGCATTGGCAGGAGGGTTCTCAACCACTGCACCACCAGGGAAGCCCTGGGCATCCTTTAGCCAATCAGGTTGACACATAAAATTAATCATCATACCCAGCCAAATCAATATTTATTAATAACACCCTCTCCTATGCAAAGCACCAGATACTATGAAAAATATACAGGAAGTGAGAAATGTGACCGTACCCTCAGAATTTACAATGTAATACTCCCTTGTGTGAGCACACTATCTGTGGGAAAAACAACAACAAAAAGCAATCCCAGAATACCCACTCTTTCTCCAGAGGATGAAGCTTTCATGAACTACTTCTGTTACAGGGTGGAAGAGCTTCATGCCTAACAATATCCTCTGACTTCTTTGTTTCATTTTTTCCACCTCTACAATTTATAAAATAAAGAGGAAAATGTTTTTACTTACTTGCAAAAATGAACTTTCTCATTTTTTTTCTCTATTAGCCCTCTTTTTTCCCACTTGCCATCAGCTGTTTTCCATAGGTGAATTGTGTAAATTTTAATGTTTTATTAATTGGTAGATACGGATATTGAAAAGAACATGGCAAGTTAGCATTGATTCATATGTATACATAAAGTCAGAAATAATTTGAATAACTAAACTGCACCTGAAGAATATTCACAATAAACATTGTGCAAATTTATAATTTTAGTATGATAATTAGCAGTATAAATAATGTATCACTCCCCAAACCTTTCAAACAGTTCTGACTCACCATTACATAGTGCTCACATGGATGAGTGCTCCCAGAAATTGTTTGGATTCATAAGAAAGACTAGCTAAGTTTTTCTACTTTAAAATCTCTGTGAGGACAAGAAATTTCCACTCAATCAAATTTTAATATTGAAATAGAATCTCATAATGCAAAGATAAAACAGATTTTTTCACAAACACCCAAAGTCAGTAATAAGTTCTTAGCAATCCAGAAGTCCCCAAGTCCTGAGATGAGCCTATTCCAGAGTAGGTAGGAACATTGGCTTTTGTCACTAGACTGCCTGGATTGTCTCCCAACTTAGCCACTAGCTTTGTGTGCAGAGTCAGGTTATCTAACCTCTGTGTGTCAGCTTCCTCATCCGTAAAGGGAGAATAATAGTCCCTGCTTGAAATTAATTAAATACCTTTTTTTTGAAATATTTATTTATTTGGCTGCACCAGGTCTTAGTTGCAGCATTCGGGATCTTTAGTTGCGACATGCAAACTCTTAGTTGTGGCATGTGGGATCTAGTTCCCTGACCAGGGATTGAACCCAGGCCCCCTGCATTGGGAGCGAGGAGTCTTAGCCACTGGACCACCAGGGGAGTCCCTAAATAAATACATTTTAACTACTTAGAACAGTGCCTGACACATTGTAAGTTCTTAATATGTTACCTATTATTGGCATTATGAATCAAAGGAAACAGCTACTGCTAAATGAAATTTTAAACAAAACGAATGCAGATGAAGACTCACACATCACTGCACTTGTATTTGCATTTCTACTATTTGTTGTAGACGAGTACCCTGCAATTCTGTTTTGGTCTCAGATGATACACTCTCTGCTTCTTGTCCAGATCTTGTACTTCAGCAGGCTTCTTTAACAGAGTGACAAGTGACTGGCGTGGATGCAGATGAGGACATGAGTGTGGGACATGGCACCCTTAACTTCTCCATACCATTCTCAGCAGTTCCCTCAGAAAGACAAATCCAGATTGCAATGTCATTTTCTACCTTTATCCTACTGCTTATCCAGTCTTGGCTTCTTACTCTGCTTGCTGCCAAGCTTCTAGATTTGTGCAAGATTCAAGTCTTCAGGCCTCTCCCCCTGAAACGTACAATAAGCGCTGGCTGGTTTCTTAGCTAATGTAATGAAATCATTGTCACCCCATCCATTTTCTTAAAATAGATTATTTTCTCTCCTTCCTAGCACTGTTTCTTAGCTAATTTATTGACTCATCATCACCCTATTCATTTACTTAAAATAGAAAACTGTTTCTTTTTTCTTCCTTTCTAGTCCTAAATGGAGCTCAATTGACAGAAAAACACAAGTGTTTCTTTCCTCTATTCCCACCTGATGTTCTAATCAAATCAGGAGCATCTGCAAACCAGAATTGAATGTCAGTGACCAACATAAAGACCCCTTTCTTTGGCCTTCCCTAAATATGCCTGGGGCCTGGACCACCCCTTGGGATTGGGCATGTGTGTGCCGGATGAGTACTGGGGGAGGATGTGTAGGGGCACAGCTGCCAACTTGGAAAGCTGACTTTCCATTGATCTGACAAACCCTCTGCTCTCTTATGACCAATATTATAAACCAGATTAAAAATTGCCATTTTCTACATGAAGCAAAATCTCCCCCATAGCAGCTTGTTACCATAGATGAGCTATTCCTGCTCTGTTTAAAGCCAGTCCCTCAACTTAGACACTGAGGTCCTATTCCCTCTCACCCAATAAAAGACATTGCTCCAGTAGTTCCTGCTCCCTAGGCCCTGTTATCAGCTTTTCACTCTCCCCTAAATCATTTCCATCAGCCTACAAGGGCGCTATTATTTTTACTATCTTTAATAAAATGAACAAAAAACTCCTTTTGACCTACTTTTCCCTCCCCCTACTGTCCAATTTCTTTACAGTTAAACTCCTTAATAGCCATTTATAGATTCTAATTTTTCCCTTTCCACCTCTATTGAACCAAATTCAGTGAAGCTTTTGCCTACACTACTCTACTGAAATTGTTCTTGTCAAGGCCATCAAGTGACCTCATATTGATCATTCCATTGGTCAATTTTCAGTCCTCATCTTGTCTGACCAGCAGCATTTTATGACATTGATCACTCCCTCCTCTTTGACGTACTTTCTTTTGACTTCCAGGATACCACACTCTTCTAGTTTTCCTCCTGCCTCCCTGGCTATTTCTTCTCAGTCTTTGACTGACTTGGTGTCTTCTCTCTAACCTTTTAGTGTTGGAGTGCCCCAGGCTCAGCCTTGGGCCCTTTCTTCTCTATCCAAACTCACTACCTTGATGATCTCATCTGGTCCCTGGGCTGTAAATGTAAACCTCTTATCTGACAACTCCCAAATGTCTCTTCAGCCCAGTTCTCCCTCTTGAATCCTGAGTTGAATATCCAACTGCCTATTCAACATCTCCTTGAATGTCTAATAGGCATCTCATACTTTACAGGTCTCCAGCAGAACTCCGGACCTTACTCTTTAAACTTGGCCCACCTGCAGCGTTCCCTATCTTGGCATCTTGAAAGTTCGCAACAGCTCCTTCCTTCCATCTGCTCAGGTGAAAAATATCAGTGTTAGCTTTGACTCCTCTCTATCTCTCACATCCAATTTCTTGGGAAATCCTATGTGACTCTCCCTTCAAGTATTACCAGAATCTGAGTACTCACCACCCCTTCAGTTACTACCTTGGTCTGAGCCACCATCCTCTCTCATTTGGACTAACCTCATAACCTCTTCACTATCCCTCTTCCTCTAACCTAAACGTCATAGTTAGAAGCCAGAGCTTTAAAAAATGTAAGACAGGTCGTATCATTTGTCTGCTCAAAGTCCTCCAAAAACTTCCCACTTTAGAGTAAAAGTGAAAACCTTTACAACAGGTTCAAGGTCCAACTTAACCTGGCATCCCATTATCTCTCTGACTTTGTCTCTTTCTACTTTCCCTTTCACTCAGCTTCACTCCCCTTCAACAGCTTACTTGCTGTTAACTCCATTACACCATGCACATTCTTGGGTTAGGACTTTGCCCTGGCTGTGCCCTCTCCCTGAAATGTTCTTCTCCTTAGCTAACTTTCTCTCTTCCTTCTTGTCTTCCCTCAGTGAGGGAACCTTCTCAGTGAGACTTGCCCTAACCATCTGGTTTACTACTACAACTGTGCCCATGCATGCAGGCACACACTCACACATGTGCACACACATACCACTGACACTTCAGATTATCCTTACCCTGTTCTAGTGTTATCTTTTTTCTGCAGTCATCAGCTACTAATACGTATTATATTTGTTTATTGTATTTTTTTTTCTGTCTTCCCACTAAACGTAAGTGCTTTGAAGACAAAGATCTTTGTTTTGCTCATAGATATACTTGGAGCATCTGTCACAATATATGTATCTGACAAATAATTGTTGATACATGTACATACAAACATACACACATATACATGTATGAAATGAAGTTATTTCCCTCTGATAAAGCCAAATGAGAGTTTTTAAATCCTACAGTGGAGTGACTATCCTTTATATTCTAGTGTGGAGTGAGGCCCTCACACACCACTGGATCTGTTTGTATTCACTGGCATCTTCTAGGACAAGCATTTGAACTGTGTTCATGATAGGAATTCAAACTGCGTAGAAAACTGGGTAAAAGAGAAGTAGATTATGCAGCTCCTGTAAGAAACCTGGCACAATCTCAAGGAAAGAAGCCTAACACAATAAACTAAACTCAGTAATAAGACCTGAGATTTCAAGAGGATTTCTGGGTGTAGTGCAGTGCCTCTGACTCAACCTCCCCACAAGCTCTACTGCTGTCCTAATCGCCAACATGAGCCTATGAGGACAGGAGCATGTGTGGATGATACTGAAGACTCCTTATACTATGTAACACCTCAGGCCCCAAGCAGCTCTGAGGTGGAATTCTATGAGAGGACAGAGCACAGAGAAGAGGAAAATGTTTCTGTACGTATTTTATACAAGGTGAATGCTAGCAGCCTAAGGCAGATTGGTGATGACAGTGAAGGATGTTGACTGGCTGCAAAGGATAGGGTGACCACAGCAGAAGCAGGAGGCAAAGCAGAAGGTCTGGCAATGGAGTAGGACAGAGCAGCAAGGCACCCAGAAGTAGCATCCAGGTAGAGTGACAGCAGCTGGGCCAGCAGCAGCCCATGTGGAAAGGCCAAGAGAGTTAGTTACCTTGGGCAGCAGCGCCAGCATAAACAGCAGCCTGAGGGAGAGGGAATGGGGGTGAAGCAGCTATGACAGGGATGGCAGGCATAGAGTGTAAAGGAGCAGCCCCTGTGTCAACAGTGGCTTAGGTGGAGCACACAGCAGCAATTCAGAGTAGGGCTGTGGTGCCAGCTCCAGCAGCAGTCTGCTGGGAGTATGGAGTGGTGGCCCAGAGCCAAGTGCAAGCAGTGCCACGCACAGTGGCCATGCATATGCTTTGTGACACTTATGCGACAACCTCCAAAAACACCAGAGGTATGTCTGTAAGAGAGAAACCTCAAAAGAGGCCCAAGGTTTTACAGTTATGTACATGAGAGCTTTCAAACTAGTGGAATTCAGTCTTCAATATTAAGGTGACTTTAGTTGTTTCCACAAGCCAGGGAATTCTAGGAACGTTCAGAATTACAAACTTGTTTATGACTGCCCGAAAAGAAACTCTATCTCATGCAGTAGCAAAGTTTCTGAAATTTTTCTGAAAAACAAAAGGCTAATCCTGTGGGTGATTGAATTACAAGGCAAATTGAATTTACCACTCCATAGGGTCTTTTTTGTTCAAGTTAGGGCATTGATTGGGAAGAAGAGGGACTTTGAAAATTGATATGGGGACTTTATGGGCAGATGTGAATGAACCTTGGCCCATGACCTTTAAATTTTGCTCTGCCTTCTATTCCAGTAGAAGTAGCCCTTCTTTCTGCATGAGAAGGTCAGTCTCCGCTTGCCTGAAGAACCTGAGAGAGTGGCTTTGCAGGAGACAAAGCCTCCTCAGGACCTATCCCCACCATCCCTCATTGTTTCTCAAACTTGAAATAGACTTAAATCCTGGCAGGCCTCGGGAGGTCAGTTACAAAATGACCTACAAGAAGGAACCAAATGCACCAAAAGAATAGTGAGATTTTGCTAATTTTGACTGATAAAATACGTTTGGGATCCTAAGAGTGTTGGATCAGGGTGGAAAGAATGTAAAGTAGGATCAGGCCAAATGTATTGATTTGGGTGTACAAAGCAGAAATTCTGGATCTGATACGTTAGGCCAAGAAACTAAGAATGGCTTTCCACTCTTGGAGTTGGCTTGGTTGTTCACTAAACCCTGGAACCAAAGGATCATAGGCTCCTGTGGTGAAAAGGACAAAATGGCAATGCTTAATTGCCAAAGACAAGGTAGGTTTGGTTAATGTAACAGACAGCAAAGCCAAAGGGGTAATCAGAACGAGTTGACCCATAGAGATCTTTGGTGTTGGCTAATTGCTTGTGGCGGCCCTAGGTCAGAATTAGGTAAGCAATGTACTGAAATCTTACTTTAGCATAGTAAGTTAGTGCCATTTATATTTAGTATGATTTGCATAAGCAGGAAACGCTAGGTCTGATGAGCCGAAGTCTGACTTGAATCACAGAATACAAAACTCTTGGCTCCTGAACCAATTACCAGACTTGAGCCAATTCACAGACCCAGAGCCTCTTAAATAAAGGGGAGACCAGGTTCCCCTGAGGAACAACCCTAATGCACAGCCCAAAATATATACTGTAAATCTTGCTCCTAAACTTACGCAAAGGGCCCTGCAGTCATTTACTAGGGTGATATGCACTGAGGAAGGTGGAATAACCAAACTCTATGGAAATTATGGGAAACGGGCACTAATTCTTAGAGAACCAAAGCACCATTATGGTCCATCAGTCAGAGTAGGGGCTTACGAAGGTCAGGTGTTTATTGGAATTTTGGTTCCAATCCACTTCACTGCAAGCTCAGTAGGCTCTTGAATTCATCCGATGGTTATTTCTCCAGTTCTGGCATGCATAGTTGGAATAGCCCCCACATTGGTTGCTTTACTCTTGGAAAAAAAACTATTGTAGTAGGAAAGGCCGAATGGAAGTCACCACAAACTCACCTCTGCTTACCAAATAGATATTCTTACTGGTTTGCTTGTCTAATCAAACCCTGGCTGATACAATTACTCAAACCACTTTAAAGCTGACCTGGGATACTAACACTATTCTGGCTGCAAATAGAAAATCAGTCAGTTCAGGAGCTGGCCAATCGTAAGGGACACCATTACCATCAGTAATATTCATGGTATTTTTAAAGAAGATCCCTTTACAAGATGCGGTCTTAAAAAGAAGTAAGCCTTTATAGTTATGAAATCTAACTTCTTTATTTGGTAGTTCATGACTCGTTGTCAGGTTGAATACATTTGCTTTGTAAAAACTAAAATTGAACATTAATTTATAGAATTTGATTTTATTTTGTACTTTCGTATTTGTCTCCATTGGCAACTTTTCTTACCAAGTATAAAAGTGAAAAATTCTTTTTATTTGGGTGATTAAAATCTCATGTCTTTCAAATATGGTATAGTTCGCCAATTTCTAGAATCCTAGAATTAAAGGTGGTACAAAGAAGTTTGGAAAAGGAACTTTCAGAATTAACAATAGCAACCGCTATTTTACTAATATAGTAAACTTATGGACGAGTGGAATATTTGTTAGAGGTACATAACCAACCTCATGGTTAATAACCATATTAGACATATCTTATTGTCTGCCTGACCTACAGCACCATATAAAGAATCTGCCCCATAGACTGGAAACATAGAGTGGCCTTGGTCCCTGGTGGCTTTCTAGTTCCCATGAAGTCCATTGGAATTTGGCTTTGGTCTTTGGTTTCTGTGAGACTTACATCCTTTATCTGAGTTAATCAGAGGCTCTATTCCCTGCAATAAAGGACACTTGGCTCTAAAGGTAATTAAGAATACATCAGTTTTAGAGTGCAGACACAAACAGCTTAGCTCCTTGCCCTTTTTCAGGGTATTTGTCCATTGTTATGGATAGAATGTTTGTGTCCCCCTCAAATTCATATTGAGGCCCTAACCCCTGGTGTGGCAGTATTTAGAGAGGACCCTCTAAGGAAGTTATTGAGGTTGAATGAAGTTATAAAGGTGGGTCCCTGATCCTGTAAGATCAGTTTCCCTTATAGGAAGAGACGCCAGAGAGCGCTCATGCGCCCCCTCCTCCATCTCCCTCTCTCGTTCTTCCCTAATCATCACTGTTAATGATATTTGTTGCAGAGTCTGGTGGATACCTATATCAGTTATTAACCAGTTTGAAAAACACAAACCAATTAGGTATGTCAGAGGGAAGCTAACACACGGAACTAATTACAAAATTGTTGGAAAGGTTAAGGAGCAAAAAGGTGAAAGTGCTGTTAACTCAGAGCCCTAGAATGCTGTGCTTCTGGGCAGCTGGGGCACAGCTGCTACAGCTGCTCCTGCTACTAGAGCCAGAAACAGAAGGAAACAAATGGCTTCTCTCCCTTTGCCACCTTTTAAATCCTCAACCATTGTCTCCCATTGACAGAATCTAACCAAACCACAGCAAGGGAGCACGGGAAATACAGTTGTCAGGCTTCCAGCCCCCTGTAATAGAGAGAAGAGAAAACGCAAGTGCAAGAATGAAGCTGACAGCTAAAAGTCAAAAAGCTGCACAATGTCCTTATTCAGATTAGGAAAGTTTCTGTCCATTTATGTAGTCTTCTACGAGTTTTCTTTTTCTGTACCTAATAAGACGATAAAATGGCTTTTCTTTTTTGAATCTTTTAATGAGGACAGTAATGAATTAATTAGGTTCTGGATTTTCTCATTGTTGAATCTGCTTTGCATTCTTGCTATAATATCTACTTTGTCATGATAGATTTATATGTGTATATATATGCTAGATTTTGTTTGATAATATTTTGTGTAGGACTTTTTCATCCATGTTTATCAGCAGGATTGACCTTTAATTTTTCTTTCTCCATACTCTTCTTGTATAATTTTATAGCAAAGTTACACCAGTTATACCAGGTTTTATCTTTATAATTCTACGGAAATTAACCGTTACCGAAGTTTGGTTTTTAAAAAATCTAACGTAAACTCTAAACCTAGTGCTTTAAATGAGGGTATATTTTAGATTAATGGTTTATGTTTATTCATAGTTTCACTCTCTTTTTGAATCTGTTTCTGGAGTTGATCTTTTTCAAAAAAGTTGTCTTTTTTACAGGTTTTCAAAATTTAATAGCATAAAACTGTTGCAAGTATTTTATTATAATTTTTAAAGTCCCAACTCTACCAGTTAACTTTTGCTGCAAAACATAGTGGCTTAACATATATTATTGTTTTGATTCTGTGGGTTAGCTGTATGGTCTATTCTGGTCTGGGCTAATTTGGCTGGGATTGAATGATCTTAACATGACCTTTCTCACATCTTTGGTGATTGGCAGGCTGCTCAATCTAAAGGAGCCTATCTGAAGTTACCTTGTCTTTTGCTTGTGAGTTTCATGAGCTCACACTCATTGTGATTTCTGATATATTTGAATTTATTACTGGCAGTCCTATTTTGTGCCTTTTATTTGTTTCTTCCTTTTTGCCTTCTGCTGAATTATTTTTTCTTTACCCTTATTCTATTTTAGAATTGTACGTTTTATATCCATTCTTAGCAGTTACCTTAGAATTTTATCCTGCATACATGTCTTTAAATTATCTGATTCATTCTCATAACTACCTTTCAGCCTAACTCCCATCATCTTTCATATTATTATTCTCTGATATTTTGGTATATTTTTAAGTATTTTATGTTTTGACTAGGTTGTACATAGTGAAAACAATTTTTTTGAAAGCTACAAAAAGCTGTACAGTGTAAGGTTTATTCCCATCTCTATCCCTTGTCTTCAAGGCCCCCTCCCCAGAGGCAACCATTAGTATCAGTTTATTGTATATCTGTCCAGAAGCAGTGTATGGATATACAAGCATATAAGGTGTGTACATATTTCTTCTTTCTCATGTAAATGGTAGCATATGACCCACACTGTTCTACATGTTGTTTTTTTTATCTAAAAGTACTTCTTTGAAATTACTTCATATCAGTACATATAGAGCTCCCTCACTCCTTGTAATACTTTATATAATTATTTATAATAATATAAATATATATTTTATACTACATATATAAATATATAATAGTATAATGGCTTTGTAATTCTTGTAATAGCCATTAGATACACGTATCATAATGTATTTAACCAATTACCTACTTTGGATATTTAGGTTGTTTAATGTTTTTGCTACTAAAAACAATATTGTAGTGAGCATATTTGTACAGACCTCATTTTGCACATGTGTATATCTGTAGTATAAATTCCTCAAAGGGCATGCAACAACAGACATGTGTGTTTTAATTTCAATAAATTCGTCTCCAAATGCGTTTCATTGTCTTCCTGTGATGCCCCATTAAAACGTCCTATTATGAAATGAATGTTTGTAAACACCCAAGATTCATATGTTGAAACCCTAGTCTCAATGCAGTGGTATTTGGAGGTGGGGCCTTTGGGAGGTGACCAGATCATGAGGGTGGAGCCCTCATGAATGAGATTAATGCCCTTACAACAAGAGGCCAGAGAGCTAGCTCCTTCTTTTTCTGCCATACCAGAAGTAAGCCATTTGGAATCCAGAAGAGGGCTCTCATCAGAGCCCAACCATGTTGGCATCACCTTGATCTCAGACTTCCCAGCTTCTAGAACTATGAAAAAAAAAATTTTGCCACCAAAGTCACCCAGTCTATAGTATTTTGTTAAGAGTAGCACAGGTTGGCTAAGACATTTCCCATGCACTCTTCTCCATGTTCTTTCTGCTTTTCTTGGCTGGATGTCAGTACTCAGGGCAATTTGGAAAGCCACTTGCTGAAGAAACAGAATTATTACCAACCTAGGTCCCTGAGTGACTTCATGGATTAGACCTCCATCCCTACACCTCCCTTTCTCCTCCCTTGCTCCCATCACTAGGAAATTCTGCACTGGTCTATTTCTTGTACAAAAATTACACTTCTGTGTGTTAAGTAAATGAAATTATGGGGTCTATTTGAAGCAGCAATCAACATTTCCTCATCAAATCACCTTCAGGTTCATCAAGTACATTTTAAACCGAAATAAATAAAGGAATGAATGAATGAGTAAAATTTAAAAAAAACATTTCTCTATGCTCTTGTTAACAACATGTTAGAAACTCTTTTGTTGTTTACCCACCAAAAGGTAAACAATCCATCTTATTGGAGTTTCAAGTTGCATTTCTTTTATTATGACTCAAGTCAAAAGTCTTTTTGTATCTTTTCATATATTAAGATCCATTGGTATTTCCTTCTGTGTGAACTGTCAGTTCACGTCCTATGCCCATTTTTCTATAGAATTGTTGGGTTTTCTTTTGTTCATGATATGAATTGCAAGTATTTTTTTCCCAGATCATCATTTGTCTTTTAACTTTGTTTAGGTATTTTTTTAAATCAGTATTTTCTTTTACAGTTTCTGGGTTTTTTGTCACTTAGAAAAGTCTTCTCTACTTCAAGATTTTTAATAAGTATTCTTCCATATTTTTGTGTAGTATTTTTATAGTTTATTTTTTTACATTTAAATCTTTGATGCAATTAAATTTTATTTTGCTGTGGGGTTTTAGGTAGATAGATAGTAAATTTATTTTTTTCCCCAATAGCTACCAGTTATTCTAACACACTAATTGCTTAATCTAGCTTTTCGCCAAGACTTGAAGTGCTACCTTTATCATGTACTAAAATTCCACGTATGATACAATAGTTTCTGTGCTTTCTGTTCTGCTCCACTGACTTGTCAGTATCACATTATTCTTTTATCTCTATAACAACGTTTGAAGGTCTTGTAGAGCGAGTTCCCACTCATTACTTTCCTATTTCGTAATTTTACCAACTATTTTGGCTTATTTTTCCATATACACTTCAAAATAGTTTATCTAGTTCTCAAAAAAATAACACCAGTTTTTTTTGGGGGGACGGAGGGGGAATCACCTTATTTTAAACACCCAAATTAGTCATTTTTGTTGTTTTCTTAGGTCAGCATTTTCCAGTCCTGTGAAAACTGTTATTTCTTGCATCTCACTCTTCCTTAGTTCAATTTTCTTTTTGTTAAGAAAGTTCTTTCTCTGAGGGTCTGTGAGATGCACATTCCCGTAACTGGCTTGTCTAAAATGTCTTTATTTCTCTTTCATTTGTGAATAATAGTTTCACTTGATGTAGAATTCTCTTCTGACAGTTATTTATCTTCAAGACTTTGAAAGTATTATTCTTTGCTTTCTGGTTTCTGTAGTTGCTCCTGATATATCTTTTGTCAATGATATGGTTCTTCCATTGCCTTTCAGATTTTCTTTTTATCTGAGATGTGTTGTAGTAACCATCTCTTCTCAAGGTTGCCATAAGAGTTTCCTTTTAATATACATGTTTTGTAATATCACTGTTATGTGTCTAGATATGGATTTACTTTTATTATTCTTCACCAGTCTCCTCTGATTTGGAAATTTATTTATTTCATCATTTCTAGAAAATCTCATCCACTGTGTTTTCATGTATAGCCTCTCCTGTGTTCCTTCTATTCTATCTAAAACACTTTTCAGACTATATTGGGCCTTTCAGTCTATCCTTCATGTGTCTTAATCTCCCATTCTTATTTTCCATTCTTTTATCACTGTATAATATATTTTGAAAAATTTTCTCCATCATCCATTTTGCTATTTTGTTTCAGCTGTGTGTAATCTGTAATTTAATAACAGCAGTAATAGTAAGTTGATTGAATTTTTCAATTCAAATGACTGTTTTTCATTTCTAGAAATTGTATTTTTTTAAATCAAAATTACCCATTCTTTTTCATATGTATTATCCTGTAATTTTGGTTCCTGTTTTTTCTTTAATCTTTATTCTTTAAAAATTATTTACTATTAATTCTTTAAAAATTAATTTAATTTAAAAATACTTTGAAAGATAATTTTGCAGAAATATTTTTCTGTAAGTTCTTGAGGTTGCTTATCCTCCTGTTTATTATGTTTTTGTGAACTGTAATCTAACTGCATGTTTTTTGTCATTTTTTATTTTGAACGTTGAGTGCATAATTCATGTGACCATTGTTGCAGAAGCATCCCTTAGAGTCGTTTGGGGTTTGCTACTGCCAGGCATCCTAGGTGTTTTTCACTGGGGTCCAGCTCCAGTGTTAATATTAATGTCTCAGCAGGGAGTTCCCTAACTATAAGGGTAGAATAAATTTAGATTCCATATCCGAGAGAGAGGCTTAGCTTTGTTTTGTTTTCTCAGCTGGGAGTGGGATCCTTATCCCAGAGTCCTGCTCAGAGTAAACTTCCTTGACTCTTCTCTGATTTGACAGTGTTTCTGCTCAGAGGGGAAATCCTTCCACAGGTCATTGCTTTAGTTACAGATTTTAAACATTTCTCTATGTTTTATACAACATTTTTCTGAATTTCAAAATTCATGTTATAGATTTTTATTATGTCCTGTCTTCGCTCAGAATCTAAACTACTTTTTTATTTTATTCTTTCATTCATTCATTCATTCTTTCATGAACACAGCAGTAAAAGCGCTGAATCCTAACTACTAGGCCACGAGGGAACTCTGTTTTTCTTAAGATTATAAAATTATGGTCTTATTTTGCATGATGCTTCCTTTATAAGCTGTGATGTTAATAATTTATTAAACACTGTCTTTGCCTTTATTATCCTAAATAAGCTCATTTTTCCTTATTCTGTACTTCAGCTCTCAAATTATATTCCTACATTTCTATCTTATGCACTTTCTTTTCTCTACTAATATCACCACTATTTCCTTGACCTTGGTCTTATGTCTCATAGGATTAAGGTTGCTAATATCACCTTAACTCTGTACAAAAGTCAATAATTTACAATTACCTTTTACTCTGAATTCTTTTTTAGGTCACTTTCTCTGATCTCAGAAAATGAATTGTCTTTCACTTTTCAGGGCCAATCCCTTAACCTATGTTCCTTGATCTCACCCCCTTATCACCTCCCAGACCATCTTCCATCATTTATCTCTTCTCCTTTATCTTCAGTCTCTTCATATCCACAAACACACTCAAAATTCTCATAATACCTGCATCTACTTCAAACATTTCCTCAAATGTCATCTTCCCAGTAAAATCTGCCTTGACCGTCACCCCTTTAAAATTTCAACCCCTCTTTGCTTCCTATTCCTTTTAACTGCTTTTTTTCCTTATTATACTAATATCTGATACATACATTTACATATCTACATGTATATATGTATATATATACGATGTTATTTTTTTACTGTTCTCTGCTTGACATATAGTAGGCACTCATTAAACAATTGTTGAATGAATGAATATACTATTGCTGTTCATTTTTCCAACCTAATGAAAGCATGATATCTTATTAGGTATCCAAATTGCAATGTAGCTTATACCCTTCCATGTGTATATCACACAACTATTATTAACTCACTGGTATATACTTGTTTTCATCCAAGTTATTATTTCCACAGTGAAATCTAAAGGATGGGTGGTAGCTATGGGAAAATGTTTAGAAAACAGAATTGAATTCTGGAATATTTTTCCGTCTGCCTCAGTACTACCTTCTACTAAGTGGTAATAGTTGTAGTAAATGAGCAAAAATGAGTCTCTTCACTTCTTTGACATTTCTGCTCATTTATTATAATTAGACTAAGTTGTCTTCTGAAAGCAATAGCTGAGAATTGTAAGAAATCACTTGTGTATTCTTCCTAGAGAAGTCTGTGTATGTTTGCAAGAAGGTTATCAATTGCTTTCTAAAGTTTTATGACTCATTTCTTTCGATCAGCTTTCTTCTTTGAATTTCACTCAAGTCCTAATGGCACAAATGGCTCCATTTGTGCAGAAAAGTAATAGATCACCACAACAAGCAGAGTCTATCTCACACAGTACCAGTTTCATGGGTGTACAACCTGTGCAGTCACACAGGCCCCATGTTCAGAAGGACCCTAAACTTGGTTTAGTGTCCTGCTACCACTGTCTTGATATTCTTAATAATTTGGGGGGAATTCCCTGGCAGTCCAGTGGTTAGGACTCTGTGCTTCCACTGACGAGGTTCGGTACCTCGTTGAGGAATTAAGATCCCACAAGCCGTGCAGCATGTCCCAAATAAATAAATAAATGAAATACATTTTTTAAATAAAATAATTTTTAACAAAAAGTCTTTCATTTTGCACAGAGCTGCACAAATTATGTGCCAATTCTGATCTCAGAACTTAGTCATTTCTACCATATTTGTTTTTCTGGTTTAGCTCAGCAGGCTTATAATTTCAGCCCATGAGAAAGTGGATTTTGATTTAGGAACAGTTGTTCTGAATTGTCTGCTGCCATAGTTCACACCTGAAGTGTATAACCTTTATAGGAGCCAAAGTTAGATCCCAACAACAACGGAAGTCAGAAAACAGTGGAATGATGGATTCAATGTACTGACCCAAATAGCTATTAAATTAGAATTCAGTAAACTCCCATTGTTTTGAGCAGAGATCTTGAAGTTGAAAGCAAAAGAATGGAGAAAGTTAGATCATACAAATACTAACCAAATGAAAGCTGATGTAGCTTTAATATCAGGCTTTAAAACAAAAAGTACTACTAGAGATAGGGAAACACTGCATAATGATAAAAAGTCCAGGTCCAGTTCACCAGGGAGTGGACCACAACATGATAAGGGACAGCTGGAGTTGTTCCTTTAGTACACAAAGAAAATATAAAAGAAATTGACTACTGATGGCTCCAAATTGCAGCCAGCCTGATAGGCTGATACAAATATCTGGAATGGATTTTGCTACTTCTGTGGAGCAAACCACAGACAAGCAAATAGGCTGATGGGAAAACCCAGAACAGAGTAAGAAAATTATAGGAACAGGAAAGAAAGGACAAGGACTAGTTAGTCCCCAACTCCTCTTCTTGCAAGAGGAGACCCCGAAAGCATTCTTAAATTTGCTGGATACCAGAGCTTACAGGTGGTTATCTCTGGGTTTTTGTTTGTTTGTTTTCTAATTTATTGTTGGTCCTTACTGTGCTTGCTATTCTTTTGTCAGTCTCCATGATTGATATGGATGTTCCAGGTACAGGGCATACTGATTGGATTTATTCATTGTAACTCTTGTTGGTGATTTCTGTAACAGTTGGCCAGATTCATAGTCAAGAACAGCCTGTTCTTGCCAAGATTTTATACTAAAATAATATCTCACACAAAGAAGGAAAAAAATAGTTTTCTCATACAAGATTTAATATACAGATTGTTACACACTGCTGTCTTCTTGTTCAACAGCCCTGAGACTGGTAGAAATCAAGAGTGTTTGGTGTACTACCATGGACTATTGAGGCTTGAAAAGGAGAGTAACTATCATTATTCCCATAGTGCATAGTGGTTCCTAAATTCAGCTGCCTGTTAGAATCACCTGGATACATTTTTTCAAAAACCCAATGCCAGATGAATTTTCTTAAATATATTGTGTGTGTGTGTGTGTGTGTGTGTGTGTGTGTGTGTGTGTGTGTGTGTGTGTGTGTGTGTGTGTGTGTGTGTGTGTGTGTGTGTGTGTGTGTGTGTGTGTGTGTGTGTGTGTGTGTGTGTGTGTGTGTGCGCGCGCGCGTGTGCGTGTGCGTGGTACGCGGGCCTCTCACTGTTGTGGCCTCTCCCGTTGCAGAGCACAGGCTCCGGACGCACATGCTCAGCGGCCATGGCTCACGGGCGGCCATGGCTCACGGGCGGCCATGGCTCACGGGCGGCCATGGCTCACGGGCGGCCATGGCTCACGGGCGGCCATGGCTCACGGGCCCAGCTGCTCCGCGGCGTGTGGGATCTTCCTGGACTGGGGCACGAACCCTTGTCCCCTGCATCGGCAGGCGGACTCTCAACCACTGCACCACCAGGGAAGACCCCAACTTTTGTTAGAAGTAGTATTCCTTTAACATCAGAATTTATGACATTTACATTTTGTTCTTTAACCACAAAACTTTTATATTGTTCTGTTCTCACTGTCAAATGAATTCAGTATTGCATACTTTGTCCTTTTGCCATGGTTTCATTTATTTCTCAGGTGACTGAAAGTAAATCCTCGAGTAGTTTGTTCAAGAATAACATGGATATTATGTTCTCTAAATTCTTCTATATTTAGAATTATACTTCTATTGCTTTTATACCTGAAAAGCAATTTACTGGGCATAAAATTCTTGACTCACACTTTGTTTCCATGAGGACTTTGAGTTCTTGAGGACATTATTTTACTGACTTGTAATCAGGGCTGTGGGGAAATCTGAGACACAGTTATTGTGCCTTAAACTTTTATTTGGCAAACCAAAGTTTTCTTTCTTTTTCTTTGATTCTCAATAACTTTTTTGCTAGGATATGTCTCATATTATTTGATTCATAATAGTCAAATTACCTTTTATCTGGAGAAAAAGTTTTCTTGATTTATGCTTTTAAATAGTTAGGATGGTCATTTTGTGGGGGAAGGGTTTGTATCTTTGAGGATACCAATTATATATATATTTCTCATCTTCCTTAACTTGATTAGAATACTGTAGATAACCTAAAGCAAACATCATTCTAAGTGGGACAATATTAGAAGCATTCCCTTTAAAAACAAGAATAAGACAAAGATTCCCCTATCATTTCTTCTATTAAACCTTACACTGGTGGTCCTAAGTAGCATGGAGGCATATGGATTGGCAAGGAGGAAACAAAACGGTCAATATTTGCAGTTGATATGATTGTTTACATAGACAACCCAAAATAACCTAAAATTAACAAAATGTCCTATGTAAGACAAAAATGAGTTGCATTCCTATATATCAATACTACTAGCAGCAAACAACTGGAAATACAATTAAAGAGAAGAAACTATTTATAGAAATATTAGAGAATATCAAGTGTCTAGGAGTAAATCTAACATAAGATATCCAAGAACTATCTGGTGGAAAGTTTAAAACTTTGTTGAAAAAATATCATTCATAACAATTATGCCACACTAATATAAGTTGTTAATAACTGGGAAACTGTGGGGTGGGGGATAAGGGCTACATGGGAACTCTGTACTTTCCAGTCAATTTTTCTATAAGCCTAAAACTACTAAAAAGAATTCTGTTAATTTTAGAAATGCACTTTTAAAGAATATATAGGGATGCCTAAAACTATGTAAAAACAAAGTGAAAAAATAATATTATAGCTGCTTATCAGAATTCTTAACAAATAGATGACTTATTTTAATACTTTATATATCTTTCTTTTCTTTTTATAAATTTATTTATTTGTTTATTTTTGGCTGCGTTGGGTCTTTGTTGCTGTGTGCAGGCTTTCTCTAGTTGCAGTGAGAGGGGGCTACTCTTTGTTGTGGTGCATGGGCTTCTCATTGTCATGGCTTCTCTTGTTGTGGAGCACGGGCTCTAGGCACATAGGCTTCAGTAGGTGTGGCATGTGGACTCAGTAGTTGTGGCTTGCAGGCTCTAGAGCTCAGGCTCAGTAGTTGTGGTGCATGGGCTTAGTTTCTCCGCGGTGTGTGGGATCTTCCCAGGCAAGGGCTTGAACCTGTGTCCCTTCTTGCATTGGCAGGCAGATTCTTAACCACTGCTTCACTAGGGAAGCCCTGTATATCTTTCTTATTGATTTAATATTTATCAATTAATGGAATATAAAAATAGAACTGAATAATTTTGATGAGCAAAAGAATATGTTGGGCAGGTCTTGCGTGGAGCAGGAAGCTGTAATTAACCCCTTTGAGAGTCTTTCACTTTTCTAATCCAAGAAATCACAGCAGAGATCACTCTTTTTATTAAAGGTAACTATTTTTTTAAAAAAAACTTACAGGACTTCCCTGGTGGTGCAGTGGATAAGACTCCGTGCTCCCAATGCAGGGGGCCCAGGTTCAATCCCTGGTCAAAGAACCATATCCCACATGCATGCCACAACTGAGAGTTTGCATGCCACAGCTAAAGAGCCCATGTGCTGCAGCTAAGGAGCCCTGGAGCCACAACTAAGACCCAGTGCAACCAAATAAAGAAAAAAAAAAAGATTAGAAAAACTTTTTTTTTTTTTTTTTTTGCTGTACGTGGGCCTCTCACTGTTGTGTCCTCTCTCGTTGTGGAGCACAGGCTCCGGACGTGCAGGCTCAGCTGCCATGGCTCACGGGCCTATCCGCTCCATGGCATGTGGGATCTTCCCGGACCGGGGCACAAACCCGTGTCCCCTGCATCGGCAGGCGGACTCCCAACCACTGTGCCACCAGGGAAGCCCTAGAAAAACTTTAAAAAATTTTTTTTAAAACTTTCATATTTCCCCCATTTAGGAAATTCCCATGAACTTGATAAATGGCTAAGAAGTTAACATTTCCCCCCAACCCAAATAGGTTAATTTCCTTTCTCTTTCAAGATACCATTCTCTTTTAAGAGATTCTCATACTTTTTCTATTTGTATTTAACCTACTTTTTAGTAGAATAGAATATGCAATTCTATATTGTGATAGAAGAGAAAAAAGAAAAAAACGTCTAGGAGATAATACATGAATAGCAGAGTGACTCATGGAATTGACATTGACCACTGAATTTCATGTGTGTGCAATTATTATTCAGAAGGAGATAAACATAGTTAATAATAAAAACTGTTCAGATTAATGGAAAATTAACCAGAAAGTAATCAGCCTCCACAATACTGATGATTTATTATTAAAAGCAAACAGATAAGCTTGAAATAATCATGTAGGTACTGTAATTCCATTTCTGGTTTTCACATACTACACTTTATGAGTGAATGCTACATGGAGCTTATCAAGGAAGTTATCGAAACAAGAATATCTTGAAATTCAAAAGTTATGTATGATACACTGATGATATGTCCACATATATAAACTTTATTCTTTTAAAGCATCATCATTAATGCAGTTTGTCTTTCTGCTCTACTTTTTATCATCTTCTAAATAAATCCAAACTCCTTAACATGATATAGTCTCTTTCTGCAGGTCCAGAATCATTTCCTCTCCCTGCCCACAAGATCCTTCTCTGACCGGCACTCATTCTCTAGTTCCCTAAGAGCATCACACTCTCACCTCTCCCTGATTTTGTACATGCTGTTCTTCTATGCCAAAAAATCTCATCCTTCCTTTCATTCTTGGATAATTCCTCTCAAGCATCTGCTCTTTTTGGAATCCTTTCTGGATCTTCACAGGCTGAGCCAAATGTTCTCCACTAGAACTATCTCTATGATAATACTTAGTAAACTGTGCCCAACTTCCTCTTTATACCAGAGTAATGCTGGAGCCTGAAGCTGTGGTGGCAGCTTCTTGATTCTGTAGCTTCCTGACTAGAGCTAGAGCTGGAACAGGAGGTGGGCAGAGTGTGCATGTGGCTGCAGGGTAAGGGTCAAAGAATGAAACCCTGATCCTACAACCAGGCTGATCTGAGAACAAGATAAGACCAAGAGTCATATTCTAGATGAAAGGCCAGAAACAGAGAAGAGATAAGAAGTCGTTTGTGGGTACAAGAGGCAGACCCTCAGAAGACTTCAGAGGCAGAGGGATGTCAGAGGTAACATAAGGTGGAAAAAGTGATTGGAATCCAGAAAGCTGTATTGCTGGTTTTACTTGTCTTTCACCATTCTTCACCCCCATCCACAGCTTAAACGCAGACTTCCATTACTGAATCTCCACTGCCTACAATGGGGCCTGCCACACAGTAGGTAGGAAACAATATCTGTTGAATTGAGCCCTATTAACCATCATTTAAAGAACATTCTTTAAAACCTCTCACAAAGGATACTTTTCTAGGAAACCCTCCCTAATCCCCACCGAAAAGAATTCTGTTCTTACAAATACTTGTGGTATGCTTTTTGGTATCTCTCATTCTCTTTCAGTGTTCTGCCTTGTGTTATACGTGTTTGGATGTCTCCTATGTTTTTCTGTGTATCCACTCTAGGGGCAAGATCACTGTCTGAATCATCTTTGAAGATCCTAGTAGAAGTGTCACACATTTTGTGTGAGTCCTTAGTGACTGCTGTGCATTGCTCCTATTTTCTATAGTTCTGATTTGCTTTAGTCCTCATTCTCACATAATGGAGATAATGACATAGAAAGAAAAAAAACAAGCTTTTGTAGAATCCAAAAGTCTACTCCAATGTCTTCAAAGAACAAGCAAAGGAAATAAATATATAATCTTTTACTAAAGTTACTTTAAAAATCAGAGAGTATTCTTTTGTGCAAGATAGGTTTTTGTTTTAACCTAGCTATCATGATTGTCCGGTATTGCTTTACTTTGACTATGTAGCTCTGATGTGTGGTATGTTTTCGAATTTAAAATTAGAAACCCACGTACCACTTACACCCTGCTTCTCTGATTCAAGTGTGACTCATTGTAACTAAGAACTGATGGTAAAATAACAACAACAACAAAACCCCAAATCATCTGGGTTTGGTATGTGCCAGAGGGTAATGTGTGCGCATGTATGTTCTCATACATCTGTAATTATATACTGATCACCTATTTATGTTTATTTTAGAATTAACGAAGAGTAAAGGAGAATTGATTGAAATATTTATTTAGATGGAGTTCTAGTACTGAGCTAACACTATAGTCATTAGCTACATATTGCTATTGAGCACTTGAAACATGGTATACTGAATTGAAATGTGCTATTAGTTTCACATTTTTACTTTTTTTCATGTGACTACTAGAAAATTTTAAAGTACAAGTGTGGCATGCCTTATATTTCTGTAGGATAGCATTGGTTTGGTATATGCTATAATTTGGCTACTTTTACCATAGAAACATTGCAAAGGTGTTGTGAAAAAAATTCCACTCTAGTAATGGAGATAAACTATTGATAGTCTACTGTGCTGCAGGCGCTGAGATTTTACATGAACTATTTCATTTAATTCTCCCCAAATCTTATTAGATAGTTGTTTTCCCTATTTTAAGATAAGTAGTCTGGGGTTCAAAAAGGTTAAGAAAATTTCCTACAAGTCCATGATCAGACAGCTAGCAATCTGCAAAACATACTCATATCCACTTGTCACTAGAGATCATTCTCTTTTTGCTGAAGAACACTTTCTTTCCTCTGTCTTTCCTTTGCCTTATGCTACCTGAAATTTTTATTGTTTTTATATTTATTTATTTATTTGATTGTGTTGGGTCTTAGTTGTGGCAGGCAGCCTCCTTAGTTGTGGCATGCAAACTCTTAGTTGCGGCATGCGTATGGGATCTAGTTCCCAGACCAGGGATCGAACCCGGGCCCCCTGCATTTGGAGCGCGGAGTCTTAACCATAGTGTCACCAGGGAAGACCCTGAAATTCTAATAACACCCACGATCGTGAAGTCTCACTAGCCTGTTACTTCAAAATAGGGTCATATGTCCTTTTTTACCCAAATGAAAATAATGTAAGTCCCTCACAAGCCAAATTATCAGGGATTCCAGTCTTTTCCCATGATTCCCCTCCTCATATAATCATAAATGACCCAGGCTTATTTACTAATGCCTGAGAATTGATCCATTTGTCTGTGGATTGACAATAGAGTGACAGCTCATACACTCTTGAGGCTAGAGGCCTGTCTAGAGAAGGGTTAATTCAGTGACAGGGTTGTGTTAGTTTCCTATTACCTTGTAACAACTTACCATTGGTGGCTTAAAACAACACCCGTTAACAAATACCGTATGCTAACACATATATATGGAATCTAAATAAAAAGGTTCTGAAGAACCTAGGGGCAGGACAGGAATAAAGATGCAGACATAGAGAATGGACTTGAGGACATGGGGAGGGGGAAGGGTAAGCTGGGACAAAGTGAGAGAGTGGCATGGACATATATACACTACCAAACGTAAAATAGATAGCTAGTGGGAAGCAGCCGCATAGCACAGGGAGATCAGCTAGGTGCTTTGTGACCACCTAGAGGGGTGGGATAGGGAGGGTGGGAGGGAGGGAGACACAAGAGGGAGGAGATATGGGGATATATGTATATGTATAGCTGATTCACTTTGTTGTACGGGAGCAACTAACACACCCTTGTGAAGCAATTATACTCCAGTAAAGATGTTAAAACGACAACAACAACAACACCCATTTATTAGCTCATATTATCTGTAGGTCAGAAGTCCAGTATGGCTTTGCTGAATTCTCTGCTCACATTATCACATGGCTGAAATCAAGATGCCTGCAAGTTTGAGTTCTCATCTTGATACCTTGGCGGGGGGGAGGGAAATCTGTTTCAAAGCACATTTTTGTTGTTGGCAGAATTCAGTTCCTTATGGGTATAGGACTTAGGTTTCTGCTTCCTTGCTGGCTGTCAGCCAGAGGCTACTCTCTGCTTCTAGAAGCTGGATGTGTTCCTTGTCACGTGCCCCATTTCCCATCTTCATGCCAGCAATGGCAAATTGAATCTGTTTCGTGCTTTGAATCTCTCTGGCTTCTCTTTCTGCCCCCATTTATAGAAAACTCTCTGCTTTTTAAGGGCTCAGGGGCACCCAGATAATCTTATTTTAAGGTCAACTATGACATAACATAATTGTTCCAGGGTTTAGGGAATGGGCTACTGGGGGGAGTGGGTGGTGCATTTTCAGTTCTCTGCCTGCTACAGTCCTGGGGATTATACAGGGCATGTATACCACCACAGAGACAGTGGCAGAAAGCAAGCTGTCAGAGTCTTCCCAGCTGCTTAGCTTAGCTAGTCATAGGGACAAAAGGAAGAGCTGAATCATGATTAGACAGTAACACTTACTGGAGGAGAAGTAGAGGATGGATGTGAAGGTTCCTGACTTGTTACCTTACCTTCAACTTTACCCCCCAGTTTTAATCATCATATACTTTCTTTCTGAAAGCCACATGTAGATCTCTCTGCTAGGAGGAGGTATAACATATCTGTCCCACCTGTTTTAAAGGAAGCAATGTCCAGGCACTTTGAGGTATGTTGGAGCCTCCATGTCCTGTATTGCTGGAGCCCTGATAAACCATAGAGATGGGAGTCCCCATGAACGGCTTCCTAACAGGCCACTGGGGCCAGTTCTGCTGGTTCCTCTGGGCCAAGGAGCTTCCTCAGTGTGCAGGAGGAGCACCCTCCCCTGCCTGTAGCAGACTTCACTCCCTCTAGGTTACCTGCCTTTTGAACCCTTTCTTTCCCCACACTTGCATGCCAATCTCCCAATACTCAGCTCAAAATCCATTGTGGCTCTTGCTCTCCCTGGGAACACACCTTTCATGTGCCAATTACTGAACCTTTGCTCACCAAGCTTTGTGTTCCCTAAAGTGCCAAATCCCCTTTCTCTTTATTGCCTCTGTTGTTTACTTGAGAGATTTCTTTTAGCTGAATCATATTTTTAACCTTAACAAACGTATAGAGGAAACTTCTATCACTATCATATGTGGAAAATCTGAATTACCTGCCATATATAGGTGTTAACTCTAAAAGAAAAAGAAAAAAAACAAAAAGGAAAGAAAAATTCTTAGTCACTTGTGGTCTCTAACCTGACATAGCAGAGTGATTCTCAAAAGGCTCCTTTCTTCCTCTCTGATTGTCCCCAGGGGCATTTTTATTACAATTCCTAACTCTTTTTCTGTTTGTTTTTGTTGTGTTGTGTTTTGAGCTAAGGGGCTACAATGCAGTTATATTACAGGCCACGTGTTGAAGCTTGGCGAGCTGCATGTACCCCAAACTACTTTGCCTCTTCCTTCCCATCCCCACCCCTCTTCAGTGTGCTACCTAAAGTCATCCCCCATACCACCAGAGATGTGCAATCCACAGTTCAGAAAACACAGACCCCACTTTCTTCTTCCCAGAGACCCACCTCAAATTCCTCTCCCTCTAAGAAACCAATACAGTCATCAGTGATCCCCTCAACTGCATTCATAAGGCTACTGTGTCTAATTATTCAAATGTTGCTGTGTGACATTTCATTAAGGACAAAGACCATGCTTTATACTAAGTTTTCCCACAGCATTTGGTATGCTACCTGGCAAACAGCAGGCATTCAGTGAATATTTGTGGTTTGATGAGCAGCAAGGGTCAGCTCTGGGTAAGAGTGTAGAGCAGAGTTTGACTTAGGTTCCTCTCCTACCTTGGGCTGCTTCAGTCACAGAAGGGCCATGGACTGTGGTTCTCCTCTGAGGCATTTTCTCCTTTCTCAATAAGTTCCCTGTGTTTCCTGATTTTTCTGTCTCCCCAAATCACACTTTGTGTGCTGTGTCTGATTATCTCGTTGACTAATTAGCTAAGACATTTGGTGTTTGCCACTAGATCTTGCATTGCTTAATTCTGTCTTGTAAATATTTTTTGTATCCTCTATCACACTTAAGACCACATATACATAGTGGATGCTCAATAGATATTTGTTGTATAAATAAATGAATGCATGTTTTATTGTTTGTGTCTTGGAGTGTCCCTGATATATCTTCAGGAGAAAATACGAAGTCCTCAAACTAATTCATATAACATTGGTCAAGGGGATTTACTAAGTTTTTTAACAAGTATGGAAAAGCTTTGTAGTTTTGACTCAGAACAATAAAAATGAAATCTTCCCTCTGCCTTTCCTCCCTCTTTTGGCCACTAGGCCAATTTAGATGTTCCTTTCAAGTAGCAATTTAAGTCTCTTTAGCTTTACACGAAGCTTATATTTCCTTCTCTGTACCCCCAAGCAATTTACACATACTTATTATCCAAACCTGGACATACTGAGAACGAAAGTGGGCACAAATAACTATTAAGCCAGGACAAGAAGTGTCCCTGACAAACAAGGAAGTACAGTCATACTACTTTGAGAGCAGTTATTTGCTAACTGTATGTCACTTTTCATTTAACTGTAAAGCCATTCTAGGTCTGGGCCTTATAGCTTCCTTTGTTACCTAGAACTGTGCCTGGCACATAGTGGTGGTAGAAGAAATGTTAGTGCTGTTGTAAAAATGTTCATTTAATTGCATATAATACTACCTTGATGTAGAATTCAAACAATCCCATTTGGGGCCTATTATGAGCCATTTTCTCAGTATTACAAATATAGGGCAATGAGCTTAATTATATGCTTGTGTAATGATAATAGCTAGCATTTACCAGCACTGAGCATGTGCCAGGCCCAGGGCTAAGAACTCTGCTTGAGTTCTCTCACTGATTTCTTCCAACAACTCTTGGAGATAAGTACTGCTATGGTCCCATTAAATGAGAAGAAAAGACAGGTTTAGAAGATTAATAACCTTGGTCAGGATCACCCAGCTAATTCTGCGTCAGAGTTTGAACTCCAGGCTCTGACCCTATACACCATCTCCCCTATATGTGATAAGTAGCTGGTACTGAATTTTGGAAAGTAGTTAAAAAAATAATAGTATACTTTTAGGAAAAATCCATTTGCTGTAAACATTTTAAAGGAAAACTTAACTAAGTAAGAGATTGCATAATCAGGCAAGTGTGATAGCTGTGTGAGCTCGTGAGTAGTGATAGCAGTTGCTTAGACCAACACATTGTTTGCTGTTGTCCTTGATGTTGGTTAATGTTTCCATTTGTTAAGTTACAAATATGCCATGTTAGTTTTGTTGAGATCATTCTCTTGTTGGTGGGCTAGTAAGGTGCAAGACATTTTATTTTGTACTGTAACAGTTGCATTTAACTTTAGCAGTATGTGGTTGAATTATGAACGGTGACTATTTTCTACTCTGTCCTTTTGAGAGAAGTTTTTACTTGGTAACAATTTTAAGGACAGTACAGACACATCATAATATTGAGTCCAGAAAAATTATTATGTGGTATTATTACAATTATTGTAATTATTAATTACAAACCATATTTTTTAATCCTTTTTGTTGTTGTTAAATTTATTTATTTTTGGCTGTGTTGGGTCTTTGTTACTGCGCACGGGCTTTCTCTAGTTGTGGCAAGCAGGGGCTACTACTCTTTGTTGTGGTGCGCAGGCTTCTCAATGTGGTGGCTCCTCTTGTTGCAGAGCACGGGCTCTAGGCGCGTGGGCTTCAGTAGTTGTGGGATACGGGCTCAGTAGTTGTGGCTCACAGGCTCTAGAGTGCAGGCTCAGTAGTTGTGGCACATGGGCTTAGTTACTCTGCGGCATGTGGGATCTTCTTGGACCAGGGTTTGAACCCATGTCCGCTGCATTGGCAGGTGGATTCTTAAACACTGTGCCACCAGGGAAATCCCCCAAACCATATTTTTACATTACTGAAATATATAGTCAATAGCTTTTAAAAATAAAAGCAGGCTATTGAATTTTATATAAAAATAATTATATATAAAATTAAATAAAAGCAGTCTATTGAATTTTATATAAAAATAATCCAGATTGTAAGGGATCATCTGTAACCTTAAATAGTTTTAAATCAGAAAGGATAAATTAAGTATGTAAAGAGACTATGCTATAAGTATTATACTGAACAAATAACTATATGCACAGACTTTCATACAAAACGTATCCTTTGATTGAATGGAATTGTCTTCTTAATTGACTTTTTTTTTCTACTGGCAAGAGGTATGTAGGAATAGCTATAGCAACTGAAATTAGATATTGTTAAGGTATTCAATCATATGTGATATGTTATAAACAAAATATGAAAAATCTGGAAATAAATGTTTACGTAATGAATACTAACTTTTATGAATAAATGATAGGAAATGTTATTACTTAAGGCATTCACACAAGATGACTACATTTGTAATTCAAAGGAAGGATTACAAATATATATACCAAGTTCAGAAATTTTCTGCGTTTTTTTTGTCATAGGACTTAAAAAATATTTTTTTTTCTTTTTATTGAAGTAGAGTTGATTTACAATGCTGTGCCAGTCTTGGCTGTGCAACAAAGTGACTCAGTTATAGACATAGAGACATTCTTTTTTTATATTCTTCCATTATGATTTATCACAGCATACGGACATTTTTAGCATTAAAATGCCTTTGAGTTTTACACCAGAAAGTTTTCTCTAATTTATCATGTTTGTCTTCTTCAGTGAAATAGAATACCATGATAGCAATGGTTAGAAAAACTGCATTGAATGTCAAGTTATCACTGTACTCAGAGTAACCAGAAAATCAAAATGCTTATGTTATGATGTAGATAGGGATCTTATGGTTAACTGATAGAAATTGGAACCAAGAGGAAGTTTAAAATAAAAAATTGGTCATTTTTTGTTGCTTTGCACTTTTTATTACCTAGGAGACTTAAAATTGTTTTCATTTACTCTAGGCACTTGGGATACATCAGCTGAACAAAACACAAAATCCCATCTTCTACTGGGGAAGACAGACATTAAAACATAAATATACAACAGATAAATTGTAAAGATTTTTGCAAGGTTTTAAGTGTCATGGGAAGAAAAGAAGAAGCAAGTTAGGAAGGACTGAGAGTTGGGTTTGGGGTGGTTACAGTTTTAAATAGCGTGGTCAGGCTGAGTATCATTGTTAAGGTAAGATTGGATCAAGGAGTTAAAAGAGGTGAAGGTGGACACCAGGGAAGAATGTTACCGGCAGAGAAAAAACTCTCACAAAGTCCCTGTCTGGAATATACAAGCAACTGGAGTCAGGGAGTAAAGCAAAAGGCAAATCCAAGGGCTTTGTAGAAACCGTGAAGACCTTTTTTTTTTTTTTTAACATCTTTACTGGAGTATAATTGCTTTACAAGGGTGTGTTAGTTGCTGCTGTACAACAAAGTGAATCAGCTATACATATACATATATCCCCATATCCCCTCCCTCTTGCGTCTCCCTATCCCACCCTTCTAGGTGGTCACAAAGCACCGAGCTGATCTCCCTGTGCTATGCGGCTGCTTCCCACTAGCTATCTATTTTACATTTGGTAGTGTATATATGTTAATGCCACTCTCTCACTTTGTCCCAGCTTACCCTTCCCCCTCCCCGTGTCCTCAAGTCCATTCTCTATGTCTGCATCTTTATTCCTGTCCTGCCCCTACGTTCCTCAGAACCATTTTTTTTTTTTTTAGATTCCATATATATGTGTTAGCGTAAGGTATTTGTTTTTCTCTTTCTGACTTACTTCATTCCGTATGACAGACTCTAAGGACCTTAGCTTTTACAGTTTAGGAAATGGGGAGGCAATGGAAGATTTTGACCAGATGAGACAGGAGCTGACTTTTTTTGTAGGAGGATATTCTGATTGTTGTTTTGATAATAGACTGCGTTAATGGTGGGCAGGTAGACCATTTAGTAGGCCACCGAAGTATACTCGAGGCCAGAGCAGATGAAAAGTGATTCAGGGGAGAAGTGGTCTGATTCTGGTTTATTTTGAGGGCGCAACCAACAGACATGCTTGACAGAATGGAGGTGAAGAGGAGAGAATGAGAGGAGCCAAGGATGACTCCAAGTTTTTGACCTGAGTAACTAACTAGAAGGACTGTGGCATGGTTTTGAGTTGCTTTTTGAGCAAGGGAGACCTAACTCTAAATTTAGCGGGAAAAGAAAACTAATGTTGCACTCATATAATCAATCAAGACGGGGAAGACGTACTATATTATATTCCAAGTATGGTAGGTATTTTGGTGGAGGGTCTACTGCTAGATAAGCGCACTCTTAAGTGTTTCTGATTTCTGGGATATATAAAATATACAGGTAAGGGCTCAGAGATCCAGTAGACGAGTAATTTCACACATTTCAAATGCCATGTGGGTGTTCTCGGCCTTAAGCCAGGTAATGACGGATTCAACAATTCTGACGTTTCCATTTAAAAAACGGGGGAGGGTGGTTTGGTGATTTCAGGGCATCTATCTCTCAACTACTACTGAGAGACAGCTGGTCCTAAGGCTCAGCCACGACCCTAGCCCGCCTGGGAGCGTTCCCACTTCCAGCGCAGGCGCCGTCTGGGGAGGGGGCGCGAGGTCTTGCTGCCGGCTGCCGGGCTGAGAGTGGGGAGGGGCTCCCGAACGTTCCCACCCAGCCCCGATCGCCATCTTCCGGCGCGTTCTTTCCCGCGCGGACTCCAACCCCAGCTCTCTGCCCTCTTCTCGCCGGGGAAGGGGTTTCTAGCCCGCGGAGCTCGCGGGCAGTGCGCGTCGCTGAGGTGCGGAACAGAGTCCACCCCCAAGGCAGGGTACGGGGCGGGGCCGGCGTGGCGGCAGCTGTGCGGCGGCGCGGCCCTCCCGCTGCTCCCGGAGCGCGCGCCGCCTCTTGCCCCGCCTGCGCGCGAGCCAGGGCGTGGAGGGAGGGGCCAGGAAGCGGCGAGCGCGCTGGGGAGCGCAGCTGCGGGCGTGGGGGGACAGCAGCCGCGGAGCCGGCCCCGAGAGCGGCCGCGGCAGGAGCGAGCGGCGGAGACAAAGGCTACGGTGAGTGCATCTCCCGCCGGGGTCGCGCTCTGGGCCTCCCACCTTGCTCTCGGGGCCCCTTGGGCGGGGGCCCAAAGCCCCTAACCCCCGCCACCTAGGGCTTCAGGGCGAGTGCGGCCCTGCCCTGCCCGCTGCGCGCTGCGGGCTGTGGGCTGAGCCTGCGGCTCCATTTTCAGGTCTGGGCGAGGTCCTCATGCGGACCCTGCCTTTGGTTTTCCTTCCATTCCTTCTGGGAAATGGTTACATACTCTGTTCCGGATTCAAGACAGGCGGGCGGCTGAGAGAGCCAACCGCCCCCCCGTTGTAAAATGGAAATGAAGAGCCCCCTCCCCCCCCAACTTTGCAGGTCTGAAAGTCGGGAGGGTGGCGCGAGGGGCAGGCGGAGAGGGCCCGGGTCCTCCAGGTGAGTTTCGGAGGGGCGGGGACCGCCGGCTCGGGAGCCGGACTCTTGCCTGGGGCGTCCGGCGCGTTCCTCACGCGGGTCTCGCCGCGGTACTTTGGGCCCCGGAGAGAAAGCCCTGACCACCTCGGAGGAGGAACTCGTCCTACTCTTACAGGTTGTTTTACCCAGCGCTTGCTGCTTTAGTTGTGATTTTTGGTAACGGGTGTGGTAGTTAGCGGCTCGGTGATGCCGCATTAATAGGTGAAGAGGAGCCTCGATGGGCTGACTTAATGTGTACATGAAACAACACTGAGATTCCTCTTTAGCTGCTCTTATTTTGAGTGATAAGCTTTTGAAGGGGAATTTGATGCTAACGTTCAGTTTAAAAAATTAACGTTTTGTTAAAGGGCCTGACGTATAGTAAGTAGATGCTCAATAAAATACTTGAATGAAAAAATGAATCTTGAAACGTCAGAGAAAGCTGATCTCATATCTAGTACAATTTAGGCACATACTCTCTTGATTCAAGTTAAAGGAAAAAATTGGCAAACACGTTATTTTGGCTTATATGCTTGTTTTTTGTTTTCACGCAACATACACATACTGTTGAAAAATCAGTTATTTTCAATATTAGGAGCATAGAAAATGCATTTGAAATTAATCATTTTGAGGAAAGTTGGTAGACATTTTGATGTTTCCTAAAAATCAACCATATTGATCTAATTTTCTTTTGAAAGAATGGAGAAGATAAAGAAGAGGTGCTTCTATTCTGTTTGGTTGAGACCCTGCTTTCCATTTCATTATGAATAAAGAAGTTTATGTGCTTTTGAGGGACTCTGGCATGGTCTTGAGTTGCTTTTTGAGCAAGGGGGAACTTTAAGGGAAAAAGGAAAGCTAATGTTGCAGTAATATAATTAAACCTCACCACTTACTCAGCAGATATTCATTAAGCACCTATTATATGCTGGCACCTGTGCTGGCTGCTGATTTCCTAGGGGCAAACAAAACCCACAATTATCTTTTTCTTAGCCTGAGCGTGAAGTTCGTTCCTCATTATGGATGTTGCAAGGACAGACTGTCTTATACCCCTAGTGCCTATTTAAAATTGGGAAAGATGGCAGGTGAACAGCAGGAAGTGTAGATCCATAACAGTCTATTTAAAGGTTAATAAGTAACTTTATAGGGCTAAGATCATTGGGTTATGTTTTCATATTGTCAGTTTAATAAAATCTGTTTTTTTAAATGAAGAGAGGAAGAAGTTTAACAAACTACTATTTTTATTCTCTCTCCCGTATTAGATGTTTTTGGTACAGTGTATTTATTGAAAAGTAATGTTCTGTTTTCTGTAAATAATCTTTGCTGTACAACATGTTCTGTTGTTAAAAATCTCCTAAGAGAAACAGTGGATTCCTTTTCTATAAGAAGTGTTTTTAAATAAAGCACCTTTTCAGAAATTTTATTTTGACCTTTTATTCATCATTTACAAATGGAGTATTGACTTGATAGTACTGAGAAGTGAAGAACTGTTAGTAGTGATTTGTAGTTCTATATCTGAATTTTACCTCTAGTATTAAAACTGGTAAAACTGTTTTAGTAAACAGTAAAAGAGGATGATTTGTAGTATTGCACTTATTAATTCTGAACGTAAGGTTGTGTTGTCTGTTTTTATCTTATTTACATATGATAAAAAGTACTTATTTGAATTCTTCAGAAGTCCAAATTAATGCGCTCCAAAGTCAGTCTTGATCATTACAGAAAAATGTATTGATAGATTAATAATTTTTTTACAGATAACTTTTGAATATATAAATTTATTTATTTATTTTTGGCTGCGTTGGGTCTTTGTTGCTGCTCACGGGCTTTCTCTAGTTGTGGCAAGTGGGGGCTACTCTTCATTGCAGTGCACGGGCTTCTCGTTGTCATGGCTTCTCTTGTTGCGGAGCACAGGCTCTAGGCACGTGGGCTTCAGTAGTTGTGGCACGCGGCCTCAGTAGTTGTGGCGCACAGGCTTAGTTGCTCCACGGCATGTGGGATCTTCCCAGACCAGGGCTTGAACCTGTGTCCCCTGCATTGGCAGGTGGATTCCTAACCACTGCGTCACCAGGGAAGCCCCTAACTTTTGAATTTAGGTGGACACTTTTGACCTGTTAACTGCTTATGCATTGTTGAAGATGATATGTGCATTCAAATAGAACTTTAAGATTTTTAGGGCTTCCTGGGTGGTGCAGTGGTTAAGAATCTGCCTGCCGATTCAGGGCACATGGGTTTGAGCCATGATCCGGGAAGATCCCACATGCTGCGGAGCAACTAAGCCTGTGCGCCACAACTACTGAGCCTGCACTCTAGAGCCCGGGAGCCACAACTACTGAGCCCACATACCACAGCTACTGAAGCCTGCGCCCTAGAGACCGGGCTCCGCAGCAAAAGAAGCCGCTGCAATGAGAAGCCCACACACCACAACGAAGAGTAGCCCCCCGCTCCTCGAAACTAGAGAAAGCCTGCGTGCAGCAACGAAGACCCAATACAGCCAAAGATAAATAAAATAAAAATAAACTGCAAAATGTCATTAAAAAAAAGATTTTTACACTTACTAATAGTTTTTTATGGTTCCTATGAATAAGGAAAGTAATCCCTTAAATCTTAGTGGTAGAGAGTTGTGATAGTTTTTCTTTAAATATATATTTCTTGTAGGAGGAGTGACTTGATAGCGTACACCTGTGTGTTCCTTGTAGTCTGTTGATGAGAAACCTAATAACAAATGTAATAGTGATGATTAGAACAGTGTAAGCCTTATGTTGAATAAAAAGTGCTTGGCATATTTTATTTGGGTAAGAATTTCATCAGGGTTTTTGACAGTCAGCAGCGTCAACACATGTTAAAGTAATTTTTCCAAGAAATTAGAACCTGTAATGACTTCTTTATTTATTTTTTTGACTTCTTTATTTTTTGTACTTTAAAAAAAATACCGTGTTTTCAAGGCATTATTCCTACCTTGGAGTAGTTCATAATGTTTTAAGGCTGAATAAATTCGAGGATCATTCCATTTTATAATTGTTGGAATATTCAAAGTGTGTTTATGCTTTCTTCATCAGGGTATGTGTGTTTATTGTTGGGGCTGGTTGTCTTTTTTTGTTGTAATATCCTTTAGAATAATTTAGAAAGCGTGATCTTTATCAGATGTAATTAATAAAGTGATTAAGAATGATACTGGTCTGACATATTGTAGCTGTGCCCATATTGTCTGTATAGATTGTGAAAGACTATTAATTAACAGTTGTAAAATGCTTTAAACTGACTTCTCACATTTATTCAGTAAGATAGGTTTCTATTATGTTTTTATGTCCCAGTTATCTCTCTTTATCATGAAAGTGTTTAGATTTCTCATCTGCTTTAGGATGAGTCTGGGTTATTTTGTTAAGGCTTCCTAAGACTTTTCTCTCAGTTGCAGATGCATATTAGTTTTCATCTGTTTCAGTGTTCTTAATCTCAGTTCTCATGAAAGTAATATTTTAACATTTATTGAATGTTAAATGTTAATAAATAAAGTTTTAGATCTGTCTTAGAGGGACACATGTACTTACCCTTAATAGTTAGGTGAGGGCATTTATTCTGATTTTTTTTCATACTACCTGGAAAAACTTGGAATTTAACTTATTAATTATTAACTTTATGCATTCTGCCTCAGTTCAAAGCTTAAGTATACTTGAACCTTTCTATAATACTAACAAATAATGAACAGAGGAAGACTTAGCTGAAACTGCTCTGGGACCCCATCCAAAGGGAGTTTTTGAACTGAAAGCCAAAAAATTTGGTAATGAGTTGTCTTTATCATGACACCATTAAATACCTGCAAACCTATTTTAGTCAAAATGGATTATAGTAAAACAAACTCCCTCTTTTTCCTAGAAAGCATTAGATAACTCCATGTTAAATTTAGGTGTGTTTGAAAATGACTGAATGATGAGCACTATTTCCATCTTGTGGCTTACTCACTTAGAAATTCATGGTAAGACTTTTTTTTAGTCTATTATAATTTATTAACAAATAAGTATTGATTTTAAATGTGTTTAAGCTTGTAATTCACAAAGTTAGAAAAATACGAAAACAATTCCAAGAAAAGGAGAAAACTAAGATTTCTTATTAAATCTTTAGGATTGAATTTTTGTAAGCATCTTGTACTAAACCAAAATCATTTTGTTTCATTCGACTTAATCTACTTTCACTTTTTTGCTCAATAAAGCAAAAATGAATTTTTTGTATATTCAGCATTGTGTATATTTAGCACCTAATAGATAGTGGGAGCCCATGGATATTTGTGGAACTGAAATGGATGGGATTTGATAAGGGTTTAAGCAGAAAACAGCTTTCTTTCTCTCAGTGTACCTTCAAAGCCTCCCTGTACATTGTCTTTCCCTGACTTTCCAGCTCTTAGGAAGACCAGATAACTTTTCTAGTTAATTTTAGGGGTAAAAAGTCTTATGCTCATTTGTCAGTAATAGGCTTATTTTAGTCATTAGAAGGTGCAGTTCAGAATAATAATGTGTTCAAACTCTTACACAATATAGAACTTTTTTTTGGTAGTTCAGAACTGCTTCAGAGCAAGAAGCCTGCTTTGGAGGAAGAGTCCTGAGAGGCTTCTCTTTTTTACTTTGCCAGCTCCTCTTTAGTATGCTGTCAGATTCACCTGTCCACGGTCCAGTTCAGTGGGGAAAGAGGATTGGGGGAAAAGGTATGGTTTTAATGTGGCTCCTCCTATTGTGATCTGGCAGCTGTGCCTTCTGAGTTGGACAGGTTGTTCAAAGCTGACTCTGGAGGAGTGCTGGAAATGGTTTTCTTGGGGATTCCATGTCTGGGAACCTCCAGCTATAATTCCTGTGATATAATTCTTCTTCTCCAGTCCTTTAGGCTTCTAGTTGCACTCATTTGCAGGCTCACTGTGCCTGGGAGAGGTTTTGCTTTACTCTTTAAGGTAGTTCTGTTACATTTAAACCAGACCTGCCTGTACTTTATTAAGATTATTTCACAGAACACAGTTTCAAGCGTTCCATCGGGGTTTCAGTTTCCTATCTTTCCAGTTCCTAATGTCAAGCACCCCCACTTGAATTCTACTTCTGTGTCTGGGACCTGTTGTACAGTCCGTTGCTGCTACTCCCTTTTTTAGCATCCCAACCCCTCCTTCCTCCATTTCCTCACTTAATTATTTATCCTGCTTTGAATCCATAGTCCACTGTTAAAATTTCTTCCTTTTATAAAGCCTCAGTTCTCTTTTAGCACCTCTCCCTTCATGTACTTACTTGGTAACCACCAACCCCCCGAATCCAGTTCTCCATCTAGTCCAGCCGATACCTGGCAGTTGAGCGTGAATTGAGGAAGACATACCTGTGCTGACCTGTTCTCCTTTCGTGTTGGCCAAGGAGTGTCCTTCGTGCTGTCCACAGTCCTTTAATCATAGTATCAATCAGTCCCTGGTTGAATCACTCTGCCAGTCCCCTGACAATTTTACACCTCTCCTCAAACCTCTAGTGCCTCTTTTCTTCATTTTCTGCTGATGACCTTGTTTCCTGTATATTAAAAATGAAAGCAATCAGGAGAAAACTTTTGTATGTCTCCTCGCATCTGTACGCAGACTCTATGCATTTCCTACTGTGCTGTGACCATCACCTCTCTCACCCCTGGTTCTGTCCCCCTCCTGTCAGGGACTTTGCTTTGCCTCAGGATTTATCCCATTCTCCTGCCTGCCAATGAGCTGTCTCATCAGTGTTTCCCATTTGTATTGGATTATTCCTATCAGCATATAGATATGCTGAAATATCTCCCATCTTTATTTTTTAAAATATTTATTTATTTATTGGCTGCATCAGGTCTTAGTTGTGGCATGCGGGATCTTTTGTTGTGGCGCATGGGCTCATCGTGACATGTGGGCTTCTCTCTAGTTGTGGCGTGCGGGTTTTCTCTTCTTTAGTCGTGATGTGCAGGTTCCAGGGTGTGGGCTCTAGTGGGTGTAGTTTGTGGCAAGAGGGCTCTAGTTGAGGCGCATGAGCTCAGTAGTTGTGGTGCGTGGGCTTAGTTGCCCCCTGGCAGGTGGGATCTTAGTTCCCTGACCAGGGGTTGAACCTGCATCCCCTGCATTGGAAGGTGGGTTCTTTACCATTGCACCATCAGGCAAGTCCCTCCCATCTTTCAAAACAAGCAAACCTATCCCAATAGCACATCTTTCTTCAGCTACTGTTCTTCAAGAGTTGTTATTTGTGGTCACCAGTACTCCCTCTCTGTCTTGGATCCACTGCAGTTGTTTTTTTTTCTCCTCCATGCTACATTAACAGCTCTTGTGAGATTGCTTACTAGTGACCTCCTTGGTGACAAATTCCCCAGCCAGTTCTCAATCCTAATCTCACTGGATGTAGCAGCAGAAGCATTTGAAGTGGTTGGTAATTTTCTTTTCTTTGAAACCTTTCTTTCCTTTGTTTCTGGGGCACTTCTGCTTATTTTCAGTTTCTTTTGCTGGTTCCTTTTTGTTGTCCCAACTTCTGAAAAATAAGACAGTGTCCTGAGCTCTATGTTTAGACCTCTTCTGTATTTATACATAGTCTCCTGTGAGCTCATCCTATCCTCTAGCTAGAATTATCATATATTTCAAACTAAAAATGTTATCTCTCTCCTGGATCTCTTTCCTAACCTTCAGACTTATATACCCAGCTGCCTAGTCAACATTTTCAATTAGACATCCCAAATTTAACCTGTCAGCACTGAACTCCTCATCCTCCTTCCTCCTTCCCCCACCCCAGGGATTGTTCCTATTCCAGTTTGCCTCATTTTATTAAATGTCAACTCCATCTTTATTTCTCTGACTGTAACCTTATAGACACTCTTGATTCCTGTTTCTCACACATTCACATGTAATTCAAAAAAATGTATCATGAAAGTATGTCTTTTATTTACCTTAAAATCTACTTTAAGAATAAATATGACCACAACCTGCTGTTTTCAACGGCCCACCCCCCCCCCCCCCCCCACCCCGCTGTGCAGCCATCCTCTCTTGCCTGTTGTTATTTTAGTCATCTCCTTTCTGGTCTCCGTCTTGCTTCTGCTCTTCTCTGTTCTCAACACAGCAACCAGGACAGTCGTTTTGAAATGAAAGTCTGATTATTTTACTCCTATGTTCAAAACTCTTTGGTGGTTTTTCGTATCATTTCGAGTAAAAGCCAGAATGTAACAGTGCCTACCAGGAGGCCCTCCATCATCTGTGTGGCTGGCCTCTCTTATTACATGTCCTACTCGTTTCTCCTTGGCTTATCCCATACCAGGCATGTACCTTGGACCTGCTGGGTGCAGTCTTGCTTTAATGTCCTTAGGGAAAGAGCTTTGTTGTTTTCACTTCAAAATCCCCAGTATTCTGCACATGGTGGTTGCTCACATTTGCCAAATGAATGTCTGCTTGTTATTCATGTCTTTGATAACAGCTTATGTGTATGTTTTTCTAACTAAAAGTATTTCAGTTAAAAGTATTTCACCTAAAACCATATAGTCCCATAAGAAGTAAAAACAAATTTAGATACAAGAGAAAATGGTAAGTTTGAGATCAATTTTTGTGTATAGAAAGTGAGAATACACAGAAAAATGGTAAAGGACAGCGGAGGTGAGAAAGGAATGAAGAGAGGTAAGGTAAATGGAATAAAGAAAAGGAAAGCCTGATTTGGAAGTAGGGTGCCACTTAAAAAAATTTTTTTTTTTTGGCTTGCCCCACATTACTCTTTAGGCTTTGTTTCTTGAATTCTAAGTCTTGTTGATTTACATGGGTGTAGACACTACAAGTTGGACTGCACTTACATTTTTTTTTATCAGGGGTATGGGTTCAAATGAGATTCAAAACCAAAACTTAATTGCTTTTCAATTGCCAAACTCCTTTCATTAAAGAAAAGCAGTTGGGCTTCCCTGGTGGCGCAGTGGTTGAGAGTCCGCCTGCCGATGCAGGGGACACGGGTTCGTGCCCCGGTCCGGGAAGATCCCGCATGCCGTGGAGCGGCTGGGCCCGTGAGCCATGGCCGCTGAGCCTGCGCGTCCAGAGCCTGTGCTCCGCAACGGGAGAGGCTACAACAGTGAGAGGCCTGCGTACTGCAAAAAAAAAAAAAAAAAAAAGAAAAGCAGTTGCCATTACCAAGAAAGTAGTTTACCTGGTGATATTCTTAGCATTTCTTGTTTTTTTGTAGAACGCTCAAACAGAAATCTCATAGTTTGAGGGAGGGATGTTCGGGGTACAAAAATTTGTTACTGTACCTTGTCCTTTCAGTACTGCACTGCCTGTTTATTCCCCCCTCAAAAGAGAGGGGGGCCTATATCAGCACAATTATTGTAGTTCTGTGGTAAAGTAGCAGCTCGCTACATTAATGTATACAAGTCTATTGAGTAATATTTATTGTATGCATATTTGTGCTCTTAAATGAAAAAAATGGAATATATTTAAACTTAAGCTTAACTGGTATTTAGGTAGGAAATGCAAGTGCAAGAGAAATTAATAATATGTAGACTTTAAGTATTTCATTCTGCTGAGACAAGATTTTTTAATTCTTTTTTTTTCTGAGTTATAGGTCTCATTTCGTGTTGGTTGAAAGATATCCTTTAAATAAATTATTGAAATAGGTGGCTTAGAAGTTCCTGAATGAATAATTTTTTATGTGCAAGCATAAATTATTCTCCATAAACCAGTCTAAACATTTCCCTGTTTTTTTTAAATGACATTTAAAATTTTTTTTCTTTTTTTTTTTTTTTTTGGCTGCATCAGGTCTTAGTTGCAGCATGCAGGATCTTTCATTGTGGCTTGGGATCGTCATTGTGGCAAGCAGGCTTCTCTCTAGTTGTGGCGTGTCGATTTTTCTCTCTGTAGCTGTGGCGCAGGCTCCAGAGTGTGTGTGCTCGTGTAGGCACGCTGGCTGTCCCGTTGAGGTGTGCAAGCTCAGTAGTTGTGGCACGTGGGCTTAGTTGTGCCATGGCGTGTGGGATCTTAGTTCCCCAACCAGGGATCGAACCCGCATCCCCTGCGTTGGAAGGCGGATTCTTCACCACTGGACCACCAGGGAAGTCCCTTCCCTGTTTTTGTATAATATGTAGTAATTTATATCTTGATCGTCTTGTCTGATGGACTTTTATGTGGCCATAATGTGGACTTAATTTTCACAATCACAGAGGTGTGGACATGTATGTATTTGTTTGTATCTTCACAGTTTTTATAATATGCAAATATAAGTTAATGTATATGCTTGTTACTATAACTCCTAAACAATAACATCTATAAATCAGACTTGATATTTTATTTTTCTTTCACGTTAAAATATGAAATTAAAATATAGTTTTTAATATGAAAACTTACGGCTATTATATTTTTTTTTTTTTTTTTTTTTTTTTTTTGCGGTACGCGGGCCTCTCACTGTTGTGGCCTCTCCCGTTGTGGAGCACAGGCTCCAGACGTGCAGGCTCAGCGGCCATGGCTCACGGGCCCAGCCGCTCCACGGCATGCGGGATCCTCCTGGACCAGGGCATTAACCCGTGTCCCCTGCATCGGCAGGCGGACTCTCAACCACTGCGCCACCAGGGAAGCCCCTATTACAGCTTTTTAAAAGTTTACTTGCATACTGTGTAGTGTCGTTTCAGATGACATGCAAGCAAATGCTTTCCTACAGTATTGAATTTATCGTTCTACACTTTGTAGACTAATTAGGTCATCTTCATTAGAATTTGATATTGACCTACCTGAATTCATATGTTAGCATTTCACGTATGAAATAACCATCTTGGATTAATAAGATAATATTTCTGAACTGATGTGTGGTCCTGCCACTACACTTATTTCAGCTATATTCATAGTTTGAGGCCTATCATACTTACACTTCCTTAGTTTCATAATGTTCTACATAGATTGTGAAGTAACCAGAGTGATTATATTGAGAAAAGTTAATAAAATTAATAGGCTTTGACTTAAGTCTCATAAAGGGTCATTAAAATAATGCTTTAACATTCATTTAACATTTATCAGACTACTATATGAAATTGTTTCCAGTCCACTCAGGGTAAAATACAAACTAAATCCACTCAGTAAAATACAAACTATACTCATCCAGAAAATACAGTCTCACACTCTGTGTATACGATATGGCCCTGACAGCCTCTCAGGAGTATTTCATCTTTGCTCACTAAGTTCTAGCCACATTATCATTCATTTTCTCAAACATGCCATGCTTGTTCTTGCCCTATTAAGGCTTTTACACTCGTCGTTTCCTCTGTCTGAAAGAGTCTTCCCCAGATCTTAGGAAGGTTGGCCTCTTATCTTTCAGATCTCAGCTTAAATATCGACTCATTTCTTTACCACTCAGTTTAAAATAGCCCCCGCCCCCCACTGCTGTTTTGCTTTCTTAACAGCGTAAGTAGGAAACTGGATAATTCGGGCGAAAGCTTGTTATAGAAAGGATGAGATCAGACTGTTAGGTGGAACCAGTGGTGTGTTGGAGCTGGTGAATTGATTGTGTGCATCTCTCCAGCTCCACATTCAGTTGATGGCATGTTGACAGCTTGAAACTGGCTACAATGGGACTGTTTACAACATGGGAATTGGCAAAAGCTACAAACCAGGGCCTTTTTCCCAGAGAGGTGGTGGTTAAATATTGATCACCAGACCACAGAGTGGGACCATATAAAATTGCTGCTTTTACAGATTAAAAAATGCTTGAATATTGGCAATTTCTTATGGTTTAACTTAGTGGAGTTACTTATTTCGGTTTAAAGATAATTTCTTCGTAGGAGTCAATAAAATTACCTCAGTGCTTTACCTAATTTTTCTAGATTGATTTAATATGTAAAGATTGTCTGTTTATATGTTTGTATATTAATTGCTTAGCGATATATCGAATTTTTAACTAGTTCATTTCAAAGCAGACACATCTGCTTGAGACATCTTTAGGGGTGTTCTTGGCTCTGCAATTAAGTGCTAAGCCCATTGACAGATGTTCTTTTTCTGGTGAAGAAACCAGAGCTGATTCAATTTGAGTTATAAATTGTTAGCTAATTTTTTAAAATATGCCTTTCAGAATGATTTACCTAGATACATGTGTGTTCAGTTTTTTCTTGGCTTTTTCTTTTTTTCCTTTGGCCATTATCATTCTTTAAGTGTTTACTTATTATCTGACTATTTACTGGCTGCTCAGTGATTTCTTCTGTGAATCAGTATCTCCAAATCAATGAAATGATTTGTCTTATTTCTCAAGTGTTAGTATCATTAGTTTTTCCCTATGGGCTTCCCTATCTATGGTCACCTGGGCATTCCAAGCCATTTTCCACCCTTACAACTCAGTTTTAAAAACAGACATGAAGTTACTTCTTTCTTAGAAGCACTATTTTCCTGTCTGAGGGAATTTATTGTTTAAAAACTGAACCTTGTTGGCTGAGGAGATTTCACTAACATTTCTTGAGCAACATTTGCATCATGTTAACTCTGAGTATGTGAATTTGAATTGGTAATATTGAATAAAATATGGCACACAGGTTTCTTTAACTCAGATTGTCCTGTGTCTTATGCACAAGCACTAAAAAATAAGTTGTGTTTAATGCAGAACATCAGAATACACATATAAACTAAAGAAGAAAAGCACTTCCATAATCCTAAGATAACCACTAGTAATTTTTGATGTGCCCTTCCAGATAAATCAGTGAATATTTTTTCCACAAAAGCAAGATCTTAGTACACATACTATTCTACAACATCTCACTTTACCAAATACTGTGATCATAAAAGCATTACTTTTTATTATTTCAGTTTGAAAGGATCTTACAAAGTGGAAATTTTGTTGATAACACGGTAAAGCTGTAAGTAAAGTTGTGATTAAAAACAGTGGTGTTTATGGAGAGTAGAATGTGGAAAGTTACCTCGACAAGAATTAACTTCAGCAGTAATTTTTTTCTTAAGAACACTCTTACTATTGTACAATAGCCTGATTGTATTATACCCGCTAAGGAAAACAGTACATGATTCTGTGTACAGTAGAATTATTTTAATAATAGCCCTAGAGTAAATTAGGGGGCTGTAGGTAAGTTCCTATTTTTTGGTCTGCCCCAAGTCCTATTGATGCTTTAATATTAAAATAATTTTAAAAGAAAAATGTATTTTATTGAACGGCTCCATCTATCTAAATTATGTTAGTTTTATTAGATAATGCTGCCCTTTTTATATGAAGAGTGTGGGAGTTCTTGGAAAAAGAAAATTTTAGTATAAGAATTCTTGTTTTAATATTTGAGTTGATTTTTGTTTCATGAATTTGAAAATCCTTGTGGAATTGTTACTGGTGTTTAGTATCCTTTGGAAATCAGTCCTAATCTTGTCAAGCAGATGTTTGGGTCTTAAAGTAGCAGTTTTTTAAGCTAATCAAGGGTCCTGTAACAGATGTGTAATTTAACTGACTTTTCCTTGACCACAGTGGTATCCGTTACCTAGGTTAAACGATTTCTTGCTTTGTTTTTATTCTTGACCTTGTCCTGTTCTGTGTATTACTGCTTGCTCACCAGGTCCTGCAGTCATCTCTTAGGTAGGTAGCTAAAGTAGCCATTTCTGTTACCCGCAGGGCTACTTCCTGGCTGGTGCATATATTGCTGAAAACATTTCTTATGTGGTACAGGAGAATAAAAAGCAATGTAGTTGATGTGGCTTTTTTCTACTGAGAAATGATGCATTCGTTTGGCTAAAGTGGAGACTGGCAGTCAGCCCCTAAAAAATGTTTTTCACCGAGTGATCACATGTTTGTAAATGGATATGCAAGAGCTTCTGCTTGTTGGAAGGTGTAGTGAATCTTGATATAAATTCAAGAAAAGTGTTTAGAATTATTCCATACATCTTGCTCTTTAAAGAACTGGTATTTTTAAGAACAGTTTAATTTTACAGTGAATTTTTTTTTTTTTTTTTTTTTTTTTTTTGCGATACGCGGGCCTCTCACCGTTGTGGTCTCTCCCATTGTGGAGCACAGGCTCCGGATGCGCAGGCTCAGTGGCCATGGCTCATAGGCCCAGCTGCTCCGCGGCACGTGGGATCTTCCCAGACCGGGGCACGAACCCGTGTCCCCTGCATCGGCAGGCGGACTCCCAACCACTGCGCCACCAGGGAAGCCCTACAGTGAATTTTTAAGCTTCCCATTTTTATATTTATTTTTTGAATAATGACTCTGTTTTTGTAAAAATGGTACATACACACTAAAGAAGCTTAGAAATAGTCACATTGTAAATGGCAGAACTAGTATTCAGAGTCTTGTCTGACATTCAGAGTCTTGTCTGACATTCAGAGTCAGTGAGCTTCGGAAGCACTGTAAAGTGGTAGAAAGAATGTGGGCTTTAGAATTAGGTGCACCTTAGTTGATCCCTAATTTTGCTGTGTATCTGCTGTATGGCAGGATCTTACCCTTGGTGACTTTTATTTTCTTTTTAGATTAACTGAGGGTAATAGGTTTGTTATGAAGCACACATTAAGTACTTGGCCTGTAGAAGGTGTTAATAACTGTTTTTCCTTTTTACTGTGCCATATTGTTTGAAAATATCTCTGCAAGTCATTTGGGACAATTAGCTTAAAAGTGAATTGCAGTCAGGCAACTGGAAATATATGTAACCCAGGTGGACTCATATTGTAGTGTCCTTTTTTTTTTTAAAGATTTTTTTGATGTGGACCATTTCTTTAAAAAATTAATTAATATTTATTTTTGGCTGTGTTGGGTCTTCGTTTCTGTGCAAGGGCTTTCTCCAGTTGCAGCGAGCGGGGGCCACTCTTCATCACAACGCGCAGGCCTCTCACTGTCGCGGCCTCTCTTGTTGTGGAGCACAGGCTCCGGACGGGCAGGCTCAGCCGCCGTGGCCTACGGGACCAGCTGTTCCACGGCATGTGGGATCCTCCTGGACCAGGGCACGAACCCGTGTCCCCTGCATCGGCAGGTGGACTCTCAACCCCTGCACCAGCAGGGAAGCCCATGTTGGCAGATTTTTAAGCACAGTTTTAATTTCATTACTTATGATTGGTCTGTTCATATTTTCTGTTTCTTCCTGGTTCAGTCTTGGAAGGTGATACCTTTCTAAGAATTTGTCCATTTCTTCCAGGTTGTCCATTTTATTGGCATAGAGTTGCCTGTAGTAGTCTCTTAGGATGCTTTGTATTTCTGCAATGTCTGGTGTAACTTCTCCTTTTTCGTTTCCAATTTTATTGATTTGAGTCCTCTCCCTCTTGATGAGTCTGGCTAATGGTTTTATTAATTTTGTTTATCTTCTCAAAGAACCAGCTTTTAGTTTTATTGATCTTTGCTATTGTTTCCTTTGTTTCTATTTCATTTATTTCTGCTCTGATCTTTATGATTTCTTTCCTTCTGCTAATTTTGGGTTTTGTTTGTTCTTCTTTCTCTAATTCCTTTAGGTGTAAGGTTAGATTGTTTATTTGAGATTTTTCTTGTTTCTTGAGGTAGGCTTGTATAGCTATAAACTTCCCTCTTAGAACTGCTTTTGCTGCATTCCATAGGTTTTGGATCTTCTTGTTTTCATTGTCATTTGTCTCTAGGTATTTTTTGATTTCCTCTTTGATTTCTTCAGTGATCTCTTGGTTATTTAGTAATGTATTGTTTAGCCTCCATGTGTTTGTGTTTTTTACGTTTTTTTTCCCTGCAGTTCATTTCTAATTTCATAGTGTTGTGGTCAGAAAAAATGCTTGATACGATTTTAATTTTCTTAAATTTACTAAGGCTTGATTTGTCACCCAAGATACGATCTGTCCTGGAGAATGTTCCATTCGCACTTGAGAAGAAAGTGTAATCTGATGTTTTTGGATGGAACGTCCTATAAATATCAGCTGAATCTGTCTGGTCTGTTGTGTCATTTTAAGCTTTTGTTTCCTTATTTATTTTCATTTTGGAGGATCTGTCCATTGGTGTAAGTGAGGTGTTAAAGTCCCCCACTATTATTGTGTTACTGTCGATTTTCTCTTTTATAGCTGTTAGCAGTTGCCTTATGTATTGAGGTGCTCCTATGTTGGGTGCATATGTATTTATAATTGTTATATTTTCTTCTTGGATTGATCCCTTGATCATTATGTAGTGTCCTCCCTTGTCTCTTTTAACATTCTTTATTTTAAAGTCTATTTTATCTGATATGAGTATAGCTACTCCAGCTTTCTTTTGATTTCCATTTGCATGGAATATCTTTTTCCATCCACTCACTTTCAGTGTGTATGTGTCCCTAGGTGTGAAGTGGGTTTCTTGTAGATAGCATATATATGGGTCTTGTTTTTGTATCCATTCAGCGAGCCTGTGTCTTTTGGTTGGAGCATTTAATCCATTCACAGTTAAGGTAATTATCGATATGTGTGTTCCTTTTACCGTTTTCTTAATTGTTTTGGGTTTATTTTTGTTGGTCCTTTTCTTCTCTTGTGTTTCCCATTTGGAGAAGTTCTTTTAGCATTTGTTGTAGAGCTGGTTTGGTGGTGCTATATTCTCTTAGCTTTTGCTTGTCTGTAAAGCTTTTGATTTCTCCATCGAATCTGAATGAGATCGTTGCAGGGTAGTAATCTTGGTTGTAGGTTCTTCCCTTTCATCACTTTAAATATATCGGGCCACTCCCTTCTGCCTTGTAGAGATTCTGCTGAGAAATCATCTGTTAACCTTATGGGAGTTCCCTTGTATGTTATTTGTCATTTTTGCCTGGTTGCTTTCAGTAATTTTTCTTTGTGTTTATTTTTGTCAGTTTGATTGCCTTGTGTCTCAACGTGTTTCTCCTTTGGTTTCTCCTGCCTGGGACTCTGCACTTCCTGGACTTTGGTGGCTATTTCCTTTCCCATGTTAGGTAAGTTTTGACTGCAATCTATTCAAATATTTTCTCAGGTCCTTTTTCTCTCTCTTCTCCTTATGGGACCCCTGTAATGTGAATGTTGTTGCATTTAACGTTGTCCCAGAGGTCTGTTAGCCTGTCTTCATTTCTTTTCATTCTTTTTTCTTTATTCTGTTCCGCGGCAGTGAATTCCATCATTCTGTCTTCCAGGTCACTTATCCACTCTTCTGCCTGAGTTATTCTGCTGTTGTTTCCTTCTAGTGTAGTTTTCATTTCAGTTATTGTTCATCTCTGTGTTTTTTTTTTTTTATAAGTTTATTTATTTATTTTTGTCTGTGTCGGGTCTTTGTTGCTGAGTGCGGGCTTTCTCTAGTTGTGGCGAGTGGGGGCTATTCTTCATTGCGGTGCATGGGCTTCTCATTGCGGTGGCTTTCTTTGTTGTGGAGTACGGGCTCTAGGCGCGCAGGCTTCAGTAGTTGTGTCATGAGGGCTCAGTCATTGTGGCTCATGGGATCTAGACCTCAGGCTCAGTAGTTGTGGCACACGGGCTTAGTTGCTCTGCAGCATGTGGGATCTTCCCAGACTAGGGCTTCAACCCGTGTCCCCTGCGTTGGCAGGCGGGTTCTTAAGCACTGCCCCACCAGGGAAGTCCCCATCTCCGTTTGTTTGTTCTTTTATTCTTCTAGATCTTTGTTAAACGTTTCTTGCATCTTCTTGATCTTTACCTCCATTCTTTTTCCGAGGTCCTGGATCATCTTCACTATCATTATTCTGAATTCTTTTTCTGGAGGGTTGCCTGTCTCCACTTCATTTAGTTGTTTTTCTGGGGTTTTATCTTGTTCCTTCATCTGGTACATAGTTCTCTGCCTTTTCATCTTGTCTGTCTGAATGTGGTTTTTGTTCCACAGGCTGCAGGATTGTAGTTCTTCTTCTGCTGTCTGTTCTGTATTTTTATTTATTTTTATTTTTTATTTATTTTTATTTTAACATCTTTATTGGAGTATAATTGCTTTACAATGGTATGTTAGTTTCAGCTTCACAACAAAATGAATCAGTTATATATATATACATATGTTCCCATATCTCTTCCCGCTTGCGTCTCCCTCCCTCCCACCCTCCCTATCCCACCCCTCCAGGCGGTCACAAAGCATGGAGCTGATCTCCCTGTGCTATGCGGCTGCTTCCCACTAGCTATCTACCTTACGTTTGGTAGTGTATATATGTCCATGCCTCTCTCTCGCTTTGTCACCGTTTACCCTTCCCCCTCCCCATAGCCTCAAGTCCATTCTCTAGTAAGTCTGTGTCTTTATTCCTGTTTAACCCCTAGGTTTTTCATGACATTTTTTTTTCTTAAATTCCATATATATGTGTTAGCATACGGTATTTGTCTCTCTCTTTCTGACTTACTTCACTCTGTATGACAGACTCTAGGTCTATCCACGTCATTACAAATAGCTCAATTTCGTTTCTTTTTATGGCTGAGTAATATTCCATTGTATATATGTGCCACATTTTCTTTATCCATTCATCTGATGATGGACATTTAGGTTGTTTCATCTCTGGGCTATTGTAAATAGAGCTGCAATGAACATTTCGGTACATGACTCTTTTTGAATTATGGTTTTCTCAGGGTATATGCCCAGTAGTGGGATTGCTGGGTCATATGGTAGTTCTATTTGTAGTTTTTTAAGGAACCTCCATACTGTTCTCCACAGTGGCTGTATCCATTTACATTCCCACCAACAGTGTACGAGGGTTGCCTTTTCTCCACACACTCTCCAGCATTTATTGTTTCTAGATTTTTTGATGATGGCCATTCTGACTGGTGTGAGATGATATCTCATTGTAGTTTTGATTTGCATTTCTCTAATGATTAGTGATGTTGAGCATTCTTTCATGTGTTTGTTGGCAGTCTGTATACCTTCTTTGGAGAAATGTCTATTTAGGTCTTCTGCCCATTTTTGGATTGGGTTGTTTGTTTTTTTCTTATTGAGCTGCATGAGGTGCTTATAAATTTTGGAGATTAATCCTTTGTCAGTTGCTTCATTTGCAAATATTTTCTCCCATTCTGAGGGTTGTCTTTAGGTCTTCTTTATGGTTTCCATTGCTGCGCAAAAGCTTTTAAGTTTTATTAGGTCCCATTTGTTTACTTTTGTTTTTATTTCCATTTCTCTAGGAGGTGGGTCAAAAAGGACCTTGCTGTGATTTATGTCATAGAGTGTCCTGCCTATGTTTTCCTCTAAGAGTTTTATAGTTTCTGGCCTTACATTTAGGTCTTTAATCCACTTTGAGCTTATTTTTGTGTATGGTGTTAGAGAGTGATCTAATCTCATACTTTTACATGTAGCTGTCCAGTTTTCCCAGCACCACTATTGAAGAGGCTGTCCTTTCTCCACTGTACATTCCTGCCTTCTTTATCAAAGATAAGGTGTCCATATGTGCGTGGGTTTATCTCTGGGCTTTCTATCCTGTTCCATTGATCTATATTTCTGTTTCTGTGCCAGTACCATACTGTCTTGATTACTATAGCTTTGTAGTATAGTCTGAAGTCAGGAAGCCTGATTCCTCCAGCTCCGTTTTTTGTTCTCAAGATTGCTTTGGCTATTCGGGGTCTTTTGTGTTTCCATACAAATTGTGGAATTTTTTGTTCTAGTTCTGTGAAAAATGCCAGTGGTAGTTTGATAGGGATTGCATTGAATCTGTAGATTGCTTTGGGTAGTAGAGTCATTTTCACAATGTTGATTCTTCCAATCCAAGAACATGGTATATCTCTCCATCTATTTGTATCATCTTTAATTTCTTTCATCAGTGTTATAATTTTCTGCATACAGGTCTTTTGTCTCCTTAGGTAGGTTTATTCCTAAATATTTTATTCTTTTTGTTGCAGTGGTAAATGGGAGTGTTTTCTTGATTTCACTTTCAGATTTTTCATCATTAGTGTATAGGAATGCCAGAGATTTCTGTGCATTAATTTTGTATCCTGCTACTTTACCAAATTCATTGATTAACTCTAGTAGTTTTCTGGTAGCATCTTTAGGATTCTCTATGTACAGTATCATGTCATCTGCAAACAGTGACAGCTTTACTTCTTCTTTTCCGATTTGGATTCCTTTTATTTCCTTTTCTTCTCTGATAGCTGTGGCTAAAACTTCCAAAACTATGTTGAATAAGAGTGGTGAGAGTGAGCAACCTTGTCTTGTTCCTGATCTTAGTGGAAATGCTTTCAGTTTTTCACCATTGAGGACGATGTTGGCTGTGGGTTTGTCATATATGGCCTCTATTATGTTGAGGAAAGTTCGCTCTTTGCCTACTTTCTGCAGGGTTTTTATCATAAATGGGTGTTGAATTTTGTCAAAAGCTTTTTCTGCATCTATTGAGATGATCATATGGTTTTTCTCCTTCAATTTGTTAATATGGTGTATCACGTTGATTGATTTGCGTATATTGAAGAATCCTTGCATTCCTGGAATAAACCCCACTTGATCATGGTGTATGATATGTTTAATGTGCTGTTGGATTCTGTTTGCTAGTATTTTGTTGAGGATTTTTGCATCTATGTTCATCAGTGATATTGGCCTGTAGTTTTCTTTCTTTGTGACATCCTTGTCTGGTTTTGGTATCAGGATTGATGGTGGCCTCGTAGAATGAGTTTGGGAGTGTTCCTCCCTCTGCTATATTTTGGAAGAGTTTGAGAAGGATAGGTGATAGCTCTTCTCTAAATGTTTGATAGAATTCGCCTGTGAAGCCATCTGGTCCTGGGCTTTTGCTTCTTGGAAGATTTTTAATCACAGTTTCAATCAGTGCTTGTGATTGGTCTGTTCATATTTTCTATTTCTTCCTGATTCAGTCTTGGAAGGTTGTGCATTTCTAAGAATTTGTCCATTTCTTCCAGGTTGTCCATTTTATTGGCATAGAGTTGCTTGTAGTAATCTCTCATGATCTTTTGTATTTCTGCAGTGTTAGTTGTTACTACTCCTTTTTCATTTCTAATTGTATTGATTTGAGTCTTCTCCCTTTTTTTCTTGATGAGTCTGGCTAATGGTTTATCAATTTTGTTTATCCTTTCAAAGAACCAGCTTTTAGTTTTATTGATCTTTGCTATTATTTCCTTCATTTCTTTTTCATTTATTTCTGATATGATTTTTATGATTTCTTTCCTTCTGCTAACTTCGGGGTTTTTTTGTTCTTCTTTCTCTAATTGCTTTAGGTGCAAGGTTAGGTTGTTTATTCGAGATGTTTCCTGTTTCTTAAGGTAGGATTGTATTGCTATAATCTTCCCTCTTAGAACTGCTTTTGCTGCATCCATAGGTTTTGGGTCGTCGTGTCTCCATTGTCATTTGTTTCTAGGTATTGTTTTATTTCCTCTTTGATTTCTTCAGTGATCACTTTGTTATTAAGTAGTGTATTGTTTAGCCTCCATGTGTTTGTATTTTTTACAGATCTTTTCCTGTAATTGATATCTAGTCTCATAGCGTTGTGGTCGGAAAAGATACTTGATACAATTTCAATTTTCTTAAATTTACCAAGGCTTGATTTGTGACCCAAGATATGATCTATCCTGGAGAGTGTTCCATGAGCACTTGAGAAAAATGTGTATTCTGTTGTTTTTGGATGGAATGTCCTATAAATATCAATTAAGTGCATCTTGTTTAATGTATCATTTAAAGCTTGTGTTTCCTTATTTTCATTTTGGATGATCTGTCCATTGGTGAAAGTGGGGTGTTAAAGTCCCCTACTATGAATGTGTTACTGTCGATTTCCCCTTTTATGGCTGTCAGTATTTGCCTTATGTATTGAGGTGCTCCTGTGTTGGGTGCATAAATATTTACAATTGTTATATCTTCTTCTTGGATCGATCCCTTAATCATTATGTAGTGTCCTTCTTTGTCTCTTCTAAAAGTCTTTCTTTTAAAGTCTATTTTGTCTGATATGAGAATTGCTACTCCAGCTTTCTTTTGGTTTCCATTTGCATGAAATACCTTTTTCCATCCCCTTACTTTCAGTCTGTATGTGTCTCTAGGTCTGAAGTGGGTCTCTTGTAGACAGCAAATATATGGGTCTTGTTTTTGTATCCATTCAGCCAATCTGTGTCTTTAGGTGGGAGCATTTGGTCCATTTACATTTAAGGTAATTATCAATATGTGTGTTCCCATTCCCATTTTTTTAATTGTTTGGGGTTTGTGATTGTAGGTCTTTTCGTTCTTTTGTGTTTCTTGCCTAGAGAAATTCCTTTAGCAGTTGTTGTAGAGCTGGTTTGTTGGTGCTGAACTCTCTCAGCTTTTGCTTGTCGGTAAAGGTTTTAATTTCTCCATCAAATCTGAATGAGATCCTTGCTGGGTAGAGTAATCTTGGTTGCAGGTTTTTCTCCTTCAACACTTTCAATATGTCCTGCCACTCCCTTCTGGCTTACAGAGTTTCTGCTGAAAGATCAGCTGTTAACCTTATGGGGATTGCCCATTGTCTCCGCCCGCGAAGGGGTTTCCTAGTGTGTGGACACTTTTCCTCCTTCACAGCTCCCTCCCGCTGGTGCAGGACCTGTCCCTATCCTTTTGTCTCTGTTTATTTTTTTCTTTTGCCCTAACCAGGTACGTGGGGGGTTCCTTGCCTTTTGGGAGGTCTGAGGTCTTCTGCCAGCGTTCAGTAGGTGATCCGTAGGAGTTGTTTCACGCGTAGATGTATTTCTGGTGTATCTGTGGGGAGGAAGGTGATCTCCGCGTCTTACTCTTCCACCTTGTATTTTTAGTTTTTTAAGGAACCTCCATACTGTTCTCCATAGTGGCTATACTAATTTACATTCCCACCAGCAGTGTAGGAGGGTTCCCTTTTCTCCATACCCTCTCCAGCACTTGTTGTTTGTAGATATTTTGATGAGGGCCATTCTGACCCGTGTGAGATGGTACCTCATTGTAGTTTTAATTTGCATTACTTTAATAATTAGTGATGTTAAGCATCTTTTCATGTACTTTTTGGCCATCTGTGTGTTTTCTTCGGAGGAATGTCTGTTTAGATCTTCTGCCGTGTTTTTTGTTTATTTTCAAAGCTTTCCCTGCATCCCATCCTTCTTTTTTTAAAATATTTTTTGGAGTATAATTGCTTTACAATGTTGTGTTAGTTTCTGTTGTACAGCACAGTGAATCAGTATAAGTATACATGTATCCCCATATCCTCTCTGTTTTTTTTTTAAAGATATTTATTTATTTATTTACTTATGGCAGTGTTGGTTCTTTGTTGCTGTGCGCGGGCTTTCTCTAGTTGCAGTGGGCAGGGGCCTCTCTTCGCTGCGGTGTGCGGGCTTTTCGTTGCGGCGGCTTCTCTTGTTGTGGAGCATGGGCTCTAGGTGCACGAGCTTCAGTGGTTATGGCATGTGGGCTCTCAGTAGTTGCAGCTCACGGGCTCTAGAGCACAGGCTCAGTAGTTGTGGCGCATGGCTTAGTTGCTCCGTGGCATGTGGGATCTTCCTGGACCAGGGCTTGAACCCATGTCCCCTGCATTGGCAGGTGGATTCTTAACCACTGCGCCACCAGGGAAGTCTCCCCCTCCCTCTTGAGCCTTCCTCCCATCCTCCTTATCCCACCCCTCTGGGTGGTCACAAAGCACTGAGCTTATCTCCCTGTGCTATGCAGCAACTTCCCACTAGCCATCCATTTTACATCTGGTAGTTATGTATGTGAATGCTACTCTCTCAGTTCGTCCCAACTTCCCTTTCCCCCACTGTTTTCTCAAGTCTGTGGTCTACATCTGCATCTTTATTCCTGCCTTCCCACTAGGTATATCAGTACTGCTTTTTTAGTTTCCATATATTTGTGTTATTGTACGGTATTTGTTTTTCTGTTTCTGACTCACTTCACTCTGTATGACAGACTCTAGGTCCATCCACCTCACTGCAAATAGCTCAATTTTGTTGCTTTTTATGGTTGAGTATTATTCCGTTATATGTATGTGCCACATCTTCTTTATGCAGTTATCTGTGGACATTTCTGCACATTTTTTCATTGGGTTGTTTGTTTTTTTCATATTGAGCTGCATGAGCTTTTTGTATATTTTGGAGATTAATCCTTTATCGGTTACTTCATTTGCAAATATTTTCTCCCATTCTGTGGGTTGTCTTTTTGTTTTGTTTATGGTTTCCTTTGCTGTGTAAAAGCTTTTAAGTTTAATTAGGTCCCATTTGTTTGTTTTTATTTTCATTACTCTAGGAGACAGGTCAAAAAAGATCTTGCTGTGGTTTATGTCAGAGAGTATTCTGTGTATTTTTTTCTCTTAACTGGTTCATATTATCCGGCCTTACATTTAGGTCTTTACTCTACTTCAAGTTTAGTTTTTTATTTTTTGCTGTACACGGGCCTCTCACTGTTGTGGCCTCTCCCGTTGCGGAGCACAGGCTCCGGACGCACAGGCTCAGCAGCCATGGCTCACGGGCCTAGCTGCTCCGTGGCACGTGGGATCTTCCTGGACCGGGGCATGAACCCGTGTCCCCTGCATCGGCAGGCGGACTCTCAACCACTGCGCCACCAGGGGAGCCCCGAGTTTATTTTTGTGTACGGTATTAGGGAGTGTTGTAATTTCATTCTTTTACATGTAGCTGTCCAGTTTTCCCAGTACCACTTATTGAAGAGACTGTCTTTTCTCCATTGTATATTCTTGCCTCCTTTGTCATAGATTAGGTGACCCTAGGTGCTCGGGTTTATTTCTGGAGTTTCTATCCTGTTCTACTGATCTATATTTTTGTCTTTGTACTGGTACCATACTGTTTTGATTTGTGTAGCTTTGTAGTATAGTCTGATGTCAGGGAGCCTGATTCGTCCAGCGCTGTTTTTCTTTCTCAAGATTGCTTTGGCTATTTGGGGTCTTTTGTGTTTCCATACAAATTGTAAAAATTTTTGTTCCAATTCTTTGATGAAATTAGGCAGTGCATATTTTGAACTTGAAATACTGTGTCAGAGTTCATTGCAAAAAATAAACACTGCTTGCCAAAAATCCTGACCCTGTGGGTTGTGCTTATTCACGTTAAAGGAAAATGTTGCTATAGAACTTGTTAGTTCTCATTGTCAACCAGCTAGATTCGGTATGTTTTCCTGTCAGAAATGATCTTTCTTCTTTTTCAGGTTTTTCTTTTTCTTTTTTTGTGGCTGCGTTGGGCCTTTGTTGCTGCGCGTGGGCTTTCTCTAGCTGTGGGGGGGTGGCTACTCTTTTTGTGGTGCGTGGGCTTCTCGTGACTTCTCTTGTTGCAGAGCATAGGCTTTAGTAGTTTTGGTGCACGGGCTCAGTAGTTGTGGCGCACGGATGTAGTTGCTCTGAGGCATGTGGGATCTTCCCGGACCAGGGATCAAACCCATGTCCCCCGCATTGGTAGGCGGATTCTTAATCACCGCACCACCAGGGAAGTCCCTTCTTTTTCAATTCTAAAATGACAGCATCTGCATTGAACAACCATTGGACTAACTACTTTCACTTCTGAATTCAAACATTAATTGGTTCATTAGGTAAGGAGTCTTGCCATGAGTTAGTTTCAGTATTTCGTGCTTTGCTTACATGAGACTCCTCCTCATCCTCCCAGTTATCCCTTTGGTGCACTGGAGATTTCTTGAAGCAAAGTACCTTACTAAGCTTTGAGATGAGTTAGAAGTATGACTTTCTTCTATAACGTATAAGAGCTATTGTGAAAGGGAAGGTAGAAAAAGGGAATGAATGATGCCCATCAGTTTTAGAAAAGAGTACAGGAGGAAGTTGGAGATCTGGAATTTGATTTCCTGAAACTGTCCAGACCCAGGTACCTCCTGCAAAATATCAAACCTTACACTGGTTTGAAGACCCTTGAGTTAGGGGAACAGCATATCTTCTGCTTTAATTGGTATTGTGCATTAATCCTTCTAAGTAAATTATCTCATTTACTTTTAAATTTTGCCTTGAAAGCTTTGTTTGACAGATTTATAACTGACCTTTATGATGAAATTGAGTGGTTTTTACAGGAGTCCATGAACCAATGAACATAGTAATCAGAACCTCTTGGAAGTGATTATTAAAATAGAAGAATTAGAAAAAAGGGAAATGATCTTTACCTCACACTTGACACCAAGATAAATATTTGGTTTTCCAGAGTTGAGTATAAAAGAGAAAACCTTAAACACATTAGAAGGAAACATGGATCAATATAAAGACTCTTGGGTGTGGGGAAAGCCTTCATAAGCAGTCCAACACAATTATTTTTTCATTTATAAAGTCTCCAAGGCTTTCCTCGTGGCACAGTGGTTAAGAATCTGCCTGCCAATGTAGGGGACACGGGTTCGAGCTCTGGTCCAGGAAGATCCGACATGCCGCGGAGCAACTAAGCCCGTGCGCCACAACTACTGAAGCCTGCTCGCCTAAAGCCCGTGCTCTGCAACAAGACAAGCCAACTGCAATGGGAAGCCTGCGCACCCAACGAAGAGTAGTCCCTGCTCACCGCAACTAGAGAAAGCCCACGCACAGCAATGAAGACCCAACACAGCCAAAAATAAATAAATAAATTAAAAAAATAAAAGAAGTCTCTAAATTATTGTTATATACCTGTGTTTTAAAAAAATGTGAAGTATTATCTTTTTCAGTAATCCAATTTTGAAATGCATGTAAGATTAACATTTACATCTAAGTTACCTTGCAGTTTCTTTTTTTTAACAGGTTTTAACATTTTTTAAGATTATTTTTTTAGGTATCTATCTGTGTATCTGTGTATCTGTCTACCTATGCCGGGTCTTATTTGTGGCACGCAGGATCTTCGTTGCTGTGTGTGGGATCTTTAGTTGTGGCATGTTTTAGTTGTGGCATGTTTTAGTTACGGCACGCAAACCCTTAGTTGGGACATGTGGGATCTAGTTCCCTGACCAGGGATTGAACCTGGGTGCCCTGCATTGGGAGTGCAGAGTCTTAGCCACTGGACCACCAGGGAAGTCCCATCTTGCAGTTTCATATATCATCTTTTCCCTTCTGCTCTTCAGCACAAAGAACCCTACAAAGTGCTCTTGTAATAAATATGACCTAGTACCCATGAACCTTCCTAATGATTCCTTTGCTAAGTTTAGGGGTTATTTGGCTTTTGGTCGCAGACATGGTTGGTTGTACTTGTGCAGAAATGGGTAGAATTAAAGTTGTTAGGAAATCAGTCTGCCATGTTCTCTTGGAACAAACTATTGACTACCAAGCTTCTTTAAAATGGAGATCTTCATACTGAATAATAATAATATGTATACTTAAAAATTTGAATGTTGAATAGTTGAACACATAGAGATTTTTATAGTACAAGTTGCAGACTTGACAGAATTTTTTTTAAAGTATTTACTTATTTTTTGGGCTGTATTGGGTCTCAGTTGCGGCACGCAGGATCTTTCGTTGCTGTGTGCGGGCTCCTTGTTGTGGCATGCGGGCTTCTCTGTAGTTGTGGTGTGGGCTCCAGAGCATGTGGGCTCTGTAGTTGCGGTACGTGGGCTCCAGAGTACGTGGGCTCTGTAGTTGCGGCATGCGGGCTTAGTTGCCCTGCGGTACATGGAATCCCAGTTCCCTGACCAGGGATTGAACCCACGTCTCCCACATCGGAAGGCAGATCCTTAACCACTGGACCACCAGGGAAGTCCCCAGACTTGTCAGATTTTAATAATCTAAAAATGAGTAAGAACCTATTTTCCTTTTGTTCTTATTTTTCTTTAAAGTATTCCCCCCTGCCCATCCCCAATGAACAATTTGTCAGTGACTGTTTTACTTCTGGCCCTAGTGTGCCAGGGCCCAATTGAAATGCAGAGTGATTTCTCTGCAAGAGAATGACACAATTTACCACATCTTAATTCCTTATGAAGGTAGTTGGGACAAATGAAACATGTACTTTCTCAAGATAAGTTGAAATTTCAGCCCTCTCTGTATTTATCAGAAATAATACCATACTGAGTCACACTCTCATGACTGAAAAAGCACAGCTGGTAGGAGAAGTTGCATGTTAATGATGTTGTTAGTGTAGGAGGGCCACTACATATAAGGAAGCAGAGACTCAGTTAAGTACCTGCTCTTTGGGTTAATATTCAGAAGGACCAGGAAACATTATCCTTGGTCAAATAGGCTAAATTAAATTGAGACACTGGAGGGTTCACAGGGTATATCAAATCTGGATCAAACTAAAATGTAACAGTCTCATTTGACACAATATAGAAAATTAATACAAAATAAAAAGGACAAATTACTGATCAGTTTGAGAACTATGGCTTATGTTGCCTTGAAGGGAAGATGTATTATACTTTTTAGTTATGTATATTTTTCTTTTGTGGGATTAAATAAAGGCATTGAGTTATTCAATAAATACTTAACTGCTCTCACTACGTGCCAGGCACTCAGGTATTAGGCGTTTGGCTGCAAACGAAAACAAAAATCTGTCTCTTCATAAAACCCTATGTTCTTACTGGTGAAGAAGAATAATAAGTGAGTAATGTATATACAGAATGCCAAAAAAATTTAAAGCACTGTGAGGAAAAATAAAGCATGGGAGCAAGGTGGGGACTGCCAGGCTAGGGAACAGGGTATTGCAGTTTTAAATAGGATGGCAAAGAAAGGACTCAATGAAAAGACAATAAAAAGCCATTACAGCATCATTTGTGATAAAGATAAATACTGGCAGCAACCCAGATATCCATCTCTATGAGATTGGTTGAATATATTATGCATCTATATAGTGAAATGCTGTACAATAATAAGTCCTACATATACAGAATGATCTCCAAAAATTAGTGAAGTGATAGAAACAAGGTGCAGAATGATACACAGAATATGTTACCATTGATGTCTATCACATACATGATATATTTTCCTAAATGCATGGAATCTCAGTGGAAAGATATATAAAAAAACTGTTAATAATGGTTGTCTTTGGAGTGAAGGGTGATTTGTGGACAGGGAGTGAGGATGAAACTTTATATCTCATTTTACTATGTGTTACGACGTCAGAATAAGTAAGTAAGATGTAAAATAAGAACATGGAAAATTGTCAAATTAGAAAATGATGGAAAAGCACATACATTCATAAAACCTAGTGGCCTAGATAGCTGTCTAGCCTAGGTAGTGAATAAATGGGATAGTTAATAGAAACATGGACTCACTTCTGATGAGCTGGAGACCTTGTTGACAGTGACTGTTCCAGAGCAAGGCCAAAATCCTGTTTTGTTTGCGTAGTGGGTTGTAGTGATCATGACTGTAACATTTAGATTTGTCTGACTTTTTTCACTCTTCTAATCGAATGGAAGCTGTATTCATTTCGTAGGGCTTCTACAATGAAGTACCACAGAAACTTGCCTCATAGTTCTGGAGGCTAGAAGTCCAAAATCAGGGTGTCATCAGGGCCATGTTCCTCCTGAAACCTGTAGCAGAATCCTTCCTTGCCTCTCCCTAGGTTCTGGTGGTTTGCTGGCAATCCTTGGCATTCCTAGGCTTGCAGGTGCATAATCCAATCTCTGATTTGTCATTATGTGGTTTTCTCTGTTTGTCTCTCTGTCTTCTTCACAATGCCAGCTTCTCATAACGACACTGATCATATTGGATTTAGAGGCCCACCCTACTCCAGTATGACCTCATTTTAACTAATATCTGCAACAACCCTATTTCCAAATAAGGTCACATTCAGATGTCCTGGGGGGTTAGGACTTCAACATATCTTTTTTTGAGGGGTGGGAGAGAGAATGGGACACAGTTCAACCCATAACAGGCTTTCCAGTTTAAATTGCTTCCCTATTACAGCCTTTCATATATGTAGAAGTGTTTTGGAAAGTTGTATAGAAAGATACAAGTTTAGTTTATTTTTAAAAACTCTTACTATAAAAGTTTTTCTTATGGGGAGAAAAAACCATCCCACCTCCCTGAATAAAATCATACTGAAGAGTGCAACATATTTATTAAAGCTGATGTTTTAGTGAAAATATTTTTTTTTCTCTCTAAATATTGTGAAAGGAGAGTATGGGCATTGTAAGTAGAAATGAGTTAAACATGATAGTGAGTTACTAATTTAGACATTTTATGTGCTTTTTAAAAAATAAGAATACCTTATATTCTCTTTTTGCATTTTTATTCTCACTCCTGAGGAAATAGCTTCCTTTCCAGATCAGTTTAACCTCAAGGTACAGCAGAGAGGACAAAGTCTTCTATTTTTCACCCCATTCTTCTCAGTAGTTTTTCTTCTTGTACTCATAGCCATTACAATTCTGTGAAACATTAGGAAACTTAAATCTTTAAAATTCTCCCTTGCCTTTCCCTTTTCCTCATGTATAAATCAGAAACCAAATATTTGTTAAGTCTTCAAAGTCGTTTTAAAAGTTATTATATCCTAAACTTTTTCGTTGCAGCGCGCAGGCTTCTCTTTAGTTGTGGCATGTGGGTTTTCTCTTCTCTAGTTGTGGCGCACAGGTTTTCTCTTCTCTAGTTGTGGTGCACAGGCTCCAGGGCACGTGGACTTTGTAGTTGAGGCACGTGGGCTCTGTAGTTGGTGGCACTTGAGCTCTCTAGTTGAGGTGCGCGAGCTCAGTAGTTGTGGCATGTGGGCTTAGTTGCCCTGTGGCATGTGGGATCTTAGTTCCCTGACCAGGGATTGAACCCACATCCCCTGCATTGTAAGGCGGATTCTTTACCACTGGACCATCAGGGAAGTCCCTGTATACGTATTTTAAAATGTCCTCTGACTTGCTGAGAAAATTACTCTCATAATGTTATATCACATTTTAAACCCATTCCCCTTCTGATGTTCACACTCCTGATGGCTTACTCTGTGCCAGACCATGTTTCAAGCATTTTACATGTATTAACCTAATTTAAACCTCAAAATAGCCTTATGAATTATACCCATTTTACAGTTTAGGAAAGTGAAGCATGGTGAATAAGTTGCCTAAAGTCAACACGTCTAACAAGTGGCAGAGCCAGTATTCAAACTTTGACAGTTTGATTCCAGGGCCTGTTTTCTTTCTTGCTTTCTTGCTTGCTTGCTTGCTTGCTTCCTTCCTTCACTTAACCTAAGTGAATGGTCATATGCATTTGTTTACAGTGTACTTACGGAGGAAATAAATGGCAGTGATTTATTGCAGTGCTAATAGGCATTATAGTGATAGTTATGAGATTTGGGGCAAATTTCTTTACCTTTCTGAGTCTGTAAAATGAGGGCATTGAACTAGATTTCTTACAGATCTTTTTCCCTGTTAGATGTATATTTCTTTGGGAAGAAAAAGGAATTGGCATTTGACATTAAATGAGCAAGGAAATGGGACATGTATTTAGCACATTTTCCTTTCAAAATCAGAGTAATTTTATAGGGTCAAGGAATGATGATGTAAGCCACTATCCATTGTGGAAAAGTGGAAAGTAAACAAAAATGTTACTGTAAGACTTAGGACTTTAGCTTCTTGTAGTTTGGTCAGCTTAAACTGCAGACTTTCGAATTGCAGTGGATTTGGACATTTAAGAATAGATTTTATTTTTAAGTTCATAAGATGATCTGAGGATTGGAAGAAATCATAAACTTGAACTAAAGCAACTGTCTGTGGGACTTTTTTTTTTTAAGCGTTTAAAACTTTATTTAATTTAATTTATTTTATTGTCTTTGGGAATTTTGAATCACTGTCTTAATATCCCAGCCTCTGATGATAGGTATCCCAAGGCAGGACATTCCACCTTTAGGCAGCAGTGCCTCAGATAGAACATATATCCCCTACTCATTCACTCTAGTTCTGCCATTTGGGATGATGCAGAACTAATATGATTTTTCTCTGTGACAGCCGTTAAAGGTATTGAAAGGTAGCACTGTTAACTCATTTCTTTGAAAATTCAGCCTTTTTTCCATAGCAATACAGTGGAACTGAGACTGGTTAACTTGGAGAATAGAAATCTCTGGGTGGAGATGGGAGTATGCAGTTTTGATGCTGTCTGAAATTTAATGGTTAAGTTCAGCTCAGGAAGTAATGCATTTTGTGTATCCACTCATCTGTTGGTGGACAGTTAATTTGTTTCTAGTTTTTGGCTCTTACAAATAAAGCTGCTTTTGTGGACATAAACTTTCATTTTTCTTAGGTAAACACCTAGGAATGGAATGGCTGGGTTGTAGGGTAAGTGAACAAGTGTTCTATAGAAGAAGTATTGATTTTTGAGTATTGATTTTTGTATCCTGCAACCTTCCTAAACTCACTCATTAGTTTTGGTCATCTTTCAGTTTTCTTAATTACATTTTCGGATTAAGCATAATGTCCTAGTTCATTGTCAGCTTAGATGTGAAGAAATGTGTAAGCTTACAAAATGTAATGCATCACTTTGATATGTGGCATCCCCAGTGTTTTCTTTTTATGAAATACTAGTATTCCTTCTAATATGGAACTTTGAAATTTCAAACTGTCATTATTTAAATAGTTGAATTTATAGGCAGTTTCAGGAAAGTAATTCTGAGGGAGGAATTGCTGTTTATTTTTATGGTTTTTATGGGATTCTAAGAATCAGTTCACATTATATATTTAAAGAATCAACCACTTTGGTGATGTTTTTGGGAGGATGAGGGAGCGTGTATGATAAGGACTTAGAGGTTTCAGCACAAACTGCATGGATCCCAGTCCAGTTTACTGAAATGAGGAAGACTGAGAAAGCAGTGCATTTGGGATCATCATTTCAGCCTTGACATGTTGGGTTTTAGGCCTGTTGTTTGTTGGTTTTGTTAAGTGCTTATAAGTTTATTCGAAGGACCATAAATGAAGAAATATATCTTAGGTTAAAAATAGGCCTAAGATCATACAACTAGTTATTTGCAGAATTAGATCTCAAACCTAGGGCCCTCTGACTCCAAAGCCAGTGTGGTTATTCCTATGCTATATTATATCCATAAGGCAGAAAAACAGGCTTGGCTTTGACAATAATAAATGTTTCCCATGAGCTATTATAAATATATAGCAGAGTTTGCAAGCTTAGATGCAGTCTTCTAATTTATAACTAGATAAAGAGCTGTAGGCAGCTCTCCTTTAACACGCTGTGCAGACCAGTCCTGTGTGCTGCCACCAAACATAAATGTGTGTTGGATTTTGCTCGGTGCATTAAGAGTTGCACCTGGTAGGGGCTTCCCTGGTGGCGCAGTGGTTGAGAGTCTGCCTGCCGATGCAGGGGACACGGGTTTGTGCCCAGGTCCAGGAAGATCCCACATGTCGCGGAGCAGCTAGGCCCGTGACCCATGGCCGCTGAGCCTGCACTTCCGGAGCCTGTGCTCTGCAACGGGAGAGGCCCGCGTACGGGGGGGGGGGTGGGGGGGGTGGGGGGTGGGGGGGGTGGGAAGAGTTGCACCTGCTATACTGTGGACACAACAATAAATTTACATGCTGGGAAAAGGGTGGTAACTGTGTAATAAGCACATTACAACCTTTGGAATGCAGGTTGCTTAGTTTGAACATGGGGCTTGGTGACTCTGGTGTTTAAGCTCAGTTTTCATGTGGATCAGTTAATTATAGGTGGGTGGGGGAGGAAGGAATTGCTCCCTGCAGCATTTTGCCTCCTAATTGCATGCTTTCATTTGCAGATAGGGCCAGTTGTGAGTGTGTGGATTTTTGAGTAAAACCTCGAACCCAAATGAGAAGAAACCTTCAAGAAACAACTTATACTGACAGTGAGTTTACAGTCATCTGTATGCATATTATGGAATGTTCTCAACCCAGAGATAGCTCTCTTGACAAGGAGTGAGTGGTGAGTCTGACTATCCCCACTGGTAATTAACCTAAATCCTTCTCTTAAAGAGAAGACAACCCCTGCATGCTTAGCATTTACCGACTGTTGAATAGTAAGTTAATTTTTGTGTTAACAGAAGATGACTCCAGCACAGTTTAAGAGAATTCTTTATCCCTAAAAGTGTGTTTAATGTGTGATTGCAGTTTGACTTTCTTCAGTTAGACACATCCCTTCCTTTGCCTATGTGTTTCTATCTTTTTTTTTTCCCCCAGTCCAAATAATACCACCCTCCAAGGCCTGTCTTCCTTGATATATTCAGCCATCACTAAAGTGATGGTCATGATAGTTAATAGCATCCATGCTAATCTTGGTTATGGTAGGTCTCATTGCCATTGGAAGTGATTGTTTTAGGAATGGGCATGAGATCCAGTTTTGGCCAATGGGAAATAAAAGGAAAGTCTGCAAGAGGCTCTTGGGAGAAGTTTTCTTGCTTTTGAGAAAGAAGAAAAGAGATTGTCCTTCCTGTAGAGCTTGTTTTATCTGGATGTGACATCTGGAACTGCTATAGCTATCTTGCCTGAAGGTGATTCCCTTACTTAAAGGTGGGCAGAGGGAAGAGAATTCCAGAGAAGTAGAACTGGAGCCACGTTCACTATTCCTAGAACCACCTTCACTGTAGATTCCTTATTATGTGAGATAATAAATTTTCTTATTGTTTAGGCAGGTTTGCCTTTAGATTTTCTGTTACTTGTTGTGGACATCATCCCAGTTCACTTGATCCTCTTCTTTCTGATTACCCACTGGCATTTGTACTTCATTCTCTTCTGAGCTGTCCAGTAAAGTTTGTGTATATTGCCTTTGTAGCACATTATAAACTTTGTGATGTCAAGGGCTATGTTTATATCCCTGCTATGTCTACTAGTTCTGTCTTCTTAAAAAGCCATCATTGCACATTTACTGAATTAAATTATTTGAACAGTAGAGGATTTGAAAAATCAATTCATAGATTTGAAAAATTATAGAGATTCTTTTAATGCACATTCCTTTCTTTGACCACACTGCTTTCCTCTAGGATTATGAATGAAGTTTGGCTTTTGATTTAAGATGACTTGTGTGTAACACACTTTCAATTGGTTGGTTCTACGATTTGCTATTTGTTTTTATTCAACTTTACCATGAAAATCAGCTCCTCTCCTGTATATTTGAGTATTGGCTTTTAATCTCATAGATTTTGTTGTCTTCTCTGTTATAAAAATGGAATCATTTACCTTCTATTTTTTTGTGCTAGTTACAGGAATGAGGGACATGATAGTAGAAACATAATAATTGAGAAATAATTTGTATTTGGCTTTGGAATGCACGCTGTCAAAAAGACTCCCTAAAGTGTGCATCTCTGTTTTGTTCTTAGGACCTAGTTTTGTGTAGGTTTGTGTAGGGGAGAGAGGGTTGGTGATGAATCTAATGTCTTTGAGGAGTCTTGAGTGGCAGGATGGATTATTTAGTTGATTCTATTTTAAAAGCTCTGTAACACCACCCTTCCCCACCCCCCCAACTCAAGATATCCATGTACTTGTCCATCTTTTCTTTAGATTCTGCTATTATAATCTTGAAAAAGTGGGATAAGAACCTTGTTTTCTTCCTGAAAATTTATAGTGTTGCTTTCAGTTTTGTTAAGGAATATCATAAACCTTTATTGTAATCTGGTAATACATTCTGAATCCTTCAAAATGACTTATATTCAGGGAAGAATTTACTTTTTTATTTTTTCGTGTTGGGTTGTGATTAAATGGGGGGAATAACTTTTTAAGAAGATAGGGAAAGTTGTATGATGTGCTTGATCCATTAGTTTTAATTCAATAATGCCGTTATTTAGTATACTTATTAAGAAGTTCAAATCACCAAGGTCAGCTTTAATGTATTTTATTTCATGTATATTATGAAGAGTTTGTAGGAATGAAGCATGTGTCTTAACCTAAGGCAGACATGGCAGGCATATGATCTAAGCCAAATCAATCAGAATGATCTTAGGACATATACTAGAAATGCCAGGATAAAGGTACTTTTTTTTTCTGCTGAATTTCAACCTGGCAGCCATCTTCCGACCATGAAAGGAAAGTCAGTTGAGTAAGAAGCCAACAGGGAAGGAGTAGAGCAGAGCAAAACACACACCCTGATCACCTCTTGAGATGCTGGATCACGTCTTCCCTGAATATAGTATACCTGGACTTTTCAGTTACCTGAGCCAGTAAATTCCAAAACATCACAACTGATACATCCTTATCATCACCCATTCTATACCATGTAATGATAACTGAAGGGACTTGCTAAGACTAGAATTGTGAATTAGGCAAGTATGTCTCTGATACAGGTGTGCAAGGTGACAGATGATGCAGTCCTTTCATTGATTTATTTAAGGTTCAGGTATTAAGTACAAGAGTTAAGGTGGTAAACAAATACGTAGTCTGTGCCATTACTAATGGAGCTTAATGTTGACTGGAAGAGGCTAACAGTACGTGAACAACCCTCCTAATGTATAGGTTCGTATTAACTGAGGTTTGGTTCTAGAAGAAAAGGAGTATCTGTCATCTATACTGATTTGACTCTTTGGTGGAGATGCCTACTGAACCCTTGGCACCCTGGAACTGTAAAACAAATAGTTGTGCGGAACCTGGGTTCTGGCTTTTTTTAGAAGTAGTATAAGTTATTATTGTTTTTTCCGTAAGAAGCCATTAGAAAGGTACAGGACCACAATCCCTTGTTCCAAATCTTAGGGCCAGATATATTTTGGAATTTCACCCTTCTCTGGATTTCAGAAAGGTTTACATGGTATATGTATGCTTAACGTAATACCTCTGTTTACTTAGGGAAGGGACGAGAGGCTTTCTATTATTAATAATGCAAATAAAAATGCCTTATATTAGTTCAATTACTAAATGGCAGGCTCTGTATACTGCTCAGCATCATCTTAACTGTTTAATAAATTATATTCATTTTTACACCTGAGAAAATTAAAGACATTAGGTGACTTTATCAAGGTTTATACAGCTAGGAAGTAGTAGAATTGCGATTTCAACCCATATCTGTTTGAATCTGATGTCAGTGCCCTTAACCACTGCTCTGCTGCCTCTTCATTATGCTCTTACAGCTTAAACTCCTGTTTATTGCTAACATTAGGAAGGTTATTTCTTTCTGTTAAGTTTAATCAGTTAACTTAATTAAATTCACTTAGTATTTCTTATAGTCTTGCATTTGATTCACTTAACTTTTCTGGGAATGCAGTCCTTATTTGTAACTAAACGTAATTTTGCTTTATCCTTTCCAGATTTTATACCTTGTATTGTTTCACTTACCAGCTGCATTGGCTAGAGCTTGTAGAACATTGTGATTACAATGAGCATCTTGTCTTGTTCATAATTTAATGCCTCTAATGTTTCACAAAATGCTTACATAATTGGAGTGGGTATAATGTTTTACCACTGAGCATGAAGCCAACCTTTTGGTTTTCCTTAAAATCAAATGTAAAAGAGATCAGCACTTCCCTGGTGACGCACTGGTTAAGAATCTGCCTGCCAGTGCACAGGAACAGGTTCGATCCCTAGTCCGGGAAGATCCGACATGTTGCAGAGCAACTAAGCCCATGCGCCAGAACTACTGAGCCTGCGCTCTAGAGCCCGTGAGCCACAGCTACTGAGCCCTCATGACACAACTACTGAAGCCCACACGCTCTAGGGCCTGCGTGCTGCAACTACCGAGCCTGTGTGCGGCAACTACTGAGCCTGTGTGCGGCAACTACTGAAGGCTGTGCACCGCAACTACCTAGAGCAAGCCACCACAATTAGAAGCCCACGCACCACAACGAAGAGTAGCCCCCACATGCCACAACTAGAGGAAGCCCGCACGCAGCAACGGCCCAACGCAGCCAAAAAAAACAAAAGGCAAGCTCACTAAAAAAAAATAAAAGAGATCAATTTACTTGTTTTATTAAGAATTTTTTAAAATTCTGTTTTAACATGTGAGGACCAGATTTTAAAGTGTTAATTGTTGCCAAGTCATAACTGCTCAAAATTAAAAATCATTTAATTAGTTCTATCTACTTATACTGTATTACAATTAAAAAAAATTTATTTATTTATTGGCTGCGTTGGGTCTTAGTTGTGGCACGCAGGATCTTCGTTGAGGTGTGCTTCTCTTTAGTTGTGGTGTGCGGGCTCCAGAGCACATGGGCTCTGTAGCTGTGGCACGCAGGCTCTCTAGTTGTGGCGCTTGGGCTTAGTTTCCCCACAGCATGTGGGATCTTAGTTCCCCGAGCAGGGATTGAACTGGTATCCCCTGCATTGCAAGATGGATTCTTAACCACTGGACCACCAGGGAAGTCCCTGTATTTCAATTTTAATCTCTGGTAGTCTTTAAACTTCTTACATCTTTGGTAAATTCATTTTTTTTTTCTTTTTTTTTTTTTTTTTGCGGTACGCGGGCCTCTCACTGTTGTGGCCTCTCCCGTTGCGGAGCACAGGCTCTGGATGCGCAGGCTCAGCGGCCATGGCTCACGGGCCCAGCCGCTCCGCGGCATGCGGGATCTTCCCAGACCGGGGCACGAACCCGTGTCCCCTGCATTGGCAGGCGGATTCTCAACCACTGCGCCACCAGGGAAGCCCTAAATTCATTTTTATACATTTAAAAATATGTTTATTTTACTTTATAATTTGCTGACGTATATTTGTATACTATTTTTTAAATGTTTAATTTATGTGGGCGTAGCATATAATAGGAGCTCAATGAATATATGTTGAATAAGTTAATTTTTATGATTATATGATTAGTGAGGCATTTTGATAGCATTTGTTTTGACTAGTGATAGGAAAATGTTATATCAATTTTATGGAGGGAAAAAAACCCAGAAAATATATGTTCAGAATTAAAAAGTTGTAGTTTCCTGATTTTTTGTTCATGTGGCTGATTTCTAATCCTACCATTTTCATTCTGATTTGATAGCATCTTGCTGTAGGTACCAGCCTACTTAAAACTGTCAGGTGGGTTTAGGTATTAAACACATACACACACACACACACACACACACACACACACACAAACACACTCACGAGGAATAATTTGTTCATCAGATGTGAAAGAAAGAGGAAATGTGCACATTATAGAAAATTATTAAACTGCAGAGGTTGAATGGGATATTTATTTAAACGATGACCCTGAATGGCTCTGAGTTTCTCCTATTCTAACTTGTAAATATTGATAAAGAAGGAGCTTGGGTGATTTTGAGGGATTAGATTAATAGCATTAACTCTTCAGTTTTGGCAATAGGATCCAAAAAATTTGTCTATCGATAGTTAGAAAATATTGTTGCAAGTCTGATTAATTTTTTTAGTGTAAGGGAGTGGAACTTGTTATTAAATCTCCAGTTTTTTGGTTGCTGGTGGCCTTAATGTTGGGCCATTTAGCAGCTAGTATGGTATAATAAGTCTTGCCACAGCAGCTGGAATTTATTGTAGCTGTTGCTCTGTGTCCTTACTATAAAGGCCATGATTTCCATGAGGAAATTATAAAATCAGCCCTCCTTTGGTTTTGATTAAGAAGTATTTTCTGGCAGCATGGGAAAATGCACTATTTGTTTTGTGCTTTATGAACAGAAGACATCCTTTTATAAAAGAAGCCATTTCTTCTTTGAAAAGAAGTCATATGCAGGATGCCTATTTTCATTTATTATTACTGTCTGTTAATATCTGTGAATGCCTTTAGTACACATGTTCGCTGAAAAATGCTTATAGGAAATGATATTAAATTAAATGAAATGTGTTGATCTTAAGGTAGATATAGACATTTTCTGTCGAAGACCATATTCCTGTGGTTCTCTATTTCTGCAGTTCTCTTAAAAAACGGTTGATGTAAAAAAAAAAAGTTGATCTGTAAACCTCACTAAAAAAGTTCAGTGCTGTCTATATTGTCATTGGGTTTTAATGCCCGATAGGCAAGAGTAAATACTACTTCTTAAATATCGACCAATACTTTCATGCCTAATTATTTAACATCCTTAGACATTCTAACTTAAAGTTACTTTTCTCTGATTCCTGCAAATACTTCAAGCAGTTAACAAGGCAGATTACCAGTAGAGCAAACAAATCTTTCTAAAACTTCAATAATTCTTAAAAGTTTAATAAATTAAACTTATAAATTTAGTATATTAAATTTTCTTGTCTTTCAAGTATCTTAGTAGATAGAGCATAGAGTATCATAATGTTATTATAAATATATTAAATAGCACATAAGTATTAATACTGATTGATTTCTATACTTTCCCAGAATTAAGAGATTTATCCACCTAAATGGAAACAATTACTGTTTTAGGCCAGTTAAGGTAATTTGGTTAAAAACTGTAACTGTGGTGCTGATATGAGTAAAGCTATTTGGGTCAAAAACTATAGAGTAAGAATGGGTTTCTGGGCAAAGAAATTTGAGACTGGTAGAGGCCTAGGTCCATAGTGCGCCTGCCAAGACTGAGCTGGCCATTGCTAGGATGAGTGCTTTTCTTAGGCTACAGTTCATTTCTTGCAGCTGGGACTTACTCAAACTCGTAGGTTTTAATTTTATGCAACTCAGTATATTTACCTGAAATGGTGGGGTTTTTTTTAATGCTCCACTTCAGGGAAGGAAGATAGTTTTTTTTCCCTTTAAACTTCTGGAGTTAGGGAAGCTTTTTAGGATTGATAATACAGATATTCTAGTGCGTTGTTAGTGGGAGTGTAAATGTATACATTCTCTTAGAAGAAGATTTGAAAAATATCTGTCAAAACTTAAAATGCCTACCCAAAATTAAAATGTATAAACGCTTTGATCCATCAGTTTCACTTCTTGGAATTTATCCTACAGATAAATCCTGCTTCATCATATCCCACATTTGTGAATTTATAAGATTATTCCTTGTAGCATGTTGGTAGTAGTAAAAGATTACAAGCAACCCAACTTCCCACTTATTGGTGATGAGTTATATCCATATGATAAAATACAGCCTTTCAAATTGAGGGAGGTAGTTTTTAAAAAGTTACTGATAGTGCCTGATTTCCAAGGTAAAGTGTTAATAAGTGAAAAAGCAAGGTGCCAAGTCATGTATGTGGTCACGTGAAAATATTTAAAAAAAAATACATACTTACATTCTCGTATATTATTAGAATTCCTGTGAAAGGCTATACCAGAAGCTAATATTGGTGTGTGTGTCTTTGGAGGAGAATTGGGTGGCTAGGGATAATGATGACAAGAAGATTTACTTGTTGTGATTTACTGTTGTTTCTTTTGAGTTTTACACCATGGTGGTATTATTACCTACCTATCTGAGCAAAACAAACAAATAAAAAACCCAAATTAATATGTGGTACTTGGTTTAAAAAAAAACAAAAACAGATTCATTCTGTTTTTCATCTTTACTAACTCATGGAATCTCTAAGGATGAGACCTCTAATTACATTAAAAATTTTTTTTTATTGTAGTAAACATGTAACATAAAATTTGCCATCTTAACCAGTTTTAAGTATGTAGTTCAGTAGTGCTAAGTATATTCACATTGTTGTGAAACAGATCTCTGTAACTTTTTCATCTTGCAAAACTGAAAACTCTATACCCATTAAACAACAACTCCCTTTTTTCTCCTATTGCCAGTCCCTGGTAACTACCATTCTACTTTGTTTTCTGTAAATTTGACTACTTTAGGTTGGGACTCCACGCTTTCACTGCTGAGGGCCGGGGTTCAATTCCTGGTCTGAGAACTATAAGATACTGCAAACCACGTGGTGTGGCCCCAAAAAAAAAAAAAAAAAGACTGACTACTTTACACCTCTTATAAGTGGAATCATACAGTATATGTCTTTCTGTGACAAGTTTATTTTACCTAGCATAATGTCCTCAAGGTTCATCCATGTTAATAGCATGTGATAGGATTTCCTTCCTTTTAGAGACTCCATCGTGTATATATATATATATATATACCACAATAATACTACTTTGTGTATATCACATTTTGTTTATCTGCTCATTGGCTCATGGACATTTGGCTTGATCTACCTCTCGGCTTATGTGATTAGTGGTGCTAGCAACGTGGGTGTACAAATATTCTTCCAGACCCTGTCTTCAGTTCTACTGGATATATGGCCAGAAGTGGGAGTGCTAGATCATATGATAGAATTATTTTTAAATTTTTGAAGAACCGCCATGTTGTTTACCATAGGTGTTGCACCATTTTACAGTTTTACCAACAGTGCACAAGGGTTCCAGTTTCTTCACATCCTCATCAACATTGTTACTGTCTGTTTTATTTTTTTGATAGTAGCTATGATAACAGATGTGAGGTGATCTCAATCGACATTTTTATCAAGCTTTATAATCATTATAATGTACTTCTTGTATACTTAAAAAAGTTTATCTGGTACATTTAACTTAATTATTTCAGTTCAATCATTAAAAATGCAACAAGTGGTCACTTTTTAGAACTATTTATCTATATGATTTGTTGCTATAACTTCAGGTGTGTGTTGTATGAGATCCTCAAGGGTTAGTATCCTTCACTCTGCCTCACCTATTTTTTTCTTCTATTTAACCATGAATGAATCACCCAGGGAACAGACTAGGCTATACTTAGTTAACCCCAGTGAATTTTACTAACTTTAATTCTTTTCTCTAACATAGTTAAAATTTGAAGATTCTGCATGTTACAAGAATTCCAGTGGTGTATCAGCATTAAAAATATTATATGTTTTAATAAAAAAGAAACTTGTCATTTTTACTTTACAACAGACTATTTGACCACTCTTTATTCTTTTAATTGAAAGTAGTTTTACCTTCATGATCTTGACAGTTTTGTGTTAACTTTTCTCATAAGATGAATTCAGTCATAGAGTACAGTCAAGCAATGTTTAAGCAGGGGATTTTATCCAGAGAACGAAAGTACATGAGCTTCTAGTAAGAAACGGAAAAGGAGTGTAAACTGTCCTTCAGTTTTTTTCTCCTTTTACAAGAAAATTTTAGAGGCATGAGTAGTTGTACAACAAAATTAATAGCTTGTAAAGTATTTTACATTTTGAGTAAATTATCTTGCAGTTTTTTCTTAACTTGAAATTTCTGAAATTATCACATAAGTGTGTATTCTGTCTTGCAAATGTTTATTCTTTAGAAGTATTTGGTAGTAGTGTTTAGAAATGTTATTACTCTGATTGTATGAGTGTCCGCCTATGATTACATCATATGCACTAGAAGTCATTTTGAAATAATTACATCATATGTATTAGAAGTCATTCTAAAATAATTTTTGCTAGACATTACGGTGGTTATCATGCAGTTTTACTCCTTTATGACTTGTTATTTGAGTATTTAAGATGGAGCTGCTGCATTTATTATATGTGGTATGTGAGTTAATGAAGAAGGGTTCTGAGTGGTGGTGTGCATGGGGAAGGGTGGGGGTATAATCCTTATTGTGAGTTTTGAGAAAAGATAATGAAATCCTTTATGTCCCTTTCCATAGACCTGCATTTCAAAGACTTATATTTTAATAAGAATTGGTTGTGCAGCTGCAACCCTGGCAACAGGGCCTGGGAGAGAAGAATTGGGGCAGCCTTCCAGAAATCAAGGCAGACAGTGGTCTCATGTGGAGCTGAGCTAATGAAAATGATAAAAATATAAAGCACTTAGTAGAAATAAGACCAGTACTTTCTTTGGCATAGTGGATGCTGAAATTTTCCATACCATATTTTATTATTTATAAAGTCCGAAAGCTGCCATAAGCTGCTCACTCAGTAAAGAGTAGCTACATTATATTTTCCTTTAGTATAAAAATACCATAAATACTCTTGGAAGCTAACGTTTCTGTAAATTATATCTAAAATATAATTGTTGTTGGCTATTTCTTGATGAAGTCTAGACTTAACAAAAACACAAGCTACCGAGTTTGTCAGATTTTTAAAAACAAACTTAAGTTTTAATAATTAAAAAATTAAATGCTCATAGTAGTTTTAGTGTAAATTTCTCACGTTGGTTGGATTTTTTTAGATCCCCTCAAATCATAAAATTTGTTAAACATACTCTCGTTTCAACACTATGTCAGTGGCTATATAATAATAATATTAAACCATTAATTATTACTTGGTTGTTAGATATTTAGGTTGTGTCTGGGGTTTTCCCTCTTACCATAATAAGTATTGCAGTAAAACATTTTTGCGCATATAGGTATTTTGTTTTCTTCTGGATTACTCAGGATTACTTTTGATTTCCAAAAGTGATACTACTGCATTACATGTAAAAATTTTGAAAACTTTCTAAAAGTACTATCAGTTTACACACTATTCTTAATATTTCTAGGAATGAGGTTTTTTTCTTATATGTTTCACTCTTGGAACACTTAAATCTTGATTTCTTCCCTCTGTTATTCTGGGAAGTTTATTCTCATTATTTCTTAATATGTTTATTTTTTCTTGAAATGTTTTATTTTTTCCCCTCTTCTTTTTATACTATTTCCATTTGATTCTTTTCCACAGTTTCTTGTTGTGAGTTTGTAGTACTAATATCTCCCCTTGGTCCCTAGGTGTTCATTCTTGGATCATCTAATTCACTAATTCTGTATCAGATGGCGTGGGTTGTTTGATGTGTTGCCTGTCTTTTATAGTAGTTTTGTGCTCCAGATGTTTCTTTATTTTAGCTAGTGAGTTAATGATTCTTTGAGAGGGGGTATTAATCCACTTAGTCTAATAATGTGAATTAGGGAATGGCCAACAGCCAGATCTTAGTTTGTGTTGGTCCAGGTGAGTTTAAGAGAGGGAGGGCTTGAGTCTCAGGTCAGACAGCTCCCTGGCACTGAATTGCTGTTATGTTCTTCTGTTGCCTTCTACTGCATCAGGCAGCTTCTGATCAGGGTTTGTTTTTTGAAACTCTTAGAAATAAGTAATACTAATTTTAAGAGGTAGTTTCCTTGTATTATAATTTACCACCAGCTCTGTAGGTTTATTTTGAGGGGAGAAGGACTGGGAAGAGTAAATAACCACAGGGTAGTCAGTTTGTACCTGTTTTCATGAACTTTCCCCTCCCAGGCCTTTTGTGCTGTCCTGATTTTATCCTGCTGACAAAGATCTGAGCTGTTCTGCTAATTTCTGATAAAGGGGCAGTCAAGGGAAAGATAAGGGCAGACTAAGAAAAGCATTTAGGCAGTCTGTCTTTTGACTCCTGCTGCCCTTTGCTCCTGAATGATGGTTACCAATGTCTATTCACACAAATTCAGTGCAGATTTATCCCCATCAGTTTTTGTTTGTTTCTTTTTGTTGTTCCTGGAATCCAGACTTACTTCTTTTTTCTTCAGGGCTTTATTTTGGAGGATGGGACCAGTAGCCCATGATAGTTTATCACTTGATAGGAATTAGATGACCTCATTTGAGCCAATAGAGGTACACAAAGATTTTCATTAAAACACATGAAAATCTTTAATCGAAAAGTGTATGCATACAAATTATGTGAAAACAAACTACCTAAAACCTTAGTGGTTTAAAATGACAACTATTTTATTAAATCTCTCAATTTTTTTTTTTTTTTTTTGCTGTATGCGGGCCTCCCACTGTTGTGGCCTCTCCCGTTGTGGAGCACAGGCTCCGGATGCGCAGGCTAAGCGGCCATGGCTCACGGGCCCAGCCGCTACGCTGCATGTGGGATCTTCCCGGACCCGGGCACAAACTCGTGTCCCCTGCATCGGCAGGCGGACTCTCAACCACTGCGCCACCAGGGAAGCCCTAAATCTCTCAATTTTGAGGATCAGGAATTTGAGCAGGTCTTGGCAAGTCTTCTCTTATATGAGGCATCGACAAAGATCATTGGTTAGTCTTAGCTAGCAGGTGGTCTGGACTGGAGAATCCTAGGCAGCTTTATTCGCATGTCTGTCACTCTGGTTAAGAAGGTTGGAAGGCCATGCTCAGCTGGGACTGTTAACCTGTGTGCCTATACTTGTGGTCTTTCCAGCATGGCAGTCTTGGGTAGTTGGACTTCTGAGCACAGGATACAGGGTTTTTTTTCTTTTTTTTCTTTTTTTTTTGGCGGTACGCGGGCCTCTCACTGTTGTGGCCTCTCCCGTTGCGGAGCACAGGCTCCGGAAGCGCAGGCTCAGCGGCTATGGCTCACGGGCCCAGCCGCTCCGCGGCATGTGGGATCTTCCCGGACCGGGGCACAAACTCGTGTTCCCTGCATCGGCAGGCAGACTCTCAACCACTGCGCCACCTGGGAAGCCCCAGCACAGGGTTTTTTGTCACCTCATCAGTTCCAGATCATGACTTCAGCTTCATTCTTTTGGTTAAAGAAGTCATCAAAGGCCGTCTGAATTTAAGGTAGAGGATTTCTTTCTCATTTGGAGGAATAACAAAGAATTTGTGGCCATCTTTACTAGACCACGTAAGGTTATTAGAATTTTGTGCTGCTGATTGTTGCTTTTAGGAGTATTATCATTAGAGGCTTGGCTCAGGAAATCTTGCCCTTATCTTCTCCCACCTCAAGGGGATTTTCTAGACTAGAGGAAATCACATACTTCTTTTTCAATTCATTCTTATAATGCTCTTACCTAGAGCAGTGGTTCTTGTATACCCCAATCTCCAGGAGTATTTGACACATCATTTTGACAGGAGACACTTCTGGTTGTCACAACTGGTGGGGAGGGATGCTACTGGCATTTACTTGATAGTGGCTAGAGATGTTGCTAAATATCCTACAGTGCACAGGACAGTATCCGTCCCCCCCGCCCCCCGCCCCCCCCAAAATTACCTGGCCCAAAAAGGCAGTAGTGTGGAGGTAGAGAAACCAACCCTTCCTTACAGTAATCCTGCAATGTTGGTATAATCCTTATAAGAGAAAACTTTAATTCAGAAAGGTTATAGACTAATGCCACTTAGCTAATAAATGGTAGAATCTTGTTTTAATTCATTTTTTTCTTTCTTTTTTATTTTTGCAAATACTGGGACAAGTTACCATGTTAAGTGCTATAAGAGTATAATAATTTGGTTGGAGTCTGCCTTGATGGAGCTTATAAGAATCAGTATGTCATAAATAATTGTAATTTAAGGTAGCATTGAACTAGACCTTAAAAAAAGAATATAGGGAAAATGGTCTGCCATTAAGTTATTAATATGTCTGAGCTGTGGTTTCTTTATTTCCAAAGTAAGGATAATGCTTACCTCTTTGGATTGTAGAAATCAGATAGTATTTGTCAAAGTATGTAGAGTAATATGTGACTAGTGCTCAATTTTTTTTTTCCCTTATCAGGGGTTTACAATTTAGTTGAACCTTTCTTTATAATTTAGGGAAATTTTCTGTCATCACTGATTTTTTTTTTATATAAAACAAAAATAGACTGGAAAAATCCAAAATGTTGAATTTCTCATGTGACCTGCTATGATTTCAGTTTATGCACCAGAAATAGTCCATGTTCTTTTATTTTTTAAAGAATTGAAGTATAGTTGATTGACGATCTTTTTTTTTGGCTGAGCCGCACAGCTTGTGGGATCTTAGTTCCCTGACGAGGGATTAAACCTGGGCCATGGCAGTGAAAGCCCGGAATCGTATCCACTAGGGCACCAGGGAACTCCCTCTTAATTAACAATATTAGTTTCAGGTGTACAAAATAGTGATTTTTTTTTTTTTTATAGCTTATACTTCATTTAAAGTTATTACGAAATAAAGCTGTATTTCCCTGTGCTGTACAGTATATCCTTGTTGCTTGTCTAGTTCACGTTCTTTGTTGAGTGGTTAGTATTTTCTGTTTCTGTTAGTATTTTCATCATCATAACATCATTATTAAAATTTTCCATTATTACAAGCTTTCCTTTGAACATGAAAATGAAGATCTTGTTTTAAACCGTATTTAAAAACTTTTTTCCGGGCTTCTCTGGTGGCGCGGTGGTTGAGAGTCCGCCTGCCGATGCAGGGGACACGGGTTCGTGCCCCGGTCCGGGAAGATCCCACATGCCGCGGAGCGGCTGGGCCCGTGAGCCATGACCGCTGAGCCTGCGCGTCCGGAGCCTGTGCTCCGCAACGGGAGAGGCCACAACAGTGAAAGGCCCGCGTACCGCAAAACAAAAAACAAAACAAAACAAAACAAAAACCCAAAAAAACCCAAAACTTTTTCCCCCATTATTGTTTAAGGTTGTTATTTTATAAGGTGATTCAGAAAGGTTTGAATATTTAAAAAATCTGTTATTTAGTTACCTACATTATACCTAAACAAGTAGTCACATTTGTATTAAGGAACAACCATAGTTATTTCTGTAATGCTCGGTAGGTACCTCCTGTGTAATACAGCACATGGCTATCTTATGGTCTGATTCATCTCAGGCGTTTTGTAGGTGGCACACAATCTTGGATGGTTGAAATGGTAGCCAGGTTGAATGCCTTAAGTTCCTCAAGTCTGTAAGGAATATGTGGTCCCAACTCTAGTTTTCTTTTTACATATCCCCGCTAAAAATAGTGTGGTATAATAGTTGTGATTTGAGTGGCTACTATTTCAGAGGCAGTCCAAATTTTGGACCATAATGGCCTGTCTAGCATGGTGATGGGTATTCATTAAAGAGCGTCTGGACTGTGTGATAGAAGTGAGGCAGAGCCCCAGCCCGTTGGAAGATGAAGTTGTGGAGACTTACACAGTTGTAGGAAAAAATGTTCCATCAGAATGTCCAAATAGGAGATTTTTGGCACTGTATTTCTCTCTGTAAAGAATTATTGAAAACCCAATGTGTGATACAGCACAAAAATACTAACTTTTTGGTGAATTCCTCATATGTTCAGTTGCATTCTATTTGCTTTCATTGCCACATATGCAGGCATTCTGGTGATTCACTTTTCCTCTTAAATAGAGCTTAGTCTTCTCATTGAACCTTGAGCAACCTACAGTTATCATCTATATAACTAAGATTTTTGTTTGTTTGTTTGTTTTTGCGGTACGTGGGCCTCTCACTGCGGTGGCCTCTCCCGTTGCGGAGCCCAGGCTCCTGACGCGCAGGCTCAGCGGCCATGGCTCACGGGCGCAGCCACTCCGTGGCATGTGGGATCTTCCCGGACCAGGGCACGAACCCGTGTCCCCTGCATCGGCAGGCGGACTCTCAACCACTGCGCCACCAGGGAAGCCCCTGAGATTTTTTTTTATCTTATCTGATTCCATCAGGGGCTGAAACATACGGGAATAGTAAGATTTCTACATCAAGACCTTAGTGAATATGCCCCAACTGTGGACTACTTGGATACCTAGCTCTCCTTGTCAGAGTCCTGGGACTTAACTGAATGAAATCCGAAAGTGAATTACCTCTTGAAGTAGAAGGTGACCCTGCATTTTGGTGCTTATTACATATTTATATTTAGCCTAGTTAGTGAGTAATAATTTTTTTAAAGCGTTCAGTTTTGTTTGAACCACTCTCTCGATCATTGTCATATTCACAAGGGCTAGTACATAGGGATTGCTCAACAATATCTGTCAAATACATGCATGTGTACAATTGACCCTTGAACATCATGGGTTTGAATAGCTTGGGTCCACTTATATGTGGATATTTTTTCCCAGTAAATATGTCCTACACGATCCATGGTTGACTGAATCTGTAAATGTGGAACTATGTATACAGAGGGCTGACTCTAAGGTTATACCTGGATATTCTACCATAGGAAGGGTCTCAACCCCCTAACCCGCTGCACTGTTCAGTGGTCAGCTGTATATAATACATGTATCCATGTATGGTGAAATCCTGCATTCAGATATATGCTGAAGTTTGTTTCTGTTACCCAGTTAAGAGGTGGCATCAGAAAGGATTATTGATTTCCTGATTTAATTTGAGGAAAGAAATACCAAAAAGGAAGCTAAATGTATGTGTACTTTTTAATTTCCTAACTGATACACTGCACTTAAAGTTTAATATAGCAATAGAAGACTCTTTTTCAATAGCTAAGACACAAGTATTATATATTTTCGTTGTGTTGTGTTGTCCCCAAGTTGAACTTATTTGACTGTTACCTTTGAGATTAGCATACTATAAGATAAGCTATTTTAAAACATTCCTATATTGATGTTTACATGTAAATTGTTAACACTTTTTATAGAAATACATTAAATTTCATTCTGGAGCTGGAAGATAAAAGATGATAGAGAAGTATTTTTTCCTTACATTATTTTCTCTAAGCAACCAAAAAAGCTATTTAAACCACCAACTGGAATCCCACGTAGATATATTTTTAACTTTTTCTTCAACAGTTGTCACAGCACTAACTGGTCCATAGTCAAGTCTGTGAATGCTTTCAAGGCCTTTCAAGTCTTTTTTATATAATCTGGATACTCTGTATTGGTTCATTTAAATTCTAAGTCAATTTTTAAAATTTTAGTTAAAAATGCATCTTATTCTTTAAAAGTTTATGTGTGGGCTAAGCAAGGAGAATTGCAGATTTATTTAAATAAGTTTTTCAGGATATTTTGAAGATCATTTAAAATATGAAACTACCTTATTTTATTCTATTTTTTAATTTTTTAATAGATCTTTGTTGGAGTATAATTACTTCACGATACCATGTTAGTTTCTGTTGCACAACAAAGCGAATCAGCCATATGCATACATACGTCCCCATATCCCCTCCCTCTTGAGCCTCCCACCCCTCCTCCCTATCCCACCCCTCTAGGTCATCGCAAAGCACTGAACCGATCTCCCTTTGCTATGCCGCTGCTTCCCACCAGCCAACTATTTTACATTCAGTAGTGTATATATGTCGGATGTTACTCTCGCTTCTCCCCAGCTTCGCCCTCCCACCCCATTTCATCAAGTCCATTCTCTATGTCTACCTCTTTATCTCTGCCCTGCAGGTAGGTTCGTCAGTACCATTTGTTTTCGTTTGTTTTTTTTACATTCCATATATATGCATTAGCATACGGTATTTTTTTTTCTTTTACTGACTTACTTCACTCTGTATGACAGACTCTAGGTCCGTCTACCTCACTACAAATAACTCAGTTTCGTTTCTTATTATGGCTGAGTAATATTCCATTGTATATATGTGCCACATCTTCTTTATCCATTCATCTGTCGATGGACATTTAGGTTAGTTCCATGTCCTGGCTATTGTAAATAGTGCTGCAGTGAACATTGTAGTGCATGTCTCCTTTTGAATTATGGTTTGCTCAGGGTATATGCCCAGTAGTGGAATTGCTGGGTCATATGGTAGTTCTATTTTTAGTTTTTTAAGGAACCTCCATACTGTTTTCCATAGTGGTTGTATCAATTTACATTCCCACCAGCAGTGCTGGAGGGTTCCCTTTTCGCCACTCGCTCTCTAGCATTTATTGTTTCTAGCTTTTTTGATAATGGCCATTCTGAGTGGTGTGAGGGGATACCTCATTGTGGTTTTGATTTGCATTTAGTGATGTTGAGCACCTTTTCATGTGCCTCTTGGCCATCTGTATGTCTTCCTTGGTGAAATGTCTATTTAGGTCTTCTGCCCATTTTTTAACTGGATTGTTTGTTTTTTTGATATTGAGCTCCATGAGCTGTTTGTATATTTTAGAGATTAATCCTTTGTCTGTTGTTTCATTTGCAAGTATTTTTTCCCATTCTGAGGCTTGTCTTTTTGTCTTGTTTATGGTTTCCTTTGCTGTCAAAAGCTTTAAAGTTTAAGTCCCATTTGTTTATTTTTGTTTTTATTTCTGTTACTCTAGGAGGTGGGTCAAAAAAGAGCTTGCTGTGGTTTATGTCAAGGAGTGCTTTTCCTATGTTTTCCTCTAAAAGTTTTATAGTGTCGGGTCTTACATTTAAGTCTTTAATCCATTTGGAGTTTACTTTTGTGTATGGTGTTAGGGAGTGTTGTAATTTCATTCTTTCACATATAGCTGTCCAGTTTTCCCAGCAGCACTTATTGAAGAGGCTGTCTTTCTCCATTGTATGTTCTTGCCTCCTTTGTCGCACATTAGGTGCCCATATGTGTGTGGGTTTATCTCTCTGCATTGTATCCTGAACCATTGATTTATATTTCTTTTTTTGTGCCAGTACGATACTGTCTTGATTACTGTAGCTTTGTGGTATAATAGTTTGAAGTCAGGGAGGCTGATTCCTCCAACTCCATTTTTCTTTCTCAAGATTGTTTTGGCTATTCAGAGTCTTTTGTGTTTCCATATGAGTTGTAAGATATTTTGTTCTAATTCTGTGAAGAATGCCACTGGTAGTTTGATAGGGATTGCATTGTATCTCTAGATTGCTTTAGGTAGTATAGTCATTTTCACAATATTGATTCTTCCAATCCAAGAACATGGTATGTTTCTCCATCTGTTTGTGTTATCTTTGATTTCTTTCATCAGTGTTTATAGTTTTCTGAGTACAAGTTTTTCACCTCCTTAGGCAGGTTTATTCCTAGGTATTTTATTCTTTTAGTTGCAGTGGTAAGTGGGAGTGTTTCCTTAATATCTCTTTCTGATTTTTCATTGTTGGTGTATAGGAATGCCAGAGATTTCAGTGTATTAATTTTGTATCCTGAAACCTTACCAAATTCATTGATTAGTTCTAGTAGTTTTCTGGTGGCATCTTTAGGATAGTATCATGTCATTGGCAAATAGTGACAGTTTTACTTCTTCTTTTCCAATTTGTATTCCTTTTATTTCTTTTTATTCTCTGCTGTGGCTAGGACTTCCAAAACCATGTTGAATAAGAGTGGCGAGAGTGGACATCCTTGTCTTGTTCCTGACCCTACTGGAAATGCTTTCAGTTTTTCACCATTGAGTGTGCCCATTTTCTGGAGAGTTTTTATCATAAATGGATTTTGAATTTTATCAAAAGCTTTCCCTGCATCTATTGAGATGATCATATGGTTTTTATTCCTTAATTTGTTAATGTTGTGTATCACATTGATTGATTTGTGTATATGTATATTGAAGAATCGTTGCATCCCTCGGGTAAATCCCACTTGATCATGGTGTATGACCCTTTTAATGTGTTGTTAGATTCTGTTTGCTAGTATTTTGTTCAGGATTTTTGCTTCTGTGTTCAGCAGTGATATTGGTCTATAATTTTCTTTTTTGTGATATCTTTTTCTGGTTTTGGTATCAGGGTGATGGTGGCCTTGTAGAATGAATTTGGGAGTGTTTCTCCCTCTGCAGATTTTTGGAAGAGTTGAGAAGGATTGCTGTTAGCTCTTTTCTAAATGTTTTATAGAATTCACCTGTGAAGCCAACTGGTCTTGGACTGTTGTTTGTTGGAAGATTTTTTTTTTTCCACACACACTGTATTTTATTTTTACAAGAGATAAATAAAATGACACCAAGCATTGTAAATGGCTGACCACAACAAAAGCAACAATGATCGCAATTACCAAACACAGAACACACTCATACTATGTCATAATATTGACATTCAGTCCAATAATCCTCTACTGTAACAGGTCCTTTACTTTGCAGTGAAAATTGATTTGTATATTTTTGCCTCTGAGTCCTTGTGGGGGTTTTTGTTTTTTTATTCAAAGAGAAAGTCACCGAGATTATAATCATCCTCATCAGTTGACTCAGTCCCATGTAATTAATTTTTTTTCATCTTGATCTTTTGTTAACACTTTTATGAATTAATCAGTTTTCCATTAGAGTTCTGAAAATGCTTATTCGTTCAGTTCAGCAATATAGTCAGTTACCAGAAACCTGTACTTGTCAGAGTCTTTTCCATTAATTCCTTGAAGATGGAACCCTTTTATAGGAACATTTTTGCAAAAACATCACAGTACACCCAGAACTGTCTGTAAATGACAAATGACTTAAAAATGACCACGGTTAAAGATTTGATGAAAGTTCATAATAATGCAGTTGACAAGGAAATTTAGTTATTTCTGAGATATACATTTTAAAGTAATGACTAGAATTATGACTTAGAACATTATACCAGAACATGGAAGATTTTTAGAAATTTCCTGCAATGTCTGAAACATTTATATTAACATATTTCCATACAAATAACCTAAAGAAAGTTTAGTATTAGTTGTTTTTTTTGTTTTTTTATCCTGCAGGTTCTTATTAGTCATCAGTTTTATACACATCAGTGTATACATGTCAATCCCAGTCGCCCAATTCACACCACCATCTCCACCCCACCGTGGTTTTCCCCCTTGGTGTCCATACGTTTGTTCTCTACATCTGTGTCTCAACTTCTGCCCTACAAACCGGTTCATCTGTACCATTTTTCTAGGTTCCACATACATGCGTTAATATACGATAGTTTATTTTCTTTTTCTGACTTACTTCACTCTGTATGACAGTCTCTGGATCCATCCACGTCTCAACAAATGACTCAATTTTGTTTCTTTTTATGACTGAGTAATCTTCCATTGTATATATGTACCACAACTTCTTTATCCATTCGTGTGTCGATGGGCATTTAGGTTGCTTCCATGATCTGGCTATTGTAAATACTGCTGCAATGAACGTGGGGGTACATGTGTCTTTTTGAATTACGGTTTTCTCTGGGTATATGCCCAGTAGTGGGATTGCTAGATCATATGGTAATTCTATTTTTAGTTTTTTAAGGAACCTCCATAGTGGCTGTAACAATTTACATATCCACCAACAGTGCATGAGGGTTGCCTTTCCTCCACAGCCTCTCCAGCATTTGTTGTTTGTCGATTTTCTGATGATGCCCATTCTAACTGGTGTGAGGTGATACCTCATTGTACTTTTGACTTGCATTTCTCTAATAATTAGTGAGGTTGAGCAGCTTTTCATGTGGTTCTTGGCCATCTGTATGTCTTCTTTGGAGAAATGTCTATTTAGGTCTTCTGCCCAATTTTGGATTGGGTTGTTTGTTTCTTTCATATTGACCTGGATGGGCTGTTTATATATGTTGGAGATTAATCCTTTGTCCGTTGATTCCTTTGCAAATATTTTCTCCCATTCTGAGGGTTGTCTTTTCGTCTTGTTTATGGTTTCCTTTGCTGTACAAAAGCTTTGAAGTTTCATTAGTTCCCATTTGTTTATTTTTGTTTTTATTTCCATTACTCTAGGAGGTGGATCAAAAAAGATCTTGCTGTGATTTATGTAAGAGTGTTCTTCCAGTGTTTTCCTCTAAGAGTTTTATAGTGTCTGGTCTTACATTTAAGTCCCTAATCCATTTTGAGTTTATTTTTGTGTATGGTTTTAGCGAGTGTTCTAATTTCATTCTTTTACATGTAGCTGTGTCCAGTTTTCCCAGCGCCACTTATTGAAGAGACTGTCTTTTCTCCATTGTATATCTTTGCATCCTTTGTCATAGATTAGTTGACCATAGGTGCGTGGGTTTATCTCTGGGCTTTCTATATTGTTCCATTGATCTATGTTTCTGTTTTTGTGCCAGTATCATATTGTCTTGATTACTGTAGCTCTGTAGTATAGTCTGAAGTCAGGGAGTCTGATTCCTCCAGCTCCGTTTTCTTCCCTCAAGACTGCATTGGCTATTCGGGGTCTTTTGTGTATCCATACAAATTTTAAGATTTTTTGTTCTAGTTCTGTAAAAAAATGCCATTGGTAATTTGACAGGGATTGCATTGAATCTGTAGATCGCTTTGGGTAGTATAGTCATTTCCACAATATTGAGTCTTCCAATCCAAGAACATGGTATACCTCTCCATCTGTTGGTATCATCTTTAATTTCTTTCATCAGTGTCTTATAGTTTTCTGCATACAGGTCTTTTGTTTCCCTAGGTAGCTTTATTCCTAGGTATTTTATTCTTTTGTTGCAGTGGTAAATGGGAGTGTTTCCATAATTTCTCTTTCTGATTTTTCATCATTAGTGTATAGGAATGCAGGAGACTTCTGTGCATTAATTTTGCATCCTGCAACTTTACCAAATTCATTGATTAGCTCTAGTAGTTTTCTGGTGGCATTTTTAGGATTCTCTGTGTATGGTATCATTTCATGTGCAAACAGTGACAGTTTTACTTCTTCTTTTCCAGTTTGTATTCCTTTTATTTCTTTTTCTTCTCTGATTGCCGTGGCTAGGACTTCCAAAACAATGTTGAATAATAATGGTGAGAGTGGACATCCTTGTCTTGTTCCTGATCTGAGAGGAAAGATTTCAGTTTTTCACCATTGAGGACGATGTTTGCTGTGGGTTTGTCGTATATGGCCTTTATTATGTTGAGGTAGGTTCCCTCGGGATAGGTCTGATTTGCCATTTTCAGTAGCTTTTTATTATGTATCGATTTTAAAAAATCTTTGTGCTTGTATTAATTTTTGAATAACAGTAAAGACTTGTTTACATATAAGAAAACATTTTACAGTATGGTTTTATTCACAGAACTGCAGGTAGTGGGATAGACTTTGAGTATGTGTTGCTTGGTAAACATTGCATGGTGGTGCCACCCGCCGAGAAAGGTAACGCAGACACAGATATGTGAATTTAGTGTTAAAAATAATGTGTTTAAATGAACAAGGAGACCACATGAGATGTTCATTAGCAGGTGGGTGTAAATATCTACCTAGACGCGGGAGAAAAGTTCAGAGTATTAAGATAGCTTTCAATCCGTGAACTAATAAATTGAGAATCTATTGTGTGTCACAAAATTGTTATTTCTAACTCTACATAGCTAACAAAGGGTTTAAGGAGAGTGGATGAAGACATGGAAAAGGGAGAAAGAAAAAGGGAGAGAGAGAAACTGGAAAAAAGAAAGGAAAGTAGCAGGAAAGGAAAAGGAGGATTTATTGTTAAAGAGAGGAAGCATGGTATTCAGTCTCATACGGGGGGGAGAAGTGTGGGCATTAGAGAAGGGGACAGTAGTTTTCTCATGTTATTACTTTGCTCTGTGTTGCAAACTCTTTCAGGTTTGAGCCAGTATAAGAATCTCTCCCCCTACATATGTATATATTTGGCATTAAGTACTTGAGTTTTTAATTAAGGCGAAAAGGAAGATGTTAGAAAGAAAAAGCCTGAGTAGACTGAAAATGTTATCTAACTATACCCATAAAATATTAATGTCCAAGTTAATTTATAAAGTAAACCTAAATGAAACTATGTGGGATGATAGGTTTATAATCCTGGGATAAGTAAAAGAGACCCCCCCGTCTATGATGAAAATTTGTCCAAAGTAAGATAAACCACCTAATCTGTGATGGAAATTGATGTTTGACTACATAAGTCTTTAAAGCTTTCATATGGGGAGTTCCCTGGCAGTCTAGTGTTTAGGACTTGGCGCTTTCACTGCCGTAGCCCCAGGTTCCATCCCTGGTCGGGGAACTGAGATCCCGCCAGCCACGCAGCACAGCCAAAAAAAAGAAAAGCTTTCATATGAAAGCTGTAAACAAAGTTAAAAAACAAAAACGATGGAACAAAACACATAGAAAACCTGTACACTTAGAACTACAGACTATTGGATGTGCCATGTTAATGGGTTAGATACTCTATTGTTAAATTGAAATCTCCAAATGTCAAAATAAATGCAATCCTAATCAGATTCGGAGGAGGCTTTTTTTTGTAGAAACTGACAAATTGATTCTCAAATGCATATGGAAATGCAAAGCATCTAGACAATCCAAAGTAACCTTGGAAAAGAATAATTTGGAAGACTTATCACTACCTGACTTCAAGTCTTAGTATAAAAGTATAGCAGTCAAGGGACTTCCCTGGTGGTCCAGTGGTTAAGAATCTGCCTTCCAGTGTAGGAGACGCGGGTTTGATCCCTTGTCTGGGAACTAAGATCCCACATGCTGTGCGGGGCAGCTAAGCCCGCACGCCGCAACTACTGAACCTGCACGCTCTGGAGCCCGTGCGCCACAACTAGAGAGAAGCCTGCATGCCACAATGAAGAGCCCGTGCACCCCAATGAAAGATCCCGCATGCTGCAACGAAGATCCCCGCATGCCACAACTAAGACCCAACACAGCCAAAAAAAAAAGTAAACTAGTAATAATAAAAAAAGTATATCAGTCAAGACAGTCTGGTTCTAGTATAGGCATAAACCAGTGTAATAATCAACCCAGAAATGGACACAAACCTACAGTTATATGATTTTCAGTGAAAAGTGCCAAATCAAGTCAATAGGCAAAGAGATATCCTTCAGCAGATGAGCTGGAACAATGGGCTATATCCATGTAAAAAAGGAATCTTTGACCTTTACTTTATACCACCAGAAATAACTAAAAATTGATATAGACTGAAAAGTAAAAACTAAAATTTTAGAAGAAAAAATAATACAAGGAAAGCTATGTTTGGGGGATATGCAGAAATTTCTTAGAACACAAAACACAAATCATAGAAGATGAAATAGATAAACTAGATTTTGTTAAATTAAAAAACTTAAACTCTTTGAAAGATGCTGTTTTTTTAAATATTTATTTACTTGGCTGTGTCGGGTCTAGTTGCTGCATGAAGGATCTTCGTTGAGGCATGTGGGATCTTTTGTTCCAGTGCACAGGCATCTTTCTAGTTGTGGCACGCAGGTTTTCTCTCTAGTTGTGATGCGCAGGCTCCAGGGCGTGTGGGCTCTGTAGTTTGTGGGCTCTGTAGTTGTAGTGCGTGGGCTTAGTTGCCCCGCGGCATGTGGGGTCTTAGTTCCCTGACCAGGGATCGAACCCACATCCCCTTCATTGACAGGCGGATTCTCTACCACTGGACCACCAGGGAAGTCCCGAAAGGTGCTATTTTTTTTTAAAAATGGAAAGACAAAGACCAGGAAAAAATCTTCACAATACACTTATCAGACAAAGGGCTTGATCTAGAATATGTAAAGAACACAACTGAATAAGGCAACTAAATTAAAAAATGGGCAAAAGATCTGAATATACCTAACCAAAGAAGATAATATGAATGGCTAGCAAGCACATGAAAAGACTAAATACCATTAGATATCAGGAAAGTACAAATTAAAACCACAGCAAGGTGTAGTACTTTATACCCACTAGAATGACTAAAAATAAGAAGATTGACGATACAAAGTGTTGGTAGGATGTTGAACAACTAGAACTCTCATACTTTGCTGCTACAAATGCAAAATGGTACAACTGATTTGGAAAACTGGTACACAGTTTCTTATAAAGTTAAAATTATACTTAAAATATGACTCAGCAATTATCTTTCTAAATATTTACTCAGGAGAAATGAAAATTTCTGTTTATGTGGATATTTGTATACACTAATTCATAGCAGCATTATTTTTAACAGCCAAAAACTGGAAATACTAAATATGAAGTTAAATTGTGCTGTGTCTACACGATGGAAATCTATGTGAATTAGCTAATAGAAGCATCATGGTAAATCTCAAAAACGTGCTGAATTAAAAAAGCCAGATATTAAAGAAAGTACCATGTGATTACATTAATACGAAACTGTGGGAAAGACTAACCTATAAGCAGTCATTCTAAGAAAAAAAAACTAACCCTCTTATTTTTGGTAGTTACATGCACCCCTGTCTGTGCCTTTTATAACTGAGTTCAGGGAACAGTGGCTTGACTGAACTTTGATTAGCCACAGAAAAGTAGGTCTGTGATAAGTATGTAGTTTGAAAGCTCTTTTCAGAATGGGTTGGTTTTTGTATTTTTGTTTTTTCTTTCCCAATAGGGTCTTGTACCACAAGTCAATATCAAAGAATGATTTTAACTAGGTTGGGACAGATTTAGTGCTGGCACAGCTATAAATAAGCTTTACTGAGAATTCAGACTTGGTCATTGATTAGTAATTTTTGCATTTCTGGTGGAAATCTCTTTGGCATCTGGTAGAACTTCAGACCTCATCACCCCTTTCGCCACGCAAACCTCCCAAATTTTACCAGTTCCTTCAAAGTTTCTAGCAAAGTGTGTTCATTTTTACTTGACATTGTATTTTGCATTTCCATCACTCTATTACAAACAACTTGAAATTGTTAGTATTTGCTTCTTTTACTTATGTATTATTTAAATTGTTATTATTTAAAGATATAATATATAAAAAATTGCATAGACCATAAATGTACTATTTAATACAAAATTATAAAGCAAGTACCTGTGTAACTACCACTTAAGTCAAGAGGTAGAATATTGTCAGTGTTCCAGGAGCTCTTATGCATCTCTTCCTAATTCTTAATTCCTGCCCTCAGCCCTAACCACTTTCCTGACTTCTGTTATAATTCTCTTGCTTTACTTTTATACTTCTATATGCATCTCTAAACAAAATAGTTTAGTTGAACTTGTTTTTGAAATTCATATAAAGGAAATCATTCCATGTATATTGTTTTGTGCCTTCTTTCCCTCAATAACATGGCACTGAGAATTGTCCAGTGTGTTGGATGAAACTACCATTCATTTTCATTTTGTATAGTGTTCTTTTGTACGAATGGAGCACCATTCATTTCTTTTCAGTTTAAAATGCTATCTGTTTATTCTTTTTTTTAATATATATTTATTTATTTGGTTGTGCCGGGTCTTAGTTCGGGCATGTGTGTTCCTTAGTTGTGGCCTGCGAACTCTTAGTTGCAACATGCATGTGGGATCTAGTTCCCTGACCAGGGAACCCCTGCATTGGGAGTGCGGAGTCTTAACCACTGCACCACCAGGGAAGTCCCTATTCGATTATTCTTTTTTTAAAAAAAATTTTTAATGGAAGTATGGTTGATTTATAATGTTGTGTTAATTTCTGCTGTATAGCAAAGTGACTCAGTTACAGATATATACATTCTTTTTCATATTCTTTTCCATTATGACTTATCATAGGATATTGAATATAGTTCTCTGTGCTGTATATTAGGACCTTGTTGTTTATCCATTCTATATGTAATAGTTTGCATCTACTAACCCCAAACTCCCAGTTCATCCCTCTCCCACCCCCCACCCCCTTGGCAACCACAGTCTATTCTCTATGTCCATGATTCTGTTTCTGTTTCATAGGTAAGTTCATTTGTGTCATATGTTAGATTCCACATATAAATGATATCATATGGTATTTGTCTTGCTCTTTTTTTTTTTTAAATTTATTTATTTATGGCTGTGTTGGGTCTTCGTTTCTGTGCAAGGGCTTTCTCTAGTTGCGGCGAGCGGGGGCCACTCTTCATCGCGGTGTGCGGACCTCTCACTGTTGTGGCCTTCTCTTGTTGTGGAACACAGGCTCCAGACGCGCAGGCTCAGCGGCCATGGCTCACGGGCCCAGCCGCTCCGCGGCATGTGGGATATTCCCAGACCAGGGCTCGAACCTATGTCCCCTGCGTTGGCAGGCAGATTCTCAACCACTGCGCCACCAGGGAAGCCTCTGTCTTGCTCTTTCTGACTTCACTTAGTATAATAATCTTTAATTGCATCCATGTTGTTGCAGATGGCATTATTTTGTTCTTTTTTATGGCTGAGTAGTATTCCATTGTATGTATATACCACATCTACTTTATCCATTCATTTGTTGATGGACATTTAGGTTGTTTCCAAGTGTTGGCTATTGTAAATAGTGCTGCTGTGAACATAGGGGTGCATGTATCTTTTTGAATTATAGTTTTGTCTGGGTATATGCCCAGGAGTGGGATTGCTGGATCATATGGTAATTGTATTTTTAGTTTTCTGAGGACCCTCCATACTGTTTTCCATAGCGGCTGTACCAGTTTACATTCCCACCCACAGTATAGGAGGGTTCCCTTTTCTCCACACCCTCTCCAGCATTTGTTCTTTGTAAACTTTTTAGTTCTTTGTAGACCATTCTGACCGGTGTGAGGTGGTATCTCATTGTAGTTTTGATTTGCATTTCTCTAATAATGAGCGATGTTGAGCATCTTTTCATGTGCTTATTGACCACCTGTATTTCTTCTTTGGAGAAATGTCTCTTTAGGTCTTCTGCCCTTTTTTCAATTGGGTTGTTTGATTTTTTTTTCGTTGTATGAGCTGTTTGTATATTTTGGCAGTTAAGCCCTTGTGGGTTGCAGTGTTTGCAAATATTTTCTCCCATTCCGTAGATTGTCTCTCAGTTCATTTAAAAAAATTTTTATTCTTTTTTTTTTTTTTTTTTGAATAGACTTTTAGGCTGTTTCCTAAAAATTTACAGCTATTACAAATTAATTATTTTTACTACTTCATTCTGCTATTAGCTATTTTAATTTTGATAACAAATAAAAGAGCGTCTTGTATCAGTATAGCTCTTTATGATATATGCAGTGCCCTTATGTACATCGTAATTTAGCCCTCATTTCAGACCTGTGACATTGGCAGTGAAGCATTCCATTTTTTATAGCTAATGATAGAGCTTGTCACTTGCCCAAGTTAACATTGCTAAAAATTAGTGTAGTACTAACAACTGCCACACATCTCTTATATCAAAGTCTAAATTCTAAACATCTGATTCTGTTTCACACAAACTGAGCATGCTCAATACCTCAACTGAGTTAAAGTATTCCACATTAAAAAAAAAAGGGAATAAATTGTTTGTCTTAAAAGGTATGCCTCATTGCCTTGTTTTTCAAATTATGGCTTTATTGTTGTTTCTTTGGAAGTTGACCTAAACAATTTTATTAATTTGTGGGTACGATGTTGGGACATAAATTTTTCATATTGTCAGCAGCGAAACTGTTCCTACAAGTATAAAGCTTATATCTGCAGCATTTGTAGGTGTGGAAAGTGAGGAGGTGGGGAGGGGATGGAGGAGGTTATATTTTTGACCAGAGAATACTACTACACTTTTTTACTCATGCCAATCTCTTTAAAAGTCAAGAGACTGAACTTTTAATGCAGGAAATCTCTGCCAGTCACTAAGTGGCCTGACAGTTCACTGAAGCTTTTCTAAAATCTTATGTCTAATGAAATTATGAGTTCGTGAAATACTCTCTGGTGCTGTAGCCCAGTTTGACCCTTCATTTATGTGTGGAATGTGCTGAGCTGTGTTTAGAGCCAAGTTTAGTTGTTGATGTTGTTGCAAAGTGACTCTTCTTTTGTTATCTTAAGATTTTTTTTTAAAGTAAGGTTTTCAAAATGGACATGATTTAAGCAACTTTGAGCTCAAGAAGTGAAAGTACCTGTTAATATATTTATTATTAGTGGTAATGTTGAAATTTTTTGTGACAGATTCACTACTTCTCTACAAGGTGTTTATGTATAAATGTGTTTTAAGTATATATACATTTGAAAAAGATTCTAAAAAGGAATTTTGTTTAGAAAAGCAAGAAAATGGAAAAAGTGTATTGGTATGATATTCCAAGGCATGTTTGAAACATTTTTAGATTTATATGTTTACTTAACAAATAAAAACCTGTGGAGTTGCAAACATCCCCTTGGTTTGAAAATGTATTTCATCATATCTGTTATCTAGGTCATTATTCTTAAGTATCCTTTCTGTCTAATCTCCAAAAATAGAAGCACAAATTATTGTACTTTAAACAGTCATTCTTCAACTAAATATTAAGAAAGAGGAAATATTGTGAATGTCATTTTCAAAGTAGTACATGGGAATGGGAAAATGTATATTTTGAAATTTGCAAAATAAGGAACAGCTTTACTCTAAATAGGAAGGAAATCTGAATTTGCTAAAATGTTGATTGTAAATTCGGAAGTCATCTATTACTTTTAAGTGTTAAACAAAAGGAATGTATACTCAGTTAAAAATAGAAGAAAATAAAACACCGTGCAATGTAAAATTAGTATTTGAAGGTGGTTTCTGGCAAAGGTAAATTACAAATAAAAAGGAAATTGTGTAGTTCTATATGTAGGTGAGAAAATATGATGATGGAATAAATCAAACAATAGATTTTAAAACCTCAGATTTCAAATCCAGTAGATTTGAAACAGTAATTCATGTTTTGTATGTGCTACATCAGCAGTGATGAGCATAAGGAATTTTCAGTTTCAAACAAAGGCATATTTGTTTTCATAAAATTGGTTAAAAGAGATTTCACAATGATATTTTAATGGCCATGGTCTTTGATTCAGGGAGGAATTAAGCTTGTTAAGTAAATAGCCCTGAAATAATATTCATGATGTTGTGAATTTAACCCTTTGCTCTTACATTCTCGCTAAGGAAGTAAATGAAACATACAATTCTTTTAAGCTTATAAACCTTCATAGTATTTACCCACTTTATTGGACAGAGCCAGTTGCAAGACTGCTACTTCTTTGTTTAGGAGTTTGGGTGACATAAGGAATGTTCACCTCTCCTTGAAAATAAGCATTCCAGGTTCTGAATTTTACTGTGGCAAGAATGTACATTTTCTTCCTTCTTATCTTTCTCTTTGAACATATGTTTAGATCTTAACATGTCATTGTCCTCTAGTATGTTGGAGGACATGTCCTCTGGACTGTGTAGAATCAGGGTCCTAAATTCATGCCTTATTACCCATATTTGTGACATTGAACATATATGCATTAATCTTCATTGAAGATCTTCTATACAAATATAAAAATAACTGTGATTTATGTCTTACAAGGTTTAGAGTCATGGCTTTGGGGAAAGCGTTTACAGTCATAAAATAGAATGCTCTATGAAGGCAAGGATTACTCTCTCGTTTCAACTGCTATATTCCTAATACCTGACACTGAAAAAGTACTCAAATATTTTTTTATTGAATGAATATCAGTTTATTAAAATCTTGATTTTTTTTCAATGTTTACTTTTTGGGGAAATAGTCTTAATTTTATCACAGATTTAAGAAATAAAAGCTTCTAAGAGTAAGATAAGTAAAGTAACTTCTTTTCTTTTCTTCTTTTTTTCTAGACTACCTGTTAAGGTCCTGAGTCAAGACAACAATTTTTATACCTTTCCTGTGGTTCAGAAACAAGTCCCTGTAGAATCAAAAGCAAAGAAAGGAAACAATCTGACCTTTTGTTTGTTAGATTGACTATATAAGATACTTGACTTCCAGGAACAAAAACACAGAGAAGTAATAAAGTTATTATTTTGGCATCTTTGGACATCTATCATATTGAGAAGCCTGCTTTGTGAAGCTTCCTGAATTGAGATTTGGAAACTTCATTGGTGCTCATTTATAACTTGGACTGTAAGCATGAGTGAATTCTGGTTGTGTTTCAACTGCTGTATTGCAGAACAGCCTCAACCTGTAAGTATGAAGTAATACATGTACAGATTGGGTGGGGTGCTTATTAAACTAATGCTGGTTCTCAAGTTGAGAATTAGGACCCCAGCAGTGATTGCAGGGCAGTTCTAAGGCCTGTCAGTGGAATTCTGAACATCTGGTTAAAGAAAGGAGAAAAAAAAAAAGTAAATGTATTTTGAGTAAATGCCATGTGTGAGGAACTGTGCTAGACCATTGTATATGATTGAGAAGGTTATGCTCTTCTACCAAGTAGACCAGCTTCTGGAGGAGCCATGAGAGGAAAGGGAGACAATCTGAGATAGAACAGCCAAGTCGGCTTTGGAAATCAGTGGTGGAAGATGTCATAGCTAGGTTGCCTCACATCCTTCTTGATTTATCATCTCATTTTCCTCACAGCAGCTCTCTGAGGAAGATACCATTATCTTTATTTTTCAGTTGAAATAGGTTCAGTTTTTTGCGCAAAGTTATGTGGATAGTAAGTAGTCTTGGCTGACTTCTTCTTGGTACCTGCCCCACTTTTATCCCTTCTAACCTGTGCACATTTTATTACCTCTACGGAAATTCTGCCATCCACGTCCAATTTTCTCTTCATCCTTTAAGATGCCTAGATCTAATGTCAACGCTATGAAATCTTTGCCAGCTTTCCCCTGACTTAGATAATACCTCGTGTATTTCCACCAGCTCTTTTAGTTCATTTTTCTATGGCAGGATGGAACTTCTTGCATAGTAACTTAACTGTTCTATAGTGTTTCCCACCATGTCAGCTGTTTACAGGACTGTAGTGAATTCTTTACCTACTTACTGTTGTGCATTGGCATGCTGGTGGACTTTTTCCCCCCCAGCTTTATTGAGTTATAATTGGTATACCAAAAAATTGCACATAATTAATGTATACAAATTGGTGAGTTTGGACATACATATACACTCATTGCCATCACCACAATTAAGGTAATAATCTTCTAAGGTATCCTCAAAAACAATGCATATTGATTTACAACCTCCCCCTTTTCTAGTCATATTACATACTTTCCCCATATAGTGTTTCCCCACATGGTACTGATGTTTTGTAATGCTCTTTGTCTCTGAAATGTGTTATTTTAATTAGACACCTATGCCCAGTTGTCATGTATTAATACTCTGGTATTTCCACAGTGAGCCAGGTACTGATGAAATAACAGAGAGCAAAACAGACAGTTTCTGCTTCGTGGCTGTCATTCTAGTGGAGGAGATATTTAGTGAATAAATAGGTGTCTGTGATACCAGGTGATGGTAACTGCTCTAAGGAAAAAGAAAGTAGAAAAAAGAGGAGGAGAAATGGGGATATTAAGAGTGTACAGGAAACGCCTCTCTGATGAAGTGATATTTAAGCTAAGGTTAAGGCAGTAAGGCACATGCTTATGTAGAAGGACTTGCGAGTACAAGAGTTCTGGAAGTGCAAGGGTTGTATGTGTACGAGGAATGTCAAAGAGGGCAGAGTGGCTGTGAGCCAGGGCTGCAGTGGTGGGAAATGAGGTCAGAGATAGTTAAAGGCCGGGTCATGTATGGCCTTCCAGGCTGGGGAAAGACTGATTTTTACACTTTGTGAAATAGGAAATCATTGAATGGTTTTGTTCTTTCAAGTGAAGAACATATCCTTTTCCCAGTAGTTTGAATGTTTAATGTTACTGTATGCCCAGATGGAGAGTTAGCACTGCCTGACCAGACTGCATCCTGTAGGCCAGTGAGTTACCTTCTCCTTCCTGTACTCCCAGCCAGTGAGTCCTCCTCAGCAGTCTGCAATCATGTGTGTAGTGTGTTCTGCAATAAGATTCATTTCCTACAGTGACTTTTCTTCATTTTTGTTGTTGTTCTGATGTGCAGTTCTAATCCATAATAGTAGGGGTGTGTGTCTTTAAGTGATGATGTGGTAACTGCCATATAAAAAAAAACAAAGGAAGGGCACTGTGCTCCATATTTTAGAGAGTCTAAGGTTTCTTCGAGGGAAATGGGTGAAGAATTGGAAGGGGATGGAATGGGTCAGTAGACAGGGGTTGCTAGAAAACCTTAGACCTTAGACATGAAAAGCATGAAAGCTGTTACTGCAGCCTGAGAGTATGAACCAACAGTTCTATGAAAGGTGGCTAGAGGAAACTCTAGGTGAAGGCATTCTATAATTTCAGGGGATGTATGTCAAACAAGAGTGTTTGCTCAAGTGTGGTGCATTTCCACCAGTACTATGCGATAAGGACCTCAGATGGCATAGATTCATGTAGAACTTCCTTTTTTAGGAATCACATTTCCAAACACCCTAAATGAGGTATGAGTATGATAGATACGTTGTCATTTTTCCTTTTTCTGGAAACGTAAATGTGCATGCTCTTGATTTGTTTAATTACACAGAAAATCACATTATGTAACCACAATCATCTCAAAATATTTAGTAGATGAATTTATGTAATAGAAATGGAAAATTACACTTATCAGTGGAGAAATGAAAAATATCCCTACTTTGTAGAAAGGCAGTGTAGAGGACTGATTCAAATGTCTTAACTGTATTGCTAAACCTAGAAATTACCAAGATTATCTTACTCACTGGAACTGCCTGTCCTGCCTCAGGAGTGGCTACTGGATTTCTTCATAGAGACAATAAGCTGCTTATACCTGAGGAGAAAGTTTCAATTTGTATACATGAGCTTGAAGACAAACTAGAAAGGCTCTTGGCATAAGGATTTTGGTGTTCCTACCCTGTTTTGTGCTGATAGCACAGTCGAGAAGTGCTGGTAAGTTAGTGTCCATAGCATTCCGGATGAGTTCAAGCTGGGAGAGGGGGTGAGATGGTAGTAGAAAGCCATTTATCTTCAGAAACTAGAATGCTTTTGTAAGTTTGTAAATGTCAGAGAGGAAATGGTTTTCTTTAATGCTTTTATTAAATTGATCTTTATTCAGTTTAGATTGGAGTTTTTTAATATATACGTCAAAGTAAAACAAGCTATTTCTTAGCAAGCCATGTGGTGGCTGCCATTTATAGTTATTTAAAAAGTGACATCAGCAAAAATAATAATTCAAAAGTAGACAGTTGTATACTGAACCTCATACACTCAGCTTCAACAATATCAGTTCTTATCTGATGTTGTTCGTCTCAGTGCATCTACTTTGCTCTTTTCTGTATTATTTTGAAGCCAAATTGCAAGCATTATTTCACTTTATACATAAATATGGCAGTATTTATCTCTAAGAGATGATTCATATTTAACATAACCACAATACCATTATCATACCAAAAAAGTACTTTAAAAGTTTGTTTTATATATAAATATATATATAATAAATAGTTATGAAACATAATATGAAGCACATATTACCCAAGTTAAGACATGGAGCATTGCCAACACCCCAGAAGCTCCCTAGTGTTCTTTTCATTTACATCCCTGCTCCAACACCTGGAGGAGCCACTGCCCTGCTGCTTTTTTTATGGTGATCACTTCCTTATTGTGTTTTATGATTTTACCATTTGTATATGCCCTGAGCAGTATAGGTTAATTTACCTGTTTTAACTTTGAGTGGAGTTCCAGTGGATATAATTGTGTTTTCTTCTTTAATTCAATGCTAAATTTATAAGATTAATCCGTATTGAGGCAGGTAACTGAACTTCATTTCCACTTTTCTTGAACGTTTTGTTGTATGACTACACCATGTACATCCATATAGTCCTTTTGAAATTCTGAGTTGTTCACAGTATGGGACTGTTACGAATGATGCTCTTTCGTGCCTTTGTGTATGTGTTGCCCGGTGAACACGTGCTTGAGGTTCTCTAGGGTATATACCTAGGAGTGAAATTATTGGTTCTGAAGTCTAAGGACATTAGTTAGCTTTTACCATGCAAGACAACATTGTTTTAAATTTGGTGTTATCAATTTGTGTTCCTACCAGCATGATGTTTTCCGACTCATTTTTTATCAGTCCGAGAGGAAATGTTTAACCCTTGCATTATCTTGCATTTTAATTTAATGAGAGTGAAAAGTAACCTGATTTTTTTAAACTTCTAGGTTGTGAGCTTCAGGACTGTACGCAAATCAGAGATTTCTTGAAATAAAATTCTCCAATTCAGCTCCTCCACACTTTTGTTCATCAGCTCATTCCGTTTGTATTATACCATAAGACGAGTTCTTTGAGAGTACAGAAAAACGCATTTAGATAAATTGAAGTCCATGAAGTTAAAGACATTATACTATAGCAGCTTTCATTCTTGTATTTAGTTTCAAGTATGATGAAGCATTAATCTAATTCAGTGCTTTTTGTTTACTCTGTTTCTAGTAACTATTACAGAAATAAATGCTTTCAGAAGCCACCAGGCATCTGTCATCCTATACACAAAATATTAGTAGAACTTAATTTAAGAAAAGATGAAAAGTAAAAATAGAAGGTCTAGTATTTTCCTCTCACATTGCAGCAGATCATTTTGAACACCCCCCAGGTGAGTATTTCCCACATTGGAGACCATTGAATACAGAACAAGTCAGAGCATGGAGCTCTAGAGTTGAGAAACAGGATTATCTTATCTTCACTGTGATAAAAATAATTACCACTGGAAAAAAAAGGGAAAGAAACGCAGGGAAAATTGTTTTTGATGAACAGGAAAAGAAAGAAACATTGTGGTCAAATAGTTTTTAAAAATATATATTTATATGGCAGATAAGTCCTAATTTTTTCTATATGCTCATTAGAAAATACTATCTATATCTTCATAAAGAAAATGTTTTTTATTTATGAGGTCATGTTAAGTAGCCAGTGTGAGCTCCTATTAACTGATAGCTTACATGAATCCTGAAACATCTCTTAAAAGAGCTATTGTTTTCAAGTCATCTCACCTACCGCATCTGGGAGATTGTCATGTTTATTTAGAAAACACTTTCTTCATTTACATGTTCTGTTATTTGTGTAAATGATGTGAAAGTCTGCATCTTTTCATAAGGCATTGAATTCTTAAAATGGCTAAAATTAAGGTGCTTCTGAAATACCAATAGCATGAACCTTTGCATTGTTTTGTTTTACGATTCTTGGGTTTTATAAACATAGAAACAGCAAGGATACTGAGGATTAAGCCTTTATTTGTCCAGAGTTAGTGGTTTGGGTCCTGATTCTCACATGGCCTTGGTATATACAAATAGGAGGGAAAGTTAAGGATCTCAATTTTATTATTTTAAAGATCAAAAGGCAAAAGAAAGAAAGGAAATCAGTACCAGGCAGGTAAAGTCTAGTTAATAAACTATTCACGGTTGTAGAAGAATAAAATGTTTATGTAAACTTGATGTAATCTGTGATTAAAGGGCAGTTAGAATTTAGATAATATCTGGGACCTAATACTATAATAGTATTTTAATAATTATGAAGTCAGTACTATATAGGACATTTTTAGAAGCACTTCAGAATCTGTTCATTTGTGATATAAACACATGATAAAAACCATTCTGTTCTTCCATCTTCCTCTGCCTTAAACATGCTTATAATGGGTAGAAAATATTACAGATCAATTTTGGTAGCTCGCATATGCAAGACAGCTTCTAAGAGCTCAGCTCTATCTCCTTTAAGTACTGAGTAAAGGTTGGTCTCTTATCATCTCTGTACATAGTAAAAATTCTTCTAATTTTTTAGATATTTCTAGTGCTCATGTTCCAATTACTTTTGTAGATTGACCTTTCTTTTAGTTCCTTGAAGAGCTACTTTTTATGCTTATACTCCTCTGTTTTAGCAGGTGAGACATCATTTGTTCTTTTTCGTTTTGGTTTGTCATTTGTTAGCTGTTTTCATTTGTGAATTGAAAATAATTTTCATACAGTCATAAAATTATAGTCTTAAAGGCATCTAAGCAAACATCTAGTCAGATGCATCACTCACACACAAATTTGGAAACTATTAAGTGAACTAGTAAACTAAGTTAAGCCTAGTGAGTTAATGGCAAAGCCTTGGCATTTTAAAACTAGTTTTCTCTAGTATGTGTTTCAATAAATTTTACCCAAATGGACATGTATACACACATTGGATATGCAATTGAATTATAAGACTCTGCAAAAATACATCACTAGTTTTGATAAGTTATGGTGAAACCAGCAGTGTTTCAACATTTTAAAAGGTTCTTGGGAATTCCCTGGCGGTCCAGTGGTTAGAACTTGGCGCCTTCACTGCTCAGGGAACTAAGATCCTACAAGCTGTGAGGCACAGCCAAATTAAAAAAAAAAAAAAAAAATTCTTGCCAGTAAATGTTAATTATTATCTGCCATTTTTACAGATCTTAGTTTGAATGCTTTCATACATATTAACTTAATGATGCTTTCATACATATTAACTTAATGATATAAGTGCCTGCCATTCTAACACACACACACACACACACACACCCATCACTCTGTTTTTTGTGGTTTTGATTTTGTTTTATTTGTTCTTGGAGTGTCTACCTGAGTGTCTACCTGAGTAGCAGTTGGGTGATGTCCTCACTGGAGTCTTAACATGCACAAATCCTTCTGCATGTCTCCGTTATGCACATATGCATGGATTCAAAAATCATTAAGATACTGGAAATAGTATTAGCTGTCAGTCATGCATATAGGATAAACAGAATCTCCCATACATTAAATAAAGGAGTTACTAGATGTCATTTCTAACTGACCTTAAGAACAGATAAAAAAAAAAAAAGCTGATTCACTTTGTTATAAAGCAGAAACTAGCACACCATTGTAAAGCAATTATACTCCAATAAAGATGTTAAAAAAAAATAGCAGATATAGTTACTAAGAAACATAAGACAAGTGTGCTTTCAGTAGTGCTTAGCTGTCAGAAATTGATCTCATTTTTATGAGCCCCATAGTTATGGGTAGTTATGAAAAACCAAACAAGTTTTTCCCTTTTTTCTACCCTCTTCATAGGAGATCTGGTTTTCTATGAGCTTAAGAGTTGTTCAAATAAGGGTTTGAATTGCAATCCCAATGCTTATTTACTGTGTGACCTTGAGCAGATAGGAATACTGTGTGACCTCTGCAAATAGGAATAATGACACCTATCTAATAGTCTTAAATATATTAAAGTAGATAATAAAGTATATTAAATAAGGTAATTTATGTTAAGCGCTTAGCATAGTGCCTGGCATGCAGTAAGCGCTCTTATGAATGTTTAGTTGACAAATTGCAGTTTCCTCTCATTTTATTTTATTTATTTATTTTTTGCGGTACGCGGGCCTCTCAGGGCTGTGGCCTCTTCCGCTGCGGAGCACAGGCTCCAGACGCGCAGGCTCAGTGGCCATGGCTCACGGGCCCAGCTGCTCCACGGCATGTGGGATCTTCCTGGACCGGGGCACAAACCCGTGTCCCCTGCATCGGCAGGCGGACTCCCAACCACTGCGCCACCAGGGAAGCCCTCCTCTCATTTTAAATAATGGTTGATTTTATTTTGTTTTGTTGTGTTTTAAATCTCTGTTGGTTATTTTCAAGCACATTCTATTTGAAATGAACTGGACCTTTAAAGCTTGAAAAATTGGTCTCTTACCAGAAGTATTTTGGTTTGGTTTGGTTTTCAATTACCAGGAAGAGAGATCCAGGTGTGTAACATAGAGAGGATGTTGGACTGAACACACACGTACAGTCTCCTCTCTCCTGAAACCCCACTTTGCATGACATTAAAGGAGTTTAAAAAACAAAAAGGGGTAAAACCCACAAAGGAAAAGAATGCAGACAAAACATAAGCATGGATGAAAGATAATAAAACACAGATGATAGATTTGGAATTTGCAGAACATAGCCACACCCAGTTGCCTGCACAGGGGGGTACTGACCAGAAGCAAACCAGAGTCTTAACTGCCTTGCTCTTGGAAGGCCTGCAACTAGGCTTGAACTGCTCAGGCTGGCCTGCAGCAGATCGTTCTCTAGATAACTGACCGGCTCTGCAGAGACCTGGTGATTTCTGTGGTTGTGGGCTCCCCAAGGAAAAAGCCAGTTTCACCATCTTCTCACCTGTCCTTGAACCCACCATTCAGCATGCCTGACCCATGTGTACTAAGCCTCATTTGGACGGTCGGTGATCATCAGGCATGAGGAAAGTTAAAAGAAATTAACCGAATGAAAGAACTCAGAGGAAATAGATGATACAGGGAATAGAAAAGAACTAAAATAAAGCAATAAAAACTGTGAATATTCCTCAGATGATTAGGATATTGGACCCATTAAATAAGAACAGTGTGCCTACACAGGAATGGGGACAGAAAGAACAAATTGAGAAGAAATAGTGTTTGGAAATGATATAGCTGAGATAAAGAGGTCCAGTGTAAGGGCTGGAAGATAAAGAAATCTGTAAACAAAGTAAAACAAAGAAATAGAGAGTAAAAACAAAGTAAAACAAAGAGAGATGGAAAGTAGAAGGGAAAAGCTAAGAAAATTAGATGATCAATCCTGAAGGTTCAAAATCTGCCTAATTAGTTTCACAAAGTAGAAGAAAGGGGCATTGGAGGAGAATAAATTATCAAAGTGTTTGCCAAAAAGTTTGGGGGTTTTGTAACATCTCACAGAAAAACCCAAACAAACTTTTTGGACAACCCAATAATAATACAGGAACATTTCCCTGAACTAAAAAAAAAACAGTGTAAGTGTTTTGGTTGAAGGCCAGTTGAATGAAAAATACCCATTCCATTTAGTGACATTTCAGACTATATGGATTAGTTGTTTAGCTGTTTAACCAGTTGTACTGCAAGAAATTTGTGGATGGTATTGCAACAATTAATGTTAGTTTCATAGGAAGTTAAGCAAACAAAAAGCAATTCAACACAAACATAGTACAAGAAAAATTAATTGTAGAACATTGCTTGGCTTGATTGTGAACAATATTTACAAAAAGTTAATATAAGCATTTGATTTTTCTCTTTCTATTTTATGTATTAAGTGTTTGGGGGAATTACATAACTTTTTTTGAAACACAAAGGTATTTATTTTAGAATAACTGTATATATGGTGGTGTAAAGGAAAGACAGTGGACAAGGGAGACTCCCAGACCTGCTTTAGTTAGCTGTGGGATCTTGGCAAATAATATGCTTTCCCTAGGTACATTAGTGTCCTGTGGCTGTCAGTGACAGATTATCCAAGTTTAGTGGCTTAAACAACACAAATTTATTGTCTTTAGTTCCAGAGGTGAGAAGTCCAATTTAGGTCTCACTGCAATAATATCAGTGGTAGACCATTGTATTATACCACATTTTCTATGTTCAGTATACAGTGATTTCCTGAAGTTAGCTCTACTATACACACACATATGCATGTATATACAGGGTACAGAAACAATCTCAAGTGGCCCTGTGGTAGCAGAAATCTCTAGTGTAAAGGGTTTAACATGCAAAAGCATTGAAAAATATATCATTAGTACTTAGAGAAGCTATTTCAGGTTGTTAGTTTTAAGCCTATTTTGTATTTCAGTTTTCATACTTGCAACGTGTGACTTAAACAAGATACTAACCTTAAATAGAAAGAGAAAAGGAAATCCCTATGTTCGCTTCAGGTTTCTCACTGAGAGAGGAGAAAGTCTAGTTCCTTCAGTTTTGCATTTAGCAATTTTGCCCTTGAAAAGATCACTATAAACCTGCTCAGAGATTCCTTATAAAAAACAAATGTTGGGGCCTCCTGTGAACTTCTCATCTGTTACCAACTTTGAAACTTATACTAAGTGGGAAAAGGCTACTTACCTACTAAACTCTAAAAGGCAAAGTAAAGACAGTACTGCACTTAGGATTGAATTTTAAGTGTGTTACCAGCAACCCACCTATTTATAAATATTTCCAGTATGAAATGCCTTGCCTTTCTGTACTTTGACTTAGATCGAAGTCCCTGCTTGTAACTCTACTTGGGTGTTTGGATTTCTCTGTGGTGATGTGGCTCTCGTCTTTTATAGGATTGCCTCCTTATATAAGCCTTTTAACCTGAGGGCCACTGCTGGCATTCCAGTGAGTGCACCACACTCTAGAAACCAGAGAAGTAGAGTTATCACTTATTGTTCCCAGAGTGTATCTTCATACAGTACAAGTTGGCATACTGAAAACGTTTATTATTTTCTGAAGTTTGACCTAAATATGAGAATTTGGAATCCAAAGTAAGCTACTCAGTTATTGAAGGGCAGATTTTTTTTCTTAATCTTTGCAGTCTACTCCTTGTTTCTCTTCCATTTGTCTTACTAATCAAAGATTAATATTAATCTTGACATATTAATCATCGATTTTTAGTTAAGATCTTAGAAACCAGACTGCCATAGGTCGTATTATCAGCTTATATTACTACCCATGGGAAAGCTGGATCTGGCTTCTTAAACATCTGTATCCAGGACCTGGGACACTGTTAAGATTCTCAACTCTGTCTCTTTCTTGATTCTTTGCACTTTCTGACTAGAGGTGGGTGTTTTTTCCATGATTGACCTCAGCTCCAGGTTCATCATCTCAGTTTAACCACCATGAGGAAGAAAGGACATCTCCCTTAGTCCTTCCCAGGGAAGGATTCTGGGCCCAGTTTGTGTCATGTGCACACCCCGTGGTCAGGGTTGTCGACTACTGTGGTTGGCAACCTATCAAAATCATATGGTTGGGGTCAGGAAGCGATGATTTCCCAAAAGGAAAGGAAGTGGGTTGCTACTTCTAGAACAAAGTATGTAGAAAGAAGTGGTGTATGTCCACAATAAAGATTTATGCCTATTTATACAGAAGGATAGAAATAAAATGTCACTTAGCCTGAATATCCATTAACTACTCTGGTAAAAATGTTATATAAAGCTGCTTCAAATCCTTTAAGAACAATTTAAAAAGATTACTTGTTGTCGGTCTAGAATATCCTAAGCTACTGTTTAGGTGTTAAAAAAAAAAAAGTTAATCCAAATCAGTAAAAATAAATTGAAAACTAAGGATATGTGAATTACACAAACAGCTTTACCTTTTGGGAAATGATAAGTTTTGAATGTCAGAAACTTGAATCTCTTTAGCAAATGCTGAAGTAAGCATTGATAGAATAACCAAAGTGAAAAAAATGAAAGGAGGGTAAAGACTTAATGCTAGTTATATACACCTTTAGCAGAATTCCAGTGAAGCTAGAGTCTACAAGCAGTTAGCTTCAGTTATCTTTTGACTTGTGCCATAGTAAGTAAACTTTGTATAAAGATAGTGAGCAAAAGGTAGAGGCCTCTGTATTATGCAGTTTATTCATATGGTTTTCATCCTACCCCCAAATTATAAGTGCTATGTATCATTTTGAGCACTGTATCATAACTCATTAAATATTAACAGGTCATAAAATCCTCTGAATCATTTTTGTATAAAGTCATGGTAATATCTTTTTCCCACAGTTACCTTATTATGTGTAATGGTTTTTTTTTAAGTTTTGTTGCTCTATTAATGTTTTGCTTACTATTTGTAGAGTATAAGATAATGTAATTTATATAATATTACCTCCAAAGTTGGTCAGACTCAGCAGTAAAGGAGTTCATGGACACAGATAGGAGATAGTGAATTTAGTAGCTCAAATCATCACTGATAATCTGTAAATAGATATATGACCTCTTTGTAATCATCCTGGTATGCTTAGGATTTATCCAATCATTATTGGAATAAAACCATGACTCACACTTGTGATTTGTTATATTGAATAGAAATCTTGGTAGAGCCCAGAGGTAAGGAATGAAAATGGTGAGAAGTAGATCATATGAGGGAATGGTGGACCTGAAATTTATTTCACTACCTCCATTCTATAAGTAGGAGTAGGTTTTCCCTCCCACCTCAGTTTTATTGAGATATAATTAACATATAGCATTGTGTTAGTTTAAGGAGTACAACATAATGATCTGATAAATGAATATACTGTGAAATGCTTACCACAGTAAGTTAGTTAACTTATCACCTCATATGGTTAAACAATTTTTTTCTTCTCATGACAACTTTTAAGATTTACTCTTGGCAATAATCAAATATACACGACAGTATTGCTAACTGTAGTCACCGTGCTGTACCTTATATCCCCAGAACTTACTTATCTTATAATTGGAAGTATGTACTTTTTGATCCCCTTTACCCATTTCTACCACCTCCACCCCCTATGCCTCACCCCCTGCCTCTGGCTGCCACTAGTCTGTTCTCTGTTTCTGTGAGTTAGGTTTTTTCAGATTTCAGATAAAAGTGAGATGGTATAGTATTTATTTTTTCTTTCTAACTTATTTCACTTAGCATAATGCCCTCCACGTTCATCAGTGTTGTCACGGATGGCAGTATTTCCATCTTTTTTTTATGGCTGAATAAAATTCCATTGTGTATATGTAGATACACACATATCTATCCGTATATGCATATATCTGTCTATATATACTTACGTGGACACACACATCACATTTTCATTATTCAGCCATTGATGGACACTTAGGTGGTTTCCATGTCTTGGCTATCGTAAATGTGCTGCAAGAACAGGAAGATGCATGTTTCTCTGAGATAGCAATTTCATTTCCTTCGACTGTATACCCAGAAGAGGAATTGCTAGATCATATGGTAGTTCTGTTTTTAATTTTTTGAGGGACCTCTGTACTGTTTTTCATAACAACTGCACCAATTTATATTCCCACCAGCAGTGCACAAGGGTTTCCTTTTCTCCACAGTTCTCACCAACATTTGCTATCTTTTGTCTTTTTGATAATAGCCATTCTAACAGGTCTGAGGTGGTATCTCATTTTGGTTTTGTTTTACATTTCTCTGCTAATTAGTGATATCGAGTATCTTTTCATGTACTTGTTGGTCATCCGTATGTCATCTTTGGGAAAATATTCAGTTGTGCCCATTTTTAACTGGGTTGGTTTTGTTTTTGCTTTTAACTACTGAGTTGTATAAGTTCTTTATATATTTTGGACATTAACTCCTTATCACATATATTATTTGCAAATATTTTCTCCCATTCTGTAGCTGTAGGTTGCCTTTTCACTGCATTAGTTTTCTTTGCTGTGCAAAAAATTTTAATTTCATGTAGTCCAACTTACTGATTTTTGCTTTGCCTTTGCTTTTGGTATCAAATCCAAAAAATCATTGGGAAGAGTGATATCAAGGAGCTTATCCCTGTGTTTTCTTCTAGAGATTTATGGCTTCAAGTCTTGCATTCAAGTCTTTAATCCATTTTGAATTGATTTTGGGGTATGGTGTAAGATTTTGGTCCAGTTGCATTCTTTTGCATGTGGCTATTCAGTTTTCCCAACACCATTTATTGAAGAGACTATCTTTTCCATTGTTCTGTTCCACCATTCAGTTTCATTCTTGAATTTCAATTTGCTTATTAGTTCTAACAGTTTTTTGGTGGAGTCTTTAGGATTTTCTATATGTAGTATCATGTCATCTGCAAATAAAGACCATTTTACTTTTTCCTTTCCAGTTTGGATGCCTTTTTTTTTTTTTTTTCCTTGCCTGATTGCTCTGTCTAGGATTTTCAATATATGGAAAAAAAGTGGTGAGAGTGGCCATGTTTGTCTTGTTTCTGATCTTAGAGGAAAAGCTTTCAGCTTATCACCATTGAGTTCATGTTAGCTGTGGACTTGTTATATACAGGCATACCTTGGAGATATTGTGGGTCAAGTTACAGACCACCACACTAAAGCAAATATTGCAGTAGAGAGTCAAGTGAATTTTATGGTTTCCCAATATATATAAAAGTTATATTAATATTATACTGTAGTCTGTTAAGTGTGCGATAGCATTATGTCTAAGGAAAAATACATATCTTAATTAAAAAACGATTTACTGATAAAAAATGCTAACCATCATTTGAGCCTTCAGCAAGTCATGATGTTTTTGCAATAGTCATATCAAAGATCACCATAACAAGTATGCTAATAGTGAAAAAAATGAAATATTGTGAGAATTACCAAAATATGATACAGAAACACAAAGTAAGCAAATATTGTTGGCAAAATGGTGCCAATGGATTTGCTCAATGCACAGTTGCCACAAACCTTCAATTTGTAAAAAAACGCAGTATCTGTGGGATACAATAAAGCAAAGTGCAATGAAATGAGACATATCTGTGCAGTCTTTTTTATGTTGAGTTATGATCTCCCTATACCCACTTTATTGAGGATGTTGAATTTTGCCAAATGCTTTTTCTGCTTCTTTGAGATCATGTGACTTTTATCCTTCATTTTGTTAATGTGGTATACCATCCTTCTGTCTCTGTAATAAATCCCACTTGATCATGGTGTATGATCCTTTCATTGTGCTGTTGAATTCAATTTAAGATTTTCTTGAGAATTTTTGCATCTTTGTTCATCAGGATTATTGGCCTGTAATTTCTTTACTGACCTTGTATGGTTCTGGTATCAGGGTTATGCTGGCCTCGTAAAATGAATTTGGAAGTGTACTCTTTGATTGTTTTGGAAGAATGTGAGAAGGATTGGTATTAATTCTTCTTAAATGTTTGGTAGAATTCACCAGTGAAGCCATGTGGTCCTATAGTTTGTTGAGAGGTTTTTGATCACTGATTCAGTCTCCTTACTTGTTATTGGTCTGTTTAGATTTTCTATTTCTTCATGGTTTAGTCTTGGTAGGTTTGTATGTTTCTAGGAAGTTATCTGTTTCTTCTAGGTTGGCCAGTTTTTTGGCATGTAATTGTTCATAGTAGTCTTTAAGATTCTTTGTATTTCTGTAGTATCAGTTGTAATGTCTCCTCTTTTCTAATTTAATTTGAATTCTCTTTTTTTTGTAAGTCTAAAGGTTTTTCTAGTTTATCTTTTAAAAAAGTAGTTCTGTTTTGTTAATCTTTTCTATTGTCTTTTAGTTTGTTTTTCATTTATTTCCACTTGGATCTTTGTTATTTTCTTCCTTCTACTAACTTTGGGTTTAGTTCGCTCTTTTTCTAATTCCTTGAGGTAAAAAGTTACATTATTTATTTGAGCTCTTTGTTGTTGTTAACATAGTTGGTTATTGCTATGAACTTCCCTCTTAGTACTGCCTTTGCTGCATCCCATAAGATTGGTATGTAATGTATCCATTTTTACTTTTCTCAAAATGTTTTTTGATTTCCCTTGTAATTTCTTCTGTTACCTATTGGTTATTTAGTAGTATGTATTTAAAGTGGGTTTTCCACTTTTTTTCTTGTAATTGATTTCTCATTTCATACTATTGTGGTCAGAAAAGATGCTTGATATGACCTCAGTCTTTTTAAATTTATTAAGACTTAAACTGTAGCTTAACATATGATCTGTCCTCCATTTTATTAAGGTCTATTTTTGGAGTTTTATTTTGTTCTTTTGTTTGGAACATGTTCCTCTGTTTCTTCATTTTCCTGGGCTCTCTGTGCTGGTTTCTGTGCATTATATAAAACAGCCACCTCTGCCAGGTGTGACATGCTGGTCATGTGTAGGAGTTGAACCTTATCATTCAGCCTGGCCCAAGGTCTTGGTTGTCTCTCAAACCTTGTGATTGTCCAAAGCCACCTCTTTGTCATTGAGGGTGTGTCTAAACCTATCAGTGTCCAAAGGGGGAGGATCTCAGTTAGCACCTAGATGCAGGCTGACTGGAAGTCAGACCCTCAGGCAGCATCTTTCAAACTATGCAAGTAGACCCCTTTCACAGAAATTCTGGGAGCTAGGTATTTCTGTCTGTTCCCTCTGCACTGAGCTGTTGGGGGGGTAGCTAGTTAAGAACTGGTTGATTATTTTTGTGCTGTGGGACCTGTGACCTGAAGCCCTGCTGGCCACCAAAGCCAGGCAATCAAAAAGTGTCACCCCTGGGAGGCAGCTGCAAAAGCAGTACTCTGGGTAACCTGGAATGGGCAAGAGGAAAAACGTGGAGATGGTGCCCAGTGGCCTCCTTTCTGGGCAGTATCTTAGTCTATCTCTGTGTGTGTGCTAAATTAGAAGCTTGACCCTCAGGTAGTAGCTTTTAAAGTATGCAAATAGACCTCTTCCAGGGAAAGACTAGGGGAGATAGGCATGTCTGACTACTGTCTGTGCACCGAGCTCTGGGGTGATAGCTGGTTGAGAAGTATTTCTTTGTTTGCTACAGTGAATAGGCTCTTCTTTTTGATGAAAACTATTGATTAAAAAACATTCTTTGGTGGCTTGGTTGTAGAGTTGTTTGTTCTTAATGAGAAAAACCATTCAGCCTAATGGCTCTCTAAATAATTTAAAAACACACACAAAAATTGTAAAATATTATTCAGGGAGTTCAAGAGATTAACAAATGTGAATATAAGGTAGGAACGTGAGCAATAGTCAAGAGATTCCAAGTGAGAGTTTGCCAGAGTTTCTTGGATTTGAAGGGAATATTAAAACATCACACACTGCTTTTCAAGGTATTATCAAATGCGTTCCTGTATTTAAAGTGATTGGAAATATGCCTGGCATGTAGTAAGACTCTTAAGAATTACCCATTGTTTTAAAATATTTAGCTGTAAATCTTCAGCACCAGTGTTTCTAAACCATTGAGCTGGTGTCCTGTTAGCCATGAATGTTCCTGGACCTGCCCCAAACCTGGTGGATTTGAAATTCTGCAAGGTCAGCAGCCTGTGTTCTAACAAACCCCTGCAGTGATTCTGATATACAGTAAAGCTTGCTCTTGAGGTGTCACCCCGTATAAAAGCTAGAACAGTGATGACAGTAGAACTACTCTATGGTAGATAGCATTACTGTAAAGCAGAAAAGTAAAACAGGTAAGTAATTTTTTTTTTTGCAGAACTGTGAAATCCACTAGAATTGACATCATATATATATATATTTTTTCTTTTTTTTTTAAATCTTCATATGTAATAGGTCCTTGAGAAATATTTGGTCATAATATTGGATAAGACAAACAGTTTTTAGAGAACTGAGCTGACATTGTTTCTTTAAAATCCTTTTATTCATTCAGCAGCCATTAATTTTCCAATGTATCAGGCACAGCTGTGGTCATAGAAGAACTCTTAGCACGGTAGGAAAATCAAACTGTGGGCAGATAAATTATAATACAGTATTTTTAAGTATTATAATTGAAATAATGAGCCTTGTACTCTGAATACTTAAACCAAGGAATACCCAGCAGCCTCAACTCAGAAGGTTATGTTTGAGCTGAGTCTTAAGGGATGAATAGGCAGTGCCACGTGGGAATGGGTTTGGGTGAGGGCATTTCATGTAGTTTGTTGACATTGCAGCCGTAACTATTGCTTTCATTTTTGTGTAAGACTCACTAGGAAAATCCTTTTCCTTTACTATAAAAAAAAATCAAATCTATTTTTATGTTATTTTAGCTTTTGTTAGTCATTTTTTCCCCACTGTTGTATGAACTGGATGGATAATAGGATGCAGTTTGAAAGCAGCTCATGTATTTAGGGGAACACTGTCAGTAGAATAGTATAAAAAGTTACTGTTTTTTTAAGAAATGCCCAGTGCCTAGTTATACTCTCAATATTTCAAAAAGTTAGTTTATTTCAGAGGCTCCCAAACTTCTGTGTTTGTTGCCCTTAACACATCAGTAATTTTTTTCATGGTGTTCCCAGGCCAAGAGAAATGCTTTATGGATTTATTTATTAACTAGTTTGGTCTAAACAACTTAGTACTTATGTTCTAAAAACTGAGTCACCATTTGAAAAAATAATACACATATATAGAAAGAAAAACTAAATTTTTATTTCTTTCCCAAATAACCTTGATTACCTATGGGATATGTGTGCCTATTAGGCTTTACACAACTCCTCAAACTGTAGGATCAGACTGAACACCACCAGCCTCTTTTCCAGTTCTATACTGACTTTTGTACAATACTTGGGCTTTTTACACAGCAGGCACTGAAAAACTGTGCTTTGCAAAGATGTGTTGTTGAAAAGAGTGTGTTCTCTAAGATTGAAATTTTGAATTATCTTGAGTTAGTTCACACAGTATTGTACGTATGTTTGTTACCAACCAGGGTTCTTGGCCTTCTTAATCAATAGAAGTTGACCAGAAGCCAGACAAGAAATTCAGGCAAGGCTTTATTGGAACCCCTGCTATAGTGGGGAGGTGAGGGGGAACAAACAACAGTTACCCTTGCTTGCTCACTCCCTGAGGCAGGGCAAGCTTGTTCCTTATATGGGATGAAGGTAGGAGTCGGGCTGGAGGGCCGGCTTAGGTGGTTTGCCCACCCCTTTGTGGTGGTGTGTGCAGGGGGCATTTGCAGTGCCCTGCTTTTGCTCCTGACCCCCTGCTTTTTTATAAATTAATTATGTATGTATGTGTGGCTGCATTGGGTCTGTGTTTCTGCACACGGGCTTTCTTTAGTTGTGGCGAGTGGGGGCTACTATTCACTGCAGTGCGTGGGCTTCTCATCGTGGTGGCCTCTCCCGTTGCAGAGCATGGGCTCCAGGCGAGTGGGCCTCAGCAGTCGTGGCTCATGGGCTCTAGAGCGCAGGCTCAGGAATTGTGGCGCACGGGCTTAGTTGCTCCGTGGCATGTGGGATCTTCCTGGACCAGGGATCAAACCTGTGTCCCCTGCATTGGCAGGCTGTGCCACCAGGGAAGTCCTGACCCCCTGCTTTTGCTCTGGGCTCTTCGAAAGTGGTGGCATTTGGGTGTTTTGGTCTCTTTTTATCTTCTGTTCGGAATTTGCCCCAACTAGGCATGCAGGCAGTTATTTTTAGTCCCCTACAGTTTCTTTGTATTCTGTTGCTCGAGGAGAGGTGTGTCCAGGTGCAAGCACTGCAGCAAAGGGGCCCAGGTCCCAGGCTGCTTCATGTTGAGTATCATTGTGTTTCCCTCAAATTGAAAATACCACATGGGGTCCCTTGATGTTTGCCAGCTACTTGACACAGTCTGGGAATCGTGGGTTTATTTGATATATTCATAGGTAGGGGATGTGGTTATACTCTCTCAGCTTTCTCTCTCCAGGTCGCAGAGTTAAGTCAGTAGTATATCACTCTCTTTCAACCTTTCAAATATTTAGTCCACATTGGCATAAGTGATTGTTATCTTGTAGCCCGAAAGCCCTAGCTTTTTTCCCCTGCTCCAGATGGCAGACCATTTTGTTCTTTATTTACATTTTATCTCCATTTCTAGAAGAACCTGAGGTTGTTCCACCTGTGCTTTTACCTTAGGCCTCCTGTTACCCTCTGGGATCTGGCCTTAAATTGCTCCTCGGTGGCATGTGTTTGCACACGAAGCTGCCCAGAGAAAGTCTTAGAGGAAGTTTCAACTTTTAAGTGATTGAGTAATCACTGTTTTCCTAGAAGCTATATTTGATCAATATTGTAGAAATGTGAGGGAGATGGAACATTTATATTGCTACAAAAAATGTTTAAAACGTTAAGCCTTAAAAACAATGTGATTGTAATGTTTATATATTCATAAATGCATTCATTTAAAAAACGTGTGTTGATGAATTGCTTTGTGCTCTGTATGGCGCTGGTCCTTGTGAGCTAACATTTTATATGCCCTCTCCATATAGGAGCACATGTGCCATCCAGTGGACAGTTTCAGTTTGGTGCGAGATGTAAATTTTACTTTGGTGGAGGTGAACACAAGGTTCTCTGGGAGCAGAGAGGAGGAGCATCTAACCTCAGAGCAGAGGGTATGAGGCCTGAGTTAGTCAAGGAGCAATAGGAAGGATCCTTTCAGGTCAAGGGCAGAGAAGTGAGAGAGAGCGAGATCATAGCATATTTAGGGAATTTCAAGTAGCAGATGAAAGCTTAGAATGCAAGAAAGTATTAAAAGAGGAGGCTAGGGCTTCCCTGGTGGCGCAGTGGTTGAGAGTCCGGCTGCCGATGCAGGGGACACGGGTTTGTGCCCCGGTGCGGGAGGATCCCACATGCCGCGGAGCGGCTGGGCCCGTGAGCCATGGCCGCTGAGCCTGTGCGTCTGGAGCCTGTGCTCCGCAACGGGAGAGGCCACAACAGTGAGAGGCCTGCGTACCGCAAAAAAAAAAAAAAAAAAGAGGAGGCTAGAGAGAGAAACAGGATTTCATAGGCTTTGGGATTTTGAATTTAGCCTGCAAGTTTTGGAAAGCCATTGAGGGATTTTAAAGTGGTGAGTAGCATCAGTTTTGTACTTTAGAAAGGTCTATCTAAATCCAGCGCAAAGAATATTGGGAGGGGAAGGAATGTTGTAAAGTTTGAAGCAAATTAGTTTGGAGGCTACTATAGTGATGTAGGTGGAAGGCGGTATGGACTGCAGTAAGGCTGTGGCAGTGACATGGGGATGGAGAGAGTGAAAGGGTAGAATCCACAGGATGTGATGCTGATGTGATGTGATAGTATGAGGAAGGAGGAGGAGTGAGGGACAGTCTTCACACCTGGCTTGAAGTACTGGTGGAAGTGTTCACCAAAATGGGGCACGAAGAGAAAGAATAGATTACAGAAATAAGATTATATATGTTCAGTTGTGGACATAGGAAATTTGAGTATCCTCTCAACGTTCACATGGACATGTCCGGTAAGCACTTGGATGTGTAGCCTAATGCCCAGAAAAGAGAAAATAGACTTACTAGTCATCAGCATAGAGCTAATAAGGTGAAGACATGGGAGAGGAAAGAAAGGGGACCTAGGATGTATTGGAGAAGGCCACCATACACGATATACACAGAAGGAGAGGGATGGAGGTGGTAGCCAGATATGAGTGTGAAACCAGAGAAGAGGGGTCTTTTGGTAGAATAATCTCAGAATAATCTTTTCTGTAAATTTTACATTCCAGGTTTTTAAAATAAATATTTGCCAAGTAATTTTCAAAGAAGGAACATGTGATGGGAGTGCATGAATGAAGCATATAATGAGCAGTGTTAAACTAAATGGATACTGTAGCTAGCCTTATATTGATGAGGTAGCTCTGCAGTGTATTTCTGAAAAACTTCACATATATCTTCTATAGTTTGGGGAGGAAGACAGGAAGTGGGTAGAGAATTTTAGAATTGTAAAGCATCTGAAAGAATGAGGACAAGATTACGTTCTGATGGAAATCAGACATGAAAGTAAATGTTTATTCGTACTTGTGTCACAGCATTTTTACTAGTACACAGTGCATAAGTTTTTATGTAAAGTTGTAAGACTAGGAGGAAAATAAATGAATTAGCATATCTTTTAAAAAACTTATTTTTAAAAACTTATTAGGGAAAGAAGAGGACCCCCTTACACCTCGGCCCGCCACCTGCCCGTGTGTGTAGTCCCCAACTTCAGTAGTTATTGATGGGGGGACCATCTTGTTTCACCTATTAACCCCCCTCCACTGGATAATTAAAAGCAAATTCTGGATATCACATTTCATTGAACAAGTTTTTAGTATGTAACTCTAAGATTTAAACAGCTTCAGTGAGGCATAATTGACATACATTAAATGGGAAGAGACATTTTCCCTAATCCCCTTCACTGTAATACAACTACTCGTTTTTGTGTACCTCTAGTCTTTGGCCTTATGCAGAATAACAGTTAATATTTTAAGGATGGCAAGAATTATTCACATGGTCGAAAGTTTTAGTAAAGTTCCCTATAAGGAATCAAGAAGAATAAAGTATGTTTCCAGGAAAAACTGTGACTGGGCTACTGACAGCAGTTAATACATATCAGAGTGGAGTGCACCATTTCCTGTTTTTCTCTGCAGAGGCCTGACTCTGGAATTCCCCTTGTTTGCCCACGATTTAAATCTAGTCTGTACCCTGTGCTCTCAATATAGCACACCAGAAAAGTGGGCTGTTCCTTAAATGTCTACCTTGTGGCTGAAAAATATTATGTTTTTGTATCTTAAAATATTTAATTATACTTAGAATCCAGGTTTTTGATTAAGAAAGTTATAACAGAAGTCTAAAGAACACCTCAGCCTGTGTCTGGATCCTATCCCTCCTACCTTCTCTGGAAGGCTTGTAATATTGATAATCTTTATTTTTCTTTACCTTCTGTCTCTGTCTTTTCTGATTTGCCTCATCAGAAATTAAGCATAGTCAAGTCTTTCTCATATTTAAGGGAAAAAATTCAATCTGTCCTCATTACCTCTTCTCCCTTGAGCTACAGCTGTCTGTCTTCTCCTGTTCAGAGACCAGACTTTGTCCACTTGTCTGTGTTGGAGTTCTCCATTTCCCCGCCTCCTGGATGCCCCTCACTCCCCCGCTGATGTCTGGAGCTCCTGTCACTGTGCTGGCACAGCATCACCAAGGTGCTCACTTCATGTTGCTGAATCCAGGAAACATGTTTCTCTTCACCTGACCTCCCACCAGCTTGCAGAGTATTGCCTAACCCCTCCTTCACACTTTGAAGAAGTCACATCTGACTTTCCTCCTAACTTTTAGGCTGTTCCTTTTTGGCCTCCTTTAATGGCTTATTTTCCTGACCAAACTTATATAGAGTTCCTCTGTGCACTTTTCTTCCTAGGGAGTCTCATTAACTTGGACAGCTTTATTCTGGTGACTCTCAATTTCCTATCTCTAGTTTAGCCCTTTTCAGAATCCTGTATCTGTGTATTCAACTTGCCCTCTTGATAACCTCACTCGAATGTCTCATAGATGTCTCAAATTCGGTGTGTCTTAAACAGAATCTTTCATCTTCTTCCTAAAGACTGACCCTCTTCCAGTATTATCTAATCCATTAAATCGAGTACACTCTATTCAGATCTGAAATCTGTGCATCTTTCTTAACTGTTACCTCTCAATTCTCAAATCCAGTCAACAACCAGATGCTTTTGATTTTGCCCACTGAACACAGCTTGAATCTGTACATGTTCCATTTATGCTGCTGTTAGTTGAATGCAAGTAATCTCCTTTCACCAACATTACTCTAATGATTTTTCTTTTGGACCCCTCCAACCTGCTTACCATCTGTAGCTATTATGCCTTTTAAAACCATTTTGATCATGTTATCCCCCTGCTTTAAAAGTTGTGCTCCTTCTAGCCTTAAAGAAGGAAAGACAGAAAACTTCTACTTCTAACCCTACAATCCAGGTTAGAGTAGATGGCATGAAGAACCCTTTCAGTACTAAAGGAAAAGTCTCATTCCCAACTCAGTAAAGTTCAAGTTGAAAAGTAGTCATTATTTTCAGATTATAAATTAATTACCTAACATAATTGCTGTGACAGAAGGAAGTCGGTGTCTTCCTGTCCTTTGCTTTTCACTGTGAGAGTAGTCTCTTTTTTTTTTTTTTTTTTTTTTGCGGTACACAGGCCTCGCTCTGTTGTGGCCTCTCCCGTTGTGGAGCACAGGCTCCGGACACGCAGGCTCAGCGGCCATGGCTCACGGGCCCAGACGCTCCGCGGCATGTGGGATCTTCCCGGACCGGGGCACGAACCCATGTCCCCTGCATCGGCAGGTGGACTCTCAACCACTGCGCCACCAGGGAAGCCCCTAGAGTAGTCTCTTTTGAACCAGTTTAGTTGTCTCCTTTTGAACATCCTCCCTCTTATTCAGAGTGTCATATTATGCTTATAAGTGTATATTAATATGCCTCTTTCAGAAGCTTATCGACCTAGAAGCACATCCATTCATTAATCTTTCAAGAAACATTTCTGGGTGAGATGGCTGGTGGCCTGAGTGCTCCATGGTGACTCCTCTCTCCCAGCATCTTCTTGCAATAATTTGACTGTTAGAATAAATCCCTTATTGTGGATTCGTGGGCCAGGTGTAGCCATCTGCTCAGGCCCAGACACACCCTTCCAGAGGAAATGATGTGGATTCAGAACTGTTAGAAGTCCTATGTGTTCACAGGGCAAGGGACGATCTGGAAGAGATCTTATTCTCTGAAATAGGCCAGCCCATCACCTGCTTCAGCAGACCCTCTGGCTGAGCCAGGTGGCACCATCTGTACCTCGGGAGCTGTTGCCCCTGCAGGCTAGCCTCACAAGGCCTTCGGGGAAGTCTTCAGTCTGGCAGACGCCATGAGCCCATGGAACATAACCGCCATCCTTTGTCTTCATCTGTAGACGTCTAGCCTTTTCTGCTCAGTCTGGGGTGTGCCGAGACCCTGGAAGCCTCCTTCTCCTTCAGTACGTCAGGGGGCGTACTGTGGAAGAAACCCCAACAATTTGTCCTACTCAGGTATCAAGAAAACTCATGTCCTCTGCTGGTGAAGATGCACTTGGATGTGCTTTGAGAAACATAGTTTTCTAACAAGACAAATTTAATGGTAATGTAACAGTATGTTACCAAGAAGAAAACAGACACAAAACTACTGTTAACATTGTCTTTTCCCTACCTCAATCCTAGAAAAGAGAAGGTAGCATTGCTTCTCAAGGCTCATTTAGGGATTTGTGCTGTATCATCTCAGAAGAGAATAGTATGAAGGGGAAGTATGTTGAATGGGGTGGGTAAAAATAGACAAACTTAAGAGTTTGTAGAAAAAAATGGGAAATAGGGTGGAAGAGACTATCCTGCATTGGTGGCACTTGGCCTCCCACATCAAAGGATGGCTGCGGGTGACAAGTCTGTGGTTAGGGGCAGGGAATCTGTGTGAGCCTCCTTAAGTAGCACCATGTAAGGAAAAGAGAGCAGGAAATTGGTGTGTTGTGCTAAGAAACAGAAAATTGAAGAGCATAGACAAGGGATCTAGACCCTTCCTTGGCTTACTGACACCATTTTAACCTGAAATTTTTATACAACCCTATGGGATACTGCCCCAAAGGACCGATTGAATTTCTTAACCCTTCAAAAAGGGGCTTGAAGTAACTAAATTTGGAGAAGTACAGGAATGAATATTTTACTCCCGGGTGTTATAGACTATAATTCATTCAGTCAGGCGTCTTTGATACGAAAAAAGGAAAACATGTAATACAAATTCTCAAAGAGATTAAAAATATTGCGTAGCAAAGAGCTTCCAAAACATAATCATAATTGGAGAAAAATAATAATGTATCTACCACTGAAAAAAAATTACTGATCTAGAGCTGGGGTCAGCAAGCCAGAACTTATGGGCCATTATGTCACCTGCCACCCTTTTTTGTGCATAAATGTTTACTGGAACACAGCTATACTCATTTGTTCTCACATTGTCTGTGGCTGCTTACACTGTGATGACAGAGTAGAGCCAGAGCTTTGACAGAGACTGTATGACCTGCAGGCTTAAAATATTTCCTCTCTGGGGCTTCCCTGGTGGCGCAGTGGTTGAGAATCTGCCTGCCAATGCAGGGGACACGGGTTCGAGCCCTGGTCTGGGAAGATCCCACATGCCGCGGAGCAACTGGACCCGTGAGCCACAATTACTGAGCCTGCGCGTCTGGAGCCTGTGCTCCGCAACAAGAGAGGCCGCGATAGAGGACCGTGCACTGCGATGAAGAATGGACCCCGCTTGCCACAACTGGTGAAGGCCCTCGCACAGAAACGAAGACCCAATGCAGCCATAAATAAATAAATTTAAATCATTAAAAATTTTTTTTTTTCTCTCTGGACTGTACGAAAACAGTTGTGGATTCCTAAAGAGGATCAAGTGGCATTATTTTCTAATGCAGTGAAACTATAAAGAGGAAACAAATAATGGAAGAAACTAGGAAGATTATACACACACACGTGCATACACACAGACACACACACGCTCTCCCTCCCTCCGTCCCTCCTCCCCCCGACCCCCCCTTAGACACACAAACACACATTCAGATGTCCACATAACAGAAGCTCTGGAAATAGCAAAAAAGAACACAAGGAGCAATATCAAACAAATAATACAAGAAAACTTTACTAAGCTATAGGAAAACCCATGTTCAGATAGAGAGGGACTTCCATATGCCATACAGAACACCGGAAGGGAAAACCAGCAAACCTGGAGATAGTCCAGAGTCACTGTTCAACTCTGAGGATGAACATAACTTCAAGGGAAAACAACAGGCTTTTGGGATTCTAATCTGTGGCAATAAAAGCTAGAGGGCAGTAAAACAATATATACTAGCTTCTAAAATTAATGTATGAACTCTCCACTTCTGTGGCTTTGTAGAAAATTATGTTCTAATCCTGAGGAGCTGTCACCTGTGTCTGTCTATCTGGATAAGTTTTTAGGATTTATCAAGAGCATAGCAACATTTCAGTAGATGAAGACTTAAAATACTATGTTCAGAGGCAACCTAACCTAATCCAACAACTTTGTAACCTGCCTTAGTTTTGATGCAGATGGCATTTTCAGGAGACGTATTCTGTTGAAAGGGAAGAAAATGGGGATACGCAGAGATGGTATTAGGACGACAGTAAGCCAGCTGTGCCCGTGGCCCCTCTCAGTTGATCACAGTATCTAAGGAGCCATGGAACACTCGGGTCTGATGATAACCTTCTTCTGTGGAAAAATCTCGGATGGTCAGTTTAACACAGCAGCAGGGTGGGGAAGTGTCTTGTGAGGCGGAGGGCACATTGGTAGAACAAGGATTGCAGCCTGTGGCTGAAGTTCCTGGGAAGCTGCTGGGAAGTGGGGTCAGAAATGAGGAAGAGGCAGTAAGCTGCAGCCTGGGTGGCTGCTTGGACAGGGTTTCGTTTGCAGCCAGAATAGGCCAGAAATCAGTGAATGGGCTAGAGCCAAACCTCCCCTGCACAGATAGCTGACAGATTCCTTCCGGGTGAAGGGTAGTTGGGTATAATCTCAGTAACAACCATCAAAGTAGCATCAGTCTGTTAATGATGCAAGCTAGAATGTTTTGTTTAAAATCGGAATGCTGCACTTAAGTCACACTGTCGTCTTTGCTAAGAATGATGGTTACAGATGATAATTTTACATTTGTCTCATTTTTTAAAAGAATAAAACTTAAATGGTTGCTATACAAATATATGGATGGCCAAAGTCAGACCAAATAATCTATTTTAAGTTCTAAATAATAACCTATTATTTTACTTTACCAATCATTTTTTTGTGCATATATTTCTCTGGGGGATCTCATCATAAGAGGTGATTGTGGTGATACCAAGATTTAGGTATTTTTGTGTCCTGGGCAAAAATATTATTATACGAAGTCATTTGTGCATAGTATATAAATCTATCAGAATAAGTTTTTGTTAACAAGATCATTTTCTCAACACGTTACTCCTTATATTTTAGAAAAGGCGCCGGCGGATTGACCGAAGTATGATTGGAGAGCCCACAAACTTTGTGCACACGGCTCACGTGGGGTCAGGAGACCTGTTCAGTGGGATGAATTCCGTAAGTATGTGGGTGGAACATACAGGTGGGGCCTCCAGGCATAGTCATGTGTACCTGTGTAACAGGTACATACATTCTTAATGATGGCACTGTGCCCAGTGTATTATAGACATTGAGCATACATACTTAATGTGAGCATCAAAGAGAAGAAAATGAACAATGAAAAATTAATCTCTTACGTAGTTTGCCAAGTCATCTGTTTTTCTAAACTCTTTGTAGCTACCTTTCTTCTGAATAAATACTTTAAAACTTTTAAAGGATTTGAATTCAGAAAGGAAGGTACTCTCCCATGGATTCTCATGCCCCCTGCTGCCAAAGCAGCTTGGAGGTCAGCTTTTTAGTAATATTTAATCTCTTAAGTTCAGTTAGTTGCCTTTTGCAGACGTATTTATTGCATTTCCCTTATAAAATATTAGGCTTTACCTGATATTAGAATGCTTGTTATTTATTTATTACTGTAACATAAGTTCTCATGCACTTAGCAGAGGATTAGAATTTTTATGTATTTGCTGTCTTTTATAGAGGTTTCGGTGAATTTCAGAAGACGCTTTAAATTTACTCAGCTGAACTCTTACTCCTTAATTTTTCATCTAAGGGAAAATAGAGAGCAGTATAATAGAAACCAATAGAGGGTTTTTATCAGGGCTCTGCCACTATTGCTATCCCCCATATCTAAAGTACACTGAGTTGTCTAAATGATCCCTCAAGTGTTTAGAACCAGAAAGTCAATAAGGCTTTTATAAACACAAAATTATGCTGCATTGTATGCTCACTTACTGGATAGCGTTAACAAAAGACTTAACAAAAGAACAGAGACTTATAAGGTAGGTAGGTGAGTATCCTGGATACAGCAAACAAGTTTGTCCCTACAGTTACTAGGTAAGCAAAGGGATGACATTTGTAGCTTCCTGGAAAGGAAACAGCTTGTTTGTTTTAAATCTGTAGGAAAAGTACACTGAACTGCTTTTGTGGAAATGTAAGAGGTGTCAGATTGCTGTTAAAATACAACTCAGTAGCTTCGTTTCCTGGATTAATGTGGAGTGAAGAGACCAAATGGGACCCTATGACTTTTGTTAATACTAAGGTCATTGTGGCATATATAAATAAAATGAACGGTTTCAAATTTATTATATCTGATTAATTTCTTTCTCATCGACATGTCTTCTTCCCCACTTCTGTTCTTAAAAATTTAACTGTATAGGACAAATTAAGTTCTTAGTTCGTAGTACTTAGTTAACTTTTAAAATCTCGTTTATGCACATTTCAGAATTTCCTTCAAGATTCCTATCTGGTAATTTGTCTCTATGAAAAGCCTGTCATTGATGTACATGATTCTTGCTTGCCATCAAGTTAGGTAAAGTTTGAGGACTGTCCCCTGCAGGGCTGACTGAGCTGCAGCATCAAGACGGGCCCTCAGCTGTTGTAGAGGTTCTGCCCTGCAGTCTCCAGACAGCCTCCTTTGGTTACTGAAGTATATTTCTTACAAGGTGTTCTAGCTCTTCAGAACCAAACCTGTCTTCCGAAGGCTGTTTGTACTCATTGCCTATGTTTACGTATTAGTTTGTTGTCTCTACAAAGAAATAGTTTCTTTTAAGTTCATCTATTCTGAGAATTGAGCAACACTAATAGGAACATGGCTCGATGCATATGAAAGAGGCAGGCCACGCTGGATTATTGAATGGCCAGATGACTGGTTTTTTTCCCCTAAATACACTGTTCTTCCCAAGACTACTTTTCATACTAACTTATTGCTAGAAAAGGTTTCTATGACTCTTTTAATAATATAACTTTATTGTGTTAAAATAATGCATAGCCACAGTCACAATAATACATATCATCTCAATACTGAGGGTTACTTACTAGAAAATCCAAGTCCTTTTGTTTGAAATTGAAGAATTGACTTTTGGAAGAAAAACAGATTTTTTTTTTTCTTAGAATTTGCATGGCGTTATGAAAGTACCGTGTAAAAATATAAAGATGTTGTAAATAGGCCTAAGATACCTATAAAACCTAACTTGTCATGTTAGGTGGGAAATTATTTGGTACTAGGGTAAAATCAAGTTTGTGCCACAAAACAGTGTTACCACAGAGGAGCAGAAAATTAACCGATAGCCTATGGCCATAAGCTTCGCAGACTGAGCAAGTTTACTTAAATAGACCTATAGATTTTAATTTTATTCATTAAAATTTAAAAAATTTATTTATTTATTTTTGGCTGCATTGGGTGTTTGTTGCTGCGTGAGGGCTTTCTCTAGTTGTGGCAAGCAGGGGCTACTCTTCCTTGCGGTGCACAGGCTTCTCATTGCGGTGGCTTCTCGTTGCGGAGCACACCTGCATTGGCAGGCGGATTCTTAACCACTGCGCCACCAGGGAAGTCCCTCTTTTTTTTAATATATTCTTACCTAAAGTAGTCATTTGAGTAATGTGAATATAGATGTTACAGTACATCACTATGTGATATCATTGGAGTTAGTTCCACATATGTGAATTTTTCAGTAAATGAGTAAAAATTTACCCATTTAAGAGCCAATCACATGTTCTCACTTTAACCATATTGGACCTAAATAGCCATGCATTTTATATTTTGCTATTCTCTTCAGTTAGAATATATTTAAACCTGTCTTACTCCAAAAATAACTTAGAACAGTCTTATTACTTTCTTTAAACAAACTGACTGAGGATCATCAATGAAAAGACACCTTGTATCGATACATCATGTTTTCTGTGATTAAGTATTTGATAAGTAGATTAACGAGTGGATGGTGCTCCCACCCCCTTCTCACCTCCCTGGGTCCTAGAAATGTGAAGGGCCCTTTGAGCTGTTTCTGTGCATTAGACCAGACTGCCAGTGCTCTCACCGTTGACTGTTAGGCCGTCATATCCCAAACCTTCCTGTTGCCCCTTTTTCTAGAAGTCTAGCTTGATTCGCTCGTTCTCTGCTTCCAAAATGCTTCTAATTGCTATGAACTAAGATAGGATACACTAAGAACTCTTTGCAGTTCGCACGTAACTTTGTGACTTTGTTTTGGCAAAGTAAGAAAACATCCCAGCGGGACTTCCCTGGCGGTCCAGTGGTTAACACTCTGCGCTTCCACCACAGGGGTCACAGGTTCGATCCCTGATCCGGGAACTAAGATTCCACATGCCGTGCATCATGGCCAGGAAAAAAGAGAAAATACCCGAGCATTTATATATCTCACAGTCTACTAGAAAGTAGCCCTGTAATGTGGTTAGGAAAGGTTATCATCTTTAATCATTTTACAGATAAGAAGCCTGATATGCACAGAGGATAGATAGTTCACCCAGAGTTAAAATATTAATAAAGAAGTTTGGATTACAGTCCAAGTCTTTGGATTCTTTTGTTGTTGTTGGAACATAGTTGATTTACAATGTGGTGTTAGTTTCAGGTGTACAGCAAAATGAATCAGTTATATATATACATATATCCACTCTTTTAGCTTCTGTTCCCGTATTGGCCGTTACAGAGTATTGAGTAGAGTTCTCTGTGCTATGCAGTAGGTCCTTATTAGTTATCTATTTTATATATACTAGTGTATATGTCGAGCCCAGTCTCCCAATTTTTCCCTCCCAAGATCCCATCCTCCCTGGTAATCATAAGATTGTTTTCTACATCTGTGACTCTTTCTGTTTTGTAAATAATTTGGGATGACATTTAGGTTGCTTCCATGTCTTGGCTATTGTAAATAGTGCTACTATGAACATAGGGATGCATGTATCCTTTCGTAAATATTATAGTTTTCTTCAGATGTATGCCCAGGAGTGGGATTGCTGGATATGGTAGTTCTGTTTTTAGTTTTTTAAGGAACCTCATACTGTTCTCCATAGTGGTTGTACCATTTACATTCGACCAACAGTGCAGGAGGGTATCTTTTTCCCACACCCTGCCCAGCATTTACTGTTTGTAGAATGTTTGATGATGGCCATTCTGACCAGTGTGAGGTGATACCTCATTGTAATTTTGATTTGCTTTTTTCTGATAATTAGTGATGTTGAGCATCTTTCTTTTGCTTTTTGGCCATCTGTATGTCTTCTTTGGAGAAATGTCTATTTAGATCTTTTGCCCATTTTTTTTTTTTAATTCAAACAAAGTCACAAAAATTATAATCATCCTCATCAGTTCACTCAGTCCCATGTAATTAATTTTTTTTGTCGTCTTGATCTTTTGTTAGCACTTTGACGAATTCATCAGTTTTCCATTAGAGCTCTGAAAATGCTTATTCAGTTCAGCAGTATAGTCAGTTACCAGAAACCTGTACTTGTCAGAGTCTTTTCCATGAATTCCTTGAAGATGAAACCCTTTTATCAGGAACACTTTTGCAAAAGCATCACAGTACACCCAGAACTGTCTGTAAATGACAAAAGACTTAAAAATGACCACGGATAAAGATTTGATGAAAGTTCATAATAATGCAATTGACAAGGAAATTTAGTTATTTCTGAGAAGATATACATTTTAAAGTAATAACTAGAATTATGACTTACAACATTAAACCAGAACGTATAAGATTTTTAGAAGTTTCCTGTAATGTCTGAAACATTTATATTAACATATTTCCATACAAATAACCCAAAGAAAGTTCAGTATTAGTTGTTTTTTTTGTTTTTTTATACTGCAGGTTCTTATTAGTCATCAATTTTATACACATCAGTGTATACATGTCAATTACAGTCGCCCAATTCAGCACACCACCATCCCCACCCCACCGCGGTTTTCCCCCTTGGTGTCTGTACCATTTTTCTAGGTTCCACATACATGCATTAATATACGATACTTGATTTTCTCTTTCTGACTTACTTCACTCTGTATGACAGTCTCTAGATCCATCCATGTCTCAACAAATTTCATTCCTTTTTATGGCTGGGTAATATTCCATTGTATATATGTACCACAACTTTGTTATCCATTCGTCTGTCAGTGGGCATTTAGGTTGCTTCCATGACCTGGCTATTGTAAATAGTCCTGCATTGAACACTGGGGTGCATGTGTCTTTTTGAATTATGGTTTTCTCTGGGTATATGCCCAGTAGTGGGATTGCTGGATCATATGGTAGTTCTATTTGTAGTTTTTTAAGGAACCTCCATACTGTTCTCTATAGTGGCTGTATCAATTTACATTCCCACCAACAGTGCAAGACGGTTCCCTTTTCTCCACATCCTCTCCAGCATTTGTTCTTTATAGATTTTCTGATGATGCCCATTCTAACTGGTGTGAGGTGATACCTCATTGTACTTTTGACTTGCATTTCTCTAATAATTAGGTTGAGCAGCTTTTCATGTGCTTCTTGGCCATCTGTATGTTTTCTTTGGAAAAATGTCTATTTAGGTCTTCTGCCCAATTTTGGATTGGGTTGTTTGTTTCTTTCATATTGACCTGGATGGGCTGTTTATGTATGTTGGAGATTAATCCTTTGTCCGTTGATTCCTTTGCAAATATTTTCTCCCATTCTGAGGGTTGTCTTTTCGTCTTGTTTATGGTTTCTTTTGCTGTACAAAAGCTTTGAAGTTTCATTAGTTTCCATTTGTTTATTTTTGTTTTTATTTCCATTACTCTAGGAGGTGGATCAAAAAAGATCTTGCTGTGATTTATGTCAAAGAGTGTTCTTCCTATGTTTTCCTCCAAGAGTTTTATAATGTCCGGTCTTACATTTAGGTCCCTAATCCATTTGGAGTTTATTTTTCTGTATGGTGGTAGGGAGTGTTCTAATTTCATTCTTTTATATGTAGCTGTCCACTTTTCCCAGCACCACTTATTGAAGAGACTGTCTTTTCTCCGTTGTACATCCTTGCCTCCTTTGTCCAGGATTAGTTGACCATAGGTGCGTGGGTTTATCTCTGGGCTTTCTATCTTGTTCTGTTGATCTATGTTTCTCTTTTTGTGCCAGTACCATATTGTCTTGATTACTGTAGCTCTGTAGTATAGTCTGAAGTCAGGGAGTCTGATTCCTCCAGCTCCGTTTTTTTCCCTCAAGACTGCTTTGGCTATTCAGGGTCTTTTGTGTCTCCATACAGATTTTAAGATGATTGGTTCTAGTTCCATAAAAAATGCCATTGGTGGGTTTCCCTGGTGGCACAGTGGTTGAGAGTCCGCCTGCCGATGCAGGGGACACCGGTTCGTGCCCTAGTCTGGGAAGATCCCACATGCCGCGGAGAGGCTGGGCCCATGAGCCATGGCCGCTGAGCCTGCGCGTCCGGAGCCTGTGCTCCGCAACGGGAGAGGCCCCAACAGTGAGAGGCCCGCGTACCGCAAAAAAAAAACAAAAACAAAAAATGCCATTGGTAATTTGATAGGGATTTCATTGAATCTGTAGATTGCTTTGGGTAGTACAGTCATTTTCCCAATATTGATTCTTCCAATCCAAGAGCATGGTATATCTTTCCATCTGTTGGTATCATCATTAATCTTTTTCATCAGTGTCTTATAGTTTTCTGCATACAGGTCTTTTGTTTCCCTAGGTAGGTTTATTCCTAGGTATTTTCTTCTTTTTGTTGCAGTGGTAAATGGGAGTGTTTCCATAATTTGTCTTTCAGATTTTTCATCATTAGTGTATAGGAATGCAAGAGATTTCTCTGCATTAATTTTGTATCCTGTAACTTTACCAAATTCATAAATTAGCTCTAGTAGTTTTCTGGTGGCATTTTTAGGATTCTCTATGTATAGTATCACGTCATGTGCAAACATTGACAGTTTTACTTCTTCTTTTCCAATTTGTATTCCTTTTATTTCTTTTTCTTCTCTGATTGCCGTGGCTAGGACTTCCAAAACTATGTTGAATAATAGTGGTGAGAGTGGACATCCTTGTCTCATTCCTGATCTTAGAGGAAATTCTTTCAGTTTTTTACCATTGAGAATGATGTTTGCTGTGGGTTTTTCATATATGGCCTTTATTATGTTGAGGTAGCTTCCCTCTATGCCCACTTTCTGGAGAGTTTTTATCATAAATGGGTGTTGAATTTTGTCAAAAGCTTTTTTCTGCATCTATTGAGATGATCATATGGTTTTTACTCTTCAATTTGTTGATATGGTGTATGACATTGATTGATTTGTGTATATTGAAGAATCCTTGCATCTCTGGAATAAATCCCACTTGATCATGGTGTATGATCCTTTTAATGTGTTGTTGGATTCTGTTTGCTAATATTTTGTTGAGGATTTTTGCATCTATTTTCATCGGTGATATTGGTCTGTCATTTCCTTTTTTGTAGTGTCTTTGTCTGGTTTTGGTATCAGGGTGATGGTGGCCTCATAGAATGAGTTTGAGAGTGTTCCTTCCTCTGCAATTTTTTGGAAGAGTTTGAGAAGGATAGGTGTTAGCTCTTCTCTACATGTTTGATAGAATTCACCTGTGAAGCCATCTGGTCCTGGACTTTTGTTTGCTGGAAGATTTTTAATCACAGTTTCAATTTCATTACTTGTGATTGGTCTGTTCATATTTTCTGTTTCTTCCTGGGTCAGTCTTGGAAGGTTATACCTTTCTAAGAATTGTCCATTTCTTCCAGGTTGTCCATTTTATTGGCATAGATTTGCTTGTAGTAGTCTCTTAGGATGCTTTGTACTTCTGTGGTGTCTTTTGTAACTTCTGTTGATTTGAGTCCTCTCCCTTTTTCTTGATGAGTCGGGCTAATGGTTTATCAATTTTGTTGAATTTCTCAAAGAATCAGTTTTTAGTTTTATTGATCTTTGCTATTGTTTTCTTTGTTTCTATTTCATTTATTTCTGCTCGTATCTCTATGATTTCTTTCCTTCTGCTAACTTTGGGTTTTGTTTGTTCTTCTTTCTCTAGTTCCTTTAGGTGTAGGGTTAGATTGTTTACTTGAGATTTTTCTTGTTTCTTGAGGTAGGCTTGTATAGCTGTAAACTTCCCTCTTAGAATTCCTTTTGCTGCATCCCATATGTTTTGGATCATCGTGTTTTCATTGTCATTTGTCTCTAGGTATTTTTTGATTTCCTCTTTGATTTCTTCAGTGATCTCTTGGTTATTTAGTAACGTATTGTTTAGCCTCCATGTGTTTGTGTTTTTTACGGTTTTTTCCCTGTAATTCATTTCTAATCTCATAGCACTGTTGTCAGAAAAGGTGCTTGATATGATTTCAGTTTTCTTAAATTTACTGAGGCTTGATTTGTGACCCAATATGTGATCTATCCTGGAGAATGTTCCATGTGCTCTTGAGAAGAAAGTGTAAACTGCTGTTTTTGGATGGAATGTCCTATAGATATCAATGAAATCTATCTGGTCTATTGTGTCATTTAAAGCTTCTGTTTCCTTATTTATTTTCATTTTGGATGATCTGTCCATTGGTGTAAGTGAGGTGTTAAAGTCCCCTACTATTATTGTGTTACTGTCGATTTTTTTTTTTTTAATAGCTCTTAGCAGTTGCATGTATTGAGGTGCTCCTGTGTTGGATGTGTATATATTTATAACTGTTATATCTTCTTCTTGGATTGATCCCTTGATCATTTTGTAGTGTCCTTCCTTGTCTCTTGTAACATTCTTTATTTTAAAGTCTATTTTATCTGATAAGAGTATAGCTACTCCAGCTTTCTTTTGATTTCCATTTGCATGGAATATCTTTTTCCATCCCGTCACTTTCAGTTTGTATGTGTCCCTAGGTGTGAAGTGGGTCTCTTGTAGATATCATATAGATGGGTCTTGTTTTTGTATCCATTCAGGAAGCCTGTGTCTTTTGGTTGGAGCATTTAATCCGTTCACGTTTAAGGTAATTATTGATATGTATGTTCCTATGACCATTTTCTTAATTGTTATGGGTTTGTTTTTGTAGATCCTTTTCTTCTCTTGTGTTTCCCACTTAGAGAAGTTCCTTTAGCATTTGTTGTAGAGCTGGTTTGGTGGTGCTGAATTCGCTTAGCTTTTGCTTGTCTGTAGAGCTTTTGATTTTTGCATCGAATCTGATTGAGATCCTTGCAGGGTAGAGTAATTTTGGTTGTAGCTTCTTCCCTTTCATCACTTTAATTATATCATGCCACTCCCTTCTGGCTTGTAGAGTTTCTGCTGAGAAATCAGCTGTTAACCTTATGGGAGTTCCCTTGTATGTTATTTGTCGTTTTTCCCTTGCTGCTTTCAATAATTTTTCTTTGTGTTTAATTTTTGCCAATTTGATTACTGTGTGTCTTGACGTGTTTCTCCTTGGCTTTATCCTGTATGGGACTCGCTGCACTTCCTGGACTTGGGTGGCTGTTTCCTTTCCCATGTTAGGGAAGTTTTCGACTGTAATCTCTTCAGATATTTTCTCTGGTCCTTTCTCTGTCTCTTCTCCTTCCGGGACTCCTATAATGCGAATGTTGTTGCATTTAATATTATCCCCGAGATCTCTTAGGCCGTCTTCATTTCTTTTCATTCTTTTTTCTTTATTCTGTTCCGCAGCAATGAATTCCACCATTCTGTCTTCCAGGTCACTTATCCATTCTTCTGCCTCAGTTATTCTGCTATTGATTTCTTCTAGTGTAGTTTTCATTTCAGTTATTGTATTGTTCATCTCTGTTTGTTTCTTCTTTAATTCTTCTAGGTCTTTGTTACACATTTCTTGCATCTTCTCCATCTTTACCTCCATCGTTTTTCCAAGGTCCTGGATCATCTTTACTATCATTCTGAAATCTTTTTCTAGAAGGTTGCGTATCTCCACTTCATTTAGTTGTTTTTCTGGGGTTGTATCTTGTTCCTTCATCTGGTACATAGCCCTCTGCCTTTTTATCTTGTCTTTCTGTGCATGTGTTTTTTTGTTCCACAGGCTGCAGGATTGTAGTTCTTCTTCCTTGCCCATTTTTGGAATTGGTTTTTTGGTTTTTTGATATTCAGCTGTATGAGCCATTTGTATATTTTGTACATTAATCCCTTGTCGGTTGCTTCATTTGCAAATATTTTCTCTCATTGTGTGGGTTGTCTTTTTGTATTGCTTATGGTTTCTTTTGCTGTGCAGAAGCTTTTAAGTTTCATTAGGTCCCATTTGTTTATTTTTGTTTTAATTATCATTACTCTAGGAGGTAGATCCCAAAAGATATTGTTGCAATTTATGTCAGAGCGTGTTCTGCCTATGTTTTCTTCTAAGAGTTTTATAGTGTCTGGCCTTTCATTTAGGTCTTTGATCCATTTTGAGTTGAATTTTGTGTATGGTGTTAGAGAGTGTTCTAATTTATTTCTTTTACATGTAGCTCTCTGTTTTTCCCAGCACCGCTTATTGAAGAGACTGTCTTTTCTCCATTGTGTATTTTTTTTATTTTTTATTATTTTTTCCTCCAAAATTCCAGTTTTTTTTTAATATCTTTATTGGGATATAATTGCTTTAGAATGGTGTGTTAGTTTCTGCTTTATAACAAAGTGAATCAGTTATACATATACATATGTTCCCGTATCTTTTCCCTCTTGCATCTCCCTCCCTCCCACCCTCCCTATCCCACCCCTCCAGGCGGTCACAAAGCACCGAGCTGATCTCCCTGTGCTATGTGGCTGCTTCCCACTAGCTATCTACCTTACGTTTGGTAGTGTATATATGTCCATGCCTCTCTCTCGCTTCTTCACAGCTCACCCTTCCCCCTCCCCATATCCTCAAGTCCGTTCTTTAGTAGGTCTGTGTCTTTATTCCTGTCTTACCCTTAGGTTCTTCATGACATTTTTTTTTTCTTAAATTCCATATATATGTGTTAGCATACGGTATTTGTCTTTCTCTGACTTACTTCACTCTGTATGACAGACTCTAGGTCTATCCACCTCATTACAAATAGCTCAATTTTGTTTCTTTTTATGGCTGAGTAATATTCCATTGTATATATGTGCCACATCTTCTTTATGCATTCATCTGATGATGGACACTTAGGTTGTTTCCATATCCTGGCTATTGTAAATAGTGCTTCAGTGAACATTGTGGTACATGTCTCTTTTTGAATTATGGTTTTCTCAGGGTATATGCCCAGTAGTGGGATTCCTGGGTCATATGGTAGTTCTATTTTTAGTTTTTTAAGGAACCTCCGTACTGTTTTCCATAGTGGTTGTATCAATTTACATTCCCACCAACAGTGCAGGAGGGTTCCCTTTTCACCACCATTCCTTCTTACTTTTTTCATAATTGCCATTCTGACTGGTGTGAGGTGATACCTCATTGTAGTTTTTATGTGCATTTCTCTAATAATTAGTGATGTTGAGCATCTTTTCATGCTCCTCCTTGGCCATCTGTATGTCTTCCTTGGTGAAATGTCTTTTTAGGTCTTCCACCAATTATTTAACTGGATTGTTTTTTTGATATTGAGCTCTATGAGCTGTTTGTATACTTTGGAAATTAATCCTTTGTTGTTTAATTTGCAAATATTTTCTCCCATTCTGAGGGTTGGCTTTTCGTCTTGATTATCGTTTCCTTTGCTGTGCAAAAGCTTTTAAGTTTAATTAACTCCCATTTGTTTGTTTTGGTTTTTATTTCTGTTAATTCTAGGAGGTGGGTCAAAAAAGATCTTGCTGTGGTTTATATCAAAGAGTGTTTTTGCTATGTTTTCCTCTAAGAGTTTTATAGTGTCTGGTCTAACATTTAGGTCTTTAATTCATTTGGAGTTTATTTTTGTGTATGGTGTTAGGGAGTGTTCTAATTTCATTCTTTTCCATGTAGCTGTCCAGTTTTCGCAGCACCACTTATTGAAGAGGCTCTCCTTTCTCCATTGTATTTCTTGCCTCTGTTGTCGTAAATTAAGTGACCATATGTGCTTGGGTTTATTTCTGGGCATTCTATCCTGTATCATTGATCTGTACTGGCTTTTGTGCCAGTACCATACTGTCTTGATTACTGTAGCTTTCTTGCCTCCTTTGTTATAGATTAGGTGACCATAGATTTGTGAGTTTATTTCTGGGCATTCTATCCTGTTCCACTGATCTCTATTTCTGTTTCTGTGCCTTTACCATACTATTTTGATTACTGTTACTTTGTAGTTAGTCTCAAGTCAGGGAGCCTGATTTCTCCAGCTCCATTTTTCTTTCTCAGGATTGCTTTGATTACTTGGAGTCTTCTGTGTCTTTAATAATTTTTTGTTCTAGTTCTCTGAAAAACGTCATTGGTAATTTGATAGGGATTGCGTAGAATCTGTAGATTGCCTTGGGTAGTATGGTCATTTTCACAATATTGATTCTTCCAATCCAGGCACATGGTATCTCTCCATCCGTTTGTATCATCTTTACTTTCTTTCATCAGTGTCTTATAGTTTTCTGCATACAGGTCTTTTGTCTCCCTAGGTAGGTTTATTCCTAGGTATTTTATTCTTTTTGTTCCAATGGTAAATGGGAGTGTTTCCTTAATTTCTTTTCCAGATTTTTTATCATTAGTGTATAGGAATGCAAGATATTTCTGTGCATTAATTTGGTACCCTGCTACTTTACCAAATTCATTGATTATAGTTTTCTGGTGGCATCTTTAGGATTCTCTATGTATAGTATCATGTCATCTGCAAACAGTGACAGTTTTACTTCTTCTTTTCCAGTTTGTATTCCTTTTATTTCTTTTTCTTCTCTGATTGCTGGGTCTAGGACTTCCAAAAGTGTTTTGAATGAAAGTGGTGACAGTGGACATCCTTGTCTTGTTCCTGATCTTAGAGGGAACGCTTTCAGGTTTTCATCATTGAGAATGATGTTAGCTGTGGGTGTGTCATATATGGCCTCTATTATGTTGAGGTAGGTTCCCTCTATTCCCACTTGCTGAAGAGCTTTTATCATAAATCGGTGTTGAATTTTCTCAGAAGCTTTTTGTGTATCTATTGAGATGATCACATGGTTTTCATTCAGTTTATTACTGTGGTGTATGTAGCACACTGATTGATTTGAAGATATTGAAGAATTCTTGCATCCCTGGGATAAATCCCACTTGATCATAATGTACGATCCTTTTAATATATTGTTGGATTCAGTTTGCTAGTACTTTGAGTATTTTTGTGTCTCCGTTCATTGGTGATACTGGCCTGTAATTTTCTTTTTTGTGTGTGGTGTCTTTGTCTAGTTTCAGTATCAGGGTAGTGTTGGCCTCATAGAATGAGCTTGGGAGTGTTCTTTTCTCTGTAATCTTTTGGAAGGGTTTCAGGAGGGTAGGTGTTAACTCTTCTCTAAATGTTTGATAGCATTTGCCTGTGAAGCCATCTGGTCCTGGACTTTTGCTTGTTGGAATTTTTTTAATCACTGTTTCAATTTCAGTACTTGTTGTTCCACATTTTTTTTTTTTTTTTTTTTTTTTGCGGTATGCGGGCCTCTCACTGTTGTGGCCTCTCCCCTTGCGGAGCACAGGCTCTGGACGTGCAGGCTCAGTGGCCATGGTTCACGGGCCTAGCCGCTCTGTGGCACGTGGGATCTTCCCGGACTGGGGCACGAACCCGTGTCCCCTGCATCGGCAGGCGGATTCTCAACCCCTGTGCCACCAGGGAAGCCCTATAATTTCACTACTTGTGATTGGTCTGTTCATATTTTCTTTTTCTTCCTGGTTCAGTCTTGGAAGATTGTATCTTTGTAAGAGTTTGTCCATTTCTTCTAGCTTGTCCATTTTATTGGCATATAGTTGTTTGTAGTCAACTTATGGTCCTTTGTATTTCTGTGGTGTCTGTTGTAACTCTCCTTTTTCATTTCTAATTTTATTGATTTGAGTCCTCTCCCTTTTTTCTTGGTGGGTCTGGCTAAAGGTTTATTAATTTTGTTTATCTTTCCAAGAACCAGCTTTTAGTTTTATTGATCTTTGCTATTGTTTTGTCTGTCTGTTTCATTTATTTCTGCTCTGATCTTTATGATTTCTTTCCTTCTACTAACCTTGGGTTTTGTTTGTTGTTCTTTCTCTAGTTGTTTTAGGTGTAAGGTTAGGTTGTTTGAGATTTTTCTTGCTTCCTGAGGTACGATTGTAGTTCTATAAACTTTCCTCTTGGAACTGCTTTTGCTGCACCCCCAAAACTTTGGACCATTGTGTTTTCATTGTCATTTGTCTCGAGGTATTTTCTCATTTCTTCTTTGAGTTTTTCAATGATCCATTGGTTGTTTAGTACCATTGTTTAGCCTCCATGTGTTTTTTTGTTTTTTTTTTTTACATTTTTTCCCCTGTAGTTTCTAATCCCATAGCGCTGTGGTCAGAAATGATGCTTGGTATTGATTTCAATTTTCTGAAATTTACCAAGGCTTGATTTGTGACTCAAGATGTGATCTATCCTGGAGAATGCTCTGTGTGCCTTTGAGAAGAAACTATATCTGCTGTTTTTGGATGGAATGTCCTGTAAATATCAATGAAATCTGTCTGGCCTATTCTGTCATTTAAAGCTTTTGTTTCCTTATTAATTTTCTGTCTAGATGATCTGTCCATTGGCGTAAGTGAGGTGTTAAAGTTCCCCACTATTGTGCTACTGTCGATTTCTTCTTTTATAGCTGTTAGCATTTTCCTTATGTATTGAGGTGCTCTTGTGTTGGGTGTATATATATTTGTAATCGTTATATCTTCTTGGATTGATCCCTTTACCATTATGTAATGTCCTTCTTTGTCTTGTAACAGTCTTTATTTTTATTTTAAAGTTTATTTTGTCTGATATGAGTATTGGTACTGCAGTTTTCTTTTGATTTCCATTTGTATGGAATACCTTTTTCCATCCTCTCACTTTTAGTCTGCATGTGTCCCTTGATCTGAAGTGTGTCTCTTGTAGACAGCGTATATATAGGTCCTGTTTTTGTTTCAGCCAGTCTGTGTCTTTTGGTTGGAGCATTTAATCCATTAACATTAAGGTAATTATTGATATGTACGTACTTGCTATTTTTTTAATTGTTTTGGATTTGTTTCTTAAGGTCATGTTTCTTCTCTTCCTCTTTTATTCTCTTGTGATTTAATGTCTACTTTTTTCTCTTTCTCTCTTTTGTCTTTTTTTTGGGGTGGGGGGGCATGCTGAGTGACATGCAGGATCTTAGTTCCCAGATCAGGGATTGAATTTGTGGCCCCTGCAATGGAAGTGCAGAGTCTTAACCACTGGTCCACCAGGGAAGTCCCTTGATGTCTTATCTTTAGTGATGTGTTTGGATTGCTTTTTTCTTTTTTGTGTGTGTAGCTATTCTAGATTTTTGGTTTGTGGTTCCCATGAGGTTTTGCTATAGTAGTCTGTGTATGTACAAGATTGTTTTAAATGGTTGATATCTTTATTTCAAATGCATTTCCAATATCCTGCATCTGTACTCTCCTCATGATTGCTGGTTTTGATATTCTGTTTGTGTGTGGAAGATTTCCTACCTTTACTTTATGTTTGCTTCTGCCAGTGAACTTCCCCATTCGTACTTTCTTGAGTCTAGTTGTGGTCTCTTCTTTTCCACCTAGAGATGTTCCTTTCAGATTTGTTGTAATGCTGGTTTGGTGGTACTAAATAAATTCTCTTATCTTTTGCTTGTGTGTAAAGCCTTTTTATTTTTTGGCTGTGTTGGGTCTTCGTTGCCACGTGCTGGCTTTCTCTAGTTGCGGCAAGCAGGGGCTACTCTTGGATGCAGTGTGGGCTTCTCGTTGCAGTGGCTTCTCTTGTTGTGGAGCACAGGCTCTAGGCATGTGGGCTTCAGTAGTTGTGGCACACAGGCTTAGTTGCTCCGTGGCATGTGGGATCGAACCCCTGCATTGGCAGGCAGATTCTTAACAACTGTGCCACCAGGGAGGCCCCTGTAAAGCTTTTGATTTCTCCATCAAATCTAAATGAGAGCCTTGCTGCGTAGAGTATTCTTGGTTGTAGGTTTTTCCCTTTAATCACTTTAAATATATTGTGCCACTTCCTTCTGGCCTGCAGAGTTTATACTGAAAAATCACCTGATAATCTTATGGGGTTTCCCTTGTATGTTATTTGTTGCTTTTCCCTTGGTGTTTTTAATATTTTTTTCTTTGTCTTTAATTTTTATCAGTTCGATTAATATGCATGTTGGTGCGTTCCTACTTGGGGTCATGTTTTATGGGACTCTGCGCTTCCTGGACTTCAGTGTTTCCTTTCTCATGTTAGGGAAGTTTTCGGCTATAATCTCTTCAGATATTATTATCTTGGGCCCTTTCTCTCTTCTTGCACCCTTAAAATGCAAAGGTTGGTATGTTTTAATGTTTCCCAGAGGTCTCGGAGACTGTCCTCATTTCATTCTTTTTTCTTTGTTCTGTGGCAGTGATTTCCAACATTGTCTTCTAGCTCACTTATTTTTCTCCCTCAGTCATTCTGCTGTTGATTCCTTCTAGTGTATTTTTCATTGCAGTTATTGTTCATCTTTATTTGTTCATTACATCCTCTAGCTCTTTGTTAAACATTTCTTGTAACTTCTCAATCTGTGCCTCCATTCTTTTCCCACGATTTTGTATCATCTTTACTATCATTACTCTAAATTCTTTTTCAGGTAGGTTGCCTATCTCCTCTTCATTTAGTTCTTGTGGGTTTTTATCTTGTTGTTTCGTCTGAAACATATTTCTCTGCCATCTCATTTTGTCTCACCTTCTTTGTGGACTCCTTTATGCAGGCTGGAGTATCATAGCTCCTCTTCTGGTGTCTGCCCTCTGGTGGGTGAGAGTGGTCCTCAGGCTTCTGGAGGTTTCCTGGTGGGAGGGACTGGTGCCTTCTTGCTGGTGGGTGGAGCTGGGTCTTATCCCTCTGGTGGCCAGTGCTGTGTCAAGGGGTGTGTTTATAGGTGGTTGTGAGCTCAGTATGACTTTAGGCACCCTGTCTGCTGACGGGTGGATCTGTGTTTCTCTCTTGCTGGTTGTTTGGCAATTGCTTGCTTTTAACTGCACCAGTTTTATGTCCTATTCCAAGGAAACTTCATTGGTACATATAAAATTATGTTTTTTTTATTTTTATTTTTAGAAGGTTGGTTAATGAAGTCCTGGAAGGTATATGGCACTCCTGGGGCCACTCAGCAATGTTGCAGGTAGAGAAAATGAGTGCACAGGCCTGGGGTTCTGCCTTTATCAGGGTTGAGGATAGGATGCCTAGGGTTTCACAGGTTCACTGTCTACTGCTTCTTCCTGGTGTTGTTGTGAGGGTTACATGATGTCATATTTTGAAGCCATCCTTGTAAACCTGAGACCAGCCTGTTCCCTGAGGGCTGTTAAGGGGATGTTGTTTGCAGGCTCAGGCAGAGGATGAGTCAAAAGTTCAGGGGCTCTAACCACGTGATAAAAGCTGGAGAGAATGATGATTCCACCCTGGGCTCATATGTCTCCTGGGGTGTGGCCTCTGGCTAAACTTGCTTTGAATGTTCCAAGTCTTTGGATTCTTATACTCCTTTTCACTTTATCAGACTATACTAAGACTGTATTAAGTATGTAAATTTTACCATATGGACTTTTAAAAAATTTATTCATTTATGTATTTTTGGCTGCATTGGGTCTTCGTTGCTGCACACGGGCTTTCTCTAGTTGTGGCGAGCGGGGGCTACTTTTCATTGCAGTGCGCAGGCTTCTCATCGCGGTGGCTTCTCTTGTTGCAGAGCATGGGCTCTAGTCGCATGGGCTCCAGTAATTGCGGCACACAGGCTCAGTAGTTGTGGCTCACAGGCTTTGTTGCTCCGTGACATGTGGGATCTTCCTGTACCAGGGCTCGAACCTGTGTCCCCTGCACTGGCAGGCGGATTCTTAACCACTGTGCCACCAGGGAAGTCCCACATGGACTTTTAAAGTTTACCTCTGGTTTAGTTTCATTCATATTTATTTTTGAATCTGATTCTAATCCAGGTAATTGAGGTGAACATATATGTGAGGTGTTTGTAAATTAAGGTGTTTGAGGGACAAAGTTGAGTTCATCTGTATCTTTTTAACTGCTTTTGAAATGTGCCTTGTGAATTACAAAACGTTTTTGTAATTGCCAAGTGGAGAAAGTTGCAGGAGTGGGGGGATGGGTGAAGAGGGAGTTGTGGCAAAAAAAATGCTTCAGTCACTAGCTTCAGCATTTTGCCTTTAATGAGAACAAGTTTAAGTCTTTAAAAGGTACCCTTTTGGGAAAAGCAGCCCAGCTAAAATATTAGGCAAGAATTGCTTACTTGCAGTGGCCCTAGTTCCTGACTGGTTCTGTTCTTGTCTTGTTGCAGGTTAGCTCCATTCAGAACCAGATGCAGTCCAAGGGAGGCTACGGGGGTGGCATGGCTGCCAACGTGCAGATGCAGCTCGTGGACATGAAGGCAGGATAGCCCTGGACCCCTCCTCCAGTGAGTACCTCAGAGCACAGGCTGGAAGTTCAGATCATACATGGCCATTCACTAACAGCTGATGACATAAACAGCCCTAGTTCAATCTTGGGGTTAAAAAATAAATATCTTGTTCTTATTTTTTAAAAACTGTGAACTTCCTAGAAAAGGTAAAAATACTTTAGTTGGCCAAGTGATGACCTTAGGCAGTTACTGCATTTTGAATATTAGTTTCAGGTGGTTGTTTTCCTTATGAGAAACTTTAAATGCTTTAAGACATCTTGTTTGGGGGGAGGCTTTGAGATTCTAGTGACAAGATGTCTCTTATGTGTCCTTTAAACATGAGTGAAGTTACTGAGTATTAATACTGCATGAAATCCCGTGTGTAGTGATTTTATATTTAATACCATTACAGATAAATCTTTCATTATAAAGTTTTCAAATTAAAAAGACAACTATTAAGAGGCATGAACCCCTAAAGGGTAAAAATCATTTGGATTATGCTTTGGTTTTATAGGTCACTGTGAATTTCTATGTTTTGTTTCCACTGTTGTTTAATTTTTTTTATTGTAATTACTTTTCTTTCCTTTTCAATTGCAAAAAAGTGTGATGGCGTCTTGTTCACCCTGTTGTGATTACTCCAGTGACACGTTACTATTCTGCTCTGAAGAAACTATTGTCAGAAGAATCCTGCATTTCCTTCAGCTGGCATGCATGCCTTTGGACTCACGGACAGAGTTCTTTGGATTGTGGCTTAATGATTGATTTTTATGAATATGGATCTGATTTTAGCATGATCTTTTTTGTGAATGCTAGCACTGTTTTGCATTTTTTCCCGCATTTTTAACAATTTCTCTTTCCACCTCCATCCCCTCTGCCTTATGATTTTATTGGTAAGCAAAGAACTGCTATTTTAATTTGTCACCATTTATGTATATTTTGGAAGGTATGAGATCCATAAGCACAATGATCACTTCTATTCATTTGAAACTTCAGCAGAGTAGTATCTGCATGCTTTATGAAGTTGCCTGTATGGGAGCCCATGGGATGCCAGAAATGAACATTTCCTTGCTGCCACGGGCTGATGATACTGCTGCTATGAGAGAAAGGTTAGCTGTGGCACCAAGTCACATCAGTTTCACAAAAAAAAAGCAATTTGTAGCTTATTTTAGAAGTATGACTTTTATTTAGAGTTATAATAAAAGCTTGCATTCATAAGGCATTCATTCTGTTGTAAATGTTCAATATATTTATTTGAGAGCAAGGGCCTGGGATTGTAAACAGGTATGGTGAGATGTATCTGTGTGTGTGTGTGTGGTAATACCCTCATTGGGTCTGACTCTGAGCGTTGTGATCTTAGCAGCTGTTCATTTCTTTGTGTGCTCATTCTGTTTTCATATGTCTATGTTTAATATTATGGTATCCAGTTGCTTCCAGTAGCAGTTTGTTGAGGTTTGGCCTGTATTCCTAACTGTGGATTTCAGTCATTGGCTTCTCCATCTTCCACATATTTTGGGACAATGGAAGTTGCCAGGAGCAACAGTTGACCTGGCTGTGTTGTTGCCTGTGAAAACAACCTGCATGGTGACTTATTAAGGTATTGGTGAGAAACCTTTGGCTCAGGTTCCAAAATACGTTTATTCTTCACAAATTGTATTTCTGTAAATGCTTCTCCTTCCCTGTAAGGGTGTAGTGCTAAGCCAATTAGTGGTTTTTTTCATGAACATGTTTAAATTATGTCCAGTTCAGCCCTATGTAACAGTTGCATTTGGTAGGAGTAACAGTTCATGTAGGAAATGGTGCTTAATTGAAAACTGACTTAGAAAGCTATAAGGAATTAGGTAATTGTATAAAGGAAGAGATCATTTCTCTTCACCTTAGTCACAGGTTCTTGTGAAACAGGTAACTAACTAAATATTGGGTTTATATAGACAAAACATGGAAGCATTTCTTCCCCCAGTTCTTTTGGATTTAATTTACCCAGTAGAGCAGGCACTAGAATACTCAGTCCTTATAGTTCTTCAATTTTGAGTCTTCATAGGTGTCAATCCCAGAGACTCTGTCAAGGAAAAACATATATGCTTAGATGCTTAGCAGTCAAAATAGGCATTTTGCAGTTTAATAAATAACTTCTGAACTTGAATTCATCTTATGTCATTAGTTGTGTTGCTACTGCATTCTGGATTTTGCCTGAGTACCACTGTCATTCTGTTCAGCCAGACAGAGCACTGCAGTGGGAAAGCTCTTTAAGGCCTTGTCAGTGCTGGATGCTATGTAGTCTACTTCTATTCTGACTTTGACTTTACAGATTTTATAACTCTTAGAACAATACAGGGAGGCATGGTCCCTTTTCCCCAATTCATGATTTGATTCTTTTTCCCAATCACTCACTTTCCTGATTCTCCAAGGGCCAAATACTCTAGTGAGCACTGGAGCATGTCTCCATGGTAAGCCAAAGGCTGCACTCTTCAGCCTCTGTTTTGCAGCTGCCACTGACTTGACAGGCACAGGTAGCCACACTGTGTGCAAGAACACATGCCCAGAAAGGTGCCAGTAATTATAAGAAAATTACCAACAATTTTAAGATACTAACCTTGGACACAGAGTTTTTAGGGAGTTAGCAGGTCCCACCTGGATAAATGGGTTTGTTAATCTTGGGAGGTCATTTGCTCCGCATAACAATGTGTGAAAATTGAAGCTAACTAAATATGATTGACTGTTAATACTTTGCTGAAATACATGCTAACAACTGTTAACTAATGACATGCATTCTGTAAAAAAGAGGTGCTTTCCCGTGATGTAGGCCTGACGTGGTGCCAGTGAGCATAGGTTGGAAATGTGAACTGTGGTGACTGGATTCAGCATTTCCAATGCAGCATTATCAGTGGGCCTTTAAAGATACTTTGTGAGTATATATTAGCTTTCACTTTTGTTATTAAATTATAGCAGTTCTATTATAGAGAGCAAGTTTGCCTTGATTTGATTTTGTTTAAAATGACTTCTGCTCAGCACCCAGGAGATAAAATTGACATATTTTTATAATATAAGCATACTTTTTTTGTACATTGTGTTCATTCTTGAATAAAGTAAGTTCAGTGTTGGCTTGTAGATAATAAAAAGAAAGTAAGTATTTGATTTTGTTTCAATAAATGTTTTTCAATCCTGGTTTGGTTAATTCTTTTCTTTCAAGGAGATATTTAATAAATATCACCTTTTTAGCCTTTCTTAGAGTTATGGCAACTATGTGTTTTGAAATTTTCTAAACTTGTAATATCATCTTATATAATTTAATAGAATTAACCTAAAAACTCCTACTTCCAAACAAACATTTAAAAAAGTAGGAAGAAACTAAAAATACAAATATCCCCCATTTTTTTTTAACAAAGGTATCCAACCCCCTCAGTTTTCAATTTTCCATGCTGAAGCAATTTGTCCTCACACTGTATGTAGGCTTTAAATAAGTAAAAATAAAGTAAGAATTTATGTCCATCATCACAGAATGTATGGGCAGTTTGCTCCGTTCCCATCAGGGGCAGTTTTGTTCCCCAGGGAACATTTGAAAATGTCTAAAGATACTATTTTTGGTGTCAGAAACTAAGGAAGGGGGTGCTGTTTGACACCCCTGGGAGGCCACTAAATAGCCCCCACAAGAGAGAGCTGTCAGTCACAGTGCCACAGCTGGGAAACACTGATGTAGAACAAAGATCTATGTACTCACCAGATCTTGTTTGAGAATCCTTCTTTAATGCATTGGTCAGGTACTGAGAATAGGTCACAGTTAGGTTTGGCTGTATCGTGAGAATTGCCACACAGTATTCTAAAATCAGTATTCTAAAATAGAAAAATAAATGAGCAAAGTATCAGGAAACAATATCTCAAAAAGTTACAGTAACCTTTGTCCTCAGCTCATGGCCAAGGGCTCTAAAGGGAAATTGGGTTAAGATGAAAGTATGTGAAGAAACTCATGTTGTATATTAATTAGGAGCTCTATTTCGAGTATATGTTTTTAAAGGATATGCATAAAATGCACAAAAAAGTAGGACAAATCTATAAAAAAACTGTCAGAGACATAGACTGGAATTTGCTAAAATTGTGAAAATGCAAAAGTCTACAAAATTCATATATACCCTGTGCTTTTAAAAGATACTTTTAGCAGACTAGTAAGAAATCAATTGAAATTTTTACCTTCAGCTTACTACTGTCTTCCATCTAGACTGGTCCAATAAGAGAACTTAAACCATTAAATGACTCATGTTATTAATCTTTTAATATTTTAGCACCTAAACATTGAGTATTCAGGATGTTTCTGAGTTGAGGGTTTTGTTGTGGGGTTTTCTGTTGTTTTTTAAATGCTTTTAACAGATACAACCAACCTCTGGGCTCCTTTTGACCGTACCCTTACCTCTCAATTGCATCATCTTGATAGTGTTCTAGCTGATCTGCCTTTGATGTCCAAAAGATACTTCCCAAGTAAGAAGATCCAAATGTTTGATCTGGGACTTCACAATTACTGTAAGAGTGGTGATTTTGGTACCAAAGAAAGGATGATTTTAGTCTCACTGAAAGATAAAAGCAAGAGAGTAAAAACAGTGTCAATTCTAACCCCAAATTTTCTCCTCTAAATCCAAGCTCCAGAGTTGTTAACAACTAGAGCTTTTACTCCTCACTAAACCTCCTCAGTTCACCAGCTTTAGATAGGTGAATACACTGAACTCCTAGGCACTGGTTTTTACTTTTGTTTTTGCTCCTTTACAGCAGCAGCAAGTAAGATACTTCTTTCAAAATCTTCAGAGCTTGACCTAGTTAGTTACCTTTTTCTTTTTTATTTCTTTTTTTATTTTTGGCTGTGTTCGGTCGTCATTGCTGGGCACGGGCTTTCTCTAGTTGCAGTGCACAGGCCTCTTATCACAGTGGCTTCTCTTATTGCAGAGCATGGGCTTTAGGTGCACAGGCTTCAGTAGTTGTAGCATGCAGTCTCAGTAGTTGTAGCTCACGGGCCCTAGAGCACAGGCTCAGTAGTTGTGGTGCACAGGCTTAGCTGCTCTGCAGCATGTGGGATCTTCCTGGACCAGGGCTCAAACCTGTGTCCCCTGCATTGGCAGGTGGATTCTTAACCACTGAAACCACTAAGGAAGCCCCTAGTTACCTTTTTCATAATGTTCCTAATTGAAGCCGTGTAAACACATCCATCTTTGTGTGCCAGAAATCTCTGGCATTCCTATACACTAATGATGAAAAATCTGAAAGTGAAATCAAGAAAACACTCCCATTTACCATTGCAACAAAAAGAATAAAATATCTAGGAATAAACCTACCTAAGGAGACAAAAGACCTGCAGAAAATTGTAAGACACTGATGAAAGAAATTAAAGATGATACAAATAGATGGAGAGATACACCATGTTCTTGGCTAGGAAGAATCAACACTGTGAAAATGACTCTACTCCCCAAGGCAATCTACAGATTCAATGCAATCCCTACCAAACTACCACTGGCATTTTTTACAGAACTAGAACAAAAAATTTCACAATTTGTATGGAAATGCAAAAGACCCCAAAGAGCCAAAGCAATCTTGAGAACGAAAAACGGAGCTGGAGGAATCCGGCTCCCTGACTTCAGACAATAGTACAAAGCTACAGTAATCAAGACAGTATGGTACTGGCACAAAAACAGAAATATAGATCAATGGCACAGGATAGAAAGCCCAGAGATAAACCCACGCACATATGGTCATCTTATCTTTGATAAAGGAGGCAAGAATATACAGTGGAGAAAAGACAGCCTCTTCAATAAGTGGTGCTGGGAAAACTGGACAGGTATATGTAAAAGTATGAAATTAGAACACTCCCTAACACCACACACAAAAATAAACTCAAAATGGATGTAAGGCCAGACACTATCAAACTCTTAGAGGAAAACATAGGCAGAACACTGACATAAATCCTAGAGAAATGGAAATAAACAAGTGGGACCTAATGAAACTTAAAAGCTTTTTGTACAGCAAAGGAAACGATAAACAAGACAAAAAGACAACCCTCAGAATGGGAGAAAATATTTGCAAATGACAAAGGATTAATCTCCAAAATTTACAAGCAGCTCATGCAGCTCAATATCAAAATAACAAACAACCCAATCCAAAAATGGGCAGAAAACCTAAATAGACATTTCTCAAAGGAAGATATACAGATTGTCAACAAACACATGAAAGAATGCTCAACATCACTAATCATTAGAGAAATGCAAATCAAAACTACAGTGAGGTATATCACCTCACACCAGTGAGAATGGCCATCATCAAAAAATCTACAAACAATAAATGCTGGAGAGGGTGTGGAGAAAAGGGAACACTCTTGCACTGCTGGTGGGAATGTAAATTGATACAGCCACTATAGAGAACAGTATGGAGGTTCCTTAAAAAACTAAAAATAGAACTACCATACAACCTAGCAATCCCACTACTGGGCATATACCCTGAGAAAACCATAATTCAAAGAGTCATGTACCAAAATGTTCATTGCAGCTCTATTTACAATAGCCAGGACATGGAAGCAACCTAAGTGTCCATCAACAGATGAATGGATAATGAAGATGTGGCACATATATACAATGGAATATTACTCAGCCATAAAAAGAAACGAAATTGAGTTATTTGGAGTGAGGTGGATGGACCTAGAGTCTGTCATACAGAGTGAAGTAAGTCAGAAAGAGAAAAACAAAATACCATATGCTAACACATATATATGGAATCTAAGAAAGAAAAAAAGGTCATGAAGAATCTAGGGGCAAGACGGGAATAAGACACAGACCTACTAGAGAATGGACTTGAGGATATGGGGAGGGGGAAGGGTAAGCTGTGACAAAGTGAGAGAGTGGCATGGACATATATACACTACCAAACGTAAAACAGAGCTGCAAAGTGAGAGAGTGGCATGGACATATATACACTACCAAATGTAAAATAGATAGCTGGTGGGAAGCAGCCGCATAGCACCGGGAGATCAGCTCTGTGCTTTGTGACCACCTAGAGGGGTGGGATAGGGAGGGTGGAAGGGAGACGCAAGAGGGAAGAGAGATGGAAACATATGTATAACTGATTCACTTTGTTATAAAGCAGAAACTAACACACCACTGTAAAGCAATTATACTCCAATAAAGATGTTAAAAAAAAAAATCTGTGTGCCTTTCAAATGTCTGAGCTGACTGAATCCTTTACCCTAGACCCTAGCTCTGTGCTTTGAGCTCCCCAGGGCCCGTCCACCTTTGATGAGGTGCATGGACCACTTTGTTGGCTGCAGCATGTTCAGGCAGTGTCAGGAAATATTGTTTTTAAAGAAAACCAAAAACAACACCCACAATATTTTACTTTTCAGAAATAGTGAATAAAAGCTTAGTCTGTTAGGGATGTTATGACAAAATACCTCAGATTTGGGTGGCTTATAAACAACAAAGTTACTTCTCACAGTTCTGGAGGCTTAAATTCTGAGATCAGGGTGCCAGCAACAGTCAGGTGAGGGCCCTCTGCCAGATGCAGACTTTTCATATCTTCACCTGGTGGGAGTGCTGGGGAGCTCTCTGGAGTCTCCTGTATCCAGCGCTAATCCCATTCTTTAGTTACACCCTTGTGACTGAAGCACTTCCCAAAGGCTGCACCTTGTAATACCGTCACCTTTGGGAGTTAGAATTTCAACATGAACTCCAGGGGGCACACTACCATTCAGAACATAGCACAAAAGGTACAGGGAGTGAGTGGCTGTAGACATCCTAAATTTGAGGGGAAAAATGGGAATATAAACACAAGAGGATCAACAACTCATAGCGGGATACATCCAAAGAGGCCCACACCAAGATTTAATCAAACCATCAAAAGTCAAAGACAATCTTAAAAGCACCAAGAGGAAAGCAATACAAAAATCCTCAACAAAATAATAGCAACCAGAATTCAACAGCACATTAAAAGATTATACATGATGACAAAAGGATTACACATGATGACCAAGTGGGATTTATTCCAGGAATGCAAGAATGGCTCAATATAATAAAGTCAATCAATGTAATATACCACATTTGCAGAGTGACAGTGAATAAAAACCCATTTGATCATCTCAGTGTGACAAAACTCAATACCCTTTTGCAATAAAAACACTGAACAACCTAGGAGTAGAAGGAAATAAACAAAATGAAGACCATATATGAAAAGCCCACAGATGGTATTCATATTCAATGATGAACGACTGAAAGCTTTTCTTTTAAGATCAGGAACAAGACACAGATGTCTGCTTTCACCACTTTGACTGAACAAAATAACTGGAAGTCCTAGCCAGAGCAGTTAAACAAGAAAAATAATTAAAAGGCAGTTACCTTGCTTCACACACAACATGATCTCTGATATGTAGAAAGCCCTAAAAATTACAGCTCACACACACACCTGTTAGAACAAATAAATTAACAAAGTGGCAAGATACAAAATCAACACACAAAAATCAGTTGTTTTTGTACCCTAACAATGAACAATCAAGGAAATTAAGAAAATGATTCCATTTACAATAGAATCAAGAAGAATAAAACACTTAGGAATAAATTTAACCAAGGAGGCAAAAGACTTCTGTGCTGAAAACTACAGAACATTAGTGAAAGAAATTAGACACAAATAAAAGACATCCTCTGATTATGGATTGAAAGACTTAATACTGTTAAGATGTCAGCAGTATCCAAAATGATCTACAGATTTAATGCACTCTATCAAAATCCCAGTGGCATTTTTTTCCCAGAAATAGAAAAATCCATCCTAACATTCATATGGACTCTCAAGGGACCCTGAAGAGTCAAAATAATGTTGAAGAAACAAAAGTTGGAGGTACCACACTTGATTTTAAAACAATATAAATCTACAGTAATTAAAACAGTGTAGTACTGTCATAAAGAGACATGTAGACCACTAAAATAGGAAGCCCAGAAATAAACTTTCCTATGTCTGGTCAAATGACTTTCAACAAGGATGCTAAGACCACTCAATGGATTAAAGCCAATCTTTTCAACAAACAGTGCTGGGAAAATTGGATATCCACATACAAAAGAATAAAGATGAACCATGTCATAGTATATTTAGGCTACTACAACAAAATACCACAGACTGGGTATCTTATAAACAACAGAAATTTATTTCTTATAATTCTGGAGGCTGGGAAGTCAAAGATCAAGGTGCCAGCATGGTTGCCTTCTGGTGAGGGCCCTACTTCCTAGCTCATAGCCAGTGCCACCTTGCTGTGTCCTCACATGGTGCAAGAGGCAAGGGATATCTCTGGAGCCTCTTTTATAAGAGCACCAATTCCATTCAGGGCAGAGCCTCCATGACCTAAGCACTTTCCAAAGGCCAGCCTACTAACACCATCACATAGGGCATTAGGATTTCAACATATCAATTTTGGGGGGACACAGGCATTCAGACTAGCAGACCATTACCTTAAATGATATACAAAAATTGGATCAAAGACATAAACATAAGACCTAAAACTATGAAACAGGAAAAGCTTCATGACAGTGCATATGGCAATCATTTTTTTTGCATAAGACACCAAAAGCAGAGGCAACGAAAGTAAACAGAAAAACTGGACTCCTTCAAAATTAAAAACTTGTGTGCATCAAAAAATACAATCAACAGAATAAAAAGGAAACCTATAGAATGGGAGAACATTATTTATGTATCCTATATCTGATAAAAGGTTATATCCAGCATATACAAAGAACTCCTACCACTCAATTACAGAGAACAAACAGCTCAGTTAAAAAGTGGGCAAAGGACTTGAATAGACATTTCTCCAAAGAAGATAGACAAATGGCCAATCAGCACATAAAAAGATGCTTAACGTCACTAATCATGAGGGAAATGCAAATCAAAACCATGAGATAGCATCTCATAATAAGATGGCTTTGGTAAAAACAAAAACAAAAGAAACAAAATAATGTGTTAGGATATGGAAAATTGGAACCCTGTGCATGTTGGTGGGAATGTAAAATGGTGCAAATGCCATGGAAAACTATGGAGGGTCCTCAAAAAATTGAAAATACTACCATATGATCTTACTTTTGGGTATATATCGAAAAGAATTGAGAGCAGAGTTTCAAAGAGATATTTGTACACATGATTACAGCAACATTATTCACAACAGCCAAGATGTAGAGGTAACTCAAGTGTTCATCGACAGCTGAATGGAAAAATAAAATGCGGTATATACTTAACAATGGAGTATTATTCAGCCTTAAAAAAGAAACTATGCCGATGCAGGGGACACGGGTTCGTGCCCCGATCCGGGAAGATCCCACATGCCGTGGAGCGGCTGGGCCCATGAGCCATGGCCGCTGAGCCTGCACGTTCGGAGCCTGTGCTCTGCAATGGGAGAGGCCACAACAGTGAGAGGCCTGCATACCGCAAAAAAAAAAAAAAAAAATTCTGACACATCCAACAATGTGAATGAACTTTGAGGATGTGATGCTGAGATAGGCTGGGACCTGGGATCCTCTACTGGAGTGCTTGCACCTGGACAAACATCTCCTTGAGCAGTAGGATACAAAGAAACTATAAGTGACTAAAAATAACTGCATGCAGGAGCAGTTGGGGCATCATGACCACTATACGAGCTTTGTGGGGAGGCAGTAGTGAGCAAGTCCGCCATTTTGGGGGTGCCGGGAGCAAAAGCAGGGTACTGCACATGATCCCTGCACACGGCACCACCAAGGGGAACAGGCCACCTAAGCTCAGCCTCCTGCCCAACCCATGGACCTGCCCGTTATCCCATTTAAGGACCCAAGCATTTCCTCCTGGGGAGTGGGCAAGGATGTCTGTTTCTTGCTTTGACTCCCTCGTGCTGCAACATGAGCCCCAGTAATGCCTTGCCTGAAATTCTCTGGCTTCTTATGAATGTCTATTGATTAAAGAGTCCAAGGGCCTGGGTCGGTAACAATTCCACTTCTGTGAGGTGTATCGGGTAGTCAAATTCTTAGAAAGTCAAAGAACAGATTAGGTGAACTTGATCAAAGGCAACAGCAGAGTGGGAAAATAAAGAGAAGGGAAACATTAAGAAAAGTATGACATTTACATTCTAATCAAGTGTCCACTGAGAACTGCCTCCAAGTAGACTTGGACATACAGCTGAGAAATGCAAATCAACCACCTGACATCCTTTTCTCTAGTCCTCCTAAGTGCAAACTTGGGATAAACTCTAATTGAGATCACTTGTGCCCAACATGCTGTGCCACCAGAAATGATGCTTTCAGGATTGACATCTTATTAAAAAGGTTCATGGGAACATGACCATCACAATAACCAAAGACCCCAAAAGAGGCCATGTCAGCAACTGCCCAATACCTCAGGACTAAGGTGCTGTAGGAGTTCCACGCAGGTTGTAAAAGCCATTACACACGAGGTCTTTGTTTGCTAGATGCCACTAATAAGGTGATGCCTAATGCTTCATACAGAGCACCCTCACCGTGCCTGGCACATAGCAGGGACTTCATGGATAAACGCATCATGCATATCTACGGAAAAACCATTTGATGTTTTCCATTAAAGCCTCATACCATACACAGGATTGGACATAGATGTTGACGTAGTGTCCCATGTGAAAAACACCATGTGCAAAAGAAATTTCTGTGACGTGGACGTGGGCCTTTCCTAGCGTGCTGGCACTAAGGAAGGGGAGACCCCAGTGCAGCCCAGCCAGTTACTCTAGGAAATCAGTGAGTGTCAAACACAACGTGTTCTAGGATTAGACAGACCTACTTGACTTGGATTTTAGAATGCAGGCTGTGCTTACTCTTCCCTGATTCTGGCACCCTCCTTTCTCTGCTCAGCAGTGGGGACCTCTGTGGAGAGCTCTCTCCTGCCTCGCAGTGTCTGCAGCTCTCAGGTACAATGAACAACCAGAGAACAGCAGGTATGTCAGTCTAGTTCAACGACACCCTTGGTGGTTCATAAAATGAAGGACTTACAAGGACTGTACAGAGAAAATCAGCAGCATAGGCTTCTGGTGAAATAGGTGGTAAAAATACTAACAAAAGTATGATCTCTATTTTCTTTCCAATTTTAAGAAACACAGAAGATGGAACTTCCAGTACAGGTTCAATTATTGGCTTATTCATTAGACTTTCGTTCCAGATTGCCAAAACACTGCAGGCCTTGCCTCATGGGAGGGAGGAGGGCCTGGCTGTGGGGCTACGTGAGAAGATGGGACACCGGAGGGAGAAGGTGAGGAGACATTTAGTAAACACCAGTCACCTGCTAGGCGTGGGCTTGGCTCATTCTCAAAACCATCCTATTTAATAAGAGCTTTTACTCTCCCAATGTCATAGATGATGGGACAGATGATTAGAGGGTAAATAACCTGCTCAAGGTCAAATAGCCAGTAACTGGGCATAGTAGTCTTACAGTTTATGATGAATGTCATGGGGTCATACAGGAGCTGGCCTTGACCTACATGCTAGGAATTCCAAGGAATGCCTCACACTGGCCCGCGTGCAGTCACGTAAACACGTACACACATGTGTATGAGGCGACTTGCAGTCCCACACAAACCCCATGGATTGGGAAAGGAACAGTTGCCTTTAAAAAGGGAATGGGGCAATTCCTCGGTGGCGCAGTGGTTAAGAATCCACCTGCCAATGCAGGGGACACGGGTTCGAGCCCTGGTCCAGGAAGATCCCACATGCCGTGCAGCAACTAAGCCCATGTGCCACAACTACTGAGCCTGCGCTCTAGAGCCCACAAGCCACAACTACTGAGCCCACGTGCCTAGAGCCCATGCTCCGCAACAAGAGAATCCACCATAATGAGAAGCCCGCGCACAGCAATGAAGACCAAACGCAGCCAAAAATAAAATATAAAATAAATTATTTAAAAAAAAGAGTAAAAAATAAAAAGGGAATGAAGAGTTGTTTTAAGACAAGGAAAGTCAGGAAGGCTTGTAGGGCAAAATGCAGGAGTGGGGTTAAGAACAGGGGTTAAGTCCGCATCCTTCAGCTGCTTGCCAGTGCCTATCTCAAAGGAGACGAGGTTTACAGATGAGAAGACAGACAAAGGGCAGAAAAGAGAGGATTCTAAGCCACTCTGCTGGACTTCCGGCTCTCCTCCACTGTCACCTGAATGGAGAGAGAATAACTGGCTCTGAAGCCTCAAACCTTCTGCTCCTCAGAAGCCCAGACCCAACACTGCATTTCCAGACCCTGGAGACCTGGGAAGCCGCCATACTCTTTAAGCCAAAAAGGTGTCGGCAGGACAGGGTTCAGGATGACCCAACACAAAATATTTTTTAAATTGGAAAATGAAAAATACTGAAAAGAAAATAAGCAGTAACCCAGAATGCCAGGAACAGCCTAGCAGCAGAACCTACCCTGAGGTCCAGGCTGCAGTGGGCTTGCGGGCTTTGGGGAGGTCAGAAGCCAGAAAGCAGGTTCAGTGTTAAGCTCCAAGCAGTGAGTCCACACAGGATTCCCAACCTCCTGCCATCCTGAGCACCCGGGTCCTCAGCAGATCTCCAGACCACAACCCAGCATCTGTCCCCTGCATGCGCTTCCTGGAACAGAAAGAGTTCTTTGGTCCATCTTGTTTATTACTCTGCCTCTCAAAGGAGCTCAAATAGGATTTAAATATCTAACCTTGGTGATGACAGAAAAATAACTGCTTTCAAGTTTGTTAGCTCCTCAGCATGATGAAGCCCCAGAGTTTTAGTGAAATGAGTGCTTGACAAGCTGGAGTTAAAACCTAAGGGTAAGTTTCCCTGTGAGTTTTTGCCCTTAGTGTAAATCTCAGTGCTGACTAGCAACTTGATCTCTAGTGCCCTAGGGGGTTTTATGGATGAGACACAGGAGGAGAGAGCATTTGGAGTTTGGGTTTATTAGGTATGTGCAACTGCCCTCAACATACTTCTGGTCTCAAAGGAGTTGAAACCCTCTATTACTGCCTATGAGTTTCCCTCTCCCTCTCTAGCTGCAGCCACCACAACTATTTCATTTGTTAATCTTTCTTGGATTAGATTTCTGCAGGGCATTTAAAAAAAAACTGTGGTAAAATACACAAACATACATTTACCACTGTAACCATTTTTGAGTGCACATTTCATATAGTGTTACATACGTTTACATTATTGTGCAACCAACTTCCAGAACATTTTCATCTTGCAAAACACCGAACAACTCCCTATTTTTCTCTCCCCAGCCTTTGGCAATAACAGTTCTATTTTCTGTGTCTATGTATGTGACTACTCTAGACACCTCACACAAGCAGAATCATAGCAGTATTTGCCTTTTTGTTACTGGCTTATTTCACTTAACCTAACATCTGTTTTCAAGGTTCATCTATGTTGTAGCATGTATCAGAATTTCCTTCCTTTTTAAAGTTGAATAATATTCCATTTACATATATACCACATTTTATGTATTTATCCATCGATGAACATTTGGGATGCTTTCACTTCTTAGCTATTGTGAATAATGCATGTGTACAAATCTTTCTTTGAGATTCTGCTCTCAGTTCTTTTAGAGGTTGTATTGTTATCAACTTTTTCAGGAACCTCCATATTGTTTTCCATCGGGGATGGAACCACATTTTACATTCTCACCAAGAGTGCACAGGGTTCCAGTTTCTCCACATCCTTCTCAACACTTGTAATTTTCTAGTTTTTGTGTTGTTTTTGAGCATAGCCATCTTAATGGATGTGAGGTATATTGTAGTTTTTTGCATTTCCTTCTTGAGTAGTGATGTTGAGCATCTTTTCATGTGCTTACTGGCCATTTTTCTCTCTTCCTTGAAAAATTTCTATTCAAGTCCTTTGCGCATTTTAAAATTGTGGGTTTTCATTTTGTTGTTGTTGAACAAGATATCTTTTATTTAACAACTTTAAATCTTTTTGAAGTATTACATATTTCTAATATTATATCATACATATCTTAAGCATGAAAATATAAAATTCACACTCTGTTCTCATTAGTGTAGAATGGAATCTGAGGCTCTCTTAATGACAATATTGTCATTATAAACAAATTTGGAAATCAAAATTTAAGAGAGAATGAGTGTCAAGTCAAGAATATAAATTTAATGTATTTTCTACATGGAATCATTTTGGTTTTGGAGTATCTTTGTTTGTTTGTTTGTTTTGCGGTACGCGGGCCTCTCACTGTTGTGGCCTCTCCCGTTGTGGAGCACAGGCTCCGGACGCGCAGGCTCAGTGGCCATGGCTCACGGGCCCAGCTGCTCCGCGGCATGTGGGACCTTCCCGGACCGGGGCACGAACCCGCGTCCCCTGCATCGGCAGGCGGACTCTCAACCACTGGGCCACCAGGGAAGCCCTAGAGTATCTTGATTATATTTAGAATAGTCGAGGTTGTCCGATAAATGACAATTAGATAAAGGAGGTATTGGCCAGCCAAGACTATATTAGGCACAGAAATGAAATTCTAGAAAAGGAGATGAGATGAAGAATCAGGGTAAAAAAACTATTGAGGTATGAAGAGGGAAAAGAGGGAGGGAGGGAGAGAGAGAAAGGCAGTGATAAACAGCTCATAATTACTGAGAAAACTTCTAGGGGGCTGGGCATTGCCAGAGGACTGTGCTTGCATTATCTCATTTTATCCTCATAGCCTATGGGATAGGTTATTGTTGTTATTTGAGGATGAGAGAACTAAGGCACAGGGAATATACACAGCCTCCCCAAGGTCATACAGCTAACAAACGATCTATTAGTTATTTTGCTATACAGTAAATTACCACAAATTCAACAGCTTAATAAACTAGCACAGTTTCAGTGCATCAGGAGTCCGAAATTCAGTGGGTCAGCTTGGCTGGGTAGTCAAGGTGTCAGCTGGGCTGTGCTTGAATCTGGAGGCTTAACTAGGGAAAAAGCCACTTAAGCTCATTCAGGTTGTTGGCAGAATTCATTAACTTGTAGAACTGAGGGCTCCAGCTTCTTGTGGACTGTTGGCTGAAGAGGTATCTGCATCTCCATGTTCATTGCAGCATTACTGACAAAACTGCCAAGATCTGAAAACAACCTAAGTGTCCGTCGACAGATGAACGCATAAAAACTATGGGGCATGTGCACATACACATACTTTTCCTGCACGCACACACAGAGTAATATTATTCAGCCTTACAAAAGAAAAAAATCTGCTATTTGTGACAACACGCATGAACCTTATGCTGAGTGAAATAAGCCAAGCATAGAAAAATATTGCATGATCTCACTTACATGTGGAATCTGGTGGTTGCCAGGGTTTGATGGGGCAGGGGGAAGAGAGGAGATGTTGGTCAAAGGGTACAAAGATTCAGTTATGTGGGATGAGTAAGTTCTGGAGTGGTATTGTATACCATGGTGACTATAGTTAGTAATACTGTATTGTATACTTGAAATTTGCTAGAAGAGTTGATCTTAAGTGTTCTCACCACACACATAAATTATAACTATGTGAGGTGATGGATATGTTAATTAGCTTACTTGTGGTAATCACTTCACAATGTACACATGTATCAAATCATCACATTGTATAGTGTACACTATACACTAAATGTTTATGACCCCCACCCGCAATTCTGTATGTTGAAATCCTAATCTCTGGAGGTGATATTAAAAGGTAGGGCTGGGCTTCCCTGGTGGCACAGTGGTTGAGAGTCTGCCTGCCAATGCAGAGGACACGGGTTCGTGCTCCAGTTCGGGAGGATTCCACATGCCGCGGAGCGGCTGGGCCCGTGAGCCATGGCCGCTGAGCCTGCGCGTCCGGAGCCTGTGCTCTGCAACGGGAGAGGCCACAACAGTGAGAGGCCTGTGTACCGCAAAAAAAAAAAAAAAAAGGTAGGGCCTTTGGAGGTGATTAGGTCATGAGGGTGAAGCCCCAGAGAGATCCCTCGCCCCTTCTGTTCTGTGAGGACACACCATTTATGAACCAAGAAAAAAGTTCTCACCAGACACCAAGCCTGCCAGCATCTTGGTCTTGGACTTCTCAGCCTTCAGAACTGTGACAAAGAAATTTCTGTTGTTTATAAGCCACCCAGTCTACGACATTTTGTTACACCAGCCCAAATGGACTAAGACATACATCTAAAATATACACAGGGACTTCCCTGGTGGTCCAGTGGTTAAGACTCCACCTTCCAATGCAGGGGACACAGGTTCGATCCCTGGTCGGGGAACTAAGATCCCACATGCCACGGGGCAACTAAGCCCGTGTGCTCTAGAGCCCGTGCACCACAACTAGAGAGCCTGCGTGCCGCAATTACTGAGCCTGCATGCTCTGGAGCCTGGGTGCCACAATTAGAGAGCCCGTGCACCACAACTAGAGAGCCCCACAACTAGAGAGAAGCCCGTGTGCCGCAACTATTGAGCCCACGTGTTCTGTAGCCCACATGCAGCAACTACTGAGCCCGCGTGCTTTGGAGCACACACACCACAACTAGAGAGAAGCCGCGCAGCGCCAATAAAGAGCCAGCATGCCGCACCTAAGACCTGATGCAGCCAAATAAATAAATATTTTTTTAAAATGTAGTCACTGCTTGAGATAACCCCTGTACGCATCTGGTTGAGAAAGAAAGGGGATTAAATAAATAAAAATAAAACATACACAATTTTTATTTGCCAAGTATATAACTCAGTAAAGCAAGAGAGGGACTTCCCTGGTGGCACAGTGGTTAAGAATCTGCCTGCCAATGCAGGGGACACGGGTTCAATCCCTGATCCAGGAAGATCCCACGTGCCATGGAGCAACTAAGCCCGTGAGCCACAACTATTGAGCCCACGTGCCACAACTACTGAAGCCCGCGCACCTAGAGACCATGCTCCGCAACAAAAGAAGCCACCACAATGAGAAGCCCACGCACCACAACCAAGAATAGCCCCTGCTTGCTGCAACTAGAGAAAGCCCGTGCGCAGCAATGAAGACCCAATGCAGCCAAATTAATTAATTAATTAAAAAATAAAGCAAGAGAAAAAAATAAAAAATACTTAAAACACTTAAAAATAAAACTTATATGAGAAATATGAAAGCACACACAACAATAAAATAGAGCAACAGAAGATCGAAATAAATGGAGGCATATACTGAGTTCAGATAGGGAGACTAAATTTTATGAAGGTGTTAATTTTCTTCAAGTTGGTAAGAAAATCCCATTCAAAACCACAATTGTTTGCGTGTGTGTGTGTGTTTGTATGTGTGCATATAAATTGATAAGCTGTTGTAAAACTCATTTGGAAATGCAATGATATAAGAATAGTTAACATGTTTTTGAAAAAGAACAGTGTCAAAAAACTTTCTCTATCAGATATTAATATGTATTATAATAAGAGAGTAATTAAGACAATGTGGTACTGGGGAATGGAAGAACAAATAGGCTGATAAAAGAGAACACAGACCCCAGATACCCTTATAAACATAAGGACAGCTGATATCACTGAAGTGCAGTGGAAAAAGGACTTATCTTTTCAATAAATGGTGCAGGAACAGTCTGTAGATCTGAGAGAAAAACCTGACATCTACCTCACACTATACACAAAAACCTATTCCAGATATACTTCAGAGCTAAATTTAAAAGGCAAAATATCCAAGTATCTAAAAGATAACACAAATATGTTGTTGTACAGAAAGACTTCTTAAATAGAGCACAAACAAAGCACTAACCATAAAGGAAAAGAATAAATTTCTCTAGTTCAAAATTAAGAACTTCCCTTCATCAAGAGACACCACCAAGGCTATGACAAAGCAAGCCACAGAGGGAGAGAGAATATCTGCCATAGATATAACAGATGAAGGAGTCATATCTAGAATATATAAAGAATATTTACAAACTGCTAAGAAAAAATAAACTCAAAAACATTTCATAACAGTGCAAATTCAATGGCTCATACAAATCTGCAAAGCTCAACTCCATTAACAATAAGGAAAATGAAAACCAAAACCACAGAAAAACACCATTATATACCCACCAAAATGGTCAAAGTTAGGAAGATCAAAAATACCAAGTAGTCAGAAAGGATGAGCAGCTGCCAGGAGTCTTTGGAGTATGTTGTTCAGTGTAGACTGTAGAAGTTTAATTGGCTTTAATTGGCTTTTATATATATTACCTGCTTTCCATTCCTGTTCAGAGTTGGGCCTTTCCATTCCTGTTCAGAGTTTGTATTTTCTGGAAGATTTCCTTTGGGAGCCCTGGAAAAAAACACCACTCATCAAGTATTCCAAATCCTATGTCCAGATGTACAAACACTGTATTAGGAAATAGCTGTATCCACACTGACCATTATCATCTGAAGATTATCCAAACAGAATTTGTCTAAAATTCCATGTTTTCTGTTTGGAAATGCTTCCATTTCATTACCTCTGTGAAGGAGGTGTCTTCTAAAATATTTCACTATGCTGCAGACATATCTGGAAACATCGTTAAGAAATTACCTTGTTCTACATTTTTTTTTGTTTTTGAGGAATTACATCATTTAGCAAGAAATTTGAGGAAGGTGAGCTTGCAAAAGAAACTAAAAAAATATATGTATACGTACACACACATACATTTTCTTTATCCATTCACCCATCAATGGACACTTAGCTTGTTTGCATATCTTGCTACTGTGAATAATGCTGCAATGAACATGAGAGGGCAGGTATCTCTTTGAAAAAATGATTTCTTTTCCATTGGATATATACCCAGAGATGGGGTTGTTTGGTCATATGGCAGTTCTATTTTTAATTTTTTGAGGAACTTCCATACTGTTTTCCATAATTGTAAACTTGAAATGTGTTAAGAGAGTAGATCTTAAGTGTTCTCACTACAAAAAAAGGTAACTATGTGAGATGATGAGTGCATTAACTGTGATTATCATTTCACAATGTGTATGTATATAAAATTACCCCAGTGTAAACTTTAACAACTCACATTGCACAAACTAAATTATAAAAAAAAAAAAAGGGACTTCCCTGGTGGCTGAGTGGCTAAGAATCCGCCTGCCAATGCAGGGGAAACGGGTTTGATCCCTGGTCCAGGAAGATCTCACATGTCACGGAGCAACTAAGCCCATGTGCCAAAACTACTGAGCCTGTGATCTAGAACCCACGAGCCACTACTGAGCCTGTGTGCCACAACTACTGAGCCCACATGCCTAGAGCCTGTGCTCCGCAAAGAGAAGCCACTGCAACGAGATGCCCGCGCACCGCAACAAAGAGTAGCCCCCGCTTGCTGCAACTAGAGAAAGCCTGCATACAGCAATGAAGACCCAACGTGACCAAAAATATATAACTTTATTTAATTTATATATATATATATATATATATATATATATATATATATATATGGCAGTAGGTCTTGCTCTCACCTTTTTTAAAGACAAAGATCCTGAGGTGGAGTCAAGATGGCAGTGTGGAAAGATGCAGAGTTAGCGTCTCCTCACAACTAGGGCACCTGCCGGCCACTGGTGGGGGACTCTGATGCCCAAGAAGATGGGAGGAACCCCAAAGTGAACTGGTAGGACGTGGGGAGACTGAGAAGGGAGGAGAAGCGGAGGCCAGACAGGATCAGTGCTCCTGAGGCCGGAGAGATCAGGCAGGAGAGGCAGGCGGGAGGGACTTTCTGGGAAGAGTGGGAGAGGAGTGGAGGGCGTCGCCTGGCCCACTTGGACCAGGGAGCCTACTGAGCTCCCAGGCTGGTACCCCCACTCCAAATCCCCCTCCAGGATGCGTGGGTCCTGGGGTCATAAGACGGAGGCCGGGGAGATCAGGTGAGGCAGGTGGGAAGAGCCATCTTGAGGAGCAGGAGAGGAGCAGAGGGCAATTGCCCTGACCACTTGGGCCCCGGGAGCCTGCTGAGCTCCCAGGCTGGTCCCCTGCCCTCCAAGGCTCCCCTTTCCCCCACTGGCTGCATTGGTCCTGGGGGTAATAGGAGGGAGGCCAGGAGATCAGGAAAAGCAGGCAGGAGGAGGCCTCCCAGACCTGAGGAGCAGGAGAGGAGGGCGTTTGCCCCACCCACTCGAGCCCAGGAAGCCTGCTGGGCTCCCAAGTGAAGTCTCCTGCCCTCTGAGACCAGGGATGGGGGGCATGCCTGGGCCCCTTCTGTTCCTTGACCCTAAGCCCCACCCCCCAGAGCCCCCAAGGCCTTTTCCAGCCCTGTGGATCCTGAGCATTTGCCCCACCCACTGCCCAAACCTTGCCCTTACTTAGGCCCCACCCTCCACAGCCAAGGCCTTTCCTCCCTGCTTTTTTTTTTTTCTTCTTTACCCTCTTTTTTTTACTATTGTGGTACTGATGTACCTTCCGGTTGTTGATTCATCTATATTTTTATTTTTATACTCTTTCTAACGTATCTGTTAGTTTCCTAGTCTAGTTTTATTTTTTGCTTTGTTATTGTTTTATTTTTTTGCTGCCCCATGCAGCTTGCAGGATCTTGGGTCACAAGCTGGAATTGGGCTGAAGCTACTGCAGTAGGAGTTCTGAGTCCGAACCACTGGACTAAGAGAGAACCTCAGACCTTCATCAGAGTGAAGACTCACCGAGTTCCTCATCTCAGCACCAAGACCCAGCTCTACTGAATAACCTACAAACTCCAGTGTTGGAAGCCTCAGGCCAAACCATCAGTAAGACAGGAACACAATCCCCCTCATACAGAAAAAAAAAAAAAAAAAAAAGAGATGGCAAAAAAATATGTCACAGATGAAGGAGCAAGGTAAAAACCGACAAGACCAAATAAATGAAGAGGAAATAGGCAATCTACCTGAAAAGAATTCAGAGTAATGATAGTAGAGATGATCCAGAATCTTGGAAATAGAATGGAGGCACGGAATGAAAAAATACGAGAAATGTTTAACAAAGATCTAGAAGAACTAAAGAACAAACAAACAGAGATGAACAACACAATAACTGATATGAAAAATACACTAGAAGGAATCAATAACAGAATAACTGTGGCAGAAGAATGAATAAGTGAGCTGGAAGACAAAATAGTGGAAATAATTGCTGAGGAGCAGAATAAAGAAAAAAGAATGAAAAGAACTGAAGACAATCTCAGAGACCTCTGGGACAACACTAAACACACCAACATTCGAATTATAGGGGTCTCAGAAGAAGAAGAAAAAAAGAAAGGGTCTGAGAAAATATCTGAAGAGATTATAGTCGAAAATTCCCTAACATGGGAAAGGAAATAGTCACCTGAGTCCAGGAAGCACAGAGAGTCCCATACAGGATAAACCCTAGGAAAAACAAACCAAAACACATATTAATCAAACACACAAAAATTAAAGTCAAAGAAAAAATATTAAAAGCAGCAAGGGAAAAACAAAAGATAACATACAAAGGAATCCCCATAAAGTTATCAGCTGATTTTTCAGCAGAAACTCTTCAGGCCAGAAGGGAGTGTCAGGAAATACTTAATGTGATGAAAGACAAAAACCTACAACCAAGATTACCCAGCAAGGATCTCATTCAGATTCAATGGAGAAATCAAAAGCTTTTCAAACGAGCAAAAGCTAAGAGAATTCAGCACCACCAAACCAGCTTTACAACAAATGCTAAAGAAACTTCTCTAAGTGGGAAACACAAGAGAAGAAGACACACAAAAACAAACCCAAAACAATTAAGAAAATAGTAATAGGAACATACATATTGATAATAACCTTGAATGTAAATGGATTAAATGTCCCAACCAAAAGACACAGACTGGCTGAATGGATACAAAAACAAGACCCATATATATGCTGTCTACAGGAGACCCACTTCAGACCTAGGGACACATACAGACTGAAAGTGAAGGGATGGAAAAAGATATTCCATGCAAACGGAAATCAAAAGAAAGCTGGAGTAGCAATACTTATATCAGATAAAATAGACTTTAAAATAAAGATTGTTACAAGAGATAAGGAGGGATACTACATAATGATCAAAGGATCAATCCAAGAAAAAGATATAACAATTATAAATGTTTATGCACCCAACATAGGAGCACCTCAATAACATAAGGCAAATGCTAACAATCATGGAAGGAGAAACAGACTGTAACACAATTATATAGGGGATTTTAACAGCCCACTTACACCAACAGACAGATCATCCAAACAGAAAATAAATAAGGAAACACAAGCTTTAAATGACACAATAGATCAGATATTAATTGATAATTATAGAACATTCCATCCAAAAAGGCAGAATACACTACACGTTCTTCTCAAGTGCACACGGAACATTCTCCAGGATAGATTACATCTTGGGTCAAATCAAGATGTACAAATCAAGCCTCGATTGATTACAAATCAAGTGTCAGAAAATTTAAGAAAATTTAAATCATATCTAGCATCTTTACTGAGCACAACGCTGAGATTAGAAATCAATTACAGGAAAAAAAAACTGTGAAAAACACAAATACATGGAGGCTAAACAGTGCGCTACTAAATAAGCAAGATATCACTGAAGAAATCAAAGAATAAAAAAATACACAGAAACAAATGACAATGAAAACACGATGAACCAAAACCTATGGGATGCAGCAAAAGCAGTTCTAAGAATGAAGTTCATAGCAATTCAATGTCACCTCAAGAAACAAGAAAAATCTCAAATAAACAATGTAACCTTACACTTAAAACAACTAGAGAAAGAAGAGCAAAGAAAACCCAAAGTCAGTAGAAGGAAAGAAATCATAAAGATCAGAGCAGAAATAAATGAACTAGGAATGAAGAAAACAATAGCAAAGATCAATAAAATTAAAAGCTGTTTCTTTGAGAAGATAAACAAATGTGATAAACCCTTACCCAGACTCACCAAGAAAAAAAGGGAGAGGACGCTAATCAATAAAATTAGAAATGAAAAAGGAGAAATCACAACTGACACTGCAGAAATACAAAGGATTATAAGAGCCTACTACAAACACTGTATGCCAATAAAATGGACAGCCATGAAGAAATGGACAAATTCTTGGAAAGGTACAATTTTCTAAGACTGAACCAGGAAGAATTAGAAAATATAAACAGACCTATCACAAGTAATGAAATTGAAACGGTAATTAAAAATCTTCCAACAAACAAAAGCCCAGGACCAGATGAGTTCACAGGCGAATTCCATCAAACATTTAGAGAAGAGTTAACACTGATCCTTCTCAAACTCCTTCAAAAAATTGCAGAGGGAGAAACACTCCCAAATTCATTCTACGAAGCCACTGTCACCCTGATACCAAAACCAGAAAAAGATATCAAAAAAGAAAATTATAGACCAATATCACTGATGAACATAGATGCAAAAATCCTGAACAAAATACTAGCAAACAGAATCCAACAGCACATTAAAAGGATCATACACCATGATCAAGTGGGATTTATCCCAGGTATGCAAAGATTCTTTAATATACGCAAATCAAACAATATGATACACCACATTAACAAATTAAGGAATAAAATCCATATGATCGTCTCAATAGATGCAGAAAAAGCTTTTGACAAAATTCAACACCCATTTATGATAAAAAGTCTCCAGAATATGGGCATAGAGGGAACCTACCTCAACATAATAAAGGCCATATATGACAAATCCACAGCAAGCATCATACTCAATGGTGAAAAACTGAAAGCATTTCCACTAAGATCAGGAACAAGACAAGGATGTCCAGTCTCACCACTATTATTCAATATAGTTTTGGAAGTCCTAGCCACAGCAATTAGAGAAGAAAAAGAAAAGGAATACAAATTGGAAAGAAGAAGTAAAACTGTCACTGTTTGCCAATGACAGGATACTACATATAGAAAATCCTAAAGATGCCACCAGAAAACCAGTAGAACTAATCAATGAATTTGGTAAGGTTGCAGGATACAAAATTAATGCACAGAAATCTCTGCCAGTCCTATACACCAACAATGAAAAATCAGAAAGAGAAATTAAGGAAACACTCCCATTTACCACTGTAACAAAAAGAATAAAATACCTAGGAAAAAACCTGCCTAAGAAGGCGAAAGACTTGTACTCGAAATATACCATGTTCTTAGATTGGAAGAATCAATATTGTGAAAATGACTATACTACCCAAAGCAATCTACAGATTCCATGCAATCCCTATCAAACTACCCATGGCATTCTTCACAGAATTAGTAAAAAAAAAAAAAAAAAAAAAAAAAAAAAAATCTTACAATTCGTATGGAAACACAAAAGACCCAGAATAGCCAAAGCAACCTTGAGAAAGAAAAACGGAGTTGGAGGAATCAGGCTCCCCGACTTCAAACTGCACCACAAAGTTACAGTAATCAAGACAGTATGGTACTGGCACAAAAACAGAAATATAGAGCAATGGTACAGGACAGAATGCCCAGAGATAAACCCACACATATATGGGCACCTAATTTATGACAAAGGAGGCAAGAACATACAATGGAGAAAAGACAGCCTCTTCAATAAGTGGTGCTGGGAAAACTGGACAGCTACATGTAAAAGAATGAAATTAGAACACTACCAAACACCATACACAAAAATACACAAAAATAAAATATCCAAATGGATAAAAGACTTAAATGTAAGACTAGACACTAAAAAACTTTTAGAGGAAAATATTGGAAAAACACTCTTTGACATAAACCACAGCAAGATCTTTTCTGACCCACCTCCTAGAGTAACAGAAATAAAAACCAAAATAAACAAATGGGACCTAATTGCACAGCAAACGAAACCATAAACAAGACGAAAAAACAACTCTCAGAATGGGAGAAAATATCTGCAAACAAAGCAACTGACAAAGGATTAATCTCCAAAATATACAAGCAGCTCATGCAGCTCAATATCAAAAAAACAAACAACCCAATCCAAAAATGGGTAGAAGCCCTAAATAGACATGTCTCCAAAAAAGATATACAGATTACCAACAAACACATGAAAAGATGCTCAACATCACTATAATCATTAGAGAAATGCAAATCAAAACTAGAGTGAGGTATCACCTCACACCAGTGAGAATGGCTATCATCAAAAAATCTACAAACAATAAATGCTGGAGAGGGTGTGGAGAAAAGGGAACCCTCTTGCACTGTTGGTGGGAATGTAGATTGGTACAACCACTATGGACAACAGTATGGAGGTTCCTTAAAAAAAACTAAAAATAGAATTACCATATGACCCAGCAATCCCACTACTGGGCATATACCCTGAGAAAACCATAATTCAAAAAGAGACATGTACCATAATGTTCACTGCAGTACTATTTACAATAGCCAGGACACAGAACCAACCTAAATGTCCATCAACAGATGAATGGATAAAGAAGATGTAGCACATAGATACAATGAAATAATACTCAGCCATAAAAAGAAACGAAACTGAGTTATTCATAGTGAGGTGGATGGACCTAGAGTCTGTCGCAGAGTGAAGTCAGAAAGACAAAAACATACCCATATGCTAACGCATATATATGGAATCTTAAAAAAAAAAGGTACTGATGAACCTAGAGGCAGGGCAAGAATAAAGAGGCAGACGTAGAGAATGGACTTGAGGACATGGGGTGGGAGGGGGAAGCTGGGGCAAAGTGAGAGAACTGTTGACATATATACACTACAGAATGTAAAATAGTTGGCTGGTGGGTAGCAGCAGCATACAACAGGGAGATAGGCTCGGTGCTTTGTGACCTAGAGGGGTGGGATAGGGAGGATGGGAGGGAGGCTCAAGAGGGAGGGCATATGAAGACATGTGTATGCATATGGCTGATTCACTTTGTTGTGCAACAGAAACTAACAGTATTGTGAAGCAATTATACTCCAAAAAAGATTTAAAAAAAAAAAAAAAAGACAAAGATCCCAGGCATTCACACTGTAGTGTGGCACCATCTGGCAGTTCCAGTTCCAATTTAGCCCTGTTCTTGTTTCTTCCAAAAGATAGTTTTTGACCCTTGATCATCTGCCACCACACTCCAAATAGAAGGCAGCACAGCTAACACAACCCTCATCATCAAATCTAAACTTATGTAGAGGTTTTTAATAATGAGATTAGGCACCTTTTCATGTTTATTGGACAGTTTCCCCTCTTTTATGAAGTGCTTCTTTAATTCTTTTACCCATTTTTCTATTGGGTGCTCTTTTTCCTTTTTTATTTTTTTAATTTATTTAATTTATTTATTTTTGGGCGCATTGGGTCTTTGTTGCTGCATGCGGGCTTTCTCTAGTTGCAGCGAGTGGGGGGCTATGCTTCGTGGCAATGAACAGGCTTCTCACTGCAGTGGCTTCTCTTGTTGCAGAGCATGGTCTCTAGGCGTGCAGGCTTCAGTAGTTGTAGCACGGGGACTCAGTAGTTGTGGTTTGCGGGCTCTAGAGCACAGGTTCAGTAGTTGTGGCGCACGGGCTTAATCGCTCCTCGGCATTTGGGATCTTCCCAGACCGGGGCTCGAACCCATGTCCCCTCCATTGGCAGGCGGATTCTTAACCACTGCGCCACCAGGGAAGCCCTAGGTGCTCTTTTTCTTTTGATGGAAAGAAGTACTTTGTATATTCTGGATACCTGTGCTTTGAAGGCTATATAAATTACAATATATTTTACAACTCTATGGGCTTGTGTTCTTTTAAACTGTATTTTTTGGATGAACATGTTTTTAATTTTAAGACAGTTGAATATACCAATCATTTCCTTTATTTTTAGTGTTTTCTTATGAGGATCTTACTTAACAAATCCCTACTACTGCTGAGATTTTGTTACATAGTATTAGTGTTATTACTTCTATAAAGTTTTGGTATAACACAGATAAGGCCATCCAGGACAAGTTTTCTTTATGGAAAGGTTTTTAAATGACAGACTCAACTTCTTTAACAGTTATAAAACAACTAAATTTTCCTTCTTATTACAGTTTTGGTAAGTTTTGTTTTTCTATGTTTATTTCATCCACATTTTAATTATTCAAAGTGTCTTTCTCTTTAATGACTATAATAATAATGACTGTTTTATGTTTCTAACATTGGTTAGTTTTGCCATTTTTCCTTTTCCTTGATCATCCTCACCAAGAGTTTAGCATTAGTCTTTTAAAAGAATATATACTGCTTTGCTAATTCTTTTTTTTACGTGTTACATATTTCTGCTATTATTTTCTTCCATCTATTTGAATTTAATTTGCTATTATTCTGGTTTCTCAAGAAGCATGTTTAGCTAATTCATTTTTAGCCTTTCTACTTTTCTAATATATGTACTTAAGGCTATATAATTCCTTTTAATCAAATCCAAAAGGTTTTGATATTCCTATTTTCATTCAGTTCAAAATAATCTCTACCTTCCAACAGGTTACTGGGAGGTACATTCTTTAACTTCCAAATTTTGTAATTTTTGTTACTAATTTCTCATTTAATTCTGTTGCAGACAGCCTTCTCTATATGAGTCCAACCCTTTGAAATTTGTTAATAGTTTCTTTATGGCCCAATATATAGTTAACTTTGATAAATGCTCCATGATCACCTAGAAGTAATGTGTATCTTGCAGTTGTTGTTAATTCAGTGTTTTATACATGTTCATTAGATTAAGTGTGTTGGTTGTGTTGTTCCAATCTTCTATATCCTTACTGATTTGGGGGTGGGGCAGGGAGAATGTGGGTGTATGCTCTCATTTACTGAGAGAGTTGTATTAAAATTTTATATGTGGATTTCTGCTTCTGGTCAAGATGGAGAAGCTACCATTTTACCCTCCTGTCTGAAACAACTGAAAAACTAGACAAAATGTATAAAACAAGGCCACTTAATACCCTGGACACCAGGCACTGAAGGACAGTAATCCTTGAGAGCATAAGAAACAAAAGGGTGAGCCCTACACCATGGCCCCAGCTCACTGCCTGGAGAAAATTTCCAGGAGAATATAGAAAATTCAGAAGATTCTAAAACCTGTTGGGATTAATAAATGAATTGAGCAAGGTTGTTATATACAAGTCATTATAAAACAATTGTATTTCAATACTCTAGCAACAAATAAAAAACAAAAGACCTAAAAAGACACTTCATAAAAGACAGTATCCAAATGGCCAGTAAGCATTTGAAAAGATGCTTAGCATTATTAGTAATTATAGAAATTAAAATTAAAACCACATAAAGATACCAGTACATACTCACCAGAATGCCTGGAATGAGAAAAATGAAAAATATCGTGTGTGGCAAGGATGATAGCAATGTCCCTTCTGTGAACACTTGGAAAAACAATAGGCTGACCAGGCTGCTGCAGAGGAGGCCTCTGGGCCTCTCTCATCTTGGTTTAACAAATTCTTCTTGAAGGTAGTGAGACAGGGCTCACAGTTCCTGTGGTGTACTTATGGACCACTATATCCTTTAATTGCAGGTTCTGGGTCCTCAAAGTCAGACAAAAACAGTAGCATGTATTAAGTTTCCTACGGCTGCTATTAATACATTACCAAAAATGGGTTGGTTGAAACAACAGGTGAGAAGACCAAAATCAAGATGTTGGCAGGGTGGCACTTCCTCTGGAGGCTCTAAGGAAGGAGCTCTTCCTTGTATCTTCTAGTTCCTGGTGGCTGTTAGTATTCTGCTGCCCACAGCTACAACTCTCTGCCGGCTTCACGGTGCCTTCTCCTCTGTTATCGTCCTTTGCGTCTCTAAGGACACTTGTGATAGCATTTAGGGCCCACCCAGAGAATCCAAAGTAATTGCCTCATCTCAGAATGCTTAACTTTAATTAAATCTGCAAAGACCCTTTTCAGTAACCTTTAAAGTTCCAGGGATTAGAGCTTGATATTTTTAAGTAGTTATTATTCAACCTACTACACTTGTGTTTAGTATGTTTGAAATAAAGGAATAAACTAGTAACTGTGGAGAGATCAGGGGAAGGAGTGGCCCTGAGGAAACCTTGGTGTGTGTGTGTTGGGAGGGGGTAAACTGGGAGGAGGTAGAAGCCTTACCTAGCAGGGGAGTAATATTCTCTGGGTACAGAGGAGCGACTGGGAAACTTTACGAAGGAGTACTAAAGAAGAATTTCCCCTTTCTTTGCCAGGGTCCTAGGATCTGATCCCAATAAATAAATTACTGCACTTACATGTAAATGCACTTCCTGAAGGAGTGGGCAATAGGCATGCTGTGGTAGACCGAGCTAGCTGCCCATTCAATATCCATTCTTTCCTTCTTCACTGAAAAGAATACCACTTTTATTTGGAGCCATCCACTGCTCAGCTAAAAAAGTTCATTTCCCAGGTTTCCTTGCAGCCACTGGTCATGTGACAGTTTTGACCAGTGGGAGGTAAGCAGAATTATGCAAGTGGAGTTCTAGAAAAGCTGTTGTTTTGCTAATAAAAGGGCTACACATTTGCACCTTTCCTGCAAACCCTCCCTTCTTGAAGCACTGCAGTGATGCCCTCAGGTGTAAACGTCAGAATCCATGAGACCGCAACAGAACTGTAGAATCCCCGTACCAGCCCTAAACAGTCTGCCAGTAGACTTTTCTGTTATAAAAGAAAAACAATCCAATAGGGTTTAAGCCACTGTTAAACTTGGTTTGTAGTCGAATACACTTTTAAAAAACTAAACAAAACAATAGCTAGGTGTTTCACAGATACCATAATGTCAACCATAATTGGACAATTCCAATTTCTCTGGAGACTTAAAACAAAAAATGCCTTCACACCAATGCAGGTCCCAGACTGGTCCTCTTGAATGACTGGGTATATAACCTGCTCCCATACATTAGCCATAAAGTGCAGAGAAGGTTAATTAGATTCTTTATTGATTCCACCAATGTATTAGTAGATATGGTAATAGTAAATGGTACTTTTACATTCTCTTAACCAAAAATATAACAAATATTTACACTCAATAAAAATACAAAAAGCATACAGAGGCACTGTCTTTCTAAAAGACATAAGTTTAAGAGGTATCAAAAAATAGGAGACAAACATTGCTTGTTACAGGACACTTTACAATCACTGAATTGTGCAGTATAATTGCTATTTGATTATTATGACTGTGCAGTTTTGTTTTTGTCCTTTGCTGATCAGCTCACGTTTCAATTTTAAAAGGTTAAGTACAACTGTATTCTGTGTATCAAAAGTAAAGAAGCCTTAAAAAAGCACAACAGAAATTAAAGATGAACTGGGGTTCAAGTTTAAATTTGAAAATGTACTGTGACACTGTTTTGAAGATTTATCCCTTTGCTATATCACATTTACGGTAATACTAAAGGGATACATCTACTTTAATATCACATTTTTTAGAAACGTATGTATCAAAATAATAATCAGAGTCTTAAATATACAAGGAAACTCTTTCTCCCCTTCTTTTTAAAGGGGAGAAAACACTTTATAAAAATTAGAATTGTTCTTGGTTATCTCCATGATTACTGTCACATTTCAAGCCTCGGAGAGATTCTCAAGGTGGTTATGCAGATGATGACAATGTGACATCACCCTCATGAAAAACCATTTAAAGGCTTTTTCTCCCCAAATATCATACTGCAAGTAACCATTTGGAGAAAGTAAGACTCTATTAAATTACAATAAACCTTTATGGAAGTATATACTGGATTTACTAATTCTCCAAATCTTTCATTATGCAGAGATTTTTTTGTTGAAACTTATTATTTGGCAAAAGTTTGCAGTGAGGATTTACTGCTTCAATAGCCCTGGCAGATTCAGAGTTGTGGTACAATGAGGGCATAGATCTCTTCAGTATACTTATAAATTTATAAAATAAAAACAAACGGGCATTTTGAATTGGAGCAAGTATAGGTTAAGGCTTCTCTTGTTCTAGTCAAGTGACAAACTAAGAGAAGGCAGGAATGTACCGTAAATTAGAATATAAAGATCAAAACGCCACGATTTTTTAAGGGATAAATACATATCAAACTAGAAAGCATTTGGCTTTAGTTCTTGATCAATGTGATCAGCTGATCCAAACACTCACATTTCAAGCTACAGGAAACAAAGGCAGCTACAGGATGCAAGTCCAAAACCACAAGCCTCTGACTCTCTGTGCAAGATATTATCCACAACATTGAGGACAACGATGGAGAAGGCTCCCATCTGGTTTGAAAGACCTGCTAAAAAAACAGATACTGTGCAAACAGCACATTTTTCCGGGGAGTGGATATAAAATGGTGAGAATAAATACCCAAACTGGATAAAAAGATGGTTGTAGCAAAAATATCTTTCACTTTGTTTTGCTCTGGACATGAAAATAATATTGTCTAAATCAGTGAAAGAAAAATTTATGATCACAGGACCACTGTTTATAGATCAAACCTTTACAGTGTGACTTTCAAACCAGGATTTTTGATCCAGGTTACTTTCCGTTTCAATGGGCCAAGAAAGCTATGGAGCCAACTAGCCTCATTCTAACATACCTGGGGTTAATTTCTAAGGCTTAAGTTTCGTATTTACAGTTTTTTGCCCATGGGAATTTTTCAGACATGCTATTTTTCCTAAAATGAAGAAATTATCATTTTGATAGAAAAGATGGACTACTGCCATTTACCAGTTGGCACTGATTTATGATTTTAAAATGAAGGAAATAGGAGGATGATAGAGAGAAGGAAGAGAGAGCTAGGAAAAAATGAGAACTTTTCAAAAGGAAGTAATAAGCCAACTAAATCCTATAAATTCACATATGGATAACCATTCAGAAGTAAACCTATTTTTGGCTCCAAGTTGATTTGGGTAGTACACATTAATGGCTTTGGCTTTTTTTTTTTTTTTTGGTAGTCACAGAAGTTTATTAACCTTTCACTTGCCTTTACACTAAAAAACAAATGAAAAAATTTAAACTTAAGATGTAGAAAACATCATACGTAATCTTTTTTAAATGCGGAAAGTCTACCTCATCCAGTAAATAGTCAATGAAATTTTAATTAAATACTTAAGAGTGCCACGCCCAACAGGCTGTTAAATATATATGTCTCCTTCCTCTCAAGGCCTAAAGTGAAAACCAAGAAATAATCACTTCCATAATTCTAGCTCCTCTTTCCCCCACAAAATTTTCAACCAATTATAGACCTTGGTGTGCTAATGAGCTTTACCTGCAGGCAACTGGGAGCTGCAGGGTTTATGAAGATTAAAAACAGCCTTGTGCTGTAAGATGGGGGTTGGGTGGTGGGTGCTGCAGAACACCGCATAAAGCTAAATTGATCTTCGTGACTATACCGCCAAAGATAACATGTCCTTTAAAAAAACTCCATATTTGAGTTGTGAAAAATTTTAGGTATGGGTTTCTACAGAGTAGAACTGTCTAGAACTCATTCTCTATTTACTGGATTTATACTTATAGCTACAGTTAGACAGAGAATGACTTTCACTTAAGTTGGTATACATGTTATGTAAGATAAACATTTCATTCTTTGGAAATTAGGGTTGCTACACACCCCATCATACCCCTTCCTTTTCCCAAGAGACTGCTAGGACCCTGTGGTAGCTTCATTTGGCTTTCCAAATCCTGACCAGCAGATGGCAGTATTCTCCTTCCTAACACCTCAACAGCAAAGGGATTCCTGTTCCACTCAAACTGAGACCCCACGTTTCGTTGGTGCTATAGATGGTTACATCTCTGTATAGATCAAACATATCATCCTGTAAAGATGGCTTCAGTTTGGTCAGATCAGAGACAGTTTTATGGCCTCAAACATGAACATCAATTAACAAGAGCTCCCAAATACAAACAAAACCACAAAACTTCAAATAATAAGTTACTTTTCAAATACATAAAAATATCCTTGGTATTGGCAGACATTCTGAATTTGTCTGTTAACCCAAGCTATGGCTTGAAAATACTACCACTACTACTATCTTAAAAATAACATGTTAAAGGAAAATCTATAGTGATATATATGGGGAGGACTCGAGTTTGAATTTGTTCTAGTAACTGTGGTCCCAAGGCAGGTCTGGTGTGCAAAGCGAAGACTGGTATCCAGGCACAACATCCATAGCTGAGGAAACTATGCATCTGCAGGGATTAAATGAAAGGAAGCATGATTCAGGGCTATCTCATTGCTCAGAGTACAGGGATTAAAACCTCTGGGTTAGCAGCAGGAGCAGCGAGCTATTTGTTGGCAACGGCCTGCAGAATTGTGAGTTGGTTCTGCCCACTCCTTCCTTCGTGACTTTCAGTAGACTTCAATCAGGTCAATCCAAAGGCTACACTGCTGAAACCTGTTCATTTTCTGAAAATAAAAGAAACACAGTTAAGTGGTAGGTCAGCATATTAATGAAGATCAACTAACAATCTAGTTATCTGTTTAAAAAATTAGTCAATTTCAACAAAGAAATCCTCTCAAATATCCCATCAAAGGCCAGATTTTATTGTAATGACATTTTTGACTTCTGATCACAATGAAGGCTGACAATCAACTGGAATTCAGAACTGCTTTTTAACCACTTTATTACTAGATTGTTTAGAAAGATAAAATTCATTTATTGCCAAAATTGCAAGGTTGGTCAAGAGTTCTGCTAATAAGAGGAACTCTATCAAACAGCATGATTTCAGATAATTGGACATTTTGATACTTGGAGTTTCAAGTGTCCGTGCATTAGTGTAAAACACAACTCTACCAATGTCAAGTGCCTCCTCTTAAAATTATCCTTCTACGCTGAGCTGCTATTAAATACAATCAGGTTGCCCTCTCCATTTACAAAAAACACATCATCGTATTTAGTCATTTCTTTTTTAACAGATTTCTAAAGCAGTTAAAGAAAACAGTTCTGATTATGTGAAATACCAGAGCAAAGACCATTCAATGTGTTTAGCAATTCATTTAAGAGCCATTAAGGTAGTTTGTCAACATACCATCTGCTTCGCTATCTGCGTCAGTCACATCTGCTAGTTTAGGATGGGATGGCTGCAAATTATGCCTCTGAGGCTGAGTTACGATCTTCGATGGAACACAGGCCACAGGGTTGCTACTGAGAGAAGCTGGTGGCAGTCTAGAGAGGCTGTTATGCATCATCTTTGACCTCTGCACTGCCACACTATAATCTGGAGGTTTTAGGTGTAGGTGGGGTCCTTCCTTTAGGTCTGCTAAAGAAATCCCCATGTATCCTGGAGGAGTGGGAGGTGGCTCCCTATACCTATCCTCCTTCTTGGGTGAGGTGACACAGTACACTGGCATGAAAAATAAGCAATGGAAATGTTAATGAAAAATATAAGAAATGAAAAAAAAACATACTGAAACTTATTACAATGACAAAATAGAACTTAAAAAGGGACACAGTGAATATATCTGAACACAATGGCAGCAGGTTAAAAACACTTTTAATAAGCTTAATAAACTTGATATTTAAACTTGTTTTTAAAATACATAAATTACATTGGGTTTTACAAACATTAAATAGAATGAGACAGTTGAAGGAGATGACATTGATGACAAGCTTCCTCCTTTCACAGGTCAGACCACAAATCACAGAAGTGTGTGACAAATTCCTCAAGGAATACCAGTCCCAAAGGTGAACGAGTCAGAGACATTTAAGAATTCACCCTGAACATCTATACTCTATTAAATGGGGGGATTTTCATAGAAATGACATTTAGGCCCTCTACTTAAGGGCTATTTCACGTCAGTGCTGGCATATAAACAACTTTAAAGAGGAACTAATTCCTTCAAGGACCTTATTCCTAACCTCTGCTCTGTGATTAAGTGAGAAGAAAAGCCATAATTTTAGGAAATCCATCTTAAATTAAGTTTCTCTGATTTTCAGTGGACATTAAAAATAATGGTGACTTAAAATCTTTTGCCCTAAGTTTGTACACCCTGGGTCTAAGGCAAAGCTTCAAAAAACATCAGAAATAAGTTAAAAAGGAAGTTCCATGAAATTAAGACCAATCCACAAGACTCACAGGACAAATGGCTCTGAGTATCTCGATCATGTAAGCAACTTTTAAAATACAAACACTATCTATATACAAGAAGAATAAATTTAAAAGGATCATTAAATTCTCCCCTTAGAGAATCAAGTTTGCCCATATTGAAATTTCTACAACTCTACCAGTAAAATCTGCATGTAGTATCAAGGTCAGAAAGGATTTCCATTCCCATCTGAGGAGAATGGAGTGGGGAGGGGGTGGAGAGGTTGTGAAAAGAAGACAAGAATGAAGAATGTTAAGTGATTTGCCCAGAGTCATCTAGAAATGAACAAAAAAAATTTTTTTTAATCTATTTTCCCAAATGGATAAGAAGGGAAAGATTTTACACCCTTGCACACACGTGCTTGTATATCCATATAACAGTTACCTAAAAGGCTTTAATAAAAAATCCTTGGAAAAAAATGAACTAAAAAATTCAACCTGTAATGAAATTTGACAAGTAAAAAATATGCTAAAAAAAGCACGTGTCTTTCATATATTTAGTAGTTTAAATTGACATCACGAATATAGTATAAAGAGTTGATTATCATAATATTGACTCAAAGTACAGTCACTCCACATGAAAAAAAAACCACAGGTGCTATTATATCTAAGTACTTATATAAACTCAAGAATAAGGAAAAAAAAAATGTATTTGACGGCCAAATACTAAAAGAATACACCAAGAAAGCTGTGCATGGTTAGAACGGAATCCACGAACAGAAGCTGGCACACCCATGATATGTGCTAGGAGGGTATAATGAAAAATGTTTGGGTCTTTTTTTTTTTTTTTTTTTTGGCTGCATCACATAGCATGTGGGATCTTAGTTCCCTGACCAGGGATCAAACCCATGCCCCCCCCTGCAGTGGAAGCACAGAGTCTTAACCACTGGACTGCCAGGGAAGTCCCTGTTTTGGACTTCTTTATCACACTTTTTCCACCACTTGTACTACCTAAAAGTAGTATCAGATTCAAAGTTCCTACCATGTATGCAAAAAGCAACTAGGGTCCAAACAATTTATGAGGTGGCAAAGAGAATAATCCCTTTATTACTACTGCACAGTAATGCAATAATATTTTCTTAATAAAACCAAAAAGATCTCAAAAGCAAAACAAGACATATAAACCTGTCCCCCTTATTAAATTCCTGCATGTCAGCTTTTTCATTTTAAATGGCTTGAATATCTGCCCCAAAGCTCTTGAGAAATCATGAACTTTTTGAAAATAATTTGCATGTGGAGGGAGGAAAGAGAGATTAGAGAAGGGAATTTTCCAAGAATAAAATTCTGGGCCAAGGTCACTTTACCACTTAAATTCTAAATGCCACAGATATGACAAAGAACACACAACTTACCAATCAAGCCCTTTTCTGTACTCGAAGTAACAGTTTTATAAACGGGGTCGATGCCGTCCTTGTGGTCCAAGCCTTCAGATGACTCAGCTGGGGTGCTCTCCAACACTCTCCGTTTAACTGTCCCATAGTTTGGTTCGTATGTATCAGACAGAGAACTAGAGGAAGCCCAACTCTGCCTCAACTGATTAGTCTCTAGGCTTCCTTTACACTGACCACAAGTTCGAGAGCAGCCTTTAGGACAGGTACAGGGCTCACAGTCAGTGGGTTCAACTTCAGCTATGGGACCATCCAAATGGGTATGTCGATAAGAGTTCAAAAAATCCCAGCCTTTTGGGTTTGGGAGGCTTTGGAAGTTGTCATGGGAGCTGCTTGAACAGGAAGTCCAACTTCCACGACCACTGTCAGCTGCTTCTATAATAATATGCTCGTGAGAAATCTCATCATTGCTCACAGAAGATGAGACAGCTAAATTCTTGATTAGTGATGGCTTTGAGAGTGTCCACCTAAAATTGGAGATACACAATTAAAAGTAATTTACTGGCTTAATGGAAACAATTTCTTCAGTCCATTGCAAGTATTACTGCCTACAAGAGACTATAGAACATGCATCACAAGTGTTTAATGCCAACATAACCTTCTGGAAAAAAATGACACTGTAATCAATCATCACTAAACTTGTACTGGCATTAACGTTAATACTTAGCTCGAAACATACACTGAAGAAACTCAAATACTTAAAAGGCTTCCTCAGAATTTTTCTTGAATTATTATGAAGGATGAGGTTTGAAATGAATAAAATTAAGTATACATTTTCATTCTTGGTCAACATAATGCAACACTAGATTCTCTCCATGCACACAGAATTAAGAATCCTCAATTACAGAAACCATGTTTTATTTTTCAGTGTCTCTGAGGTACCAAGGAAACAGCAACTTCCCCAATTACCTACTACTAAATGAATTCTATCATTTATAGCAAGGGTTCTCAAACTTAGTTTCATGGACCAAATCAAGCGAACAGCCTGTTTTTTTATGGTCTTGAGCAAAGCATGGTTTTTACGTTTTAAAGGGTTTAAACAAAATGGAACAAAATACTCCAAAGATTTTGAGACAGAGACCATATACAGCCTGCAAAGCCTAAAATATGTACTCCTTTAAATGGGCCTTTACCTGCCCACCCCCCAAAAGGTTTGTGACTCCCTGATTTATAGTACAGAGCATACAGAGCAGGGATCAGCAAACTAGAGCCCAAGGGCAAATCCAGCCCTCTACCTGTTTTTGTAAATAAAGTTTTATTGGGACACAGCATGCCCATTTGTTTACAAATTGTCTAAGGCTGTTTTGATGCAACAATAGCAGGGTTGAGCAATTGCAACAGAGAGCTTACAGCCAGCTATGCCTACAATATTTACTATCTAACTTTTACAGAAAAAGTTTGTTGACTCCTGGTCTAGAGAACCATAGTTTAGAAACCCTTACAAGTATGGTGATAATACTTCACTATATCTTAAATTTTTCATATTAAAGTGTACCAGATTTAACAGTATCAGTTTAGAATCAACTTTCTCAGTGCTTTCTGAAGATTTCCATTTTGTCTGATTCTAAATAGAAATTTAGAGTTAACTTTTTTTTTAATTGACTTTTTGCTAGCTGATAATTCTTATTCTCCAAATCATACTTTGAGAGAGTAAGGATCAAGGACTAGTCCTACTCTCCCAATCTGTCTACAACGTGTATAGCACTGAGGGTACTTCCCATTACACACTCTTTTTGAGCAATCTCTAACCTTATAGCTAGAATGCAAGAATTACTTCCCACCTACCAATAGCATCTTCACTTTGAGTTCTTATTGATCGAAAAGATACATGATGTAAGTTACTTGAATCCAGTAACACTTAAAAAATGAGCACCCATATATCTTTCAAAATAGCACTTATTTGCACATTCAGTATAGAGAATACATGCTTCGTTCTCCTGTTCTTTCAACTACTCCTTTGGTGGGGGTGGTTTTACGTTCAAATTAGGGAGCACTGCTTGCAGTGGCCACTCGGCTTGGGTTTTGTGATGTGAACACAGGCAAGGATGTTTACCCAGGGCCAGGCTGACTATGGTCTCCTATCCCTGAGGAGTGCTCTGTCTTTTCAAATGCTCCAGTGGATTCAGGGACTGCCACAGCCTGGGAGGAACACCGTTCATCCTGTAGAGCTGCAGACATGGAGTCAACAGAGCAATTGCTCACAATGCTGGACCGTGAAGAAATCTCACTATGGCTGGAGTCAGACAAGTTGTCAGATTTAGCTGATGGTATAAGTGTATAACCTGAATGAGAGAAGACAACTGATCAAACTACAAAACAAAGGAACGGGAGTGGGGAGGGTCAGGGAGAGGACAAAGAAAAATATAAAAAGAACAAAACATAAAGTGAGTATCAATGTCAATTTCCATCTATGTAGATGTAATGGTGCCGATTTTCTGTACATGTTCCTTTACATATCCATTCACCTACCTACCCACACGGCACCAATCTAATTCCAAATTCAAGAAATAGAAAGCCAAAACCCAGTATTACTGAGAAAACTAGTTCAAAGGTAAATCTGCCCCAGGCTCTCACATAGCTACAAGCATTTAATAAAACAAGAGGCATTAAATATATTACAAAACATTAAACTTGAACTTCTCAACTTCTTTTTAACCCTATGTCCCCTCCCCTTTGATTAATATAAATATTTCAAGGCCTGACCTGAGTGTCCAAAACACCACCTCGAGGCAGGGGTATGTAAGGGGAGTCAGGACTCAAGGGAAAGAATTTTATTTTTGTTTTTTCAAACTGCAAATACCCTAGATATTTTGCTTCTGTCACCTAAGAAGTCTTGCCTCAAGTTAAAAGCCATTGTTTTAGTATTTTTAAATAAATTGTTTTAGATTTGAACTTACTCTTATACCTAGTTTCCTTTTTCTTCACCAATTTAGCAGAACATTACATTAAACAGCTGAACTGACAGATTTACAAGAATGTAACATGAAAAAACCCAGCATCTACCTGTTTTAAATTGCTCTATGACTTACTGCACAGCAGATATAGCTAGAGAGATTTTCTTTAGCATTCTCTGGAATGAAGGGGTGGAGATGGAGTAAGGTGGAAGGTTCCAAAAACAAATCTGCAGCATGATAGTTAATGTACACAATCGTCTGTTTGGGTAACTGTTAGAAAAGTAACCAAACTTCTTTTGTTGAGAAATAAAGAAAATGCTGTAGTAATCCCAGCAAGGAGTAGGTCTCAAAGAAGTAAACAATTATCTTCTTGTTCACTGAGAGAAGAATGAGGTTGATTAGGTGCATGACCTTTGGGTCCATTCCTAGAAATCTCAAGAAGAACTATAGGCTTTAGACTCACATATAGCTCAAGTTATTACAAAAAAACTGTTGAATAATAACTTTATTAATTAGTGTCATTAACTATTTCAAAAACAAAAATTAAGACCCAGAAAATGTGTGATCTGCATTTGGCTTTTGTGCCAGGCACAGGACAAGCCAAGGAAAGTCAGTCTCTTGACTCCTACCCCAGTTCTCTGATCTTGGGATCACTGCTATTTCTCAGTGCCCTTCATGAAGTGATCGGTCAATTTTCAAGACGACCAAGAAAATGGATGTGGTAAATAAACTAAAAAAAATTCAAAAATTCCTCCTCAAAAGAAAAAGTCATTGTTCTTTTATCCTGGGGGATAGACTTGCTTTACTGTTTTAAAAATAATTTCATTCTTACGTCTGTTAGATCAGTACTTGTCAAATATAATTAACTCTAAGAATTACCTGGAAGGCTTATTAAAATACACATTCTTGGGCCTATTTCTGGCAATTCAAACTTACAAGGTCTGCAGTGGGACACAGTAAGTTTTTAACAAGTTTCCCAGATGTTTTTGAACCTGCTATGTTAGACTATCTCCTCCCTCCTCTGATCAGAGTATATGTGAAAAGTGAATGATATAAAAAAGTTTATGTGGACAAGATACAGTTTCTTGCCTTCCAAACATTTCACTTTAGCTTGTAAAGTAGTTGCAATAATAAGATAGCAACATAATTATCTAAGGCAAAGGTTCTGATCAGATTGTTACTGGGGGATTTAATGTAAAAGTAAACACTGGTTCCTAAAAAGCCTCCTCTACTTATTGCACTCACAGACCCAACTGCTACCAGCAGGAAATAAAGCCAACTACAGAAAACAAGAGTAATTAAGTTTACTAACATTAGCAAAATAACATATGTACAAATAAGGCACTTTAAACGGATATGATTTTGTTGTTGGAGGACCTGTAACACTAATCATAAAATGCTCATAAATAGTATTTTAGTAAGTTGTCTGTCTGAGCCTTATTTGACAAATGACTTAATTTAAGCTACATTTACATTAATAAATGAAAACAAATTTCACACTAAAATAAAGTAAGGAACTTCATCAGAGTGTCTTTCTCCTTTTAGACTTGAATCGCGTATAGAAGCAGTTTAAAGTGTTACTGTTGCCTCGGCTATTTGAATTGAAGATGTCATTCCCTTTCTCATCTTTGATGTTGCTTCCAACATCCTTCACTTTCTCACAGCTTTCTGTAGCTTGATTGAGATCTGCGTCCTCTTTTTTGCTGTTGGCTAGTCTCTCCCTTGAAAGAGTTCTTTCCCTAAATCTTCTAAACGGGGATGTCATTCTTTTTCTGGCTGTGGTCTCACAACTTGTCCTGTCTCTATTCTCCTCAGTGGCCTTCTCGGTCCTGTCTGTTCTTTTGGCTGTGCTCCTGGTAATCTGTTGGATTTTCTTTTGCAAGTAAACCCCACCTATTCCGGGGCAGCTGTGGCCACTGATCTTGGTGCTGGACTCACGGGGAGGGGATGAGGAAGACCCTGAGAGGCGCAGCAGGATGCTGTGATCAGATATGATACTGCCAACTGGAGGGAGAGATGCAAAAACCCTGTCATGGTCAATTAATTCTTTCCAATGAATCACAATTAGCCTGGTTTTATAACATTTCACTATTAAAAAATTCTAACATCTTGACAATATCTGAAAAATTGAAATCTAGCAACATATTTTTTAATGCATGGAGACTCTACTATATAGCATAAACAAGACAGAACACAGGAGAAAGGTTACCTTGATCAGAATAAGCTGGTAATAAAAAATTGCTGAAAGTAACCCAAGCTGGTAAAATCATAAGCCAAAATATGACAAGAGTAGCAAATAACCAGAATTATTTCTCAAAGTAACTGTGTCTAGAATTTTCAGGTAGATTCTACTAAGAAAAAGCTTAGCAAAAATCAGATAGGACATATAAATAGTATATACAATAGATGTATTTATAAAGCACAATTTCTGATTCTATTTTCTCTACAACGCAGAGAAGTTGCCTGCCTGAAGCACTGGGGAAGATAAAGGTTAAGGCCTCTTGATGTCTCACTTTTTCAGTTCTTTCTTGTTTAAATTCTCCTTTTAAAAATCACGAACGTAGGCTTATCTTCTTAACTGTTAGAAAACAAAGAACTATTCCAAAGTATAGCAAGAACTAGAAACAGATTCTAATAACATACTCTTAGTTTAATGACATTTTTGTTCAATCACGGACCACTGGCAAAAACCTGTCTATGGAAATAAACAAGCAGAAATAGTTTTAAAGAAAAGAATTTTGTCAGATTTCTAAGGATTCAAAACATGACTATGACAGGCTCACAAACCTATAAACATCATGGTCAACTGTTGGTCACATACTGAAAAAAAGACTTCTCTATTCTAGTGGTTAAAATGCATTTGTTTGGAATAAAGCAATGGGGAAATTCCTGTTCCTAACACCTCTTCCCACAAGTCACAATGACCCATATAACACCAAATCCAATTCAACTAGTTTCTTGGTTAGAGAACTGTCTATAATGGGACCTCTGGAGGGTGTAAAGATGTTCCTGAAAGAGCATTAAGAGCGTATGGACATTGTTCATCTGGACCATCTGTGTGAATAGGCACTGTTCCCAGCCCCAATCCTTGGGACCTGATAAAGGGTACTCTGGATAGGATACATACATAGTAAAGAGATGAAAGATATCTGTGTGCCTTACCAAATCATATATGAGCTGTATACAACAAGAACGGAAACCTGTGTTTTACAAACAGATCTATTATGTATACTTTTATATGTCCTATTCGATTTTTACTAAGCTTTTCTTAGTAAAACCTGAATGAAAATTCTAGCCAGTCTCAGCTAAGTGAAGAGGGTCAGTAATGGAGTTATACTGCCCTGGAGTGGCAGCAGGGAAGAAGAAGAGAAACTTCGATTTACTAATCACTCACCATGTCTCAAGTGTTACAGATATTATTTCATTTAATCCTTAAATAAGGTCCTAAAATAGGTGGTCCCTAACCCATCTTATAGACAGGAGACCTGACCTTATATAAATCAGTTGCTTGTAATAACACAGCCGTCACCAGGGACAGAGTCAGGATTCAAACTAAGGCCTGGCATCACTGTACCACTCTGCTGTCACATAGTCAGCAAAAATTAAAAAGAACCTTCAAAAGTGAGGGAAACTTAGAACACAGGAACTGAGGAAAGCTCTGGAAGCTTCTCCTTCCTGCTAGAATTCGTTAACTTAACTTGTCTTCTCTCTGACCATGTACCATCCTGTACTGTGTTTATTCAAGGATGTAACTTTTTTACATCTGTGAAATGCCATGACTAAGGAGTCTTTTTTGCCAGGGTACACGGGGAATGTGGAGGGCCAATGTAAGAAACACACACATTATTTAGAATGCTACATTTGCAGCTGACATGAAATGGCATCTTATATGCATATTACCCAGGCTAGTCAAAAAAAGAAAAGCTTCAGTCTGAATTAGGAAAACATAGATAAATAAAGAAGAGCAATTTCAGATTTTTTAATCCAAAAGGTTCTACATTAGCATAAATGTAAAAATCCACAAGGGTGCTGTATAGGTTATTATAAATCCTGATTAATAAAAGGTAGTAACATTCCATTACTAAAGAAAGGAATGTATCATCCTAAATATCTGTTTCATTTCCTAAATCTTGTAGTTGGTTAAAAACAATTTCTTGTAGACATTCTTATTTTAAAATACTCCATAGAACTATTTGAATTAACTGGTAATTTGAATAACATCAAGAATTTGCACAGACCAAAACAACTGTGAGTTCTGCCTTCATTCTTATCTATACTTGTCCTCCACCAAAGAAGGACCACACTTTGAATGCAGGAGTCCTAACTCCATGATGCATAACACCTGAAAACCATATAAATAACACAATCCAAAACATGAAAATTCAGGAAGTATTACCAGTTACATTTTTCTTCACATTTTCTATTATTACCATAGACCAAAAGCAAAATATGTGCCATGTAATGTTTTTTGGTGTAACAAGAACTAGCTTGAACTATTTTATCTTACCTTTGCGAGGGGAACCTTGAGGAGACGCAGGAGGACTAGAATGTAAGGATGATGCCACAGAAATAGTGTCTTCTGTATGTTTCTTACCACTTATTTCTTCAGTTGTTCCTAAAATTTTCTGAGGTAAACTTGTACCTAAAAATAAAATCAAAGAAGCAAATAAGTATCACTTCACAATTAAAATGTCTGCAGTTGCCTAAATTACTATATAACTAAAGCCATGATGCACAATGGCTAGTGTAGTTAACTGAAATGTATACATGACAAACGGGGACTAAATGACTGGGTAATGGCATACAGAGATTCTCACCTCCAGGATATTTGTTCACATTCAGCCAGTCAGCGCAGATCAGATTATAATAGCTTTTTGTTTGTTTTGTGGCATAAGGGATATTGATTTAACAGTCTGAGTACAGTGTCCCACCCTGCACAACTGACACACTTATTGGAAATCTTAATAGAGAAGGCATGGATTCAAACTCTTCCCTCCCCTCTAGAGGTGGCCTCTCCAAGTCAGGGCGAGGCATGTGGCAGGGGCAGTGTAGGGATGTTGGCACTGTCACTACCTGTGGTGCATCTGTGCTGTGGGTATACAGAAGCTGCAGGGCTGCCAGTCCAGCCCTTTTCAAGAGCACTAAATTCACACTACAGGAGATAAGTAGACAACAGAAAGAATCATGAATTTATAGAAAAATAGTATGGAGCCCACTGGAAACATTCCTGCAAAGTTCTATCATCACTCTTGTCCAATAGCTGGTCCTTTTCAGCATAGGTCAAACTTAGCAATGCTTTCAAATACCCTGGTATTTTTACATACATCCTCTCGAAAAAATGTCAAAGAGGTATTGACACTGTTTTTAACCAGTAAAGTAAGCCCAACTTTGATGAGTACTCAGCATAGTAACAAGCAGCCCTTTGATACTGAAAAAATTTAAAACACAGTATACAAACACTACTCTTAATTAAGTGCCATTTTAATATATTTATCACATAAATAATAGTCATATTAGAGCAAGAGGGAAGAGGGCTACCTGGTACAAATAACACTGCCTCTCAAGTGATGACATCCAAGTAAGAAATCAGAGCTAGACTTGTCCCATGTCTCACTCCTACCACAAAATCAACTTCACCCATTTTGCATCCAATTCTCTACTCATTTCCACAGACACCAAACTAGATCAGGCTCTAGGCAACTTCCCGTTGCTACATCAGCTTTCCACTAAGGCTCCCTATCTCCAATCTCACAGCCCTTCCTACTACAGACTTCCTCCAACATAAACTAGACCATAATCTTGCCTTGCTCAAACTGCTTTAACAGCTACGCACTGACAACTTTCCTCTAGCATGTCATGTTATAATTTTGGCATGTCTGTAACTTCACTTCTCTTCATCCTGGGACACTGTTTAGTACTGTGTTAAAAGTAAGGATTTTGAGCCAGGTAACCTGGGCTCAACTCCCAGCTCCATCTCTTACTCGTGGTGTATAAGTTACTTAGACATTCTATAGTTCCTATGTAGAATGAGAGTATTATCTATCTTTAGGTTTATTACGAAGATTAAATGAACATAATATATAAAGTTAGTAAAACACTTAGAACTGTGTCTGGCATTCAGTAAGTGCTCCATAAGTGTTAGCATTAATTATTATTGTCTCTCAACACTCTACAGCTTTGTCCTCAGAGGCAGCAAACTGCCTGTAGCTCCTTGTAGATATCAAATTCTTCTTCTGCCTGAAGCAACTTCTCTGGAATTTTTGCCTAATTACCTCCTTCCTTATCAACCTTTAAGACTGTGCTTAGGTGTTATCTCCAAAAGGCCTTCTCTGGAGCACTATCTTACTTCTGTCTACCCTAAAAGCTCTCCCTCTTTTGTTCTTTTATATGTTATGTACATGCTCCTGTACATGCTCCTGGCATAATAGTGAACACATACATGTTATCTGTTTGTGTGAATGTCTGTAACACCAGACTGAAAATCTGGCAAAGGAAAGGGCATTTCTTATTCAACTTTGGATTTCAAAACAATATCAAATTAAATTCACAAAGTTCTACTGAATATGTCCTATGTATAATGCATGAACTAAATAATAATGTTAGGGACCAAATCTAATCTAGCTTCCCATTTGAAAGCTAAAATAGTGATACTATTAAAACAACAAATGAAAGTAATTTGGACAACATCTACATGGCCTAACAGAGGAAAAAAAGCATGGTCTATACTTATATATTTTGCACTTGCTTCTTGTCCCCAAGCTAGGTTTTCAGAAGTGGTCATTAATGAAAAACCAACAAACCGTCTTTTTTAGAAAGAAGCAATTTCATTATTTTTAGATGCAGCAATTTCATAGGCTGCATCTGCATTAGATAATTGAGTAAATGCACCACTAAATGCAGTAAGCCCTTGGTACCCAAATATACTGCTGTACGTTTCTGGCTGATATGATTATAGGAATTCCAACATCAATATTTAAAATATGCATGCAGTCACTGAATAGAGCAAAATGAAGCATTAGGCACCTATAGGCAAAATGATGCATTTTTTGACTCATGAGTGCTGATTATAGTACACAAACTACAATAGCCGATCTCCAAAGCATTTATATTTGTAATTATTTTCCATTCTAACTCGCCTGAAAATTTCAAGTAAATGAATGCAATATTAACTGTGAATACTCACTCAGTGTGGCAGGGTCTTTTGCTTGTCCCTTCTTCCTGATGGGGTGCAAATTTACAGCTGGCACCTGAAGCACCTGGCTCACTCTGTGGGGCTGATGCAAATAGGCTTTAGCTGCTTGGCCAGCTGACCTCACAGGCACTGGAGACATTTCTGATGACTTGACTGATCTTTTCTCACTTAGATTCTTGGTCACTAATAGAAGAGAGTAAGAAATACGTAATTCTGCACTTTTTAAGGCAAGGTTATTACCACTGACAATAGTACATGGCTCATTAAAACCACCTATTTTTAACACAAAAAAGATTAATTTTCCTAACAAAAATTTCATGTATTATGTTGGTTCAAAAATTTTGTAGAATTAAGTTAATTTTACTCCCTAAATTAAGATAATAAACTTAATTAGCTCCAACTGCACGATCATCCTAATGGCCATCCTCTCATCTATTATTTTTTTTTTGACAGATCCTGCCTCAGGTTTATTTCTACAAATAACACAGGATGACACCCGTCCCATGCAGACAATACCCCAGGGGTCACATCAGTCCTCCTGTCTTCATATTGGCGACAGAAGAGCCTTTGTTGGTGCCTAGGCCACCTTTGGGAGCCAGAGCCAGAGGCGCAGCTGCATCCTGTGCCCTGATTTGAGGCTTGGCCTCTGGCCAGCGGAGGCTGAGACCCTTGGTGATGTGGGAATGAGCACATTTCCCTGAGCCTGGGGTGAGTGATGTAGTCAAGTCAACTGAGCTTGTGGCTGCTGCCCTTCGCAATCTGGGCTTGACCTCTTTGGGCTTTATAAGATCCTATATAGCCTTGGCAGGTACACTCATAGCCTTGGTGTTTTTGGCCAGCATCTTCCTCAGGTACTTCTTGTCGTGCCTCTTGGCAAACCTAATGTTCCTCAGGAACTTGGAGTTCGCCCCCTTCAGAGATTCAAAGCTTTGTGATCAGGGTTTCTTGATGCCATTTCTGTGCCATGTATGGGATTTGCTCTTCATGGTGTGGTTCCTGAACTTGGCCATGTGTGCACCAAAGCCCAGAAGCACTTGGAACCCAAAGAGCTAGCATCTTCTCATTTATACTACTGAAATACTCCCCTCACTGTAACAATTCTAGCATGCCTTCAAGTCATTCTCCATACAAGCGTGCAATGACTCCTCCATCATGAAAATCTGATCGCGCCATTTTCTTTCTAAAATTTATTTTACTTATTTTTGGCTACGCTGGGTCTTCATTGCTGCACGTGGGCTTTCTCTAGTTGCGGCGAGCTGGGGGGACTACTGTTCGTTGCAGTGCATGGGCTTCTCACTGCGGTGGCTTCTCTTGTTGCAGAGCATGGGCTCTAGGCACGTGGGCTTCAGTGGTTGTGGCGTGCGGGCTCAGTAGTTGTGGCTTGAGGGCTCTAGAGTACAGGCTCAGTAGTTGTGGCGCATGTGCTTAGTTGTTCCGTGGCATGTGGGATCTTCCCGGACCAGGGCTCGAACCCATGTCCCCTGCTTTGACAGGCGGATTCTTAACCACTGCGCCACCAGGGAAGCCCTATCGTGCCACTTTCCTTCTCCAAATGCCCTACACAAACTTTTAGATGACTTGCCACTGCTCTCAGGATAAAGACACAAATCCCTAAAACAAGGTCTATTAGACCCTGCATGATCCAGCTTCCCTAATAACCCACACTCTGCAGCTACTAGATTAGATCCCGTTTTATGTTCTCAAGGCATCCTGTATCCTTCCTTCACAGCACTGATAACTGTAACAATACAATTGTCTGTGAGAGTAATCAATTAATGTCTCTTTCCCCCACAAGGCTATAACTAACATGATTGTAAGGACTGTTTACTTTGTTCACTACTATATCCCTGTGTGTCCAGTGATGGATAGAAAACAGAGGCTTAACAGGTAGTTTTTGAATAAGTAAGTGAAATTATTTCAACAGCTACACACAGGAATACCAGAGATATTTATAAGTAGATGGTTAGTATACTTGAAGATGAACATCAGAATTAAAAACTAAGAACTCTTGGGCTTTCCTGGTGGCGCAGTGGTTGGGAGTCTGCCTGCCAATGCAGGGGACACGGGTTCGTGCCCCGGTCCGGGAGGATCCCACATGCCGTGGAGCGGCTGGGCCCGTGAGCCATGGCCGCTGGGCCTGCGCGTCCGGGGCCTGTGCTACGCAACGGGAGAGGCCACGGTGGTGAGGGGCCCGTGTACCACAAAAAAAAAAACACAAAAACAAAACAAAAAACTAGGAACTCTGGCTTAAGAAACAAAAAGCTGCCTCCTCTGTATAAAATCAATGCTATAGCCCAAAGAAAAAACTTCTTCCTTCAGGTAGTATTTTTAGTAATTTTAATTCTTCAGGCAGTTATTCAGGGTGGTTTTAATGCAGGTCCAACCTCAATACTCCATGATACTTTTGTTTTAAACACCAAGATAAAAGTGTTTAACCTGTCCCAGCACAGCTACAATAGTTAGCTACTATGCTTTTATTATCAGAACCTAGAGAATATTTTGGGTGATAAGAATATCTCAAAAAGTCAAAGCAAAGTGCTCCTAGGGGATAATAGGCAGCAGCGCATCAACTGACTGAATCCAAGATGTTACCAACTTTTGGTTAGAGCCGTGAAATATTTTCCCCCCAACACTAATCAATTCCGTATTGACATCTTATTTTAATAGTTGCCATAGTACAAAGAAAAAAATCAACAGACTACTTTGAATATAAAAAAAGAGGTCACAGGAGAGTGTCAAAACTCAAACATATATACTTATTATGAAGAACCAAATTCTATAATGTTTGGCAATCAACTATTATTTGGGTTTGGAATTTATTTAAACATTTAAAAATCAATAATGCAATAAAAATCAAAGACTCTCAAACTAAAATAAAGCAACATGAACTGAATTAAATTTTCACAAAACAGTTTAACTTTCAGTTTAAGAAAGACCCACAGGTTTTCTCATTTTAAATCAGTATTAAAATCAATGGTAGTAAGACACCATTTAGTGTTATGAAAAAAGAAGTAGGTAAGTCTAAGGTGGGTGTGAGAGGAGAAAGGTATCGCAGGTGTGTGTGAACGCGTGGTGGGGGGAGGAGAGAGAGAACGCAGAAGTTGGTATGTGGGATCTTTCTAGGAGTCAAAAAAGTTTTTTTAATTAGTTATTTGGCTGCGCCGGGTCTTAGTTGCAGCACACGGGATCTTCGTTGTCGTGTGTAGGATCTTTGTGCAGGATCTTCATTGCGGCATTAGTTGCGGCATGCATGTAGGATCTACTTCCCTAACCAGGGATCGAACCCAGGCCCCTGGCATTGGGAGCACAGAGTCTTAACCACTGGACCATAAGGGAAGTCCCTAGGCCTCAAAATTTTAACAATGAGCAAAGCATAAAAAAGGTTTCTATGCTTCTGAATATTCCAAATCATATTTAGGGAACAAAGAAAAGCAGTTAGTGAAAACAAAAGATAAAATAAACAAACTTCGGGCTTCCCTGGTGGCGCAGAGGTTGAGAGTCCGCCTGCCGATGCAGGGGACGTGGTCTGGGAAGATCCCACATGCCGCGGAGCGACTGGGCCCGTGAGCCATGGCCGCTGAGCCTGCGCATCTGGAGCCTGTGCTCCACAACGGGAGAGGCCACAACAGTGACAGGCCCGCATACCGCAAAAAGAAAAAACAAAAAAACAAAACAAAACAAAAAAAACCCCAACCTTTTATCAGACAAAAGCAGGAATAATAAATTGCATTCAGTAACCATAAGATGATGAAGTCTATACTGCATTACTTGGGAAAAAATAATTTTGATGATCATTCAAAGCAGCGTCAGAGATATTTAATAAGTGTGTATGTGGCTTTGAACTTTAAAACATGAATAAAATTTGAAGATTCTATATACTTTTTCAGTCTTTATTTTTGACATGTACCATTTTCTCATAGCAGACACTTCTTGATATCCCACCAGGTGGTAAGAAATTTTTCCAGATACTTTCCAAGTCTATATACATTTATTATTTTTAACAGCCATATATCATTCTTTGTATTGATAAGGAAGCAGTGTACTTAACTATCCTCCAGTGTTTTGATATCTGTGTGAGTTCTTTTTCCATTGTAATACATGCTGCACAATCCCAATACTGGACACCTCACAGACTGTTGTGAGGAGGAGTAAATGGCAAGGTTTATAAAAGTGTTTAGCATGGTTGCTGGCATATAGAGAGCGCTCAGTAATTGTTAGCTTTCATTATTTTATTTCTTTCTCTTAATTTAATAGGTTTGATGTAGAAAGAATCTGAGATAAAACACAGTACCAATACTTGCTTGACTTTTACAATTAGGAAAACAAGAGATCTAAGATGAAGAGAAACTTGTTCAAATGGTAATAAATGAGACCCAAACTCTGTCTCCATCCTTTAGTAGGTGTTCTTTTCATTACAACCCATTCATTTTCCTATTGGTAAAAGTGTTCAAGATACTGTTCTTATAACAACACTTACTGAATGGCTCATTACCCTACACTTTAAAATTCACTGTGAATCTGAATTTTAAAATCAGTACTTGGTTGTATTTCCATTTTATCTTTTCTACTCTATTGACATACTTTTTCGATTACTATGTAAATACTATATCATTTATCAATTTCAGGGTCAACCCATGATAATTACAATTTCCCTCTATCAATTAGGAACACAGAAATAGAAAAACTGAACCTTCCCCCTCATATATTCTGTCAACATTTAATCAAGTTCTATACATCATACTGGGATTTTTACTGGTGTAATATTTAATCATATATATAGATAGATAATACTCACTTATAATGGAAGTACAATCATCTTTATTTTGTTGTTATAACAAACACAATATATTTTACCATCTTTGATCTCTGCTTTTACAACTCATGATTTCCTTGACCCAGAGACACATACATTCTATTGTTTGTACTTAATTTAAAAAAAAAAACAGTATTGAGAATAGGCTCTATTTTGTTCATCATATTTTCTATTTATAAATATTAGAATACGTCTAATTTTTCTTGTTTTACTTTATTTACTGATGCCTATAATACACCTATTATCTCTAACAGTATATTAATTAAATTTATTGTATTTTTTCAGTTGGTAAATGATATTATCTGTAAAATTTTAGGAAAGAGAAATTTTTCACTTATTTTACTCTTCATTTAGGGATGAAGATCAGAACATTCTCAAAGAGAAGGGCTCCTCTATAATGTTTCGCTTTTTATAAGAAGACTTCAAAATGCTTTTTAAAGAACTACATCACTCCATTTCTTGCACAGAGTAATCATCAGGAATGGATAAGAATTCAGTATCTGACTAACATGATCACATGATGCTTGAGGTATGTCAGTAAACTTTGGTGAGTGAAAGTTAATTTTCTTGGGACTTCAGGATAACACTAGAGCAACAAATTTCTATTTTGTTGTGCTGTTTAGTGTCACGTAAGTGAAAACTTATACTTACAGGTACCATATGCAGGCTCCCATTGCAATGACATCATCTGGAACTTCTCCTCATCTGTTTCTACATCCAGACTGGAAAGATACTGCTTCACTTTCCTTGCCATTTGGGCATCTTCATACAGCTTCTTAGCATTAAGCAGAGAGCTACGGCGTGCCTTTTTTTTGTGAGCACCTCCTTGAACATCCAGCATGTTTGAATTTGTGCTGCCTTGACTCAGTGACCTGTAAGAAGATGGAGATCACAATAAGGGGCTGTAAAGATGAGAATTAAGTATGGCAGATTGAAAATTAAAAGAATTCTGTTCTGTTAATGCAACTGCATGCTGATGCAAATGAGTTAAAAGATGAAGAGCATTAATGCAAAGTAATGTGGTACATATGGCAATGTTCTGAGTTTTCAGATTCAGCAAAGTTCAGAATTCAAAAGAATAAGTTAACAATTCCCCCCAAAGCAACAAATTCCATCAGACTTGTGTTTGGTGCCTTTGCAACCCATGGCACAACTGTGACAAGTATAAGCATTCCTTTGGCCCTATGGCCATACACACTCTGAAGATACGGCAAGAGCCTAGTTCAGGACAAGTCCACCCTGAGCCAGATCTCTGCACCAGGATTCTTCAGCAGGGGAGTTTCTAGAGCAGCTTTGCTTGTACATGCTGCTTTGGACATGCTATCGCCATCAACATTCTTGTATATAGCTGGCCCACTCCGAGCATGCTCACCGATTTTACCAGTAACCAGATTTTGACCAAAATTCAAATAGAACAACCAGTAAGAAAAATAACACCATTTATACTCAATTCAATATAGTCAGAGATCAAAAATGCAATAAAAAGCTACTCAATGCTTCTACTCACATATGAAATGGTTGGGCAATATGTGGCTTCTGGACTGGGGATATGGGATCTTTCTTTTGCAATGCCTCTAAATGTGATGAAACTACAAGCTGGGTAGGAATAACTACAATTGAAACAAGCTATAGCTTCACATCCAACTGTACTCTTTTTGGCAGACTTCTTTCTATAATAACCACATCTAGAACCACTGGAAAACAGGAACTGCAATGCTATTTTTCCTTTGTAACAAGGATAGCAAACACAAGGTTCTAGACAATTTTTATTTTAAAAGCAGTTGCCAATTCTAAAATAATAAGGATATCTATGGGTCTTCTAAGTTAGCCTCCCAATTACCCAAAGATATTCTAAATACACATACCACAACCATAAAACAATTTGTTTTTTCCGTGCTCACATACCCCATTTAAAACAAACAACTAAAATTCTAATGTTTTCATTATAAATTAAGTGAAATAAAGTTGTAAAAAATGTTACTTTTCTTTTGTAATTTTAAGATCTTTAAAAGAGTGTGTCTTACATTTGATGGCAACTTTCAATTGCTACTGGTCAGGCAGAAACTGTGATGTGGTTGTTGCTACTTACATATGCAGAAACTCCTAAACTTTCAGAGTGGTTTGGAAAAAATCCAATGGCATTAGTGAATTACTCCCTTAACCTCCAGGAACCAAATGATTATAAGGATGTAGTGAATCTAACAAGTTCAACAACATTCCCAAAGCAGGTGTCAAAAGGAAGTTAGCCCTAAATATCTGCAAAGCCAACCTAAGAGCCCAGCACCAGCAGCTTTTTGTTCTTTTATGGCTTGTTTTAAGAAGTGTGGCATTACCAACATATTTGACGGCACAAAAGGCAATACTGTGTGAGGAAAAAAAACCCCCAGAAACTAGTAACTCTAAAAGTGATTCAGAAAATTCATATTCTAAATACGAAGAAGTTTAAGAAAGACCTAAACCAATTTATATTTTATATTTTCCTTTTTATGAATGCAAAAAGGTGTTATGTGATAAAAACACATACCTATGTTTATATAAGAGCTCTTTTAACAAGTATAAAGTTAAAAAATTCTCAGTGTTAACAAGGTACTGCAGTGACTTTTCTTCGTGGTACATAAAACAACAGTGGTCCCAACAACTGATGATGCCTCAGATTCAAAGAAATGTAGTAAAATCAAGCCCCAATATTTAGGAGCAAATTTGAATACAAGTATTTAATAATTTTATGTAAGCTGATATAAAAAAAGTGTCCAGAAATTCAAGATACATACAAAATTTTAATAAGTGAAAATCTCATGATAAATGACAATGTCTTCTAAGCTACTTTCAAAATGCTTTGATGTAAAAACAAAAATATCTAGTGCCTGCAAACATCATACAAATCAACCCTAAAGCTAAATAAACAGTGAATGTGTTACATAAGTCATTCAAACACCCCAAAATCCCCACTAAGATATACTGTTCAAGTATTCTTCTTCATAACAGTAACGTTAGGAATCAATTTCTATCTTCAATGAGAAGAACCAGAAAAGACAAAGACATAAATGTAAAGTATAGAAGAAAACACAGAAGAAACACAGAGAAGGAAGAAAGCAGAAGGAAATTCAAGTTCACCAAGCTTCAACAGAAAACAAAAGACCACAAATAAGACAAGACTCAAAGTAAGTGGCTCACAAAAAATCCTTCTTATATGTAATATAAACGCATCTAACTTAATGATTCACTATAATCTTAAAAGAGCAAAATTCTTCTTTTTTGCTCATCTACAAAACCCATCTTTTTCTTCAACTAAAATCCCCTCATCCACAAAACCCATCTTTTTCTTCAACTAAAAATGAAAGGATCAGATAGATGATTTATAAGATCCCAAACATTCTATGATTTCTACGTGGATACTTAGCTATCTATTACAGATCTGTAAGCAGAGATCTGAACCTACTTGACAACAAAAGGTGTTGTTAGGTCTGATTCTATTTCAGTTTTAAGAGAGATAAGGGAGTCGTTAATTAAAAGTGGTAGGAATTTAAAACTCAATGCTGTATGTCTCATGGTATTAGTGGATCTGAACAATTAAAATCATCCTCTATTTCAATTATTTACAAACTCAATATTACAGTATAGTTTGGATAAAGGCTGCACCCTTTTGGAAAACTGATAGAAAAATGTAATCTTTATAAACAACGCTTTTACCCATTTTAATACACTTAAACATTTATTTTTATAAAATATGGCAGATGAATAAAAGAAAATAGTGTGGACTCTGGAATCAGACTACCACCATTAATGAATCAGAATCCACCATTAGTGAGCTCTAGGAATTTGGACAACTCTATCTTCCCCATCTGTACCATGGGAATAACATTATCTATTTCACAGAGTGGCTGGAGAATTAAATAATTCATATAAAGTGCACAGAGAAGTATATGGCACATAGGAAGCACACAATAAATATACGCTATCGTCATCATTATCTAACTGACCCTGCTAAATAAAATCTAAAAGGGACTTATGGGACGTCAACAATGGAAAAGTAAAGGGAAAAAAAGCTAGTTCTAACACTATTTTAACCTTGTTAGCAAAAGGCATTTATTTGTCAGGAATGTAGGTTGACAGGGTTAATAGAACACATGCTATTTTACGTGCGTGCATTAATGAAAAGGATGCAGTATATGTTAACAGTTGCACAACCTTCATTCCAGTTGCATTCGTCTCTACACTTACCCCAGACTCCGCCACCTCTTCTTCCTGTAAGCAAGAGCCACAAACATTGAAGCATGTGTTTGAATAGGAAAGCACAGAAAAAAGACAACAGTCGTGAGTCAGAGAAACTATGGAGACAGAACAGAAAAATTTTACTAGAAAAAAAAGGTAGCTTAACAGTAAAATGACTTTAATGGAATACAAGGGGGTAAAATGAATTATGATACGTACTGAAGGCCAAAAAACTCCACACTATTTAAAAGTATGCTTTTAGACCAATTATAATATATTTTTTAGACCAATTATATTTTTAATACCTAATTCATTTAGAGGCTTATGTTAATAAGAAGCTTAAGGGAAAACATTTACTAACTATGAATTTTGAATTCAAAGTTTTCAGGGAAACCTTAAATTAAGGAATATGATCTTTTGAACTTTTTTTTAAAAAAGGATTTTTGAGCCACACATTTAAGCGAGGATGAAATTACAAGAAACAAAAATTTATAATTTCATTTTTAAGTGCAGAAATTCTCTTACAATGTGCATTAACAAGAAATTTTGACCAGCAAATTCAACTTAAAATGTAAGTATAAATATATCATCAACATCTTTATGATCCTGTATCTCCTTACACTACAATTGGGCTGAATCAAGATTCTTTTTAAAAAATTTTTATTCTCATTTATTTTTTTGCCCCTTCCCCCCAATCCTGACTGGTCTCATTATATCTCTGGCTTGTATCCAATAAGCTCCAGCTCTGGCCAGCCCAAAATTCTGTTTTTCAGTAAGTACACTGACTACTGTTAAAATAAAAGGGGTACTTTGTCTACACAAGATATTATACACCACCAAACTGGACAATTACTTGCTTAAAGAAAGCTAGTACATTTCAGTACTAGCTGACAAACACAACTGATTCAGGAAAACTTCAGTCTAATCTAATTATGTTTTATTTTTTCCTATACTGCATTCTACTCTAGCCTAGGCCATTCCCAAGGAAACAGCCAAGTTCACTGATTTCATCCTCAGTTTCTTCCTCCTTTGCTCATTTCTGAAGCATTGTACTTAAAATATTATCAACTGGTCTGGCAGGCTCACAAAGTCATTATCATCTTGAGGAACGAGGGTGCTAAAATACATGAGTAGATGGATGTCTGTGTAAGACAACAGGGTGTGGTGGGGCCACTGTACAGGGACATATAACAAAAACAAAAACTTAAAAACAAAGAAACAAATCCTCCAGGTCTGCTTTGGTCCCTGGTTCTTACTGTTTTCTGCTTCTACACTGATGAGCAATGACACCCCTCATTACATGTAGTGATTCTCAGGGACAGAAGTGGGATGGGTTGGGAAGAGGAGATATGATATACCCCTTCCTCCATACTTTGAGAATTTCTACACTAGAGCAACAATCAGGTCAACTACTTATAAAAACAAAGACTCCTGAACGGTGATTTAGACAAAACAAAACAAAAATAAAAAAACCAATCCTGACACACATTGATTCTGTTTGGTTACAAAAACTCCATCTCTAACTTTTAAAAAACCAAGTATTTTTGTTTCCTTAGTAGGCTATATTTCTTTCAAGCCACAAGAATTGTGTCTGCCTGGGTAAACATTTCATTTTTAAAGCTCTTAGGTACTGAAGCTATACACAAAGGCCCAGAAGAAAATCAGACCAAAAATGAAAACCCTAATAACTTTTTACCCTAAAAATTACAGAAATTACTGGGAACAGCTTGACAACATACTTTATGTTTTATATAATTTGAGGAGACATTTGTTACTACATTAAAAATGAATCTTAAAAAGCATTCTTAGAAGATCAGGTTAATATTGAATGCAATTTTTATTTTTATTTCATTTTTATTAGAGATGGAGCATTCTTAAATTGGCACTTTCTAAACTGCGTTAAAGAATTTACATACAAATAAACAGCAGTACCATGACTTGAAACCAAGGAATATATTTTAAAAGAATAAAGTAGAACTTAGACAGAAATAGAACTTTAAAAATCTTCAATAAAAAGACATATTCAGTAAAAATAGAAGACTAATACTTCATACATTTTGTTAGAAACCAGATGAAAGCATCTGTCCTGTGTGATAACTTCAGTAAAGATCAGCAACTTAAACATTTAAGTTAGATGACATTTTAATTAACAATAACAATACAGATCTATGTACTCAAAAAACTAATAGAGAACTAGGGTTCAAATCTCAGCAATTTATGTAATCCTGGACACATTACCTAACTGCTCTGAGCTTCAGTTTCTTCATATGTAAAAGGCAGGCCAATACTACTACCAACCTTTAAAGGTTATAGTGACAAACTATTACTTGAGAGGGACATCTGTAAAGCACTTAGTACACTGCGTAACAAATGGCAGATGGTCAATAAATGAAAATATTATATCATGCTCAGTGCCACTCTGTAACACTTACACACTTCAATGACATACCTCTGTCGGAACATCATAGCTGGGTCCATGTTAGCAGAAGTCATTCGAACAACTTGACGAATTTCCTTGGCAATCATTCTGAGTTTCTCAAAATTTACTAAACCATCTACTTTGGAATCATTTCCTATAGAATAAAAGTAACTTTTTTTAACTTCCAAAATTAAAATATCTATATAAAAGTAGCAGAAGTCAAGTTATTTTTGGAGGCACAAATCAGAACCTTCTTTATCAAACTGTCACTTTTGTTTTCAAGAACTGATAAACCCATAGATGGTTTAATCCTGCTCCCAGGGAATGAGCTAATGAGAGAAATTCTATTCCTATGGAAGTAATGATTATGATTATTGGAAAGTGAGAAACTGTGCATAGCTTCTAAAAGCCATTTCATTATGCTGTAGGCACACCTAGTAAAAAATACAGCTCCTCAAATCTAATTCTCCAGATGCTCAGCCCACTCTTAGGCAAGTACATGCATCTGTTTTTTTGGGCAGCAGAGTAGAGCACTTGAAAACTTAGGTTTTAGCCAGAGGTCACAAACAGTGACCTTTGGCTTAACTAATCTAGTAAGGTTTCTATGGTTTACGGTACTTAAATAAATTGTAAAATGAGCTGTCAACACTTAAGAAGTGGAAGACATCCCAAGAAAACAAGAATTTCTGACTTCTCTCGAAGAAAAAAAGCGGGGTGGGTAGGTGGGGGATTAAATAATAAGTATTGATAGGTCTGTCTTCCAAGTGGTAATAATTAGTTAAAATTAAGAGGTGGCTGGCTCGTAGGGGTAGACATCTTCTAGTCTGCCATGCATCCTCTCTTCCCCAGGATTTGAATTTACAATCATGACTTTAATCATTAAACACAAATTTGCTTGTTTGTAAGTTCCACGGTTTTTGTTTCTGTTTCACTAAGTAGTTTTCTAAGGAAAAAAACTCATACACCTCTCAAAATGGTCTACTTTTCTTTGACGAGAACAGGAATGAGACCAGACTTAGCCCATATGTTGGCTTACCCAGTTCAAACCACAAGGCAAAAAATTATATGTTCAAAGGGTAATCTAACTGTCTTTTTATCACACCTGTCTTTAACAGTTGGTCTGACCCTATTTATTTCCCACATAGCCCCTGAGGTGTCTGTGGAATTCCAAGTCCCTGAAGCCAAGTTTGAGAACCACATGGGTCTGGAACACATGGTGGGCTCCCTTTTTGTAGTAAATGGCACCTATCCATTGGACATATAAATTGTTCAGGGTCTCAACATGAGTTGAAAACAAAATGATAACCCCAAATACTTTCAAGTCACATAAACATGTTTTGAGGGAGCATGTCAGAAAAATATACTTGAAGCCTATAATGATATTTTCTTATGAAAAAGGAGTGATAATGAAAGTGGGGGCAGAACAACTAGTTAATTGGCACAACACATCTGCTAAGAACAGTTAGAAAAGTTGGACAAAAATAGAAAAAAAATGTTTTAAGTCATCAAAAAACTATCAAGGCTGTGAAGATCTGAAGCAATAATGAAGATCTGTGGCAAGTTTAGCATCTCCCAGTGCTTGACCCAGCATCTGCTGATTTCAGAAAAGGGGATGATGAGCTGAAAAACTGAGTAGTGCCACCATGACCTTTGAAGTTAGAGAAGAACAACTTAAGTCTAGATAAATCTTCAATGTTTTGGGTTGGGATTTTGAAGGCCTATAATATATCCTCAGACTAAAGATAAACTAAATGCAGACTGGGATAAAAGTTCAGTGTTAAATTATCTCAAAATATGAAAAGGGTTTAAGGTGATTTTTGGATTGCTAGCACCCCTAGTTGCCTGGCAGAAGCAAGCTTTAATTCTCTCTGGAGGAATGTAATATTGTCTGAAACCCTAGATTATTTCTGTAATTTCTTTATACACAACATCCATTTGGTCAAAAATAACCAGGTACATCAGGAGAAAATTCAACATGATTGAAATGCAAGGAAAAAAAGAAAGACAACAGAAAGACTCATAAAGGATCTAGATTATGGAGTTATTGGAGACAAACACAATAGTAACTGGTAAATATGTGCAAGGTTATAAAAAACAACACTGAGAACTTTGGCAGAGAACATGAAGATAAAAATGAATTTAAATTGTAAAACTGGAAAAAAAAAACCCAATAACTGAAATAAGGAATTTGCTGCTGAATTTAACAGTAAATTAGTACACAGTTGAAGAAATAATTTAAAAATTGGACATTAAGCTGGGAGAAAATTCCAGAATGAATAAAAATATCCAGGTCAGAGAAAACCAAATGTTGCACCTAGTCACATCATAGCAAAACTAGAGAAAAACAGAGATAGAAAGAAGAGAAAATTATAAAGCAGCTACGAGAAAAAGGGTAGATTGTTGTCAAAGGAACAACAAATAAGACTGACACTTGATTTCTCAACAATAACAATGGAAGCCAGGAGACAGTTTTGTTATATCAAGATGTTGAAAGGTAAGTGCCAACCAAAGTTATGCCTTAAGAATGAATATTAATTAAAGACATTTTTCAAATAAACAAAAAGTAGATTTCATCACCAGTAGACTTGCACATAAGGGAATAATAATCAGTGTTCTACAGGAGAAAAAAACCCCAACCATATGAAAACTTTGAAATGCAGGAAAAGTAACAATATCATCATGCAGGTAAAGCTAAATAAATACTGACTTTACTAAACAACAATAGTATAGTGTGGCATTTAAAGGCATGGAAACAACTGTATATGTCGGGAGGCGAGCAAATGGGAATTTAAGTGGTCTAACTTCTTGCACTGCCTGACACACAGAAAAGTACTAATAAATATTACGTGAATTAATATCAACAAGTATAAATATATTGGGTTGGCCAAAAAGTTCCTTTGGTTTTTAAGTAAAAAAGACATTTTTCATTTTCACCAAGAACTTTATTGAACAACGTATTCACCTTTTTGTTCCACTACCTTCTGCCATTTTCCAGGTAACTTCATAATTCTATCTTCCCAAAATTTTTTATCTTTTTGAGAAAAGAACTGTTCCAGGTGCCTTTTACAGTCTTCCAGGAAATGGAAATTTTTTCCATTAAGAGAATTTTGTAAAGACCGAAATAAATGGAAACCCGAAAGTGCAATCTCTGGTGAATATGGCGGATGAATCAGAACTTCCCAGCCAAGCTGTAACAGTTCTTGCTTGGTCATAAAAGAAACATGCGGTCTTCCGTTATCCTGATAGAAGATTATGCATTTTCTGTTGACTAATTCTGAACGCTTTAGGTCGAGTGCCGCTTTCAGTTGGTCTAATTGGGAGCAGTACTTGTTGGAATTAATCATTGGGTTTTCTGGAAGGAGTTCATAATAGAAGACTCATTCCCTTCCAATCCCACCATATACACAACATCCATCACCTTCTTTCGATGAAGACCGGCCTTTGGTGTGGTTGGTGGTTGTTCATTTCGCTTGCCCCACGATCTCTTCTGTTCCACATTATTGTGCAGTATCCACTTTTCATCACCAGTCAAAATTTGTTTTAAAAACGAAACGTTTTCATTACTTTTAAGTATAGAATCACATGCAGAAATATGGTCAAGAAGGTTTTTTTTCGCTTAACTTATGTGGAACCCAAACATCAAAGCAATTAACATACCAAGCTGGTGCAAATGATTTTCAATGCTTGATCTGTGTATTTTGAGTATGTTGGCTATCTCCAGTGTGGTATAATGTTGATTGTTCTCAATTAATATTTCAATTTGATTGCTATCAACTTCAACTGGTCTACCCGACCGTGGAGCAATGTCCAGCAAGAAATCTCCAGCACGAAACTTCGCAAACCACTTTTGACACGTTTGAGCAGTCACAGCACCTTCTCCGTACACCGCACAAATCCTTTTGTGCATTTCAGTTTCATTTTTACGTTTCTTTAAATAATAAAGTATAATATGCCAAAAATGTTGCTTTTTTCTTCCATCTTCAATATTAAAATGGCTACACAAAAATTTTGATAAGTTTTTTAAAAATGCACGCTGACATGACAGCTGTCATGATACAATCTAACAAAATTGTTTCGAATGAAGTGAAAGACAACTAAGAGCTACTAGAAAAAACCGAACAAACTTTTTGGCCAACCCAATATAATGTCTAGTGTAACACTAGAAAATGAGTAAAACTGTGTATAGTCAGCAAGTTAATGGAGGACAAATACCATTCACAAAAATCAATTAAGGGGATTGCAGATAAACCACATGGCAAAAGGTTAATTTGGTTTTTAAAACTAAGAACTTGCTGTTCATCAAAAGACATCCTTAAGAGAGTCAAAAGGCAAGTCATACTATATACAGGACTTACACAAAATTCTTAAAAAGTATATTAGAAAAACAGAACATTATAAAAAATAAGCAGGACACTGAACTGATAATTGTCAAAAGAGGACGAATAAATATACAAAAGTGTGTTCAGCCTCATTAGTAATCAGAGAAATGCAAATTAAACCACATCAAGATACAATTACACACCTACTGGAATGGATAAAAGTAAAAAGAATCAATTTACCAGGTGTTGGTGAGAATGAGGAACAACAAGAATGCTAAAAACACTGCCAGTGTTCCACTTTAGTAGATTAACCTCAAACTGCTTTCCAAAGTTGATTATATGAATATCAGGACCCATAAATTTCACTGTGAATTATACTGAACAAAAATGCACATGCACTACGAGATATGTGAAAGAATATTCATAGCAGCATTATTCGTATACAGTGGAAACTATCAAATGCTCATCAATGGATTGGATGAATCCACTGTATTGCATTTATGTAATGGAATGAATGCTAAATAGTTTTGAAAATGAAGTACAGTTACACTCAAAAACATGGAAGAATCTCATCTCACAAGTCTAATGCTGACCAAAATAATCCAGAAGCCAAACCAAAACTAAAAAAATAAACATACTCTGTGATTATATAAAGTTCAAGAACTGGTGAAACTAAACCACAGTATTAGAAGTCAAGACCCTAGTTATCTTTGGGGAAGATGAAGGTGGTCACCAGGAAAGGGCATGAGTGGGGGTGCTGGGAGGTAGGCAATATTTTATTTCTTTGACTGGATGTTGGGTGCATGGGTGTTTGCTTTGTCATAATTCATTGAGTTGTTCACTTGTTCTGGGTACTTTTCTGTATGTGTTTAGTAATTAAAAAATTAAGTTGGAAGGATAAATATTACTAAACAAAACAATAAATAAGATCAAAAAGTCTGATCTTGGTTGTAAGTCAACTTTAAGTTTGAATGCATTGGGTAAACACCTACATTTGTTCTTGTCAATAATGTGGGTTTTGGTTCCTAAGATTTGCTGCATTTAACTGGGTAAAGCTTTAGTGACTTTTAATCAATAGACTGGAAAATACATTAAACACATCACAATTATGGAGAATTAGCTGAAGCTAAATATGCTCATTTTCAAATTACTTTTAAATACCTTCATGTAGAAATGTCATATCTTTCTTGACAACGGGGAAGAGTGGAATAATTGGAGGCTGCATGCTTTGACTACTAAGAATATTTCTATATTTTGCCATGTTTCTAGATGGATCAAAAAGGTCTTGTAGATCTTGGAGGTGTTTCTCATACTTGCTTGGTAACTTTTCCCAAGTACCTCTGAGTCGTGCTACAGATGCCAGGTTCAAGCCACTGCCGAAGATGAGAATAAAAACATTAGAAAGGGACTTGTGGGAGAGAAAGGACTCAAGTCAGGAAAGTGTATAAACCAATCTTTTCTAATAAAGGTAAAATAAGCAGGGACAAATTTCAATGTGTTGAAATAAACAGGAGAACCATGAAAAAATAAATAAATAAAAGGGACTCCTTGATCTTAAGGAAAACTTCCTTCAAAGGAACTACATTACTTGCCTATGGTTGTATACCAACAGCCTTTATTTTGTAGTCTGCATGTAAATCACAAATATAGTAACTCCATAAAATAGGCATTTAACTTAAAAATAAACTTCAAGTATCACAATGTTTTTTTATTTGCTCAGAAATAACTTTATGGACAAATTACCTATTTGAGAGTGGTATAAGTGATGACAAGCGTTATATAAGAAGCAAGGCAAGTTCTGGGGCTGAAAACCTTCTTTCCTTGAGATTTTGGCCACTCATGTCCCTGATTCCAATACTTCCATATCCCTAGATTCTAATCCTGTTGTCCCTCAGGCCTTCATATATTCAATGTCTCCTCTCTATAGGATTTTAAACAAACTTAGATGGTCCTAACTTTAAAAATAATGCATGCCAATTAGGCTACAACTCCTCCTCCCTATCCCTTACCTCTATACTACCAACTCATAGGTATGCTGCTGAATGAATAGTGCAATTTTCTTACCAGTTAATCCCTCTTTTGTTCTCAGCCACCTGACTTTTACCAATACTATGGTATTTAAAATGTTCTCTTGATTTCTGATTTTAAAGTGTGGAGTTAAGGTATCTTTGTTCCCTCTGCTTCTCAGAAATCATCCCAAACAACTACAAGGATGAATAACAGGAATGCAAATTTCATCTCCACCAAAACTAAGAGATATCTGTAACTCCTAAACACATTAGAAAGGCTGTCAAAAAATAGTCAAGGTCAACTTTGAGTAGGCAAAATGCTGAAAAAGAATGCCTGCAGCTGAAGATGTCAATGAAAGCTGGTAAAGCACAGCTCTCTGAAGCAGGTAACTCACCCAGAAGGCAAACCAGGAATCCCGTATTTGGAACAACACAACAGAGTCCATAGGCTGACAGAATTAGGAGGGGGTTGGACTCTGTTCTTTACCAGAGAGTGTCAGGGAAAGTAAGATTAACACAGTACACACAGTGATATAACATCTTGGCAAGAAGGAATTTAACAGTGACACAAGAAAGAAGGGAGAAACTGAGTTGTAAACAGCCATAAAACTGCCAATTTTCATTTGCTGGAGAGAAGTAAAGGGTAAAACAATTCACATACAAGCTCTATTTCTGCTAGCCTGGGATACTGCCCTGGCTTTTCTCCCACATGAATCTCCTGCAGATAGATGGTATAGGAAAACTCATGTCATTCAAAAAGAAGGAATGAATGCCAGAGCTATAACATGCTGCTACAAGGAAAAACAAAGACTTAAAGATCATAAAACAGGAAAATGTTCCAACAATACAATAAAAACTGGGACTAATGACTCTAGCCATGATTTCAAATGAACTAATAAAGTAAACAAAGAGTAATGCAGTGATATAGGAGTTTAGGGAAAAAATATATAAGTTGATAAAAAAAGTTAAGTAAAGTTTAGAAAAGAATGGAAGAAAAAAATGCAACCAACAGAGAAATGAAGGCAACACTGGAACCTACATAAAGAAAAAAAAGACACTGCTAAAACCTTAGGCAAGTGACTTAAAGGATTAACAAAAGCAATCAATGGAAATGGACAGAGCTGAAAAGAACAAGAGAGAAAATAATGAATATGGAAGACAAAGGAGATCTAAAATATATATAATTGGTATCCTTGAAGAAGGAAACGAAAATAATGGAACTGAAAAAATATTCAAAAGTACAATTTGAGAAAACTATTCAGAAACAAAAGAACTGAATCTATAGAATAGATACCACAGTTCCAGAGAACTTGATACAAAACTAAATGAGATGTGGAAACACCCATGTAAAGGTAAATGACTTCAGAGATAAGGAAATAATAAAGAGAGTAAACACAGAAACTTGAACAGCTATATAAAATGCTAGTTGTAGAGCCATTATCTATGAGGTTCCCAAGAAATTACATGTTAGACAAGAATTTTAAAGGCAGATAAACTGACACTGTAGTTCAAAGCCAACAGAAAAACACTCTGAATATGCTCAGGATATATAATTCCCATAAGCCCTTGTGCAAGAAATGACTAGAAAACAAACTTCAACCAGGAGATGACTGGAGAGAGTGATGTCAGCATTATACTGTCATAAGACGACCCTCATTTTACCCCCTGCCCCAACAACGAAAATTCAGCATCTATCCATGAACAGTAAGTAGTGCCTCTGTGGGAGTTGTGAGACCCAGAATCACACACCAAGGGACCTGAGAGGAGCCTCACCCACCGGTATACTGGGTAACAAGCAGGTAGATTTGGGTACTGGCTGTGGAACCTACAGGAGACTATGAAATGGTTCTGGCCCCTCTTAGCTGTGGTCTGGGAACACATGGAGAACACTGACTTGGGTGGTCAGCTACAGATAAGAGAGCCTTTGTGAAGTCCAGGTTTCCAGAGAAGTTCAAGCACTCTGCTGGAATATAACAGAACAGAAAAAAAGAGTGCAGATGCACTGGAATAGAAATAGCTTGACTTTGCTGGCATCAAGGAAAGCATAGCTTAAGCCTAAACTAGACGGCCTACGATTTCTCCCACAGGGGAAAGGGAGAGCCAGTGAGTGAATGCTTGGCTGCCCTAGCAGTGTAGGATGCTGCCAAAGACACTCATTCTGTCTTGTAGCATCCAGAGCACTAAAGTGGGAGCTCCATGACTGGGGGGAGGGAACAGATCAGAAGAGCAGCATATAAGATTCCAAGAGGTATTAAAGGGATGCGGTTCCTGCTAAATGCTTCTGGATTCCAACCGGAAGCCCATCCAGGAGCCACAGGGAAAACCTCACTTGTAAACCCCCCAACGTACCCAAGAGCACCTGCAGCTCAACATGCACAAACCCACACCTCCCCCCACTCTGCTACTGGCTCCCTGTGCAAGGTCCCAAGAGAAAGCTCTGGTAGAGAGGAAACACACACAGGAAACAGGCCAAGAAGAAACCACAAACCTGAGCTGTAGCACTACCTTTAGGAAAACAAAAGAGACTATCAGCAGCTGACACAGTACATCCTAGGATACAGAGAAGACATACAAGCTTCAGAATTCTGCCACAAGAGGGAAAAGAAGCATGGAGCAGATGTATCCACACAATGCCTGAGAAAGCCTCAGAATCTAGCAATATATCAAGAATGATGAAAGGTTTTTTATCCTGAAGGCAACACATAAAACTCAGAGAAGGTGAATGCTATTTCAAATGCAAAAAGAGCAAGTAACATGAAAACTGAAGGAAACACAACATCACCAAAAGTTCACAGTAATCTTCCAGTAATCAAACCCAAAGACATGGCGATCTATAATTTACCTAACAAAGAATTCAAAACAGGTGTTCTAAGAAAACTCAATCAGCTATAAGAAAACAAAGACAATTCAACGAAATCAGGAAAACAATATATGATCCAAATGAGAAATTTAACAAAGATATAGACATCACAAGAAAGAACCAAATGAATATTCTGGAGCCGAAGAATTCAGTGAATGAAATGAAAAAATGCACTAGAGAGCATCAACATCCAGTAGACCAAAGGGAAGGAAAAATCAATGAGATAGAGGACAGGAACTTTGAAATAACTCAGTCTGAGGAGAAAAAAGAATGAAGAAAGTTGGGAAACCATCAAAAAAAAAACCCCAATATACAAACCACTGGAGTTCCAGAGGGTGAAGTGAGGGAAAAGGAGGCAAAAAGACTATTTAAAGAAGTATGGCTGAGAACTTCCCAAACCTGGCAAGAGATCTAGACATCCAAGCTCACGAAGCTAATTGGTCACCCCATTATTTCAATCTAAAACAACTTTCTCCAAGACACATTATAATAAAGGCAGCAAGAGAAAAAAAGATTGTAACTTACAAAGGAAACCCCATTAGGCTATCAGCAGATTTCTTAGCAGACACCTTACAGGCCAGGAGAGAGTGGTCTAACAGTCAAGAGTACTCTATCTGGCAAAGTTATCCTAGAGAAATGGAGGACTTTCCCAGAAAAACAAGAGCTGAGATATTCACCATCACTAGATGTGCCTTATAAGAAATGCTAAAAGAACTTCTTCAAATGAAATGAAATGATGCTAACTAGTAACATGAAAACATATAAAAATATACAACACTCTGATAAAGGTAAGTATACAGTTAAATTTTAAAAACTCTCAACACTGAAATATGATGGCATGTTAACTAGAGTATAAAGGTTAAAGGACAAGAGTGTCAAAAATAACTCTAGCTACTATAATTTGTGAATGAATACACAATATAAAAAGGCAAATTGTGACATTAAAAACATAAAAGAGGGGGTAGGGTTTTGTATGTGACTGAAATTTTATCAGTGTCAAATAGACTGTTAATAAGATGCTTCATGTAAGTCTCATGGTAACCACAAAGCAAAAGCCTATAGTGGACTCACAAAAGATGAAAAGGGAATCAGAGCATACCACCATGGAAAAGCACCAATTCACAAAGGAACACAGCAACAGAGTCAAAAAGTTAACAAGGGAATTATAAAACGTCCAGAAAACAATTAGATGGCAGTGGTGAAGTCCTTACATTTCAATAATTACTCTAAAGGTAAATGGACTGAATTTTCCAATCCAATGGCATAGTTACTGGTGGATAAAAAAAACCAAGATCCCACTATATACTGACTACTCAACTCAGCCTAAAGGATACAGACAGGCTCAAAGTGAATGGATGGAAAAAGATATTCCATGCAAGTGGAAACCAAAAGAGAAGAGTTATTTATGTCAGACAAAATAGACTTTAAGTCAAAAATGGTAATAAGAGACAAAGAAGGTCATTATATAATGATAAAGGGGTCAACTCAGCAAGAAGACATAAGAATTGTAAATATGTATGCACCCAACAGCACAGCACCTAAGTATATTAAGCAAACACCAACAGATCTGAAGGGAGAAAAAAACAATACAGTAACAGCAGGGGACTTCAATATCCCACTTTAGCAATGGATCAATCACCCAGACAAAAAAATCAACAAGGAAATGTTGGACCTGAACCATACTTTAGATCAATGGACCTAACAGATATATACAGGACATTCCATCCAACATCAGCAGAATACACATTCTTCTCAAGCATGCACAGAACATCTTCCAGGATAGGTCATGTAAGCCACAAAACAAGTCTTAGCAAATTTAAGAAGACCCAAATCATACCAAGTACCTTTTCTGACCAGAGTGTGTGAAACAGCAAGAGGAAAAATGGAAAATCTACAAATATATGGAAATTAAGCAACACACCCCTGAACAATCAATGGGTCAAAGAAACCAAAGGGGAAATTAAAAAATGCCTCTAAACAAAGGAAAATGGATATACAACGTTCCAAAATTTGGTGGATGCTTCAAAAGCAGTTCCAAGACAGAAGTTTATAATGATAAATAATTATATTAAGAAAGATCTCAAGTAAATTACGTAACATATGTAACCAGAACTAGAAAAAGAAGAAACTAAGCCTTCTGGGAAATAACAAAAATCCAAGTGGAAATAAATAAGAGACCAGAAAAACAACAGAAAAGATCAATGAAACTAAGAACAGGTTTTCTGAAATAATAAACAAAACTGACAAACCTTTGGCTAGACTTAAAAAAAGAGAAATAAATAAAATATGCTATTTAATTCCAGCCATAAGTGATGATTTGCCTGTGTCATCTCTGCTGAAAAGTCAATATATCCTTTATATTCTGTAATGTATTTTAATATAAAATGTAAGAATACAAAGCAATTAACTTTACATGAACTATCGAAAATATATATAATAAAATGTTCTTCATAACAAAACAAACCTCCTAACCAAAGCAAAGCCTCTTAACCAAATCTCACCTTTCTTACGCCCATCTTGGGGCTGCTGTCCACCACCCTCGCTCAAATCATTCTGTTTCCTTGGCTTTAATGACACTATCAAAATTGTGCTCTCCTACTGTTTCTTATATTGATCCTCTATTTCTTTGGCTGGACTCTCTTCTTTACCTCCACCCTGAGGATGGTCTCTAAGGTATGGTTTTTAGCTCTTTACCATTTTCTTTGGACACAGAGATCTCTTCTGGTGTCAATCAATTTTTTTTTTTTAATGGAATACTCTGAAACTGAGCCTATAACTCTCAGATTCTTTACTCCATGCTTCCTATACAAATACTTTCAATTTCTAGCCTTCTAAGTGTTTATCAATGGCATCTCTGTTCTCTTGTTTTAGACCCAGCTGTTAAAAACTGTGAGGTAGGTGGTGTAATTCCTGAATTTCACAGATGAGAAACCGGTCTTCAGTTTCCCCTTGACACGTTAGAGGCCAGATTCAAATACAGGTGCAGTTGATTCTAAAGGTCACTCTATTAATCTCTATTCAATACTTCCTCCACAGTGCCTAGTTCAATTGCATCCACTGGTAAATTTCATAAAGGAGTTTTCTATTACTATGACAGATTTATGATTAAAAAGTTCCTTAAAGATTCTAATTTTATCTCATGTGAGTATTAGGAATAAATCATAATTAATTTTTTGGAGGGTGTGCATAGATGGGATTAGTTAAGGTAGCTATTATGCTGCCATATACAAGCATATGGCCTTATAAACAGACCAAACTACCACTACCCTCCACCATTAAAATCAGACTTGCTTTAAGAGGAATCCCTCTGTTGGTCAGCATTGTGCTGGATGAGGGTCAGAAAATAAATTACCTAGACCTAGATTCTCATAATAAGTGA